>NC_054482.1:101092891-101774391 GCF_017639515.1 Carcharodon carcharias | reverse complement strand
AAAAAGCAGCAAATAGGGTCAAAGGAGGAAAAAATGATAAAAAGACAAAATTAATGGCTCTTTACTTAAACGCATGTAGTATTCAGAACAAAATAAATGAATTAATGGCACAAATGGAGGTTAGTGCATATGATCTTATAGCCATTACAGAGATATGGTTACAAGGAGATCAAAGCTAGGTGCTAAATATTCAGGGGTGTGTGACTTTCCGATAGGACAGGCAGAAAGGAAAGAGTAGTGCAGTAGCCTTGTCAGTACAAGATGGAATAAGTACGACAGCAAGAAATAATCTTGGATGGGAGGATGAAGAATCCATATGGGTGGAGATAAGAAATAACAAGGGGAAGAAGACACTGATGAGAGTAGTCCATAGGCCCCCAACTGTAGCTATATTGTAGAACAGAGAATAAATCAGGAGATAATAAGGCATGTAAAAAAGGCAGTACATTAATCATGGGTGATTTTAACCCCAATGTAGATTGGGAAAATCAAATTGGCAGAGTAACCACGAACAAGAATTCATAGTGTGTATTCAGGACAGGTTCCTAGAACAATATGTTGTGGATCCAATCAGGGATCAGGCTATTTTGGATCTGATAATGTGTAATGAGGCAGATTTAATAAATTATCTCAGACTAAAAGATCCCCTGGAAAACAGTGACCATAACATGGTAGAATTTAGCATTCAGTTTGAGAGTGAGAAACTTGGGTTGGAAACAACTGTGCTAAACTTAAATGAGGGTAATTACGAAGGAATGAAGGCACAGTTGACTGGAGTGTACTGGGAAAATAGTTTAACAGAAAAGACGGCTGATGAACAATGGCAGAATGTTTAAGAAAATAGTTCATGACTCGCAACAAAGATATATCCCAGTGAGGAAGAAGCAGTCTAGGAAGGGGATAAACCAACCACGGTTAACCAAGTAAGTTAAGGATAGTGTCAAATTGAAAGAAAAAACATACAATGTGGCAAAGATTAATGCTAAGCCAGAGGATTGGGAAAGTTTTAAAAACCAACAGAAGATGACCAAAAAAAAAAGAGGGAGAAAATAAACTTTGAGGGTAAGCTAGCAAGTAATATAAAAACGGACAGCAAGAGCTTCTTTAAATATATAAGAAGGAAGAGCGAGACCAAAGTGAACATAGGCTCCTTAGAGAATGAGGCTGCAGAAGTAATTATGGGGAACCAGGAAATGGAAGAGGAGTTGAATAAATACTTTGTATCAGTCTTCATGATAGAAGACAATAATAGCATTCCAAAAATACTAAATAATCAAGGGGCAAAAGGCAGGGGAGGTGGGGGGTGGGGCAGGGAATAAATACAATAACTATCACTAGGGAAAAAGTACTAGGGAAACTAATGAGGCTAAAGGCTGATAAGCCCCCTGCGCCTGATGGGTTACATCCTAGGATGGTAAAGGAAGTAGCTGCAGAGATAGCAGGTGCACTGGTAGCAATTTTCCAGGAATCCTTAGATTCTGGGAAAATCCCAGAGGATTGGAAAACTGCCAATGTAACACCCTTATTCAAAATGGGAGGGAGACAAAAAATAGGCTAGTTAGCTTAACATCTGTTTTTGTGAAAATGTTAGAGTCCATTATAAAGGATGTAAAAGCAGAGCATTTAGAAATGCATAATCAAATCAAGCAGAGTCAGCACAGCTTCATGAATGGGAAATCGTGCCTGACAAATTTATTAGAATTCTTTGAGGTGGTAACAAGCAGGATAGATAAAGAGGAACCAGTAGATATAATATATTTGGATTTCCAAAAGGTGTTCAATAAGGTACCGCACATAAGGCTACTTAATAAGATAAGAGCCCATGGTGTTGGGGGTAGTATATTAGCATAGAGAGAGGATTGGCTGACTGATAGAAGACAGAGAGTTGTGATAAGGGGGGCATTTTCAGGAAAGTAACCTGGAGTGCCACAGGGATCAGTGCTGGGGCCATAATTATTTGCAATATATATTAATGACTTTAATGAGGGAAATGAATGTACTATCTCCAGGGCAGAATTTTCCTCTTGTCGGAGGTGGGGGGTGGAGTTTAGGAGCGGGCGTGTGGAGGCATGCCTCCACTCAGCGTCCCCAATTGGGGGTGTGCTGCCATTTTACATGGGCGGGCCAGTTAGGCCCCGCCCAGCGTGACATCCGCAAGGAAGTGCTATGCTCTTTCATGCATGCGTGCAAAAAAGTGCACTCATCTCCCTGAGGCTAAGTGCTGCCTCAGGGTGATCGGCTCCTGTCTGAAAAAATTTTAAAAACAGAAGAAATAAGTTTCCATGACGTCCCCTCATATGACACTGCCACATGAATTGGGACATGTCCATCACTTTCATTGGCAATCTTATTAAAAATTTTAAATCCTACGTGAAAGCTCATCCCACCCATGGATGAGGTTTCATGCTTTCTCTTAAGCCCGCCAGGGCTCCCAGCCTGCCCACCAACCTTAAGGTTGGACAGGCAGGTCCATTAATTACTTTTAACTACAATGTCAAAGGCCTCAATTGGCCATTGGCAGGTCAGCGGGCACACAGCTGATTCTGCTGAGCCCCCGCCAACCTGAAAATTGAAATGAGGTGGGGTGACATCGGGAGTTCCACCCGACGTCATCCCGCATCATTTTACGTGTCATCGAGCGGGCCCCACCCTCCACTCACCGACCGGGAAATCCTGGCCCCCAAGTTTGCGTATGACACAAAAATAGATGGGAAGGCAAGTGGTAAGGATGACACAAAGAATCTACACAAAGTCTATAGAGGGATATAGACAGGTCAAGTGAATGGGCAAACAGTTGGCAGATGGAACGTAATGTGGGAAAATGTGACATTATGCACTTTGGCAGGAAGAATAGAAGAGCTAAATATTATTTAAATTGAGAAAGACTGCAGAAAGCTGCAGCACAGAGGGATTTGGAGGTCCTCGTGCATGAATCCCAAAAAGCTAGCACACAAGTTCAACAGGTAATAGAGAAGATAAATGGAATGTTGGTTTTTATTTCAAGGGGAATGGAGTATAAAAATAGGGAAGTCTTGCTAAAACTATATAAGGCACTAGTTAGACCACATCTAAAATACTGTGAACAGTTTTGGTCCCCTTATCTAAGGAAAGATGAACGAGCATTGAAGGCAGCCCAGAGAAGGTTCACTAGGTTGATCCCGAGTATGGAGGGATTTTCTTCTGAGGATAGGTTGAGTACGTTGGGCTTGAACTCATTGGAGTATAGATAAATGAGAGGCAACCTTATTTAAACATATAAGATTATTAGGGGGCTTGACAGGGTAGATGCTGAGAAGCTGTTTTCCCTTGTGGAAGAGTCCAGGACCAGAGGGCATAAGCTCAGAGTAAGGGGTCGCCCTTTTAAGACAGATGAGGAAGAATTTATGTTCTCAGGGGGTAGCTAATCTGTGGAATTCTTTACCGTAAAGGGCTCTAGAGGCTGGGTAATTAAGTATATTCAAGGCTGAGATAGATGTTTAACCAGTAAGGGAATCGAAAGTTATGGGGAAAAAGCAAGAAAGTGGAGTTGAGAACTATCAGATCAGCCATGATCTCATTGAATGGCGGAGCAAACTTGATGGGCCAAATGGCCTACTTCTGCTCCTACGTCTTATGGTTTTTTTTTTAATTCATTCACGGGATGTGGGCTTAGCTGGCTGGGCCGGCATTTATTGCCCATCCCGAGTTGCCCTTGAGAAGGTGGTGGTGAGCTGCCTTCTTGAGCCACTGCAGTCCATGTGGTGTAGGTACACAGTGCTGTTAGGAAAGGAGTTCCAGGATTTTGACCCTGCGACAGTGAAGGAACGACAATATATTTCCAGGTCAGGATGGTTAGTGGCTTGCAGGGAAACTTCCAGGTGGTAGTGTTCCTATTTATCTGCTGCCTTTGTCCTTCGAGGTGGTAGTGGTTGTGGATTTGGAAGGTGCTGTCTATGGAGTCTTGGTGAATTCCTGCAGTGCATCTTGTAGATGGTACACACTGCTGCTGCGTGTCAGTGGTGGAGGGAATGAATGTTTGTGGATATGGTGCCAATCAAGCGGACTGCTTTGTCCTGGCAGGTGTCCAGCTTCTTTAATGTTGTAGGAGCTGCACTCACCCAGGCAAGTGGGGAGTATTCCATCACATTCCTGACTTGTGCCATGTAGATGGTGGACAGGCTTTGGGGAGTCAGGAGGTGAGCTGCTCATCACATGATTCCTAGCCTCTGACCTGCTCTTTTAGCCACAGTATTTATATGCCGAGTCCACTTCAGTTTCTGGTCAGTGGTAAGCCCCAGGATGTTGATAGTTGGGGATTCAGTGATGGTAATGCCATTGAACATCAATGGGCAATGATTGGATTCTCTCTTGTTGGAGATGGTCATTGCCTGACACTTGTGCGGCGTGGATGTTACTTGCCACTTGTCAGCCCAAGCCTGGATATTGTCCAGGTCTTGCTGTATTTGGACATGGACTGCTTCAGTATCTGAGGAGTCGCGAATGGTGCTGAACATTGTGCAATCATCAGCAAACATCACCACTTCTGACCATATGATGGTAGGAAGGTCATTGATGAAGCAGCTGAAGATGGTTGGGCCTAGGACACTACCCTGAGGAGCTCCTTCAGTGATGTCCTGGAGCTGAGGTGACTGACCTCCAACAACCACAACCATCTTCCTTTCTGCTAGGTATGAATCCAACCAGTGGAGAGCTTTCCCCCTGATTCCCATTGACTTCAGTTTTGCTAGGGCTCTTTGATGCCACAATCAGTCAAATGCTGCCTTGATATCAAGGGCAGTCACTCTCACCTCACCTCGGAAGTTCAGCTCTTTTGTCCATGTTTGAATCAAGGCTGTAATGAGGTCAGGAGCTGAGTGGCCCTGGTGGAATCCAAACTGGGCATCAGTGAGCAGGTTGTTGCTAAGCAAGTGCCGCTTGATAGCACTGTTGATGAACCCTTCCATTACTTTACTGATGATCGAGAGTAGGCAGATGGGGCGGTAATTGGCCGATTTGTATTTGCCCTGCTTTTTGTGTACAGGACATACCTGGGCATTTTTCCACATAGCCTGGGTAGGTGCCAGTGTTGTAGGTGTACTGGAACAGCTTGGCTATTTTCGCAACAAGTTCTGGAGCACAAATCTTCAATACTATTGCCAAAATATTGTTAGGGCCCATAACCTTTGCAGTATCCTGTGCCTTCAGCTGTTTCTTGATATCAAGTGGAGTGAATTGAATTGGCTGAAGACTGGCATCTGTGATGCTGGGGATCTCCAGAGGAGGCCAAGATGGATCATCCACTCGGCACTTCTGGCTGAAGTTTGCTGCAAATGCTTCAGCCTTATCCTTTGCACTGCTGTGCTGGGCTCCTCCATCATTGAGGATGGCACTATTTGTGGAGCCTCCTCCTCCAGTGAGTTATTTAATTGTCCACCACCATTCATGACTGGATGTGGCAGGACTACAGAGCTTAGATCTGATCCATTGGTTGTGGGATCGCTTAGACCTGTTTATCACTTGCTGCTTATGCTGTTTGGCACACAAATAGTCCTGTGTTATAGCTTCAGCAGATTGACACCTCATTTTTAGGCATGCCTGGTGTTGCTCCTGGCATGCCCTCTTGCAATCTTCATTGAACCAGGGTTGATCCCCAGGCATGATGGTAATGGTAAAGTAGGGGATATGCCAGGCCATGAGGTTACAGATTGTATTTGAGTACAATTCTGCTGCTGCTGATGGTTCACAATGCCTCATGGATGCCCAGTCTTGAGTTGCTAGATCTGTTCGAAATGGTAAGAATTTTAAGCAAATACAGTTGTAATGGAAGTAGTATAATATTTTCCTGTAACCACAAAGTGTGCACTCCACAAAGTACTTTACTAATAGCTCTCCTGTATTACTGATAAATTGGAGGAAATATTATTTTATAAGGATGTGGGCATATTGTGGTAGTTGTGACAGTAAATATGAGGATATAATATTTCAGAGGAGTTGGTTTGTGATAATTTGGGAATGGTGTAAGAGAAGGAAGGTTAGAGGATTGAGGAAGTGAGTGTATGAACTGTGCAGGGTAGAAGCTAGCTAGAAATGTAAAAATGGATAGCAAGAGTTTCTATAGGTGCTTAAAAAGGAAAATAGTAAGTAAAGTGAGTGTTGATCCTCTAGAGAATGACAGTGGGGAGATAATAGTAGATAATAAGAAAATGGCAGAAGAAATGAACAAATATTTTACTTCTGTGTTCACTATAGGGAATGCAAAAAACATTCCAGTAATAGCTGCAAATCAGGGGAGAAAGGAACTTGTTGAAATTGAAAACACTAAGGAAATAGTACCGAGCAAATTGATGGAGCTGCGGGCTGGCAAGTCTCCGGGTCCCGATTGACCACATCCTAGGATCTTAAAAGAGGTGGCTAATGAGGTAGTCGATGTGATGGTGTTAATTTTCCAACATTTACTAGATTCTGGAAAGGTTCCATCAGACTGGAAAGTAGCAAATATAACCCTTCTATTCAAGAAGGGAGGGGGGCAGGAAATTATAGGCCAGTTTGACATCTGTCATGGGGGAAGTTATTAGAATCAATTGTTAAGGAAGTTATAGTTGGGCACTTAAAAGTGCTCAAGGCAATCGGGAAGAGTCAGCATGGTTTTGTGAAAGGAAAATCATGCTTAACCAATTTATTGGAGTTTTTTGAAGGAGTAACATGCGCAGTGTACAAAGGGGAGCCTGTAGACTTACAGTACTTGGATTTCCAGAAGGCATTTGATAAGGTGCCATATCAGGATTATTACGGAAAATAAAAGTGCATGGTAACATGTTAGCATGGATAGAAGATTGGTGGCTGGCAGAAAGCAGAGAATATGCATAAATGGGTGTTCTTATGATTGGCAGGATTTGAAAGTGGAGTCCCACAGGGGTTTGTACTGGGGCTTCAACTTTTTATGATTTACACCAACAACTTAGATGAGGGGAGTGAAGACATGGTAGCTAAATTTGCAGATGACATAAAGATAGGTAGGAAAGTATGTTGTGAAGAGGACATTAGGTTGCAGCTGGATGTAGATAGGTTGAGTGATTGGGCAAAAATCTGGCAAATGGAGTTTAATGTGGGAAAATGTGATGTTGTTCACTTTGGCAGGAAGAACAAAAAAATCGGAGTATTACTTAAAAGGAGAACAGCTACATAACTCTGAGGTGCAGAGGGATATAGGTGTTCTAGTACATGAGTCACAACGTTAGTATGCAAGTACAGCAAGTAATTAAGAAGGCTAATGGAATGCTATCCTTTATCACGAAAGGGATTGAACAAAAAAGTAAGGATATTATGCTTCAGTTATACGGGGCATTGGTGAGACAGCACCTCATACTGTGTGATGTTTTGTTCTCCTTATTTAAGGAAGGATGTAAATACATTGGAGGCAGTTCAAAGGAGGCTTACTAGCTTGATTCCATGAATAAGTGGGTTGTCTTATGAGGAAAGGTTGGACGGACTAGGCTTGTTTCCACTGGAGTTTAGAAGAGTGAGGGGTGATTTGATTGAAGTATACAAGATCCAGAATGGCCTTGACAAGGTGGACAATGAAAGGATGTTTCTTCTTGTGGGTGAGTCCAGAACTAGGGTCACTGTTTTAAAATTAGGTGTCACCCTTTTAGGATAAAGATGAGGAGAAATTTTTTTCTGAGAGTTGTGTGACTTTGGAGCACTCTGCCTCAGAAGGTGCTGGAGGCAGGGTCACTGAATATTTTTAAGGCGAACTGGATAGATTCTTAGGCAAGGGAATCAAAGGTTACCGGGGCTAGATGGAAATGTGGAAATTTAAACAGAAGATCAATGGCCATGATCTTATTGAATGGCAGAGCAGGTTCAAGGGGCCGAATGGACTACTCCTGGCCCTATTTCTTATGTTCTTATGTATGAGCAATTTGGGAAGAGTAATTGTGTAGTATCTGAAGAATGAATTAAGGATTTGGAGTTTGAATGGTAATTAAGATAGAGTTACTGAGTAGTTAAAGGGATTTGAGAGGGTAATGAAAGGAGAGGGAGTACTAAAGATAGTATATCAGAGATGGTAAGAATTCATTTGTGGATGTGCATATTTGCAGAGGAAGTAGTAAATATGAGAAGGGTAGTGAGCATGGACATAATGAACAATTGAGGGGGTGGGCAGCTGAAGGAGATAGCGATAGGTTTGGATGGTAAGTTATTGGATGGTTGATGGATATTTAGATGTTGGCTAAGGGAGTAGTTTGGAGATGGATACTGGGCAAACTGGTTATAACAGGTGTAGAACCGAGGAGATTATAGGTAGAGCGTAGGATGTGAGGAGGTTTGAGGTGGCAAGTGGGGTGCAAGGTGGAAGAGGGTAAGGGGCTACAGTCTGAAATAAATGTAAATGAGAAGTTGAGTTGGAAAAAGGATAGATTTCACTTTATGGGAGGTAAAGAATGAAAAACCAGCAGGACTGCATTAAATAGAGATGTTATCAGCAGAGTCTGCTGATCTAGGTGATTTGTAAAGGTGGAAGTAAGCAAACTTGGTGATGGGAGAGGATGTCAGAGTTACATTACGTAGTTTTTTTTTAGCCTAAATAAGCAACAATGAAGGTGATGGTATCAGTAGCATGGGTGCATTTGTCAGGCACTGAAAACCCTGACTTCAGGCTTACTGTTGTACATGTGAAGGGGGATTTGAGTCATCCAAGACTTGTTTGGAGTGGCAGCATGGATGTGGTCATGGGGTTGAGATGTGGTGAAAAGATGAAGATTGCTGTCATCAGCATACATATGGAAGCTATAAATTGTCAACAAGGCATGCCATGTGACACAAGGACAGGGTGCAACTGAGAAATCCTTGGACTTTGGAAATGAAAGTTATGAGAAGGGAAAGGAAGCCATCCCTGGACATACTCTGAATTCTTCTAGCCAGGTGGAAATGCCACCGTGCAATGGAGGAGAACCAGTAGAGGAAGATGGTGTTGTCAGCAATCAGGTGCCATAGAAAGGACAATTTTGATTAAAACAACCAGATCTAGAGCTGTTTTGATGCTGTGAGATGAGTGGAAACCAGACTGAAGAGATTCAAACAAGAAGTTGCAGCAGACATGGACACAGCTGAAATGCAACCATATGTTCAAAGAAGTTATAGAGGAAAGAGAAGTTTATTGTTTTATGTAGGGTGATAATGATGTTGGTCTTTAAGGAATGAACAAAAATGTCAGAGGAAAGTTAATTGTTAACAATGTTGGCAGCTGTGGAGACAAGGAAAGGTGATTGAGTGATCTGGAATGGGGATGGGTTCAAGGAAGTAGGAGGCTGGTATGTTTGAAGATATGATTATAGAAAGAATAAGAATTACGGGAGAGAAACTGCTAAGTGATTTCAATTCAGGGCTGAGGTGGTTGGAAGATGATGGAGGGGAAGAGGAGAAAGCAGAGATAACTGCACAGGTAGCCTTGATCATAGCAATAAAGGAATCTAAGGGCTTTGAGACTATAGCTAGGTGTGGATAAGAGGAACTTATGATCTTGGAATAGTATGCAGTTTTGGCTGAGGAAAGTGAAACACATAGGGCAGAATTTAGCCCTCGTTGGGCGGGCCCCGCTGGCTTAGCGGCAGGTGGGCAGCCGAACTCCACTGCCGAAACGGGCCCCGCTGCCATTTTGAGTGGCCAGGCCAATTAAGGCCTGCCCAGCAGGCTGCCCGACGGGAAGCGCTACGCACTTCCTGAGCAGGGGGGGAGGGATTCCTCAACTGTCAAAGTGCGCTCTTTCGTGCATACTGCTCCCTGAGACTAAGTGCTGTCTCAGGGAGATTGGTGACAGTTTAAAAAACCTCAAAAATAGAAAAATAAAAAAATGATTAGCATGTCCCCCTCTTGTGATAATGTCACACGAGATGGAACATGCTATTAAATATGATATAAAGTTTATTAAAGATTTTTAAAACTGACATGAAACCTCCTCCGCCAGTGGATGAGGTTTCATGTTTTTTCAGAAGCCCGCCAGGGCTGCCGGCCTGCCCACCAGCCTTAAGGTTGGATGGGCAGGGCCTTTAATTGGGTTAATTATCCTGTCATTGGCCTCAATTGGCCATTGACAGGTTGGTGGGCGGACAGCTGATTTCGCTGCCCGCCTTCCTGAATATTTAAATGGGACGGATGATGTCGGGGGGTTCCTCCTGACGTCATTTTTGCATCGGCAAGCGGACCCTGCCCCCAACTTGCCAACAGAAAAATTCTGGCCATAGGGTTTGCTATGTTCCAAATCTGATGATTGTTGTCCTGGCTTATTGTGTGTGCCACTTGTGTTGTGACCACTGGTTTGACAGTATGAAGGTAAATGTTATACTGGAGAGCAGGGAAGGAACGCAGTAATCAGTTTGTTAGGAACAAGAATGTCAAAGGTTGGAAAATTAGCATATGTTGATGAGGTCAGGATCAGTTGGATGCTTGATGCAGGTAGCCTCTCAGTGACTAACTTCTCACATAGTGGCTATTTATTTGGGTGAGATATTGCAGTTGTGCAAGAACCTCAACATCTGTACAACAAGGAGTAACCCACCTTGGGAAGGGAGGGACAGATGAAAAACACCCTTCAAAAATATTTCCACTTCTGGGAAAGCAAGCGATCTTCCCTGATAGCATAATGGGTAATTGAAACATCTAGTGTGGTTTTGAGCCATAGAAGTTTCAGAACCAGCCACCCTTTTTGTGTTTGTTTAGTTCATCTCATCTTGGGCAACAGCCACAAGCTTCAATAGACCTTAGAATGCCTGATTTTGAGAGGAGTAAAGTTGACCTTCCCAATCCTGATTGCACTAAGATTGAAGTGTAGTAAATTCGAATCCTAGGAGCTCAAGCTCACTAGGTTGCTGTGCGCAACTTGAAAATACTCCAAGTATTGTGCTGAATGTGTGTACTTTGTCCTGCCAGGGGCTAATCCCTCTTCTGTTGATTACTAACTTCACCCTGCAAAATGTTGACCACTAATTTGAATCAGTGAAAAATGGTGAAAATTATTTCTGAGTGCGTGGCAAGTCTCCAATTAAGGTTACTGTTTCAGTTTAGGAAATATCAAATAGTCGTTTGGTAGTACAGAAGTTGAGTATTGCTGAAAAAAATGAGACATTTTTTGTCAAAGCTTTTTCTCTTGCACTCATTGGGGCAATTCACAAGAATAGCAAATGTAACGGGAATAACAATTTATACTGAATGAGAAGATAGTGCTGACTGGTTGGCAAGTGGACTCTGCTTGGTAGAGGCATTGCCATGGAGAATGCACCAGTTGATGGGGACTGACAGTTAACTACAAATTATTGTTTGAAATATAAACCAGACAACTTGACTCTGATTGGTCAAGGCATTCCCCTGAGGAATGAACCAGTGAATGACTGTCACTTCAACAAAAAATGTCTTTTTCAGAAATAACAAATGCAGTGAAATATCTTGATCTGTGTCATGTGAGAAGAGTTCGGTGTCAGATTTTAATATTTAGATTCAGAGTTTAAAAAATGCATTCAGAAATGTAACCAATACTTAAATATATAAACTTGCAGTGTCATTTCTTGGCACTGCCTGCAAGAACTTTTTTGGTAGTCCTGAGTGTTTTTGAACTAATCACAGAATCACAGTGCAGAAGAGGCCCTTCGGCCCATCGAGTCTACACCGGCACGTGAGAAATACCTGACCTACTTACGTAATCCCATTTACCAGCACATGGCCCATAGCCTTGAATGTAATGACGTGCCAAGTGCTCATCCAGATACTTTTTAAAGGGTGTGAGGCAATCTGCCTCCACCACCCTCCCAGGCAGTGCATTCCAGACCATCACCACCCTCTGGGTAAAAAAGTTCTTCCTTACATCCCCCCTAAACCTCCTGCCCCTCACCTTGAACTTATGTCCCCTTGTGACTGACCCTTCAACTAAGGGGAACAGCTGCTCCCTATCCACGCTATCCATGCTCCTCATAATCTTGTACACCTCGATCAGGTCGCCCCTCAGTCTTTTCTACTCCAATGAAAACAATCCAAGTTTATCCAACCTCTCTTCATAACTTAAATGTTTCATCCCAGGCAACACCCTGGTGAATCTGCACCCCCTCCAGTGCAATCACATCCTTCCTATAATGTGGCGACCAGAACTGCACACATTACTCCAGCTGTGGCCTCACCAAGGTTCTGTACAACTCCAACATGACCTCCCTACTTTTGTAATCTATGCCTCGATTGATAAAGGCAAGAGTCCCATATGCCTTTTTCACCAGCCCACTAACAAGCCCTGCTGCCTTCAGAGATCTATGGACACACACGCCAAGTTCCCTTTGTTCCTCAGAACTTCCTAGCGCCATGCCGTTCATTGAATACTTCCTTGTCAAATGACTCCTTCCAAAGTGTATCACCTTACACTTTTCAGGGTTAAATTCCACCTGCCACTTATCTGTCCATTTGACCATCCTGTCTATATCTTCCTGTAGCCCAAGACACTCAACCTCATTGTTAACTGCCCGGCCAATCTTTGTGTCATCCACAAACTTACTAATCCTACCTCCCACATATGTCGTTTATGTAAATGACAAGTAATAGGGGCCCCAGCACAGATCCCTGTGGTATGCCACTGGACACTGGCTTCCAGTCACTAAAGCATTCTTCTATCATCACCCTCTGTCTCCTACAACTAAGCCAATTTTGAATCCACCTTATCAAATTACCCTGTATCCCATGTGCCTTTGCCTTCTTTATAAATATCCCATGTGAGACTGACTGTCGCATAGTCAGCTACCTTACCAACCTTTAAACAAGACTACTGAACTTACAAAAATTAAAGAGAAAGACTTACCAGTTCAATTCCCACTTTGTTCCAAATACCCACTCTGGCTGTGCCCCACTCAGGATGTGCTCGTTCTCCTGTTCGTGTGCAAGCACACTGTAGCTTGCTTCCAGATAGTCCCTTTCTTAAATAGAGCTGACTTGACTCACCACTAGTTAAGCTTCAAATAGTAATTAACCCCTTTCAGGCCCTAGTCAGGTTTCAGGTGATTGATAGTTAACTGTTGCACAGTCAGCTACCTTACCAACCTTTTAACTAGACTACTGAACTTACAGAAATTAAAGAGAAAGACTTACCAGTTCAATTCCCACTTTGCACCAAATTCCGAATGCCCACTCTGGCTGTGCCCCACTCAGGATGTGCTCGCTCTCCTGTTCATGTGCAAGCACTAATGACGCATCTAATTCTTTAAAAGATGTCTGATTTGTACTTCAGATTTTTCTTACAGCAATGTGTGCTTGAACTTGTCCTGCTTCACTGTGGCAAGCGTATCACATGCAGTTACAACTCAGGGATTTGATTTCCATATGCATACTCTGTATTTTACCTGAAGCACGCAAACTGATTGAGATTT
Organism: Carcharodon carcharias; assembly: GCF_017639515.1. Classification (NCBI taxonomy): domain Eukaryota; kingdom Metazoa; phylum Chordata; class Chondrichthyes; order Lamniformes; family Lamnidae; genus Carcharodon; species Carcharodon carcharias. The sequence continues at coordinate 101,761,015 of NC_054482.1, read as the reverse complement.
GCCTTCATTTTTGAATTGTTGCCTAGATTTGTGATATTCTGCTTTGTATGCCAAGTGTTAACATACAGTTAATATCTTTCCACTAAATGCTTGTTCTCTGTACACTTGAAACGGAGGACACTTACTTGGAAAAAGCAGTACGTACAAACTACAAAGCATCCTTGTATTAAACAATATTTATTTCCTCCAATCAGTCTTCTGGTGTACTTTTATTAAATAAAACCCATATATAAATGTTGAATTTTGAAGAACAGATTGTGATATGGAAATTCCCTCAGAACTTTGTTTTATTCAGTGTTTTTGCCCAAAGTCAAGATACTTATGAGATATAATTTAATTTTGTTCTTGTACCAAAAAAGAACTGTTTTATCAATTTGAAATTGTAATAAAGTTGGCGTGGATTTGTGAAGGGTAGGTCATGGCTGAATATTTTGAGACACCTTTCTATCCATGGCCTGCTGCAGTGTTCTAGTAAAGTTCAAGGCTATCTCTAGAACACAAAAAAGCCTTCTTTCCAGCTTCACCTGTTCCACCCCCCCTTAAACAGTATATATTTCACCACATTTCCACTTCTCTAGCTCTGAAGAAGAGTCATACGGAGTCGAAACATTTACTCTGTCTTTCTTTCCACAGATGCTGCCAGACCTGCTGAATTTTTCCAGCATTTTTGTTTTTATTTCAGATTTCCAGCATCCGCAGTATTTTGCCTTCATCTAGAAACAGCACCTAGACTTTCAACTCGGCATGTTACAACCTTCTGGACTCAACGTCAAGTTCAACAACTTTAGATCAAATGAAAAAACTCTGTAGGCCAGGCAGTATCTGTGGAGTGAAACAGAAACAGGATTAGCATTTGAGGTCATTTGATCTTTCATCAGAACTGAAGATTGATAGAAATGGACGAGTTTTCAAGCCAGTGGAAGGGAGGGAGGGGCAGGAAGAACAAAAGGAAAGCTTTGTGATAGGGTGGAGGGCAGGTTGATTAAATAGCAAAAGATTTTATGCTGCAAAAGCCAAAGAGAATGATGAGTATAGCAAAGAAACAAAGATTGTGTCCAAATGAGTTGTGAATAGCTACATAAAAACATTTGAATGTAGCATGAAGGGATTAAAAAAAACAAGACCAACCCAGCAAAACAAACACAAGATGAAAACAGAGGTTATGATCTAAAGTTGTTGAACTTGACGTTGAGTCCAGAAGGTTGTAGCATGCCGAGTTGAAAGTCTAGGTTCTGTTTCTAGATGAAGGCAAAATACTGCGGATGCTGGAAATCTGAAACAAAAACAAAAATGTTGGAAAAATTCAGCAGGTCTGGCAGCATCTGTGGAAATAAAGACAGAGTTAATGTTTCGACTCCGTATGACTCTTCTTCAGAGCTAGAGAAGTGGAAATGTGAAATATATACTGTTTAAGGGGGGGTGGAACAGGTGAAGCTGGATAGAAGGCTTGAGGGGCTGAATGGCTGACTGCTTCCTGTTCCTATTTTGTTAATTACTTCCCAAGAACTGAGATGATTTAATTTAGCAACAAATCCATTTTGTTTCTTGTAAATTATCCATGTTTATTTGGAGTAATAGAATCTGACTTCAGTCTTTGAGTAGTCCACTGTCAAATTTACTACAAATCAAAAATTGGTGCAGTTAGCTATATAAAATTGAGATTTTTATTTGTAAGCATGAGTTTTTTAGACTGGCCTTGAACTTCAAAAGTGTTTAAATTGGTCACCAAATAGACATTAGCTTTTCAGGTGCTTCTATCAAATATTAATCACTTCTAATGGAAACTCTACCCTGGAGACTACATTCAGCAAAGCTGCCCTGCTCGATTTTATATGAGCTTTATTTTGGATACAGCAAGGGACTGAGCATGTGATGATTTGAGCAATGAAAGAGCTTTGACACTAGGCTGCTTTGTAATGGAAGGAATTGGTTTGAATTGTTTTGCAGTTAATTTTTATTTCAGGTATTCAATGTTTATGGGCACAACATTTTCTGCCAATTGATTTTTCCCTTACAGCAGTAAATAATACAAACATATGAAAATGACTGGCAAGAAAACATCAGGTCCAGCCAACCTGCCTCACACACATGATGTCTGGGTGCTTCCTACCACTAACCACAACCTACACACTTCCAGAGAAATTAACCCAGCTCTTCAAGCATCTCTGAATAACTGAGGTTCTTTTTTTAAAGAAAAGGAAGATTTGCACTGACATTCACAACCACTAGATGTCCCTAAGCACTTTACAGCAACAAAGTACTTTTGAGGTGCAGTCACTGTTGTAATTTAGGATACACGGCAGATAACTTGCACATCATAAACTCCCATAAACAGCAATGTGATAATGACAATTTTCTTTTGTGATGTTGTTTGAGGAATAAATATTGGCCAGGACACTGGGGTTCACTTCCCTACTCGCCTTCAAAATGATGATATGGTATTTTTTACTCCCACCTGCAAAGGCAGATGGGGCCTTAGTTTGGCATCTCATCCAAAACATGGCACCTCTGACAGTGCAGTACATCCTCAATACTTGACTTTTGTGCTTAAGTCTCTGGTGTGGCATTTGAACCCACAACCTTTTTCAGAGAATATAGTGCTACCAACTAAGCCATGGCTGGCACATCTTTAAAGTAGGGATCATTCTTGAACATTCTTTTCCCTGAACATCTTCCAAGGCTGATTTATCCTTCATTATATATATATATATCTATATATAAGGTTCACTTCCTTGTTAGTCAATAATCTACCCTACCTACCACTACCTTCAAATTTTTCAATGATCCTGCCTCCACCACTTTCTGGGGAAAGAGAATTCCACAGAATTACAACCCTCTGAGAAAAAAATTCTCCTCATCCTTGTCTTAAATGGGAGACCACTTATTCTTAAACTGTGTCCCCCTAGTTCAGGTCTCTTTCACAAGGGGAAACATCCTTTCAGCATCCACTCTGTTTAGCCTCCTCAGGATCTTATATGTTTCAATAAGATCACATCTCATTCTTCTAAACTCCAACAATACAGGCCCAACCTATCAGACCTTTCCGCATAAGGAATCGGTCGAGTAAACCTTCTCTGAACTGGTTCTAATGCAGTTATGTCCTTTCTTAAATAAGGAGACTAATACTGTACACAGTACTCTAGATGTGGTCTCACCAATGCCCTGTACAACTCTAGCAAAACATCCCTGCTTTTACATTCCATTCCCCTTGCAATAAAGGCCAACATTCTATTTGCCTTCCTAATAAGTTGCTGGACCTTCATTCTAATTTTTTGTGATTCATGTACCAGGACACCCAGATCCCTCTGTATCACCGAGTTCTGCAACCTCTCTCGATTTAGGTAATATGCTGCTTTTCTATTCTTCCTGCCAAAGAGCTCAAGTTCACATTTTCCCAGATCCTACTCTATCTGCGAACTTTTTGCCCACTCACTTAACCTATCTATATCCCTCTGCAGACCCCTTATGTCCTCTTCATAAGTTACTGTCCTTCCTATTTTTGTCACATCAGCAAATTTAGCAACTGTACATCCAGTCCCTTATCCAAATCATTGATATAAATTGTAAATAGTTGAGGCCCCGGTACTGATCCCTGTGACACTACACTCATGACATCTTGCCAACCCAAAAATGATCCATTTATGCCTATTCTCTGTTTCTTGTTAGCTAACCAATCTTCTATTCATGCTAATATGTTACCCCTATCAGCTCTTATTCTGTGTAGTAATGTTTGATGTGGCACCTTGTCAAATACTTTCTGAAAATTTAACTACACCGCATCCACAGGTTCCCTTTTATCCACATTGTTTGTTACTTCCTCAAAAAACTCTAGTAAATTAGTCAAACACTATTTTCCTTTCACAAAATCATGTTGATTCTACCTGATTGCATTGTGATTTTCTAAGCGCCCAGCTGTAACCTCCTTAATAATAGATACCAGCTTTTGCCCTATTATAGATGTTAAGCTAACTGGCTTGCAGATCCTTGCTTTCTGTCTCCCTGCTTCCTTGAATAGAGGAGCTACCTTCACTATTTTCCAATCTGATGGGACCTTTCCAGAATCTAGGGAATTTTGGAAAATCAAAACCAATGCATCTATACTATCTCAGCAGCCACTTCTTTTAAGAAAGTAGGATGAAGTCCATCAGGGCCTGGGGACTTGTCAGCTTTTAGTTCCAATAATTTTCTGTGTCCTTTCCCTGGTGATTGGAATTGTTCTAAGTTCCTTCCTCCCTTTCACCTCTTGATTCACAATTATTTCTGGGGTATTGCTTATATCCCCTGCAGTGAAGACAGATGCAAAATATCTGTTCAATTCATCCGCCATTTCCTTATTTTCCATTATTAATGCCCCCAACTTACTCTCTAGAGGACCAACACTTACTTGAGTTACTCCTTTCCTTTTTAAATACCTGTAGAAACTCTTCCTTAGTTAGGGACAGCTGGTGCACCCTTCCTCTAGAGTCTTTCTTTCTCACTGAAATGTATCTTTGCTGAGTGTTATGAAATATCTCCTAGAATGTCTGCCACTGCATCTCTACTGACCTATCCTTAACCTAATTTCCCAGGTTACTTTAGCCAGCTCTGTCTTCATACCCTTATAATTGCCCTTATTTAAGTTTAATACTATAGTCTTAGACCCACTCTTCTCATCTTCAAACTGAATGCAAAATTCAATCATGTTATGATCAATGTTATTTCACCAACTTGTGAACTGGCTGCAAAGTGGATTCCTGTACTACAGATGCGCAGACCACTGTGACTATTTAATTAGCATACATGTCATATATCCTCACTATCAGTTGATACTTCACTACTTCCCACTGCCAGTTTTTCTCCTCGTCACTCTAAATTTCCCCACAGGTTCCCATCCCCCTGCCAACCTAGTTTAAACCCTTCCCAACAGCACTAGCAAACCTCCCGGTGAGGACACTAGTCCCAGTCCTGTTGAGGTCTAACCCGTCCTTCTTGTACAGGTCAAACCCCTGCCCCAGAACCAATCCCAATGCCTCAGAAATCTAAAGCCCTCCCTCCTACTCCATTTCTCCAACCAAGTGTTGAACTGCTCAATCTTCCTATTCTTATGTTTACTAGCACACGGCACTGGGAGTAAATCTTACTGCTCTTGAGGTCCTGCTTTTTAATTCCCTTCCTAACTCCCTAAAATGTGCTTTCTGGACCTCATCCCTTTTCTTACTTATGTCATTGGTCCCAATGTAGACCATGACCTCTGGCTGTTCACTCTCCCCCAAAAGAATGTCCTGCAGCTGCTCTGTGACATCCTTGACCCTGGCACCAGGGAGGCAACATACCATCCTGGAGTCACATATCCGGCCGCAAAAATGCCTGTCTTCTCCCCAAACTATCCCCTATTACTATAGCACTTCCATTCTTTCTGCTCCCCTCATGTGCAGCTGAGCCACCTGTGGTGCCACGGACTTGGCTTTTGCTGCAGTCCTCTGAGGAAACATCTCACTCACCAGTATCCAAAATGGAAAAGCGGTTAAAGAGCATGATGATCTCAGGAGATTCTTGCACTACCTACCTGTCTCTTTAGATACTCTGGTGGTCACCCATTCCCTCTCTGCCTGTATACTTAGTTGCAGTGTGACCACCTCTCTACCCACGTAATCCTCAGCCTTGTGGATGCACCACAGTGACTCCAGCCGCCACTCAAGCTCCGCAACTCAGAGCTCAAGTTTCTGCAGCTGGTGACACTTCCTGCAGATGTAGTCATCGAGGGCACTTTGTGCCTGCACAACTTCCCACATCCAGCAAGATGCACATTCCACATGGCTGAGCTGCACTGACATACCTTATACTTTATATAAAGCTTGTACCAAAGTATTTACTACTTTATTTTAATTATTATCTTAATTTAGAATAATTTCTATGTATACTATTTATTGTGTTTATCTCAGTCTCGCCCCTTCTAGCACTCTTTTAACTCCCAGCTCCACTCTTAGTCTCACCTCTTGTGCTTTTTTAGGTCTTCGGCTCCACTCTCCAATGTGCAATGGCACAGATGATTGACTTCTAAATATAAAATTACACTCCTTTTGTGCAGCAGTTACCCTTAACTGCAAATATTTTGTATAAGTTTGTTACTGAATTATAGGGGTTGGGTGGAGGTGAAAATAATTTATATAGTTAGCTGTCTCTTCTTTCTAAGTGAGTGTTTCCTACTTCAAAAGACTTCCTAAGGGCCAGTTTTAGTTTTTTTTTTGAACTGGTGACATTAGCTTACGGCAGTTGCTATCTGTGCAAGACTCATTTTGGCAGCCAGCAGCACTAGAATAATATAAAAGAAACTAAAGATGTATTCTGTACACCACACTGATCAGTCTCCTGCAATGTGGATAATTTGGTTATGTGCTTGGAAATAGTCATAATGGTGTAAAACATAGTCCTTAAGATTTATGGTGTATTTTGTTTTTATTTTTAAAAGATCAAATCTGTTAAGATAGCCAGTGTCACCTAAACACTTGCTAACCTGTGTTAATTCCTCTATAGTTCAAAATAAACTCCGTCTAGCCACGCTGTGTCATTCATATATAATATCTGTTGGGGAAGATCCACCCAAACATCTCAGTTCATTGAATTACCTGTACAAAACATGTGCGGTTAAGGATAAATGCTGTGCCAAGGAAGAATGTTATTTAATATTGATGATCTAATTTTGTAAGAATAAAATATATCCTAACTTCTGAATTTTCCAATTTAAAGTTCTACTATTTCTCATTAAAACAAATCTTGAAATAGATTTTTGGGGTGATAAAAATAATTGAGATAATACTCAGACCACTTCTTCCCTTCCCCAACTTTTTATGTTGAATTGAGCCTGACTTGTGTTTGCTCAGTAAAATCTATTTGCAGTGTCAGCTTTTGTTTTATTTTAGTATTTGGTTGTGACTTTGGAATGCCTGTATACTGCTTTGAATACAGTGTAATCTGTGTGAACTTGGTCTTCAAATGTTTCAGTATATAAATGAGGACATACTCTTGTCCCTATATCTTGTATTTATTCACGTTAAATAATGCAAGTGTTATGTGTGTGCAACATGTATGCTACCAAAGCATTTATGTGCTTTTAGCTTTTCTGGAACATGAAGTATTTAAATATCTCTACAAAGAAAGCATTGACAATTTTGTCTTTAAATTCGTCAGTGAAGATTGTTTCTAATATTTTCATGTCTACAATTGCAGTTCCTTTCTCTTTTTAAGCTGCTTAAATAATTCAAAATTCTTTCCACTAAATTGCACTGGTTGTCAACAGATGTCAAATGAGCCCTGTTCTCTCAGCATCAGGTGACTCAATGTTTTCATGTAAACATTGACAGCCCATATGACTTTTTAACTTGTAGGAACAAACCAGAGGAATCAAAAATTAGTATACAGTACCAGAGTTTTAAAAAAAAGGTTTAGAAACCATCTTAGAAAAGTCTGGTTTTATGAATTTAGAAGTAGAAAATATGTTGATTGGGTTCAGGTAGTCTTTGATCCAATGCACTGCTGAGAAATCCGGTTCAGGGTTTTGTTATAAGAACGGAACTCTTTCGTGACTGGAAAATGTAACCTTTAGTATTGCTTGGTTCAACTTGCTCTGATAAAATTAAGCAATTAGGTAGATTTCTTGATAGCCCAGGACAACATGATTCCTCGATTTGCAGTTCTGAATCTTCATTACCTATTCTAGTTGCCCTCCCTGTTCATTTTTTTTAATAAAAGAGCTGTGCATTTATGTCTGTTTATATAACCTCAGCTTGTTTGAAGAAAATTTCAGGAAGATTAAAAAATCTGCATTACCCATATGTTGCAAGCTATTTCAGATAATAACACTGATTGGTAAATTGTGTTTAACTTGACATCTTGCAAGCCTGGATGTTTGAAGCACAAGATTTCAATAGTTCATTGTATCAAGCCAAAACTTGCTGAAGTCATATGCTGTGAAATTTATATGCATCTATAAAGCGAATAATGGAAATCATTTTTCACAGTGCAGTGTTGGTTTACATCAGAAATTTATGGTTGTGTATCTGAAAGCCCTCTGTCCTGTTTTAAGACTGATGAGCTCCACTATACAGAGCAAGGAATGAAAGATGAAGAAAATTAAAACTGGAAAAATGGCATCACAAGAAGTAGCATGTATGCTTCACAGTTCGTAGATGTCCCAATAATTTTCTGGCAGCTGAAGTTGTGGTCATTTGGTCCTATTTTCCACCTTCCATAAACTTGAACTCACCCAAATCTCTTCTGTCTGTATCCTAACTCGCACCAAGTCCCATTGACCCTTATGCTTGCTGACCTACAGAGTCTGGTAATGCTTTGATTTTAAAATTCCCTTCCTTGTTTTCAAACCCATCCATGGCCTTGCCCCTCCCCATCTTCAACTAACTTCACCCTCTGTGATCCCTGAACTCCTCCAGTTTTGGCTTCTTGCTGATCCCTGATCCCTCTCCACTTTTGTCAGCTGTGCCTTCAACTGTCTAGGCCCTAACTTTTAGGATTTTCTCCCTAAGCCTCTCCACATCTCTAACTCTCCTCCTTTAAGTCACTGCTCAAAACCTGCCTCCTTGATCAAGTTTTTTGTAACCTGTTCTAACATTTCCTTACATGGCTAAGTATCAAATTTTGTTTCACACTTCAGTAAAGCATCTTGAGATGTTTTACTATGTAAAACGTGCTATATAAATGCAAGTTGCTGCATCCTACAGCTTCACATGGATGAATGAAAGCTACTGTTATACAAAAATGAGTGACTATACTTCAAAAGTAATTATGTAATAGGCTAAATAACTACAAACTTTTCTAGGTGTTGACTTATAATGGCCATCACTTTCATTAGAAGTTACAACAGATACGATCATTACCTGGAACATAACACATTTTCTAAAACGAATCACAGTATCACATCAATAAATTGTAGATGAGGATTTCCTCATCTACCCTTCAGAGTCAATCCTTTTGTGAACAGACAGCATTGCAGTGATGAAGTTCGGAAATTAGCCTTAGAAATCTTTGCAAGATGGATTTTGTAAGTTAAAGATTTCCATATGTAAAGGAGAAAAAAATCTGCCCTCATTTGTGATGATATACTATGAGGTTTAAATAATTGAATTCAAAATTTCTTAAAAGTTAATTGTCCTTTTTCCCCAGCTTCTCCCAAGTTGCATAAGACAAACAACTGCAGAGGGTATATTTTCTGTTGGAAAAGAATGTAAAGAATAACTTTTTCTGTGTAGATTTGAAGTTGCTTAATTTTGTGTCCCAAATTCATGTCTAGTCTAAATGTACTGTTCTGATTAGCTGGCAACTATTTATTAATCTTTAGCCATTGAGGGTTTATAGCTCGTCATGTTTTAATATGCGGACTGGCAGATATGTAAAAATTGATACTGTTTTAAATCTATGTAAAATCTTGTTAAAGGAGACTTTGAATATTGAGAAAATTCAAACCTATTTTTAAATGTTTTCTTGCAAACTAAATATCTGTTTGATGCAGGTTAGGTGTGAAGATTTCACTACTACAGGAATCTCTCCAGAGGCTCTCCTCGGAACTGTTTATATCTACAATTATGGAAGAATTTCATATCCAGAGTGGAGACCTGGAGAACTTGAGGAAAATTTTCAAAAGTCCCGACCAGAATTGAGAATGATGAGGTCAGGGACCAATGCTTTTAAACATAAATAAAAGACCATCATAGTTTGAATAATATTAAGCAAATGTTAAATCATTGCTTATTAGTCTTCCACTGGCATAGTCAATTTGGTTATTGTTAGACTGTACATGTTTTTATTTATGATAGTTACTTTCAATGAATGTGTTCTTAATTTTAAACTTTAAAGACCATGAGGGGGATTTCTGTTGTGGGCACTATATTTCTGCTTGTCCATGAGCTTTTATTGTTTGTCACTTTAATAACTCTGGATCACTTTGCTTTTTCTGATTTGTTATCCTCATTTTCGAGTAAGCATAAATTACCAGTATGGATAATCAACATGCATGTAGTTCCTCCAAGTTGTTTCTGACATCAGGAATACCAGGATAGTACTCCTTCGGCTCTTTACCAGTGCAATATAAAGATCTTTTCTCAGGGATGAAGCATCCATTCTTTTTCTTGTTTGCTTCTTTCTGGTCATCCTGATATGCTGTCTTTAAATGCTGTCCTCCTCTATAAAATTTCATTCAGTTTTTAACAATTAACAGTTGAAAGTATATTTAATTCTTTCTTGCATCTTTACCGCTTGCAATGCAGAATGTGATCATAATGAACTATTCAATTTCATCTAAGAACATGGGAAGAGGAATAGACCATTCAGCCCCTCAATCTGCTCTGCCATTCAATGAGATTGTGGCTTATCTCCTTCCTAACTCCATTCGCTTGCCTTGGCTCCATATGCCTTAATGCCTTTGGACTAGCAAAAATCTATCAATCTCATATTTAAAGTTATTAATTGAGCTAGCACCTACTGCTTTTGTGGGAGAATTCCACACTTGTGCTACCTTTTCTGCAAAGAAGTGTTCCATTCTTTTCTCCTGAACGGCCTGGCTTTCATTTTATGGTTATGTCCCCTTGTCCTAGACTCGCCCACCAACTGAAATGGTTTTCTATTCATTTTCTATCTTCTCAATTCCTTCAAAAATCTGGGAAAAAACCTCAATCAAATGACCCCTTGACCTTGACCTAATTTATGTAACTGCTCCTCAACTTGGAGGCCTGGTAACATTCTAATGAATCTGTTGGACTCCTTCCAAGACCATTATATCCTTAATAAGGTATGGTGCCCAGAACTGCACACAGCACTCTAGATGTAGTCTAACCAGGGTTTTTATAGATGTAGCAAAACTTCTAGGTGTAAAGGCTAACATTCAGTTAGCCTTTTTGATAATGTTTTGTGCCTGACCACCACTATATTTTAGTGATTATGTACATGGACCACTAAATCTCTTTGGACTTCATTTTTTTGTAAGCTTTTTAACATTGTAAAGAATATTCAGAAGTTTTAGACCATAAGAAGTAGGAGCAGAAATAGGCCATTCAGCCCATCGAGTCTGCTCCACCATTCATGGCTGATCAGATAATCCTCAACTCCACTTTCCTACCTTTTCCCCATAATCCTTGATTCCCTTACTGATTAAAAATGTCTATCTCAGCCTTGAATATACTTAATGACCCAGCCTCTACAGCCCCCTGCGGTAAAGAATTCCACACATTCACTACCCTCTGAGAGAAGAAATTCCTCCTCATCTCAGTCTTAAATGGGCAACCTCTTACTCTGAGATTATGCCCTCTGGCCTTTGACTCTCCCACAAGGGGAAACAACCTCTCAGCATCTACCCTGTCAAGCCCCCTCCTAAGAATCTTATATGTTTCAATAAGGTTGCCTCTCATTCTTCTAAACTCCAATGAGTACAGGTCCAACCTACTCAACCTCCCCTCATAAGAAAACCCCTCCATACTCAGAATCAGCCTAGTGAACCTTCTCTGGATTGCCTCCAATACCAGTATATATTTCCTTAGATAAGGGGATCAAAACTGTTCACAGTATTCTAGGTGTGGTCTAATTAGTGCCTTGTATAGTTTTAGCAAGACTTCCTATTTTTTTATACTCCATTCCCTTTGAAATAAAAGCCAACATTCCATTTGCCTTCCCCATTACCTGCTGAACTTACATGTTGGCTTTTTGGGATTCATGCATGAGGACTCCCAAATCCCTCTATGCTGAAGTTTTCTGCAGTCTTTCTCCATTTAAATAATATTCAGCTCCTCTTCTTGCTGCCAAAATTCATAATCTCACACCTTCCCACATTATATTCCATCTGCCAACTTTTTGCCCACTCACTTAACCTGTCTATATCCCTCTGTAGACTTTGTGTCATCCTCACCACTTGCCTTCCCACTTATTTTTGTGTCTTCCACAAACTTGGTGATAATACATTCACTTCCCTCATCTAAGTCATTAATATATATTGTTTTAGTCCAAAATGTATGGCCTCACACTTGACTGTGTTGAAATCCATCTGCTACAGTTTTGATCACTTACTTAATCTGTCAGTATCTCTATAATTTTATGCTCCCATCAAACTACTTGTTATGCCACCAGTCTTCATGTCATCAGCAAATTTGGACCTGTGACTTGCTATTGTGTTAACAAATCTCTAATAAATATAGTGAATGGTTGAGTCCCCAGCACAGATCCTTGTGAAACACCACTAGCTGCTAGTTTAATTTGAGTACATACCCATTATCAATATAAGTAAAGTTTACATTTGAGTTGATAGAATCCAATTATTTATCAAGAACTTAAGGTTTCTGCCTGGCAACCAGCTTGTTGTGGGAATGGGCACTAAGAGGAGTACTGCTTCCTTTTTGCTATGGAAACCTTTAACTATTTTTGCAAAACCTTTTGCTGACCAAGCACACAGCACATAACAAAAATAGGTTGTTGCCTGGATGTTAGATGACAAGCATCCATATTACTTAATAAAATCCCCCATGTTCCAGAAAGCTCTCAACATTTGAAATCCAGTTGTATCAAAATACATAATGTAGCAATATACAGGTCATTGTTTTGTGTGGGACTACGATCTCTGTTACAAGATATGGACAAAAGACATTCTGTACAATTCCTCCCTATCTTTGCCTGCAATGCACATGAAACGTGATTAAGCCAGGAGAGTTGGTGAACTCCAGATGCTTCTGGTTGGTCAGCCATGCCTTACTCGTAGCAGCCGCACTTAGATTGGATAGTTCTCAGTTAAGGTTCCTGTCTAGAATAGTTTGAAATTTCATCAAGAGGAATACACAATTCGAAAACTTCACCAGCTTTGTGAGTTAAACGGCAGATTCTTTATGATATTCATGGGTAAAAGTCAGTTTTTAAGATGCTTTTGTTTATATCATGAGGACAATCACTGTTTAGGTAAAGATAATATCAATAGTGCTGCTTCATAGTGGCATCCTCTCACATTTGTTGAATTCTCCCCTGGCTATTGTATAACTTACTGCCATGGCCTCATTTAATCTGAAGGGGAGTTTTGTACAATTGGTGCTGACTGAATTGTTTTGACTGCAGATAAGTTGTTTGCTATGAACTGATGGTGTCAGCCTTCTTTCCCTTTCCCTAAGGTAGGATCTTATACATGCAGGACTCTAGATGAGGAATAAGTTAACATTCTGTACCTTATAACGTATTTCTCGTTCTTCAATTGAATGGATCCTCTGCATCCCAAACTATATCCCATTCAGACTTCTTATTTTTTATATATTTCATTTGCATTTTATGATGTCGTTTCTATACTTAGTAAAGAACTACCATTGCATGGTGTGGGAACTGATGCAAGTGCCAATCCAGAGTCAAATTAACTCATAAACGAAGAAGCGTCAGTTTGGTAAGGGCCACCATTGCCTTGGAACTGTAATCTTGTTTGATTCAGTGTCTTAAACAAAGCTAGGATAGGAGAGAATATGTAGGGGAAAGAGGGACTAGGCATGTTGATTCTTCTCATTGGTAAGCTAGACCTTCTCCTTTGGTATTTTGAGTATAACGTTATTTAAAAGTGACATTTACCTTACAAGTTGTATTTTCTTGCTTTGCATTACTGCCACACCCCCACCCCCCAAACCCCACCACCCCCTTCAAGTTTGCTTATCAAAGAAATAAGAGCAGAGCCTGCTCTGGCATTCAGTAAGCACATGAGTGATCTGATCTTGCTCAACTGCACTTTGCTGTCTGTTCCCAGTAACTCTTGACTCCCTCATAGTTTGAAACTAGTCTTTTAAATTTTTTAAAAATGTTTTCACATTGACACAAATTTCCATGAATAACTTAAATAAAACCCTTTCAGATACTTTTACAGTGAAGCCTGGATGACCTGTGATCATTTTTCCAGGAACCAGAATCGCTGGATTTTTCTGTAGTACCCTCACAGTTAGTTCATTAGTTGTCAGCTGTTGTTCCCAATTCTCTGCTATCTTTGCCATCTCTTGTATTCATACGGACATAGACCTACTTTCAGGGCCTTCTATCCCCATAACTATTTTGATGAGGATACCATGTGTCACTTTTGGAGTATCTATGTGACAATACAATGCATTAGTGTTGGATATTGTTTAGAATTATTTGACTGGCAATTTATAAGTATTTGCTTTTTTGTACCTTGTTTCGTCAGGTGATTAGAGTTTAATTGTACTCCTCGGTTTTATCCTAGAAAAGAAGATTGGTCCTATTTGATATTTTGTTTCAGTGGAACCCCAGATTCCATCGAACTGTGTAATAAAATCAACAAGAATTGTTTCTTGAAGAAGATAAACAACATGATGTATTTCTATGACACAAAGCTTATAATTTGATTAACCTTAACATACTGATCATGATTAAGGTACTGTTTCAAAAAAAAATCTAAATCATGTTGGAACACAATACCTAAATAAACCTATTCCTTACCTGCTTTTTTGTGTGATTTATTTTAACTAATTAAGTTTGAGTATTGATGGGAAAAGTAACAACAGCAACATAAGAGGATAGTAGGTATGATGTACATCTAACAGTCTGGAAATTGAAGATTCTATACCACTTAACACATATCCATCTTCATCTCTGTTGTGGTGTAGTTTGTCAGTTCTGGATTGGGAAAGGTTTTTGACCTCAAAGGAGCAGAAAACCAACAAGACACAAAAAAATTTCCCCCTTGTAAATCACTATGATTTAGCTCATGTCTTGGAAAACCTGGAACTCTCTAACACCAGATGGACTGCAGTGGTTCAAGTCAGCAGCTCCTTGGGGGCAGTTAGGCATAGGCAACAAATGCTGGTCTTCCCAACCATGCTCGCATCCCATGAAAGAGAACACCATAAAAAAAATTGTTCCTCACATACCCTCTGTGTCTCTTGCACAAAACTTTAAATCTGTGTCCCGTACTCCTTGCACCATCACTAATAACCTACTTTTGGTCGAAGTATTAATTCATGTTAGCAATGCAACACATTATGGAGCACCCTTTTTTCCACAGCAACTTTAGTTCAGAAACTTTCTGGAAGTATCAAGTATATATGGTGAAGTCCTTATTATTGCAGTAAAACACATTGGCCGGAATTTTCCAGTCCTGTCGGGTGTCATAGCCGGCAGGAGGGGGAACAATATGGTGAGAAGGCCAAAAATTGATTCTATGCTGTTGTGAAACCAGTTTGCAATCATCCACTCCACCCGTCAATGGTGGACCGCGTTCCCTGCCATTGCATGTTGGGTACATCATTTTAATATATTTGCATCTAATTATAAGCCCTGCTTGACAGAATCATCCCCTAGTGTCAAATTAACTGCCACGTGACTTCAGAACAGCGTGCTTCAAACCTTTAAATGCTTGCACCTGGCAATCTGAACTTCAAGGGGAACTCAGAGATGAGTCCACACAACCTTGCGCATCACTCATAGCACATCAAGAAAGAGGCTCGATGCATTCGCAGGGGACATGGGCAAGCCATTTTTTCCCAGCTGGTTGGGTCACTCTGGGGGGGGCGGGGGGGCGCGTTGGTGGTGTTGGGGGCAAGGCAGCACAGACTGAAGGAAATACTCAAACACACACCTTGGGGGAGGTGGGGTTGAGGGAAGCAGCCACACACTTGGAAAAGCTTATCAAAAGTGGGCATTCTTCCACTAATGAGACCATTCAGCTGCAGCTCCATTGACACGCCTGGAGCCTCTGAAGCTTTTCTGCCCACTCAAGCAGCGCAAAAGCATGAAAATGCCACCAAATGCTCTAGAACTTTTCACCCCCTGGGCGCACACTGCATATTAATGTCCGTTTTTGGGGACAGCAGTGCAATTGGCCAACTGGGAAAGATGTACAATCCCCTTGTGAAGCTAACCATGGCGCAGTCACTGGTGGAAGTACTCACAGGCACTTGCAACGTCTTTAAGGTTTGGACCACTATCCATTATGGTTCAAGCTAACAGGGCAGCCTTGTAGTGCAGGTTAGAATGACTGAGAGCACAGCATACAGTCGAGTAATGAAACGCTGCCACTTGGTCAAGTGGAGTGGAGCAGCAGTGGGAAGGGTTTCAGACAGCCAATGAGTGCACTACACACTGGCCAGCACACTCCTGCATGCATGAAAGGGCCTTCAGACTTAACCAAGAGAGATTCTTGGGGCACATATGCGAACCCATGCATCTCTCTCTTTGATCCTACAGGAGAGGAACATCAGGATCATGAAGCCTGGTGATTTAGCAATATGCCTCATAGCTTAAAGAGACCAGAGAAGAAGAAGACAGTGGCAAAGGTGCTTGGCTCAGCAAAGGGCGGAGCACCTCCCTCAAGATGAAGAGGCAGTTGTGCCTGCTGCGCATGCAGCTGAAGATCCACAGCGAGCCATCGCTCTTGGGCCCCTTGCTAGATCCAAGGTCTATAGACGGCACCTGTCATTCTTGCAAATGACCAAGAACCAGAGTCACTGAAGACTGCGCATGTCTAGGGAACTGGTTTGTCACATATGCCACCTGCTGCAGCATTTGGTGCCACGGGGAGAGCATCCTCTACTAGTGGCCATGAAGGTGACGACAGCACTCAATTTTTACGCCAGTGGCTCCACAGGTGACCTATTAGGGATCTCGCAAGCCTCCATGCGCAAGCTTTCCAGGAGGTCATGGACGCCATCTTCGCAAAGACGCAGAACTTTGTACATTTCACCCAGGGTCAGGAAAGCCCTAGCTTTCAAACAAGAGCGCTGGGATTGGCATAGACCTCTGGTTTTCCACAGATGCAGGGTGTCATGTGGAGCTTAGATCTATGTGGCAACAAGCAGTCAACTACATCAACCACAAGGGCTTCCACACTAAATGTTCACCAGTCCCCAGAGGGTGACCCCACAAATGCACCCAACAGGTCTGCATATGATTCTCAGGGAGCATCCACAACTCTTACATCCTTAGCAGGTCTCAGATCCCTGACATCTTCCATGTACAAAGAGGTTTCAGGGTTGGCTTCTCAGGGACAAGGGCTACCAACAGAGGACAAGGCTAATGACGCTTTTGTGGCAGCCTCAGACTGCAGCAGAGCGACAGTATAACAAGGCTCATGCCGCGATCCGGACTTCAGTGGAGCAAATGATTAGTATTTTGAAAATGAGGTTCTGGCGCCTTGACAGGTCTGGTGGAGCACTGTAATACAGTCCCCAGAGGGTGTCGCGCGTCATCATCACTTGCTGCACACTGCACAACCTGGCGCTGCAATGAGGGAGCGGGAGGGGGGGATCTGGCTGAGGAGGAGATGGAGGAGCTGTGCATATCCTCCAATAAGGTGGACACAAAAGGACTAACAATGATGAGGTCCTTAAAGGTGAGGATGCCTGCAATGAGGCCATCGCACTGGCCAGATGAGACAGGCGTGTTCGGGAGGCTCTCATTAGCTGCAGGATTCGTGAGGATGATGACGAGATTCAGCGAGGACAGTCCTGACATCCCCACCTTGCATCTGTGAACATTTGAGTTCTGTGAGGCTGATGGCAGCGCACACACCCTCAGTGCTCAGGCTCATGGAGATGCAGTGGAGGCCCTAATTGTCACTGGATTCCAGGAGAATGATAACATGCAGTGAGGACAATCCGTAGATCTTCACATAGCCTCTGGGAATGTCTGACTCCTCTCTGGCTGAGGGCAGCTCGCTTGCACTCTATGATCAGGGTCATATCATGGAGGCACAGCTGTGAAACTTTAAATGTACCTGATCCTTTGTCAGCCTTCAGCACCTGACCCTTTCAGGAGCACAGTGTTACCGGTCACAGATGCTGAAGAGATGGAGGCCGACCCCACCTTAAAAGTGCTGAGAGCACACAGAGCGAATGACAGAACTCTGTGGCACCTACCCCAAAGATTCTGGTAGCAGTAACAAGCACCATCACTAATGTGTCCGGCAAGTGTGAAGCCGGACCATCACGTTGGTCTGAAGGTTTCACACTGCACAGGGAGGAGGCCCTGGACTAAGACACCTGCATTTATCTTATGCAGGAACCAAGGTTTCACATCTAAGTGACACATACATTGCTCATCACAACAAGGAGCCATAGGCAGGGGAACATTCTTGGGAACTTATATACAATAGTGAACATTAAATATGAGCAATTAATACCCATGCCCAAGCTTTGCAACTAATTCTTATTTAAAAAACCTTTTATTAATATTTTGTTTGCACTTCAATCCCACGCTCCTGATCTACGGGCACCCGGTGCGGGCGTGCCTGGAGGAAGGAGGACCTCCTCGTGAACCTGCTCCTGGGCCTGGCCAAGTTAGCCATTAACAGGTCCAGGCAGCAGGTGATCGAGGGGGTTGTTTGACCTGACTGTCTGCCCCTCTTCCGTGGCTACGTTCACGCCCGGGTGTCCCTGGAGAGGGAGCACGCGGTGTCTACCGGCACTGTCGAGGCCTTCTGTGCCCAGTGGGCACCGCGGGGTCTGGGGTGCTTTATCAACCCTCTTAATCACATTTTGGTTTGATGTTTGTAAGTTTCCTTTAAAGTTTGTCTTTGGTTTTACAGTTACCCTAATTTAGGGGCTGTGTTTATTTTATCCTTCATTTTGTTAATTTAGTTTATTTCGTGGACTAAAAGAATTAACTTTCCTAACCCCGCCGCTACATCTTGGTGCTCCACGGACATCCAAAGCAGAAGCAGCCTGCTGACCGCTATACCCTGTTTGTGATTACCTTGGCAGGCGACCTCTGGAGGGCCCCAGCCTGCTTTCAGAGGGCCCTGCTGCAAGGCAGTGGCTCCCTCCTCCATCTGTGAAGCTGGAGCTGCTGAGGTCACAGGAAGAGGATATTCAGATGGGCTGAACACTCCCAGAATCAGCTGGGTGGATGGCCCCAGGGTGTGCACCTGCTGACTCTCCTCCCTGGCTGACTCCTTGAGGAAAAGGGGAAGCTGGACTGAGAATCAAGCTGCCCTGCACCCCTCCCGCGTTGACACTGTTGGAGGCCAACTATGGTGTCAGCGATGGAGTTCAGCCTGCGCAGCAGTGAAGGACCAAGGTCCTGGACTAAAGTCTCCATGCCAGCAGCCATCTTACCAGTGTTGACCTCAGTGCGTTGGCATGCAAGTGCTATCACCTCAGACTGAAGACAGACGGACTCCTCCATCATGCCTAGCAATCTGAGAAATGCAACAGGCATCCCTCCCTTATGTTCCCGAGCCTGCCTTTGCAACTCCAGCAACTGAGGTTTGACCAAGTTCAGAGGCTCCTCATCTGACTCGGAATCAACAGATTTTTGGCCTCCAGCAGTCCTCTAAGTGCCAGAAACCTGGGAAGTTCTTGCTGCCACTTGCAGTGGATCAGGCAGTACAATGTGCTCACAAATTTGTGACCCCAAGGCTACTCTAGAATTACATCCCACCAAGGTGTGTGTCCCTGCACTGGTGGAGGGCATGGATGGGTCTTCAATCAGGGTTTTTAATTAGGGTGTCATCAGATTCTTCTTCTGAGGTGTCTTCAGGCCTTGATTCGAGGACCTGGCTCCTGGATCCCTGCTTCCCTGATGTGTCTGCGAAAGCGAGGAGAGATAATTAGAGCATGGCAGCGGACTGCAGAATAGGGGAACCCACTCACAGCATGGTTGTCGGATGGATGTTGCAAACTGGATCCCCACTTGGTTGAGCACCGCAAACCTCACCGTCAGCACAGGAACAGTCCAAATTGTCACCAGCCAACTGGATGGACTCTATTTTCAAAGTCTGTGAGGACCTTGATGTCGGGCGTTCCTCCACCAGTCTGTGCCCTCTCCCTTTTGTTGTGTGTCAGCTTGTCCTGCATGAAGATAGATGGAGAGTGTGAGCAGGACGCCTGCTAGGCCAGAAGAGAAGGATGCCTGGCATGTGCGGGTGATAAGTGGTGCCATGGATGGGATGAGGACACAATCTGCAGGGCAGACGAAGGTGTGTGTGAGAGGGTGAATGGTGATGTCCCTTGAACTGGCAGTGAGTGAGATCCCTGTGGATATGTAATGGGTTTGTGAGTGTGTGAATTAAGGCTGATGAGAAGAGTGACTTATCCTGCGGAATGGAGGAGATCATTCATCCTCTTTCTGCACTGGGCAGCTGTCCTATTTTTGCAGGGCGTTGGCACTGACTACCGCTGCCACTGCCTCCCATGCTGCATTGGTGACCTTGCTTGCTGATCCTTGCTCAGAGTGGGGGTAGGGGCCTTCACGGTGGACTTCCACTGTGTCCAGTAGGCACCTGAGGGAGCCATCACTAAATTTGGGGGCAGCATGTTTCCTGCCTTTGGCAGACATGACTTTGCAGTAGCTTCCAATCCCTTAACGAGTGCACAGCAGCAGCAGCTACAAGATGGACTTCAGAAATTCACCATGTCTCCTTCAAAGCAACTTCCAAACCCACGACCACTACCATCTAGAAGGACAAGGGCAGCAGAAAGATTGGAACATCACCACCTACAAGTTCCCCTCCAAGTCACTCACCATCCCAACCTGGAAATATATCGCCGTTCCTTCACTGTTGCTGGGTCAAAATCCTGGAACTCCCTTCCTAACAGCATTGTGGGTGTACCCACACCACATGGACTGCAGCTGTTCAAGAAGCCAGCTCACCACCACCTTCTCAAGGGCAACTAGAGATGGACAATAAATGCTGGTCTAGCCCGCGAAGCCCACATCCCATGAATGAATAAAAAAAATGCTCTGTGCAGGGGCATACTTTAAATATGGAACCTGGATTACTGAAGGCCTGAGGTCACAACAAGACAGGTGAATCAGAGGCCACCCCGCCAGCGATCCAGCGTGTTTCTCAGGAATGCATTAATGAGGCAGGACGTGCTAGGGATGGGATGATACGGCGCAAAAAACCACCATTGCAGCAAGCAGTTAAAACACCCTTTTTCCCGCCCGCTATCGCACTTTGTGGAAATCTGGGACTATTCCGCCCATTGTCATAATCTGCGTATCTCCTGAATTCTTATTAACCCACAGTATTTACATGGCCATGTGTGTCCCAAAAACATTTTGAAGATTAAGACCCAGATGCTCTCAGGTATTCAACCTTATACGCAAGGGTAATTGATCTAACTGACTTGTCTTTCACCTTATCATGAATCACTGTATTTGTTCAGCTTGTGAATTTAGGCAACGCCACCAAGTGTTTCCAAGGTTGTCAGTTTGGAAATGCCACTGATTGAAATATAAAACTGTTTTGTCATGTTCGGTAAGTCACACATGTTCCTCTGTAAATATTGTACTGTTGTAGTTTGACAGTTTCACTTTACCACGGTGATGGACACGATATCAAACTAACAGAAAAACATTTGTTTCAACTCTCTGCACCCAGTTGCCTCATGTGCCTTTCCAAATAACTGTGCTAATCTTTCACTTTTTTTTGGTAAGAAGAATGTGGACCTTATAAATCTGTAATGGTTAGTATTTGAAACTTTAAAATTATTTTGCAATTGATGCTTTATGTTATACTAGGTTATTGGTATTGTTTTTACAATATTGTCAGTGAACTAAACCAAAGGTATGAAAAATTTAGAAAATTCTTGTTCATTCCATCATACAGAAAAACAAAGTATATAGTATAGGATTATGTGAGCACAAATCGGCCTATTTTCTTCATTCAAAAATGAAAAGCCTGACAATTTACAATCCATCTACAAATTGTGAAAATGTTGGGGTTATTGAAAAATGCTGTTCTTGAAAATGTGTTTTTATCAATGGTAAGGAACAACAAGCAATTAATCATGATCCTGTTCCAATAATCTTTTGAAGCTTTTTAAGCAACCAATCATCCACTCAACTGTTCATTAATGCAGCTAGAGCATTTGTCGAGTGACTCCACAAAGATTGAAGCAAAGGCAATGTAGCCAGTGAGCCCTGGAGGCACTGATAATAATGGAGTGATGTGAACTGATCAAAAATGATGAGGATGTGGGCCATGTGGGAATTTGTCATATAAAAAATGGTGAGCAGAATGTCAAAAACTTGCAGATGCTTAAGGAAGTGGATGCGCAACATTAAAATTAAGAAAACACAAACGTCAGCAATTGCACAAAACATGAAGAAAAATACCGTGAAAGGTATGTATAAAAAAACTGACTCACAAAAATGTGAGTAAGACTACAGTGAGCAAATAAATAGTGAAAAACTAGGATGTAATTTGCATTATCCATGTCATGTTATATGCAAAAACAATTTCCATGGGCTAGGCCAGTTATTTTAGTAGCAGCAGGACATTGTGTGGAATGGATGTGGATCTCATGAACAGAAACAACTCATTCTATATGAGTAAAGAGTTATTGAATAATTCAGAGGAAAAATCTTAAAAGGTGTTGTCAACAGTTAATGTGGTGTACTGAAGAATTTATTTGTGCCAAATTAATGCTTTGGATGATATGCATATGCAGTACACTGTACACAAAGGCACAAAATTGTATGTAATGTAGTATACAAACAGATACATCCATTTCTTCTCATGATGTTGCTACTGATCTTATGAAACAAAGTAGGGAAACCCCAGTGGTCTAACAAGACACTACCAAAAAGCACACAAGCACCATCACCCTAACTTGAATCATGCACCAACACAGAAACACAGGGGATAACTGTAATGAAGTCGAACAGAAGGTACAAATGGGATTGATGAGGGATCAGTTAGTAACAGGTAGAGCTACAGTATGCTAATTGCTACTCCAACAAAAGCTTGTAACATAGTATTGTTACATAGTAAATTTTAACATAATAAGTTGTCCCAAGGCCTTTCACAGGACCTTTACTGAACAAAATTTGATACCAAGTCACATACAAGCTTGATGATGGAGTGGATAAGCAGTCGGAAACTCATCTCGGGGTCAACTCTGATGCCAAGGCTGCAAAAGATCTGGTTCAGCCTATAGTGAGCCACATAAATCAATTTGGTGACCAATGTGATTGTTTCAAAAGCAACAATACCTTTAATTGGCAGTGTGTACTATCTCAACACTAAAATAGAAATACTTTATGGAAGAATGTTGGACCTTCCCCTTCTATGTTTCATTTTCATTAGTGACGTTTTGGATATTATCGATCAATATGAGAATCTCTGTATGACTGCACCCTCTGAAAGCTTGGTTTGCTCTCTGCCAGTAACCAAATCCCTGTTTAGAATATAAACCATAGATGGAAAAGTAACTGGTGAGATTTTAATTTATTTAAAAACCATTCTTGCACAGTTAAAATTAGGCCATTGTGCCCTTCGCAAACTTGAGCTCATGAAAGAATTTTTTAAAAATGCATTTATATAGCACCTTTCATGACCACAGAGCATTCCAAAAATCTTCACAGCAAATTAAGTACTTTTGAAGTGCAATCACTGTTGTAATGTAGAAAACATGGCAGCAAATTGTGCACAGCAAGCTCCCACAAACAGGGATGTGTTAATGACTAAATTTCTTTTGTGATGTTGGTTGAGGGGATGGATATTGACCAGGACACTGGGAATAAGCCCTGGTCTTCTCCAAAATAGTGTCACGAGGTCTTTTATGTCTACCTGAGAGAGCAGACTAGGTCTGGGTTTAACGTCTAAAAGATAGAACTTCTAGCAGTGCAATGCTCAAACATCCAAAACTCTGCTAATTTGTACAAAATTAATAGCTTTTTTGAGCAAGATTAATTGTCTCGAAAAAGATTGTAACTTTAATATTACACTCATACAGCCCTTGGCCCAATGACCAGATCTGTCCTATGCATAGGCAATAATGTGCCATAGATTGTTGAAGAACCTACTAAAAGAGAGCAAATTCTTAGGAATGATTGTCCATTTGTCATCATTCGCAAGGTAAGTGTTCTGCAAAGTCTCTATCAATCTATCTGCAGATTGTGTGGCAAAACTATTACTTTTGGAAGCAGAGCAATAAGAAATAAGCAATTAGGAAGCTTAATGAGAATGATCTACTCCAACCTCAACATTGGAGGCCTGATCAATCTATGGTGCTCTACAAAATTATGTTTATTGCAGGCACACAAGCGCTGCCTGAAACTGCATATCAATCCAAAGAGTATGCACAGATTATATTTCATGCTCCTGCCTTCATTCACATGGTGGTGTATCCTGAAATTCTGTTCCTTATGTACAGCAGTTCAATGTCATGCGTGCCATTACTGCTGAATCTGAGTTGCTAGAGGAATGGAAAAGCTGTCATTTGTCCACTGGTACCAGCATAGTTTTGCTAAGTCATTTTGTTTGGTCCCAGAGAGACAAGCTTACTGAACACTCTTGCCTTGTCAGTTATTTGCAACTACATTTTCCTATCATACCACCAAATATGCAAAAAATAATTTTACAAAAACCAAGTCAAAAGCCTTGGAATTGGGATTGCTGAACTGGAAGAAGTAGCAGCAAAATTGCCACAGCACCAAAATAATAGAGTTTAGACCATATCAATGTTCATCAGCACCAATTAGCTGTGACCTGAACTAATGGGCACTGAATTATCTTTTGATTTTGAACTGTGAAAAAACAAACTTTGTTTGAGAATAGCTTCCTTTTTGGGTGGGGTACAGTATATCCTGCAGAGAGTGTGTGATTAATTTGTCAAAACCCATGTTGTTTGGGTAACAATTCAGTTTTATGAGCTTCTTCAGTGTAGTGCTATAGTGAGAGGGGTGTGCCACAAACCAATTCTAAGATGTGAACTTGTGCACTTTGACCAGTATTTCCTTAGTATTGTTGAGACAGTATTGCAAGATACCTGAATACAGGATATCATGTAGTGTTCAGAAGTGATTTCAAAACAATTTTTAAGAAACTAAGTAGAGATTGGGTGCAGTGTGTTTTAGAATGCTGCCCTTTTACTTTTGGTTAACCACAGCAGACAGACAGACCCTCTGAAAAGAAGTAAGCATTCCAACAGAAGCAAAGTAAGATATAGCAACACAGCTTTCATTTTCTAATTTGTACTTTGCTTCTTCTTTATTTTATTTGCAGTGTGGTTCACTGTCTTTCTAACACCATTTCATAGACTGACTGAGATGGCCTTTGGGTATCAACCAACACTTTTCGCCTTTATCTGCCTTTTCAAAAGAACCCATTTGCGGGTTCATATTGTGCTAGTATTTGATAAATTTGGCCAACAGATTTTAATTTTACTCTCCTCCAGTCTTCATTTTATTTATTATCACTGGGATCTTATACCTCCATTTTACAGTTCTAACACAAGGTCTCTACCCAAAATATTACCCAGTTCCTCCTCTTTTCAGATACAGACATTTCTGCTGTGAATTTTCAGCATTCTCTGCTCTTATTCCAAAGTTAACTTGTTTGAATTATTTTCTCATACTTCTTTTAAGTGGAAATGTTGTGCCTCAGCCTGAGAAACCTGTATCACATTGCTTCCTGCGTAATAGAATTTTAACAAGTGCTTCTAGATGCTTTTAGTACAGAGTTATCTCTTACCATTATTAAATTAGCTTTTTGAACTGATTATTATATTT
This sequence comes from Carcharodon carcharias, assembly GCF_017639515.1. Taxonomy (NCBI): domain Eukaryota; kingdom Metazoa; phylum Chordata; class Chondrichthyes; order Lamniformes; family Lamnidae; genus Carcharodon; species Carcharodon carcharias. The sequence continues at coordinate 101,735,548 of NC_054482.1, read as the reverse complement.
TTAATTAACCAGTTATTAACCTTAACTATTAAGATAACCAAAGAAAGTGAAGGTTGGTCATATAAAGTTTCTTCTCAGGCTAAAACAGAAGCATGTTCTCAGTACATTTCTGGATTTCAAATTGCAAACTTTAAAGATGACAACATCACATTAATAGAAACAAACTTGTGCTGAAGGCCATGTTCACATAGATACTGGAAACCATTAGGTAATACATCAGGTGGAGAAGTCAACCAGTTGTCCTGCCCAGTACTGGCATGAAGACTTTGCAAATTTTAAAACTATATTCTTAAAATGGACCCAACAATTTTTAAGATGGCTGCCAACATATCATGTGACTTTGGCAATATCGGCTCCAGACAGATCTGAGAAAGAACTGAAACTCAGTCAAGTACCTAATTAAAATATGAACAATCGCAGCCACCTGTGAAATTCACAAGTGCCTTTTTTAAGGATGAACTGTCAACAGAACAAGACTATCGCATATCAGCCAACTCGCCTTTCTACTTCACCCTGGGCCATAAAGATATCAAAACTCAATGGCCGGGATTTTCTGGCCCTGTCATGGCAGGACCCACTGCAGAAGATTTAATGGCCCAGCCAAAAATCCTGCCCAATGCCTTTTCTGAAAGGCATTCAAAGGAGTAATTTAAATTGAATGGGGTCATGGCTGTCTCAAAAGCTTTCAAAGTGTGAAAGGCTAAAACTCAGAATGTGAAAAATAACCACCACCTTTTTTTGGAAGAAGGACTTTAGACTTGTAATTAGTCCCATGATTAAGGCAGCCATGATTGTTACTTGGTCTTTTAAAAAATAACAGCAGAAGCTGTTCAGGTCAGAAACATAAGAAACACTGTGACAGATACCATCTGAAATACAATCTGAAAAGCCAGCAAACCAGCTGCAAGACAACCATGCAGCACAGGTAAAACAATTATATCTTGAAAGTAGAATAAGGATTCTTCCCCAACATGTTCCATCTTGAAGTTCACCTGAGAACCATTCTCCTGGCAATTTAACTACAGGAAACCTCACAGCTTACCGAGAACCCTCTGTGTTACAAGACCTCCACTCCAGCCAAATTATTAATTCACCTAAGAAGCTATAGGCCTGCCACAGACATAATTACTACGTGTAATCATATTGCTTTTTTTCATCTATGTGTAATCTTTGTGAGTATGGTAGTGTATAAGATGTCACACTTAAACCTCTGGGGCAAGTGTGTGCTAATAAATAATCTATATTTTTAAGTTCACAAAAGTTTGCTGCTGGAAATTATTTAAGTGAGGACTAACCTCACACAAATACTTTAATCATGGTAATAAAGTAAGGAAACACATAAACTCTGTTACACAATGTTAGTAACAACTCCAAAGTTCCACTTCTTTTATTTTTTAATTCTGTTGAAGCCCGATTAACGGTGAAGCTTAATAGTCTGTAGCAGTATAAAAAGCACAAATCATATTTTAGTTTCTAATTATTAGACTGCATGAGTTGCAAAGCTGTCTGACAGAAAGCAATGAGAACACCAGTCCAGGCCCATCAAGTTAACTGAATTTCGTTTCAGGTGCCCTTTAATTTTGTTCATTTTGAACTCTGCCATAGTCTCAGAATAATTTCTTCATAAGGACTTAAAGAAACATGAAGTGAGAAAAAGCCAATCAGCCTTAGTCTTCCCACGAGCCACATACAATCTACTCTTATTTGGACTCTTCCCAACCAATGTAATTTCCTGAGGAACTTTCCCCTGTCCCCTGAAAGTAAATTGAGCAATACCCCAAAATACCAATGTAAATCTTACAAGACTGACTAGCTGCCCTCCTTGACATGATAATTCCCTCACATTAGTACCTTACAAATTGGTAATTCTTATTAGGACACATTCAACAATTTATAATTCCAGAGTTCTTTTGTAATTCTCCAAATACAAAAGTTTTGATTACATTTAAATGCCCTGCTTTCCCAATTTTGGATCCATTTGGTTAAAAGAATTCTGCTTTCTAGATTTTCCCCAGATTTTATTTTGCATTTGCTTACCTTTGGCACATTCAATCATTGTTTGCCTTGGTTAAGTTATCTCTAGGGAAGATAATCATTAAACATCAGATCCATTTAAATATCTATTACTGTAACAGGATCAACTTGCAGCATGATGGCATGGTATATTAACATCTCAATATACCAAATCACAGAGATGTAAAATACATTTTTGCAGTTCCCTGTATGGCAAGTTCACAATCTCCACTGTAATGTCTGGGGACTTGCCAAAAAACAGCCAGACTCTTGCCCTCATGGATCACTATGGCCAGTTTCATCCAAACTCCTTACATGACATTTCAAGAGATCTAGCAGAGTCCTGGATATGATGCAGGCAGGGAGGGCTGCTCTTTTTTAAATAACAGAGGAAAAATGTAAGATTGATTTTTTTTTAAAACTGCTGGAAATCAGAAATAAAACAGAAAACATTGGAAAGTATGTTGATAAGGGAAGATTGAAGATAGATAGAAGACCTTCATCAGAACCTTTAGCTATCCCTTTGTACAAGTTAATGTGTCTAATTTATGTTATGCTTCCTCCTATGTTTTGGTCAGTCCTACAATGTTATTTTCCTAGTCAAAATTAACAGATTTAGACTTTGTTACTTTGAGAGGAATGTCTAGGTTTGTTTAAAATACAAAACTGTGCAATAATTTAAGTAGTTTGGAACATTAAAATCAGAGAAGTTGCAATATCAAAGGAACTATCTATTCTAACCCATTTGAATACACATTTGAGTTCCCAGTATGGGAAGTTCACAATCTCCACTGTTAAGCAACAACTACATGGATCATTGTGGCCAGTTTCTTCCAACCGTCCTTACATGACATTTATGAGGTCTTGCAGATTTCTGCATGTAATACAGGTACAGACTCCCTTAATTAAGTAACAGAGGAAGGAAAGTAGGGTTTTAAGCCTCACTTCAGGGACGAGTACAAAAATCTAGGCTAACATTCCAGTACAGTGCGAAGGAAGTGCTGCACTGTCAGAGGTGCCATCTCTTGGCTGAGGACATTGAACCAACGCCTGCCCTTTCAGGTGGATGGACAAGATCCCAAGGCACTATTTTAAAGAAGAGCAGGGGAGTTCTCTCCAGTGTCATGGCCAAAATTTATCCTTCAATTAAAATCACAAAAACATTATCTGGCCATTATCATAATGCTATTTGTGGAAGCTTGCTGTGTGGAATAACTGCTGCACTTCCTTCTCTACAACAGTGACTAGACTTCATAAGTACTTCATTGGTTCTAAAGTGCTCTGGAACAAGCTGAGGTTATGAAAGACGGTGTATAAATTTAGTTTTTTTCTTTTTCTCATACCCTTTTATCTTCCCTATTGGATATTCAGTTTCCATGGAGCAAACAAATTTTGAAATTAAATCAATTCTCTTGCTTAAGCAAGTTGGTAAGTAAGTGGTATTTTATGTTGATAAGAGTTGCACAAAAGGAGTCTGGCAGACAACATGGAAATAAAGAATTCATAGCTGACTACAACATGGCTCACCTCTAAGCCTGATAGTTGTGGATTCAATCTCCATTCTAGGATTTGAACAATAAATCTAGGCTGATATTTTAGTACCATACTCCATTAGAGGTCCTCTCCTTTGGATGAGGTCCTGTTCAGGTGGGTGTTAAAGATCTCATGGGTCTATACAAGTAAGTTATTTTACTATTCCAACCAACATTACTATTAGTAGGCCCCTGCAATGTGCAGAAGAACTGATGCATTTGTCAACTAGAAACTGTAATTCATTGTATGTGAAGTATTTTGGGATATCCTGAGTGATATGTTCACAGTTAATATAAATAGAAGTTGTAATTTTCCAAGAAGCATTTGGGAGTAATAACTAACAGTACATTGTAAATTGTAGAATGACACTCAAAAAGTTATGAAGCATAAATGTATATTTTAAAATTCATTTTGGATGGAAAATGGAACAATTTGGTCTCAAGGCAACTTAACAAAATGAATTAGCTTAGGAAATAGGTATGTGGAACAGGCTACTCTTTAAAGAGATCCTGTCTGACCTCTCAGGTGGACGTAAAAGATCCCATGGCACTATTTCGAAGAACAGGGGAGCTATCCCAGGCATCCTGACCAATATTTACCCTTTAATCAGCATCACAAAAACAGAGTACCTGATCATTGTGTTGCTGATAGTGAGAGTTTGCTGTGCGCCCATTGGCTGCTGTGTTTCCTATATTACAGCATTGTCGACACTTCAAAGGGCTGCATTGACTTTAAAGCACTTTGGGATATCTGGTGGTTGTGAAAGACAAGATAGAAATGCAAGTAGTGCAAGTATTTTTGTTTTAATATATAGTTTTTTAAAAGAAAAATAAGTTTGAATTTTGAGGAAAAAGCAAGGATTATATTTTATTTCCTTACACATTTATCCTAATTGCATCTTAAAGAGGATGTGTATGTCTCAACCAAACGCAAACTAAACGAACCTAACCAGTGAAATACAATTGTTGGATGAATGTAAAATGCAATTTGTGTACATCAATCAGAGGTATAGAATCAGTCTGCAAATCAGGAATTCAGCTATGAGCTGAATTACCATTACTTGATGTATGTAATAGCCAACATCATTGTCTTCCACAACAACAGAAAATGCTGGAAAAACTCAGCAGGTCTGACAGTTCTTCAGAGCTCTGAAGGAAGGTCATATGGACGCAAAATGTTAACTTTGTTTTTCTCTCTCCACTGGTTAGACCTGCTGAGTTTTTCCAGCATTTTCTGTTTTTGTTTCAGATTTTCAGCATCCACAGTATTTTGCTTTTATCATTGTCTTCCACGTCACCGGCCCTATCCTTTATAAACTATCATTGTCACATTTTGATTGTTGCTCCCATATGCAATTTCTGCCTCCTTCGGTTAAACTCAGCAGCTTTAGATATGCGTAATTGTCATCATGAGAAGTTGAAATTATACTGTAGTACATAGTGGTCCCATGAAAGGACTAGAATCTTGGAAATCCCAACTGTGTTTCTGGTGTTTCCAATGGGCCATATTTGAAGCTTAATTTGTACTACTGGTGGGTTTTGATGTTTTTCTTCAAATATTTACAGCTTCCTCTCCTTTTATCTTTAGTCTCATTTCCTTTCACCCTTGTTCCAGATGTCATCTGCATTCATCCAAGCCCCCCCACAGCCTCATTTTCATCATGCTCCAGATGTACTTGCAGTCTCCTCCTTCAGACAGTGCTGCAGTCCACTCAGCCCAATTTCAGAAGTACCCTCAAGTCACCCATTAACCCAAAAAACTAGCATAATTTAAGCAGCAGCTGTAAAAAAACATTTTATGGTTCAGAAACAATCCTGAATAAGGGACTTGCAAAACAAAAACAAGAAATTAGTGAAGTGAATTGAAACAAATGCTTGTCATAACTTAAGTTGCTGGTACATCCAGCATTCAATCATTTTAATCTAACAAAGAATCTAAAGAACTCAAAAGTTTAGTGTGTTGCATTTGGAAAATAGTAAAAGGAACACGAGTATGCAAGTTGCAAAATATAGGATATCACAGTAACAAGGAGTATATTCCCCAAGTTATGTTATCATTTAACTAGCTACTGAGCAGTAACAGTACACCCCAATAATAGGAGATGCAAGGTCCACTTAAAAGAGTCACTTGTGGCACTGAACCTGAGGGAATATCTCCTACAGACCTGTGACATTTGTAACAGCTGTCATAAAGTCTACCTATTGGCAGCCAAGTCCCAGGCATTGTTGTCAGCAATATCCTTGTGACAGAGCCTTAGCCTGACCGTTCACATTTGGCAGCCGTTCTTCAGTGCAAGGTCATCAACTTGGCAAAAACAGCTAAAAGCTACCCTCTGAATGAAGAAGATAACTGGCAAGTAGTCTGACGTTTCACAGACACATGATTGATGAACTGAGGAAAAGAAGTAGCGCACCCCTTCTGGTGGGACTTGAGTTACCTTTGAAGCTGCATGCCTGATGTATTCCAATCATCCGTAAGGAGTGATGGGCAGTCAGCCAGTGAGATTAGGATGTTCTTGTAACCTAGTGATTGTAGTCCTGGGAATCGAATCCATAGCAATTTGATTGATTGAAAGCTTGCTGTTGTCTACTTTTGGATAAGCTCTTCCAAAGCTGATATAATGTTACATGGAGCAGGATTGTTAAAACGGGACATACATTATTACTCACTTTATGAAATTAAAATTAATTATAAATGAGCAGTGACATAAATCCAGACTCACGCACAAAACTTGTGTCCCTGTGTATACCACCTTGATAAGAAAAGAATGGATCTTACATGGTAAGTTAATATTGCAGGAAATATAAAGCTGAGGTGTGGTGCTTTTAACAATAAAATTTAATGACTATTTTGTTTGGTGGGTGAGATTTTGTCATTGCCCTCTACTAGATGGTGTGTCATGCCATAATAATTCTTGTGTGGTTTTACAAAAGTAGAAGAAACCACTTTTTAAAACTTATTCTTTCCTATGAATTGACTTAACACATTACAATGTTAAATGTTTGAAAAGAATCAAGTTTACCTGTTCCTGTTTTTTTTTAGGCAGGGGTGGCTATAATCTAAAACTCATAGGGAATCCAGTGACATGATTAGGACTAATTATCCAAGTATATACCTTAACATTAGGGAGGGGACAGGGAAACACACAACAGATGGCTATCGAGTGAAATGCGAGTCATAGCCTAGTCAACAACTGGCAAAGGGAGCTTGTTTTGGCTTTCACGTGATGTTAACTTATGTGTGCTCTTCACATAAACACAGCAGTGTTTCAGAATAGCCTAATTTTAGTCACTCCTGTATGTTAAGAATTTAACTGATTGAACTTCAGACTAAAACTAAAACTTCAGCCTAAGGCTGCAATAGACCAGTACCTCATAGTTGAAATTAAAGCCATGTAGAAGAGAGAAGATATGAAGCTTTTATCTTCCAGTTCTTGCTGCAGAGCGAATTGTTCAAGAAACATTCATGGTTATTATAATGGAGCATTATTCCCTTGCAAGTACAGCTCTGTATGCATTTAGACTGCAACTTTAGCAGCCACAATAATGTTGCAATATGGATCAATTGATGGGAGTGAGGAGAGTAGCAGTTCCAGACCGCTGGAGGAGGCAGTCTCCCACCACCTGCCTCCAGTTTAAAAAACTTCAAGGAGTCCACTAGTCATCCTGAATGCATTTTAAAACCTACCTAGAATTGATTTAAATGCTTAGATAGTGGGGACTCTCACCTATACTCTCTAAACATTTCAATTCTAACCACTGGATGAAGAGTGCTGCACAACTGTGTAATGATCTCCACAGCTCTCTCCTGGAGAGACAATGGCAGTGTCAGACAGGCAGTGCAAATAAGAGAACGCCTGCCTGGAAATGATTCTGTAGTCATTGGTCTCAAGACTGTTAGTTGCAGCACAAATGCCCCACAATTGCTTTGCAAAGTGTTGGTGTGTGTTTTGATATAAATTGTGAAAAAAACACTTACATAGCAACCTCAAACCAGGGTTTTATACCCTGCAATGATAACATATCCTATATATATTGTTTTACATATGGGAAAGTAGCTTCCCTTGTCAACTAGTTAGTACCTCTGATTTGACGTTTCGAGTCCTCATGACCCTTCAACAGAACTAGGTGAATCTTTGGATTCACCTAGTTCTGTTGAAGGGTCATGAGGACCCGAAACGTCAACTTTTTTCTTCTCCGCCGATGCTGCCAGACCTGCTGAGTTTTTCCAGGTAATTCTGTTTTTGTTTTGGATTTCCAGCATCGGCAGTTTTTTGTTTTTATCTTTAGTACCTCTGATTGTTATGCTCCTGGCTGAAAGAGATGGAGGCCAGAAATTTGAAGATCTCTGATCCCAGCTTATACACAGGGGTCCTTCCACCAGTGAGCTCCACCCTGGTTGAAGGGAGGTCTCACAATTTAAAACTCCAGAAGGCACCTGTAGCCCAACAAATATATCTCCAGATAAAAACAAAAAACTGCGGATGCTGGAAATCCAAAACAAAAACAGAATTACCTGGAAAAACTCAGCAGGTCTGGCAGCATCAGCGGAGAAGAAAAGAGTTGACGTTTCGAGTCCTCATGACCCTTCAACAGAACTGCACTCACAGCACAGTGTGCTTGGTCTATGGGGGAGGGACTGAACGGCCTAAAATAAAAGAATCCTTTGGCCAAATTTACGTGGATAATCATTCTTTCTTTCAAGAATAGCCCACATTTCGGGTTTCGGCCTCTACCCCAATGCAAAGACCAGACAAAGCATATCCATTCTTGGACTTCCTTCCAGCCCTTCCAACATACACTGCAGATTCCCAATAAGTCCCTGAAAATAGCTTCCTTGGGAAATACAGAGGGTAAGTACACATTATCACATTTAGAGTAGTTTCCATTGTTGCTTACTGACATTTATTGAAGAAGACTAAATAATAATGAATTGCTGACAACATTTTTCATGGCAAATTGGAGGATACACTGATTTATAAAGCAAGCATCTCTCCTTCTTAAAGAAAAGGTAGACATGTCATGCAACAAGAAATCTGTCTGTCTCTCTCTTTTTCTTCCTCATCACCACTAAATAGGATCTCTCTCTCTACACCAGTTTTCAACTGGATCTTTCCTCTTGCACAGAGAATCTCAATTCCCATCACCTTCCACAATGGTCTATCTATCCCTCCCCATTTTTCACTCCTCGTTATTCACTTAAACAAAAGAAAAGAACAAGAAGCGAACATGAGACCCATAGAGCATGTCCCATCCATGTAATAAGCACAACCTTGTGCTTTGGTTACCCACCCCATAAGAACACTATCCCCTGGGAAAGATATATAAAAGGAAGAACAAGCTAGTGGCCATTTTAGAAACTTCTTCCTGACCCCTTCATGTATCAGTGATCTCTTCAAGAAGTCAACCACTCTACCATAATAAATGCATCCTGAGCTATAATTAAACCCCTTATTATTCCTATCCATCAAATCATCATTTTCAAAAATTCAATCTTACCCTTTCCAAAATGTTTCTCCTAAATAAGTAACTGTTGGAGCCTGTCTTCAGAACTAAGATTTGTTCATCCTTTTCTGTCAGCCTTGGCACAGTTGCTGCACTCTTGCCTCTTGGTAAGAATGTTTGAGCATTACTACAGACTTGAGTACATAGTCTAAGGTGACTTCAGTGTAGTACCACACTGTTATCTTTTGCAGGCCCCTGTCCTCTTATTAGGATGGATGCAAAAGATCCTAAAGTTCTTTTAAGAGAAAAGTACTGAGTTGCCTTAGTGTCCTTCCCTGCATTTCTGTCTCAACCAACACCACCAAGAACAGATCCTCTGGCCATTTATTCACTCTGTGGGAGCTTGCTGTGCATAAATTGGCTGCCCTGTTTGCCCACACAACAGCAATACCAGTACTTCAAAATAACAACTGGTTGTAAAGCACATGTGGGCATCCAAAGGGTGTGATAAAGTGCTATTCGACAGCAAAATCTTTTTGTTTTTTACTCAGGTTCAAGCAATACCAAAATTCTAATTGCTTTCTTTATTGCCTTATCACAATGCTTGTACACTCTGATCAGCTGTTATCATCAAGTCTTTTTCTTGATCATTCCTGAGTGGTATAAACATTTCTGGAGTTTCCTAACCCCAAAAAGACGATACTGAATTTATCTGAATTAAATTTTATATGCCACTTGTGCACCCTACATTTTCACCAAACTCAGCCCTTCCCCATCATCCCCAAGCACATTTTTATGACATGTAGGGTGGGAAAAACTGTCCCCCCGCCCTACATATGACATATATTTCATGACTTTCATTTCCCTCCCTGATTCCCTACATTCTGATTTCAGGATGTTCAAAGACTGTCAAAAATATAAAACTGCAATGAAAGGAGTAGAGAATTGTTGACTTTATTTCATGGTTTTTTTATTCTTTAATGGAATGTGGATGTCATTGGCAAAACCAGCATTTGTTGCCCACCCCTAATTGCCCTTGAATTGTGTGTCTTGCAAGGCCATTTCAGAGGGTGGTTAAGAATCAATCGCATTGCTGTGGGTCTGGCATCATATGTAGGCCAGACCAAGTAAGGACAGCAGATTTCCTTCCCAAAGGACATTAATGAACCAGATTAATCTTTACAACAACTGATGACAGTTGTCATGGTCCTGAGAGTAGCTTTATATTTCAATTTTTTTTATTATTAATTGAATTTAACTTCCACCAACTGCCATGGTAGGATTTGAATCCTTGTCCCCAGAGCATTAGCCAGGGCCTCTGGATTACTATCTCCCCCAAAATAATTTATGAATATTTGTAAATGATTTTCCTTCTGATTTGTTTTATATAATCATATTTAGACAGCACCTTCCAACTCACGGCTGCTCCCATCTAGAAGGACAAGGGGAGCAGATGCATGGGAACACCACCATCACCAAGCTCCCCTCCAAGTCGTACACCATCCTGTCTTGGAAATATATCGCTGTTCCTTCACTGCTGCTGAGTCAAAATCTTGGAATTCCCTCCCTAACAGCACCGTAGGTGTACCCACACCACAGGGACTGCAGCAATTCAAGAAGGCAGCTCACCATCTCAAGGGAAATTAGGGATGGGCATTAAATGCTGATCCAATCAGCGAAGCCTACATCCCATGATTGAATTTTTTAAAAATTGTCATGTTAGTTGAACCTCAGAGAACGTATTTTCATTGAAATGTGATCACTAGAATATGAAAGGTATATTTTTTTGGTGGTGGAATGTGATATAAACAAAAAATTGAAAATGGCTAATAAGAAGATTTATACAATATATTTGTTCCAACTTCCCTTTCCACTTCAAAGTCCTTGAATGTGTTATTATGTCCAAAATCTGTGCTCACCGTTTTTTGCAGCTCCATGTTTGAATCCCTCCAACATTAGATGTGATTCCGCGATAGGACAATATTTGCTAAATAATCCTCAGTGTGCTAAGAATTACACTGACAACCAATTTAAAATTGTCAGTTGGGCTTGCAGTGTGATGCATTTGTGTACACTGGAAGCTACATATATTAATACACAGGACCCTGTTCTTTGTATACAGAAAGAACTGTACACACATGTGCTTGTTTCAGCTAAACAAAATAAGTGACAGCCATTCACTGGTTCATTCCTCAGGGCAATGCCTTGACCAATCAGAGTCAAGCTGCCTGGCTTAAATTTCAAATGATGTTTGACATTTAACTGTCAGTCACCATCCACAGGTAAATTCTCCATGGCAACGCCTCTACCAATCAGAGTCTACTTGCCAACCAATCAGTACTCTCTTCTTATATAGTATAAATTGTTGTTTCCTTTATATTTGGTATTCTTGCGAATTGTCCTGATGAGTGCAAGAAAATCTCTTTTTTCAGCAATACTCATGTTTTGTGCTACCAAATGATTATTTGAATGGTCTTCTTTATCCAATAATTATCTTGTGATCTTGTATGTGCTGTGTAACCAGCTAGGAGGAGAATCTCTGTTCCAGTGGCTGAGAATGGGCAACAGTTCTCCAGTTGGTCTTTTTAGCTGGGCAAGAGACAGTGACAGGGAGATTTTTAGGGAGAAAATAAATAGCGAAAACAAATAAAACATTATTTTTTTTAAAATTATGGATCAAACCTGCCTGTCTGTGCATGAAAATTTGTAACCACTGCAATGATAGAATGTTTCTCAGTGACCCATCAAGAGGTCTTGTGGCTCAGTAGGTATCGCAATTGCCTCTGAGCCAGAACCTCCAAGTTTAAGTCCCACTGCAGTACTTGTTAGCCATGGAAGGAGCATTCATGATGCAGTTCAAACAGGTTGATAATCAGCCTGTTAATCCTTTCAATACTCTCCCACTGTTCCCCAAAGGGCAAAAAGCCCTTTGTGTGAAGACATGAAACACCCAGTCTCCTTCCAGAAACAATGGAGGAGTGCACATCTGAGTGCACAATGTCCAATTCAGATCACAAAGGAATCCTATTATTCCCACCTGGGTTACACTGGCCATTAGGTAATACAGGAATAATCCTGATCGTAAGAAAATCAGACTGCTCATATAAGGAGTTAACACACCTCTGTCGAAGAGAATTTCCAAGGCAGCTCCTAAACTTGTAATATTGACATTCAATTACTATGCATTTCAGAGAGGCTACAATAACTGTGGAGGTAAAAATTACTCTTGCACTATTTTTTAGTGCATGAATTAAGGTTTCACACAATCTTAACAGCACAGAAGGAGGCCATGATGGGCTGAATGACCTCCTTCCGCATTGTAACAATCCTGTGATTCTGTGAAGTTGACACTGACAAACATAAAGCGGATTCAGCTAGATTCTGGCCCAAATATGAAGGACTAAGAGATCTGGTACTTCACAATGCCACGGTGCATAGTACTCCTGTCTAAATATTAAAGGTCTCTCACTGGCCTGATTTTTAATGCTTTGTACATTGAATGCAGTTAATCCCCTGCCAAATTTTACATAAGCACATTCCAATAATTGTTATTATCAAAAGTGAATGTTTATACGATTTTTTCATTTATTTTTGGATTAAGTTACTGAATGAACGATTAAATCAGATGAGATGCAACGAGCTACAAACTGGCTGTTTTTTGAAGCGTTTGTAGAAATATTAATTCAAGTCCAATATTTATTGGCAAATTACAGTAGTTGAATGTACGTAGAGATTAAGCCATTCCCTTCTCAGTCATGTGTTCAATGTCATATAATACTTGTAACTTGCACTCATTGACCTTTCTGCACTAAAAATAAAAACAGGTAAATCATCTCCAGCTCACTCTATGCCCCCAGTAAACAGAAATACAAATTCTGTAATAGATAGTAACATCTTCTCTGATTCCAGCAATCTAATTTAAAGCTCCATTTTTGTGGTTTGTGGCATCAATTGTACAAGTGCCTTGGACTCACTTTTAGCTATCCATTACTAAACCTTCAGTGAAACTCTTCTCGTTTTAGTCACGTAAATTATAAACTTTCCTACAATTTCAAACTGGCCTAGCACATTGATTTCCGAAATGCTGATTCAGTTTGGAAATCTGAATGGTGCAGCAGTTTTAAGGGAACTGCATGCACCTTGTTGACTTTGGGAATGCTACTACTGTACTAGACTGCCTCCTTCTCTCTGGATTGCTACCTTGACATGGGGAAGAACCTTGTGCATTCTCCTTTGAACCACGCTGTTGAGAGGTTATTGCACCTGGTAGGGCCACTCATGGCAGCTAGGTCTGGGGAAGGTGCCCAAAGAGAACAATTCCATGTGTAGCACACAGCCTATTAGAAAATCTTCACACATCCAACTCAATTCCAGAACACTGAGATCAAATGAAGTCATCTGTACTAGATTCTTGTGCCCAGACCATTGAGTTCACGCATCCTCGTCACCAGGACTGGTTTGACCAAAATGATGCTCAAATATATGATCTCCTGATACAAAAATGAGCGACCTTCATTGTCTGGCAGAAGAACCCAAGGTCACAAATAAAGAAGGCAGCACTCCAAGAACTGAAGACTGATGCCCAAAGAAAATATCCAGAAGATAAAGGACATGTGGTGGGAAGAGAAAGCCAGAGAGATCCAACAATATGTTGATCATCATGAGACACCAAACATTTTTGAAGTCACCAGGGCCATCTATAGACCAAGGTCAAATGGAGAAAATCTCCTTCGTTCTCTGTATGGTGTTTCTTTTCTTAAGGATGACAACTCCATCTGTTAACACTGGAAAGAACATTTTGAACAACTCTTCAACCATGAATTCACTGTGGCAGCTTATAATCTCCAGGCTATCCCATAGTATCCCGTGGTAGAATCCATGGGTTATCTACAATTGATGGAAGAACTACAACAGAGTTGAACAGATTAAAAAATACAAAGCCTGTGGCTCCAACGGTATTCCAGCTGATGCCTTCAAAGCTAACAGACTTTTGCTCGCATCAAGACTCCATGCACTCATCCTACTGATTTGGGAGGAAAATTCCCCACCTCACTCCCGACTTCAGGAATGTGACAATTGTAACTATCTTTAAAATGGGAGGTAATCATGCTGTGAAAACTATCGAGGTATTTCCCTCTTGTTCATAGCAGGGAAAGTCCTGACATCCGTTCTCCAGAATCACCTACTTCCTGTGGCTGAGGAAAGCCTCCAGAGACACAGTGTGGCTTTCAACTTTCCAGAGGAACTTCCAACATGGTCGTTGTTGCCAGATAAATCCAAGAAAAATGTCAAGAACAACATCAGGAACTCTTCATTGTATTCATCAACCTGACCAAGGTATTTGACTCAGTAAATTGGGAGGGTCTGTTGATTGTGCTTCTAAGATTTGGATGCCCAAGAAACTTCATCACAATCCTGCAATTACTTCATAATGATATGACTGTCTGGAGTGGGAGATCTGAAACAGCTGCCTCCAAAATCCAAACCAGAGTCAAGTAAAGCTGTGTGATAGCCTCCATACTATTTACACAAACAGTGGCTATTCAGCTCATTAAAGATCAACTGCCCTCTGGCATCAGAATTACATACCATCTAAATGAAAAACTCTTTAACATTAGTCACTTCCATGCCAAAACTAACTTGCATAGACATACATGATCTACAGTATGTGGATGACTGCTGTGTTGTTGCCCACAATGCAACAGATTTGCAAACCACTCTCGATCTCTTCTATTCTGCACACAAGAAACTCAGCCTATCCTTGAATGTTGCCAAAACAAAACTCATATCAACCCACACCTGGTCAGCCAAATATTCCACCTCCCATATAAGAGAGACTCTGGAACATGTTGAGCACTTCACTTACCTCAGCAGCCACCTCCCTCAAGAGGTCCCATTGACGAGGTAATCCAACACCTGATCAGTTGCGCCAGCTCAGCCTTCCACAAACTACAGCAGTGCATGTTTGACAACAAAGACTTCCACAAGTCAACAAAAGCCCATGGTGTACAGGGCAGTTCTTGTCACCATGTTCCTGTAACGCAGTGAGACCTGGACTGTGCATCAGCGATAGATAAGAGCATTAAAGAAATTCTATTAGGAATGCCTCAGTTGCATCCTCCAGATCCAATGGGAAGATTGTTGAACAGAAGCTAGTGTTCTTCTTGAAGCCAGCTCCACAAGCATTCAGGCAAAACTCCTGTAAAATCAACTTCAGCGGACACTGTGTCCAGTTGGCCAAAAATCGTCTCCCCACCAGAACTCTCAAATGGCCGACATTCCAAGGGAGGACAAAGAAAACATTTCAAAGACTCTGAAACTCTCCTTGAAGTGCGGCAGCACTGACCTTAATAACTGGAGGAAGCTTGCTACCAATTGTTCAGAATGGCGACAACATGTCCATCAAGCTGCATCACACTTTGAGTCCCAGTGCTTTAATGATGAGGCAGCGTGGCAGCAGAGAAGGAAATAAAAGGAAGCAAGTCCTGCACTCTGGATCCCACTACCTCACGGGACATCCTGCCTCATGTGCCCAAAGACCAGTGGGTTGAGAATCGGCCTGGTCAGTCCCATGAAGATACATGGCAGAAATTTGCGACCTTGAGTAGACATTATCCTTGAATTGAAGGACAGCTGATGATTGTACTTGATTGTCACATAGTTTTGTTTGATTGGATGTAAAACTAGGAACTTATTGTCAAACAGCACACATATAAGAATTATATTCCTCAAAAAATTAGATTGTCAAGTAAGAAAATGTGTGGTATGGATGCAAGGGATTATAAATAGAAGCAAACAATGAACTCAGATTTATTTTCACATCGTATCAATTCACCAGGGTTTGCAAAGTACTTTACCACTGATGGATTACTTTTGAAGTGAAGATACTGTTGTTGCATTAGCAAATGTGGAAGGTAATTTGCGAACAGCAAGATCCAACAAACAGCATTTAATGAACAACCAAATAATTTGTTTTTGTTGATGATAGTTGAAGGAGGAATGTCAGACAACTGTGTGTGTGAAGTGATTAATTTTGGTACGAAGAATGCAGGGAGACAATATAAAATAAAGGGAACAATTCTAAAGAGGGTACAGGAGCAGAGGGACCTGGGTGTATATGTGAATAGGTCATTGAAGGTTGAGAGCATGGTTAATAGAGCATACAGCATCCTGGGCTTTATTAATAGGGTCATAGAGTACAAGAGCAAGGAGCTTATGCTAAACCTGTATAGAATCCTGCTTCAGCCTCAACTGGAGTGCTGTGTCCACTTCTGTGTGCCACACTTTAGGAAAGATGCAAAGGCATAGAGAGAGTGCAGAAAAATTCACAAGAATGGTTCCAGGGATGACAACCTTCAGTTACATAGATAGTTTGGAGAAGTTGGGACCGTATTCCTTAGAGAAGAGAAGATTGAAAGCAGATTTGATAGAGGTATACAAAAGCATGAGGAATCTGGACAGAATGGAGAAAAACTGTTCCCATTGGTGGAAGGATCGTGAACAAGAGGGCACAAATTTAGTTAATTGGCAAAAGAAGCAATGGAGACATGAGGAAAATGTTTTCACACACCAAATGGGTGAGACCTGGAATGCACTGTCAGAGAATGTGGTGGAGGCAGCTTCAATCGAGGCATTTAAAAAGGAATTGTATCATTATCTGCAAAGGAAGAATATGTAGGGCTATGGGAAAAGGCAGGGGAATGGCACTTGGTAAATTTGGAGAGCCAACACAAACAAAGCAAATCAAATGGCTCCCTTCTGTGCTGTAACCATTCTGTGATTCTGTAGGCACATCTGGCAAACTCCCTAATGTTCTTCAATCACCACAATGATATATTGTACATCTAGCCATACAGTCAGGTGGAGCCATAGTTTAGCTGCTCATCTGAAAGATGGGATCTCCAACAATGCAGTACTCATTCATACTGTATTGCAATGTCAACCTAGATTATGTGCTCAAGACGACATCAAGGCTCAAATTCAGAGCTATCTAACTCAAAGCAAGATCACAACCAACTGAACCAAGCTGACACCTTGGCTTCGGCATTCAATGGTGCCATGTTTAAGACTGAAAAAGACATTTTGTTGAAGCCTTTTGTCTTACACTCATCAGGACAATTCACAAGAATACCAATATAAAGGAAAAACAACAATTTATGCTGTATGTGATGAGAGTGCTGATTGGTTAGCAAGTGGACTCTAATTGGTAGAGGCATTGCCATGGAGAATGCACTAATTGATGGTGACTGACAGTTAACATTGTTTGAAATTTAAACCTGGCAGTTTGGCCCTGATTGGTCAATGCATTGTTGTGAAGAATGAACCAGTGAATGGCTGTCACTTATTTTGCTTAGCTGAAACAGGTGCAATGTTTGTACACATTCTTTCTGTCTGCAAAGAACAGAGCCCTGTGTATTAATATATGTAGCTTCCAGCACACACTGTGATCCCAAATGATGATCTTAAATTGGCTGTCAGCATAACTTTTAGTACACTAAGGATTATTTAGCAAATGTTGTCCAATTGTGGAATCACATCTAATATTGAACACTGTGTTTTGAGTTTTGCAACCACGGGCTGGTTGAGTACGGTCTATACCTTACCCGTTGCGAAAAGCAGCAGGGTGTACTGTTTGATACAATCCACCAGTCTTTGGGACATACAGTCTACACACCTAGCATCACACTGGCACTGAAATTGAGATACCACGTTACTCATTTGTGTAATAGGTAGAACGTCTTTTTGGCTTGACGGCAGCATCCTGTTAGTGGCGAATACCACTCGTGTTGCTACTGCATAGTAGCAGCATGAAACAGCTAGCTTCACCAGTTGCTAAATTTTTTGAGATACCTTGTCTTTCCAGGGTAATCTGAGGTAGACTGGTCACTTTTCAGGGCCGAAAGTGATGGCCTTAGGCCCATTCATGAGTTTGCGTGATATTCAGTGCAAAATGATCTGATCGGGTTAGCCATTTTCCCACAGGGTGTCTTTAATGCACCCTATTTCAGCATCAAGTTTGCGTGGTGAGCAAATGGCTCAGGCCTATTTTTGAGGTTGCCGATGAGGCCAATCTTACAGCATGTAGAATGTAAGAATCCCAACGCATAGATAGCCTGGATCATGTAGAGATCAAAAAAGAGGTGTTAGGCATCTTGAAGAATATTAAGGTGGATAAGTCCCCAGAGCCAGATAGGATCTACCCCAGAGTACTGAGGGAGGCAAGGGAGGAGATTGCTGGGGCCTTAACAGAAATCTTTGTATCCTCACTGGCTACAGGTGAGGTCCCAGAGGACTGGAGAATGGCCAATGTTGTTCCATTGTTTAAGAAGAGTAGCAGGGATAATCCAGGAAATTACAGGCCGGTGAGCCTTATGTCAGTGGTAGGGAAATTATTGGGGAAGATTCTTTGTGACAGGATTTGCTACCATTTGGGAGCAAATGGGCATATTAGTGAGAGGCAGCATGGTTTTGTGAAGGGGACGTCATGTCTCACTAATTTGATTGAGTTTTTTGAGGAAGTGACAAAGATGATCGACGATGGAAGGCAGTGGATGTTATATACATGGATTTCAGTAAGTCCTTTGACAAGGTCCCTCATGGTGACTGGTACAGAAGGTAAAGTCGCACAGGATCAGAGGTGAGCTGGCAAGATGGATACAGAATTGGCTTGGTCATAGAAACAGCAAAGGTCCCCGCACTGATCCCTGTGGAACTCCACTAGTCACAGCTCTCCATTCAGAAACGCACCCTTCCACTGTTACCCTCTGACTTCTATGACCAAGCCTTCCATCGTCGATCATCTTTGTCACTTCCTCAAAAAACTCAATCAAATTAGTGAGACGTGACGTCCCCTTTCTTGTAGTTTTCCTTCCACCGTCAGCACTTGCCTGAGGCCTAAATAAATAAATAAACAACTTTCTTCATTCGGGAGCTGCCTGGAGAGGCTGAGGAGGTGTCTGCCGCTCACTGGTCTAGTTTAAATGAGGCCTCAGGCCCAATATTGGGTGTCCCTCAGACCTACCTGTTCAGGCAGAGGGATCTTCCCCTGAACTCACTTTTTAAAGATTAACGATACGGATGAACTGTTATGCAGTATTTAGAGGGCCCATGTCAGAAAATGTGAGTTTTCCATTTTCTTCCATTTTTTGGATTACCCATTTTTGGTCAGTTAGGTTTTCCTTTTACAAATCTGGCATGCTTTGCTATTTCTTTATTTCTTAGGAAGCAATCAAATATTGTAATATTCAAAATGCAATTTTTTCATTCAGGGTTGCACTGTGATTTATTGGGGTTAAAATAGTGGCGCAAGTCCTGCCAATCATCTCCCACCATGTCTCTGGCAACCATCAGTCAAGTAGGATCTCTACGCTTTTTGACATTTTTCTCCCACCCCTTAGAATGCAAATGATGAACAAAGACAGGGGTGGGGCTGGGGATTCATAAGTTGGGAGTTCTTTTCCTGGACGTGGAAAATGGATCTAGCTCAGTAGTGATGGCCAGGTGAGCAGAGATGTAGCTGTCTCCACAAGGAAAGGCCCCACTGGTGGGGTCCAAGCAACCTGGATACCTGAAAGTGATTGTTGATTGGCCCCTATGCCAAGGGGCTAGTAAGGCATGGCCAGGGTTGGCAGGAGGCACATAAATTTTGAGCATGCAAGGACAAGTGGCCATTGGAGATTGACCTACAGTGGGAATTGTGCCCACCTGCCTCATGCTAAAAAGATGCATTGCCTCTTGTCTCACAAAGACTGTCTTGGTCAGCTTTGAAGGGCACTGTTGGCTGAATCACAGGGTTACTGCAGGGATTATGGCCCAGAAAATGTTAGGGCTGTAGCCTGCAATATTTGTTCACAGTGTTATCAGCAAAAACAGGTTTATAGGAAGTGGTGAGCACCACTTCAGAATAATTCACTATCTCTTTCCCTGAGATAAACAGAAGGCAGACAGCAAAGAGGCAGTGGGGGTAGCAGTGTTATACTTTTTGTTTACTGTATTTATTGCTGAAAGTATTATTCTTCTCTTGTCTTTCTTAACCTGATCTATATTTATAATCTTCAAAGTAATATAAAGCCACCATAAAAATCGAAAAAAATCTAAGTCTAAATCAAGTTTATAAATATTTAAAGAACAGCAAACAATTAGAAACCAACTGTTCACAATTCTAGCTTCCTATACTCCCACAGTGATTGCAGGTGCTTTCAAAATGGGTACAAACTTATTTCAAATTTCTTGCTTATTCTTTGTTATACTGTTATTTACTGGTATTTGTTACTCACTCCCCATCCATCCTCACTCAGACAGAAAGAAAAAAGAGTTTGCATTTATGTTGCATCCTCACATCCTCATCATACCTCAAAGTATCTCACAACAAAGTAATTATTTTTCAAGTTAACTTACTGTTGCTATGTAGGCAAATACAGCTCATTTTCACAGCGAGATTCCACAAACACAAATTGAGAGAAAAGCACAGTTAATCTGTTACAATTGAGAAGGTCAAGGGATGAATTTTGGTCAGGGCACCTGGAAAACTCTCTCATCTTCTAGTGTCATGGGAACTTTTAACATCCACCTCACACTCCTCTATCTCGACCCTATTAGCTTTTCTGTATTTTCCACATTTCAGTTCTCTTGATCACCAGACCCTCCGATTCTCTCTTTGTGTCTCTTTGTCTTTCTGTTTCTCTCTCACTGTGGCTTCTAACAACAACTACGTTCTACAGCACTAAGATAAAATCAAAATACTGCCGATGCTGGAAATCAGAAACAAAAACAAAATGCTGGAAAAACTCAGCAGGTCTGACAGCATCTGTGGAGAGAGAAACAGAGTTTTTGTTTTCATTCCGTATGACTCTTCTTCAGAGCTGAAGAGAAGTGGAAATATGATGAAATGTGATGAGAACAGTATAAACTGCATCACATTTCCACCCCACTTCAGCTCTGAAGAAGGGTCATACGGACACAAAACGTTAACTCTGTTTCTCTCTCCACAGATGCTGCTAGACCTGCTGAGTTTTTCCAGCATTTTCTGTTTATGTTCTACAGAAAATTTGGCAACAAAACATAATGGAAACTGGAACAGATCAATTTTAAGCAGAGGTGGACATGGAGCTGGGAAACAACAATGCATTAACTGCTTAAGAAAGGTTAGAGATTAGGTGATAACTGGAGAAGACAGATGAGTCCAGAGTGGGTCTTCTTCTCTCCACCCCCCTGCACCCCCCCCCCCCCCCCCCCCCCCCCCCCCCCCCCCACCGCCCCAGCACCCAATCCTTTGTTTCTCTCTATGTATATCTTTCTCCCAACTCCCTAATTCCTTATGTCTCTCCACATCCGGATTTACTCAGTATATATGACCCAATGTGTTGATTTTCTCTATTTCTTTATCCAGCTGATCTTCTTCTCCTTTTCTCTGTTTTTAGTCTTTTGTCTAACAGCTTTTTAAAAACAATGCCTATATTTTACAAATGAGCCACAACATGCTGGCTTTCTGAGTTTCAGTGAGGACAGTGACATTGTGGCAACTTTACAAGTGAGTATGGTTGTGAGGGTGAGATTTTGGGGTGGCCATGCTCCTCCTTTGGTTTTGGCCATTCACTTAATCAGAATGTACTTCATTTTTAGTGGCATTTGTAAAAGTGGAAATTTTGCAAAATGCATCAAATGTTGCACAGCTCAGGGGCTGGAGAGAAACATTGTTTGCATAGAAGTGAACTGAATCTCGTCTCTATTTGCACCTGCAACACCAATTCTTGAGTGCAAGACTCTCAAATGAATAACCCATGAGTGGTCCAAAGGGAGGCAATCCCTTCTCTCTTTTGGTCCTACAAGCTTCAAATGCAACAATTCCAAGAAGGTTTGCTGCTGTTTACCACAGTTGAAAAATGGGCATGTGCTTCTGTCTTGAAATTAGAAGTGGATGTATGAAATGTATGAATATTTTGACATATACCTCCAACTATAAAGTGATTGCTGTTAACTTTATGGCAGTTTCTATCCTAAGGAGGAGCAGTATACAACTAGGAAGGGAATACAAAGCATGACGGAAGCTTCTCAGTTATGTCAGTGTAAGGAACAGATATGTGCAGGCAGAGCTGCCCTCATCCAGTTTCTTACAAGTTTCTCTTTATTCTTTCATGGGATTTGGGTATTGCTGGCAAGGCCAGCAGTTTTTGTCCATCCCTAATTGCCCTTGAACTAAATGGCTTGCTGCACTATTTCAGCAGGCAGTTAAGAGTCAAGCGCATTGCTCTGGATCTGGAGTCACATGTAGGCCAGACCAAGTAAGGACAACAGATTTCCTTTCCTTAAAGGACATTTTTTTTTAACAGGTATAAAAACACTTTCCACTTTTCAAGCTCTGACACTTCAACATTAGTATCCAGGGCAACTATCAGATCATCAATAAACAGCAACTACAGGTTAATAAACTGACAGCAAGATCCCTGTTTCAATCAGGCTGGTGCATACAGCACATTGGCTTCCTCCTCATCCTGCCCAGCACCATCCTCAGATTAAGTCAGTAACTCTGAAGACACTTCAGTGAACAGATAATCCCAACTCCAGCATTTATCCGCCTCTCTGACCTCCTGCTCCACTGATAACACACAATTCAGGAGTTTCAGCCCAATATCTCCATCCAGGGGTCTGGAAAGCAAAGGACATTAGTGAACCACATGGATTGTCAATAAATAGACAATTGACAATTTTTTCATGGTCACCATTACTGAGACTAGATTTTCAATTCCAGATTTATTAATTTAATTTAAATTCTGCCAGCTGCTATGGTGGGATTTGAATCCTTGACCTCAGAACATTAGCCTGGATGTCTGGATTATCAGTCCAGTGACATTACCATTATGCCACTGTCTTCCCAGACAAGTGCCACCTGTGAGCTGCTGTAACTTTGGCAAAAGACCAAAGAAACCTATTGGAGAACAGCAGAAACTTGGTTGTGCTAGTCTCCAGGGATGGGGCCTCCCAGTTTCCTGGTTCAGTGTATCTCTGGAGGCTGGTACGCTAAGTATTTTGGATGAAAATGGGGACCCCCCAAAGCCAGGGTCCTAATGAAGGGTCAGCAAATTACATTGTGCAGAACCCCAAAGCCTCCTTTAAATGATCTTGTGGCACAAAAAGCTGAGTGAAGATGTGGCCATCACATCCACAAGCAAAGCTGTCAAGGTAGAAGACCATGATCACACTCATCGATGTGCACCTACCCTAATCTGTCTTTGGTGAAGTGCACCCTTCTAACAGCCCTCCACAAAGAACTGCACTCGACCATTATGGCAGAGACTGGCAATATTGAGTGGATTTGAGTCCGAACTTTGTTGAAACTGTTTGGTTTCTGGAGCTGGAAAAGAGCTTCTCTGAGACAGCACTGGATTTGCCTCTCCCTGCCTGTGGGATAATGAGACCCCAATGATTGCTTATTAATGAGGGGTCCAGAGGAGCAGGCATGGGATTCCCTTTGGACATTTTTTTGTTCCTTATTATGGAAAGGAAGGACATGATGAAGGAAAGAAGGGTAAAAACATGTGGCCTTTCTAAGGATTCACCCTTCAAGATACTTACCCTCTCCTCCCAAAATAATTTACACCTGATTCTGACAACCAGCAGGTATTTAAAAACTTGTTGAAGTGACACCTAGCGCATTGTAAACACAACTTCTGGAAATTCATTGCGCTGACACCACTGCCTCTCAAATGCTAATGACTCTATAGAGACTCTTGGCAGTTCACAGGAAGGCCCAAAATCTAATCAGGAATTTGAACGCACGCACCGAGGATTGGAAGACCACTGGGAATTGCTCCTGCTCCAATTTTCAGGCCGATACCTTCAGTTGCCCTGATCTTGCAATCCAAAAAATGCTGAAAATGGTTGAGCAATTTTGGCACCATAATTATCAAATTTTGAATTTTGAACAAATAAAACCACTTTCTTAATTAGCTTGTGTTGACTTTCTTTCTGTTGAAATATAAAGGAAAATAAATGGGGGTTGTCTGTCAACACGGCTTCCGGCAACATCTATATGATTGAACAATCAATAATAGAAATAACATGGAATCTTACTCTAATCCTGCACAGTGCTAGAGGCCCTTGAGTACAGTGCTCCTGGCAGACTGCTTATTCTGTAGCCTGTTTTGGCCCAGATTTCCATTAATATAGCCATGGGCAAAAAAGGCCCTTTATAGAACAAGTACATTAGTTCTGAGTTTATGATAACCTGTTCTTGGTGCTCTTAATCATAGTTCTGTTTGTCTGCAGAGACACCTAAAACCACATGGTGGGGGGGAGAACAGAGACCTGAGTAGCTTTATACAAAACAGTTACTTTTAATGTTAATTTCTCTTTTTACAGTTACCAGTTTAAGTGATAACGAACTTTGCGGTATAACAGAGAACACTGTAAATGTTTCCCAATTAGAATGTAGTAACCATGTTTCAAAACTTGTGCTATAAATGAGATCCAGCAATTGTAAAATTCCTGCACTGCACCTCAGCTATACTTTGATCCTGACATTTGAGGAACTGATCAGAACTTCCCTTTTGTTATAACATCTCATCAGAGAGATAATGTGTCCTTTCCTCTTCATTTCTCTCCACTCCTCTTGAATCTGTTGACCTTCCGTAAGCGACAGTTCACCCTCCCCCCTCCACATTAGTTCACTCAAATACCATTGTGTAGACGTGAGTCTTGATAGTGAACATGAGATAGCTGTTTAGCTATAGACAACATTGCATTGACAGTCAGGACGAATCCTGCCCGCCTTACCCAATACCAACACATGTACATTCCAGCAGGAATTCATGGATAAAGTTGAGGAATGGAAATGCTGGGAAATTTCCCCTTCCCAATCCAGAGTCAGTGCAGTTGTCATTTGCTGACTGTGGTTAGTTCACTCAACACAGACTGGGAGCAAACTTGAGGTTTATTGCTCATTCCATTTTAGTTTTTGTGTTGATCAGCGTAAAGGATATTAGTACAAAGGAATGGAATTCTTCCTGTTTGGGGCATCTGATGTCAGCATCAAGCACTCTGGGGCTAGGTATAGAATAGCCAGAGGCAAAGCAAAGCTCTTTCTGTTCTCGCCCAACAATGTGCATCAGCGTCAGTTACTGAACCAACAACAAGAAGTTGCATTAATATAGTGCCTTTACCATAGCAAAAATGTCCCAAAGTGCTTCAAAGGAGAGCTAGGAGTCAAAATCAGACATGTGGGATGTTATTTTCCATTTCCCACACCAGCCACCTTATGAGCTATTTGAGTGACACTGCCAATTAATGCTTAAATTAAGGATTTTCCCAATAGGGAAATTGGGAACACAGTGAGACTGCCAAACTCATCTCACAATCAACCTGTAAATTGAACCTCCAGCGGGGAGCTGTGGGGCAGGGAGACAATAGCCAAAATAACAGAATAACAGTTTCAGAGACTAGAGGCTAAAGCACCACTGGAAACTCTTCAATGACAGTCAAAACCATGAAGGGATTTGAAAACATTTACAATGTTTTTGAAATCAACCTGTTGTGGTACAGGGAGTTGATTAAGAAGAGGAAAGCTGGATGTGTGGTACTTTGTGTTTAAGAGGACTCAAATCACTCAAAATTTGTGCTAAGGAAGGCAATCAAACCTTAAAATAACAATACAAAAGCAAAATAGTGCAGATGTTGAATTTGAAATAAAAATGCTGGAAATACTGTGCAGACCTGGCAGCATCTATGGAGAGAGAAGCAGAGTTAACATTTCAGGTCTGTGACTTTTCATCAGAACCAGTGAGATACATGTGAAAGTTGATTCCATGCTTGCAGATGCTATCACTGAAGATGATGAATAGGAAGGGTCCACAGATGGAGCCAAAGGGCACACAATAGGTAGATATAGTAGGAGAAATTGTTTGGGAAGATACAGTCAATCTGCTTGGACAGGTAGGAATGGAACCACAAGAGGGTTGTACCATATAAGTGCACCATGGATGTTCAATGGTATGAAAGGAAGCGGGAAAATAGTGGACCATGGTTACAGCCACTGGTGACTTTGAACAGATTAGTATCCCTGCTTTGGGTTCTTTGGAAACTAGAGCTGCTGCAAGAATATTAGATCGCCAAGGTGAACCTTCAGCTTTGCAACTCTCCCCCACCCCCACAAGTAACTTTCAAAAATTAATATTGTTATTGTGTTGCATTTATGATTACAGATTTATTTTACATGAAAAAGAAGAATATTATGATACTGATTGTACATTCTCACTTTTCATGGATGCATACTGGAAGAAATGCACATTATAATATCTAATATGGCTCACATTAAGTCACAAATGTTACTAGATAATTTCATGCACAATTTACACAATCAATAGTCATTATGATGGAGTGGACTAGGTGAAATTCTGTTCTTTAATATTTACTGCTTCGCAGTTTTGGAATAGTCATGTAAATGTACAAATTTGTAAAACTGGTGCATAAACAGAAAGAGGAATATAATATGAAATTTGAGAAAGACTGCACTGTAAATATGTGGAAATCTTTATGTATGTCAGTATATGTGGATGTATACCAGTAAATCTAGATCTTTCATTTCAACCACTGAAGCCTGTTTGTTTACTTATGTAGTTTGATGGAATAGTTCATTCAGTTTTTTGCTGCTCCCTAAATTTTGCCCCCCAGGTGACTGCCTAGTTTGCCTAGTACTTGCATCGGCCCTGTCGGAAGCTGTATTGACGGGATTATGAACATGAATGGTGAAAAAAGTGAACCCATAGTTGTGTGACAGACATAAGACTTGAACCTTCCCAAAACGTATGGCTCAGACCTGTTACCTTTATCACAGCCCATCAAGCTTCTCTTAGTAATTAACAATGATTTTCTTGATAAGTAACACATCTTAACAATTAAAATATTAATACTCCATGTGTTACAAAAGTGATTTTATGGAAACAAAGACTTGCAAAAATATAATGTCTTCACAACTGTCAGGATGATATAATAACTTTCATACTGTTATTGGAATTTATTGCAAAGTAGAGTAATGGTGGGGTCTGTGTCTATGTCACTGTGTTATGGACTTAATTGAATTAAAGGCAGCTGGTCTGAAGGCTTTGATGTATCAGAAGATAAGCTAGGTTTGCAATGTTTCTGCTAGCTAGGAGAAGTTAAGAAATGGTGTGTTTATTTTCCCAAAGATTACTGGTAAAATTGGTACTATGAAAGATTTTTATTATTAGAGAGGGAAAGCCCAAAGACATAGTGAAACAATGGGAATTTTGCATTCAAAGGGGAAAATATGAATAAAGGAGAAAAGGCTGTGTACAAGGGAAGGATTTCTGAGATCTAACAAGTGTGAAAAGCCTCCAGCATCTGAGCCTCAATCTGCTGTCTACAAAGAACTGAAGTTAAGAAAACTCACTTTGAATTTGACTGTTTCAGGGTATTGTGTGTTACTTTGCCTGGACCTTTTAAAATCTATGCGTCTTAACAAAAGTGGAACTGGGGGCTTAGTTAACTAGGGCATTTAGAAGTTATCATTGTAGTAATTTTTAGATCTATGTATGCACTTAAAATCATTTCTTCTATTAATAAAGATTTAATTTAGTTTTGTAAGAAACTTGTAAGACTCAGCGGTCTTATTGCTACTGAATTCAAGGCACCATCTCGAAATATGTTCAAATTGCAATACAGTTGTGGCAGTTGTTTCAAGTTTCCCTCTGGGATTTGAGCAGCTCAGCACTTACCATCAGCTGTGCCATAACACGACCACTAAACATCTTAAAGGGCTTTACAACAAATGAAGTACTTTTGAAGCATAGTCACTGTTATATTTTTTTTAATTCTTTCACAGGATGTGGAAATTGCTGGAAAGGCCAGCATTTATTGCCCATCCCTAATTGCCCCTGAGAAGGTGATGATGAGTTGCCCTTATGAACCACTGCAGTTCATGTGGTGTAGGTACACTCACAGTGCTGTTAGAAGGAGGGTTCTAGGATTTTGACCCAGCAACAGTGAAGGAGCAATGATATATTTCCAATTCAGGATGGTATGTGGATTGGAGGGGAACTTCCAGGTAGTGGTGTTCCCATGTATTTGCTGCCCTTATCCTTCTAGGTGGTAGAGGTCGCAGGTTTGGAAGGTGCTATTGAAGGAGGCTTGGTGAGTTGTTGTAGTGCATCTTGTAGATGGTGGACACTGCTGCTCTGTGCATCGGTGGTGGAGGGAGTTGAGGTTGAAGGTGGTGGATGGGGTGCCAATCAAGTGGGCTGCTCTGTTCTGGATGGTGTTAAGCTTCTTGAGTGTTATTACATCTGCACTCATCTAGGCAAATGGAGAGTATTCCATCACACTCCTGACTTGTGCCTTGTAGATGATGGACAGGCTTTGGGGAGTCAGGAGATGAGTTACTCTCTGCAGAATTCCCAGCCTCTGACCTGCTCTTGGAGCAACAGCATTTATATAGCTGGTCCAATTCAGTTTCTGGTCAATGGTAACCCCCAGGGCGTTGATAGTTGGAGATTCAGTGATGGCAATGCCATTGAATATCAAGGGGTGTAGTTGGATTCTCTCTTGTTGGAGATGGTCATTGTCTGGCACTTGTGTGGTGTGAATGTTACTTGCCAATTATCAGCCTAAGCCTGAATGTTGTCCAGGTCTTGCTGTTAATGGACTCGGACTGCTTCAGTATCTGAGGAGTCACAAATGGTGTTGAGCATTATGCAATCATCAGCGAGCATCCCCACTTCTGGCCTTATAATGAAGGGAAGGTCATTGATGAAACAGCTGAATGTAGTTGGGCCTAGGACATTATCCTGAGGAACTTCTGCAGTGATGTCTTGGGACTGAGATGATTGACCTCCAACAACCACAACCATCTTCCTTTGTGCTCGGTATGACTCCAACCAGCAGAGAGTTTCCCCCCTGATTTTGCTAGGGCTCCTTGATGCCACACTCAGTCAAGTGCTGCCTTGATGTCAATGACAGTCACTTTCACATCACCTCTGGAGTTCAGCTCATTTGTCCATGTTTGAACCAAGGCTGTAATGAGCTCTGGAGCTGAGTGGTCCTGATGGAGCCCAAACTGTGCGTCAGTGAGCAGGTTATTGCTAAGCAAGGAACAGCACCTAGAGGAAAGTATGAGAGGAGGACCCTGGGACAGGCAGTCAGCAGCACTGAGAGGGGAGAAGAAGAGCTTTAAAAACAGCACGAGCAGCAGTGAGAGTTTGAGAGCAGAGGTGACTGAGGGAGTTCGGTGAGGAGGGAGGAAGTGCTCCTTTCCTTTTCTACCTTTCCTCAAAAGAAGAACGGCAGCCTTGCTAAGTTGGATCTGGTGAGTAAATTAGAAAAGTGTAATATTTTTAAACAAGTTGCTGCACTTGGATTTAACTGAGAAGCACCAGGAGTAAGGGAAATTTAGGGCCAATATAGTAAAGTAAGATAAATAATCCAAAGTAGAATAAAGTTAACATAAAGGAAGTAGAGTTAAGACATGGCAGGGCAGCTCAGTCGAGTGGAATGCATGTCCTGTAATATGTGCAAAGTCATGGACGCTACCCGTGTCCTAGACAACTACATGTGCAGGAAGTGCTGCTAGCTGCAGAAACTTGAGCTCTGGGTTTCAGAACTCGAGTGGCGGCTGGAGTCACTGCGACACATCCACAAGGCTGAGAGCTACGTGACTAGCCTGTTCAGAGAGGTGGTCACACCACAGCTTAAGGGCCTGGAGACAGAGAGGAAATGAGTGACCACCAGACTGTCCAAGAGAAGGAGGCAGGTAGTGCAGGAGTCCCGTGGGGTCTCACTCACAAATTGTTTTCCGTTTTGGAAGTTGGTTATTCAGAGGAGTGCAGTCAGAGCCAAGTTTGTGGCACCACGAGTGGCTCAGCTGTGCAGGTGGGAGGAAGAAGAAAGAAAAGCAATAGTGATAGAGGATTCATTGATTAGGGGAGCAGACAGGCATTTCTGTGGCTGTAGACATGACTCCGAGATGGTATGTTGCCTCCCTAGTGCCAGGGTCGAGGATTTGACAGAGTAGCTGCAGGACATTCTTCTGAGGGAGGGTGAACAGCCAGCGGCCATGGTCCACACTGGTACCAATGACTTAGGTAGGAAGGGGGATGTGGTCCTGCAATCAGAATTTAGGGACCTCAAAAGCAGTAATCTCCAGATTACTCCCAGTGCAATGTGCCAGTGAGTACAGAAATAGGAGGATAAGGCATATGAATGCGTGGCTGGAAAGAAGGTGCAGGAAGGAGGGCTTTAGATTCCTGGGACACTGGGACTGGCTCTCAGGTAGATGGTACCTGTGCAAGCCGGATGGGTTGCACCTGAACAGAGCTAAGACTGAGTTCCTTGTGGGACGTTTTGCTAGTGCTGTTGGGAGGGCCTTAAACTAACTCAATGGGGTATGGCAACCAAGAGAAAATGTTAGAGAGGGATACCAGGGTGCACAAAATACTGGGAGGGACAGATAGCACTAATATAGAGAATAGTAAGTTAATAGGTGAAGTCAGGGTGAAGGAGAAAGTAACAAAACCTAAATCAGGGTTACTATGCATGTATGTGAATGCACGGAGTATAGTAAATAAGATTGGGGAGTTACAGGCGCAGATTGCCATGTGAAAATATGATGTTGTGGTGACAACAGAGACCTGGCTCAAGGAAGGGCAGAACTGGGTGTTAAATATTCCCGGGTACAATATGTTCAGAAAAGATAGGAAAGGAAGAGGGGTGGCAGTATTGGTTAAGGAGAGCATTGCAGTGCTGGAGAAAGAGGATGTCCCAGAGGGTTCAAGGACAGAATCAATTTGGCTAGAGCTAAGGGACAAAATGGGTGCAATTACATTGCTCGGTGTAGTCTATAGCCTGCCAAATAGTGAGAAGGATGAAGAAGAACAAACCTGCAGGGAAATTACAGAGAAATGCAAGCATTATAGAATAGTTATAATGGGTCAGTTTAATTACCCAAATGCAGACTGGGACAATGGTAGTGTAAAGGGTGGAGAGGGGCAAAAGTTTTGTTCAGGAAAGTTTTCTACAGCAGTATTTGTCTAATCCAAAAAGAAAAGATACATACTGCTGTAGAAAATTTTCCTGAACAAAACTTTTGCCCCTCTCCACCCTTTACACTACCATTGTCCCAGTCTGCATTCGGGTAATTAAAGTGACCCATTATAACTATTCTATAATGCTTGCATTTCTCTGTAATTTCCCTGCAGGTTTGTTCTTCTTCATCCTTCTCACTATTTGGCAGTCTATAGACTACACCGAGCGATGTAATTGCACCCATTTTGTGCTCTAGCCAAATTGATTCTGTCCTTGAACCCTCTGGGACATCCTCTTTCTCCAGCACTGCAGGAGTTTGGACCTGGTTCTTGGGAATGAGGAAGACCAAGTAAATCAAGTGTCAGTGGGGGAACATTTAGGAGACAGTGATCATTGTATTGTAAGTTATAGGATGATGATAGAAAAGAGGATTAAACAATCCAGGGTAAGAATAACTAATTGGATGAGAGCAGACTTTGGTGGGACAAGAACGGAGCTGGGCCAGATAGATTGGAATGAAAGATTGGCAGAAAAAACTAGCTGAACAATGAGCTCCCTTCAAAAAAGAATTGGTTCGGGCACAGTCAAGGTATATTCCATCGAAAGGGAAAGATTGGGCAAACAAATCCAGAGCTCCCTGGATCAAAAAGGAGATTAAAATTAAGATAAAAAAGAAAATGTGTGCTTATGGCAGATGTCAGGTAGAAAATACAATTGAAAACCAAGAGGAATACTGAAGGTTCAGAGGGGAGGTGAAAAAGCATATTAGAGAAGTGAAGAGGAATTATGAGAAAAGACTGGCAGTCAATATAAAGGGGAATCCCCAAGTCTTCTATAGGCACATAAATATTAAAAGAGTGGTAAAAGGAGGTGTAGGGCCAATTAGGTACCTAAAAGGAAATTTACATATGGACGAAGGGGTCGAGGCTGAGGTATTAAATGAATACTTTACATCCATCTTTACCAAGGAGGTAGATGCTACCCGGGCCATGGAGACAGACGAGGAAACTCTGTCATTGGAAGGGTTCAAAACTGATAAGGAGGAAATGTTGAATAGACTGTTGGTATTTAACAAAAATAAAAATACCTGGAAAAACTCAGCAGGTCTGGCAGCATCTGCGGAGAGGAACACAGTTAACATTTTGAGTCCATATGGCTCTTCAACAGAATTAAGTAAAAATAGAAAAGAGGTGAAATATAAGCTGGTTTAAGGAGGGGGGGGCGGTGGATGGGACAGGTAGAGCTGGATAGAGGGCCAGTGATAGGTGGAGATAGCCAAAAGATGTCATAGACAAAAGGACAAAGAGGTGTTGAAACTGGTGATATTATCTAAGGAATGTGCTAATTAAGGGTAGAAAACAAGACAAGCAAGGTACAGATAGCCCTAGTGGGGGTGGGGTGAAGAGAAGGGATTGAAATAGGCTAAAGGGTAGAGGTAAAACAATGGGATGGAAATACATTTAAAAATAATGGAAATAGGTGGGAAAAGAAAAATCTAAATTATTGGGAAAAAAGGGGGATCGGAAAGGGGTGGGGATGGAGGAGAGAGTTCATGATCTAAAATTGTTGAACTCAATATTCAGTCTGGAAGGCTGTAATGTGCCTAGTCGGAAGATGAGGTGCTGTTCCTCCAGTTTGCGTTGACCTTCACCGGAACAATACAGCAGGCCAAGGACGAACATGTGAGCAGGGTGGAGTGTTAAAATGGCATGCGACAGGGAGGTCTGGGTCATGCCTGCGGACAGACTGAAGATGTTCCGCAAAGCGGTCACCCAGTCTGCGTTTGGTCTCTCCAATGTAGAGGAAACCGCATTGGGAGCAACGAATGCAGTAGACTAAATTGAGGGAAGTGCAAGTGAAATGCTGCTTCACTTGAAAGGAGTGTTTGGGCCTTTGGACAGTAAGGAGAGGGGAAGTAAAGGGGCAGGTGTTGCACCTTCTGCGGTTGCATGGGAAGATGCCGTGGGAGGGGGTTGAGGTTTACGGAGTGATGGAGGAGTGGACCAGGGTGTCCTGGAGGGAACAATCCCTGTGGAATGCCACCGGGGGGGGTGAAAGGAAGATGTGTTTGGTGGTGGCATCATGCTAGAGTTGGTGGAAATGGCGGAGGATGATCCTTTGAATGCGGAAGCTGGTGGGATGATAAGTGAGCACAAGGGGGACCCTATCATGGTTCTGGGAGGGAGAGGAAGGTGTGAGGGCGGATGCGTGGGAGATGGGCCGGACATGGTTGAAGGCCCTGTCAATCACCATGGGTGGAAAACCTCGGATAAGGAAGAAGGAAGACATGTCAGAGGAACTGTTTTTGAAAGTGGCATCATCAGAACAGATGCAACGGAGGTGAAGGAACTGAGAGAATAGGATGGAGTCCTTACAGGAAGCGGGTTGTGAGGAGCTGTAATTGAGGTAGCTGTGGGAGTCGGTAGGCTTGTAATGAATATTGGTGGACAGTCTATCACCAGAAATTGAGACAGAGAGGTCAAGGAAGGGAAGAGAAGTGTCAGAGATGGACCATGTGAAAATGATGGAGGGGTGGAAATTGGAAGCAAAATTAATAAATTTTTCCAGGTCCAGATGAGAGCATGAAGCAGCACCAAAGTAATCATCGACGTACCGGGGAGAGGGTTGTGGGAGGGGACCGGAGTAGTACTGGAACAAGGAATGTTCCACATACCCCATAAAGAGACAGGCATAACTGGGGCCCATGGAGGAAGTGAGAGGAGTTTAAGGAGAAATTGTTCAGTGTGAGAATAAGTTCAGCCAGACGGAGGAGAGTAGTGGTGGATGGCGATTGTTCGGGCCTCTGTACGAGGAAGAAACAGAGAGCCATCAGACCATCCCGGTGGGGGATAGAGGTGTAGAGGGATTGGACGTCCGTGGTGAAGAGGAGGAGGTTGGGGCCAGAGAACTGGAAATTGTTGATATGATGTAGGGTGTCAGAGGAATCACGGATGTAGGTGGGAAGGGACTGGACAAGGGGAGAGAGAATGGAGTCAAGATAGCAAGAAATGAGTTCCGTGGGGCAGGAACAGGCTGACATGATCGGTCTGCCGGGACAGTCCTGTTTGTGGATTTTGGGTAGGAGGTAGAAGCGGGCTGTCCGAGGGTGGGAGACAATGAGGTTGGAAGCTGTGGAAGGAAGATCTCCAGAGGAGATGAGGTCAGTAACAGTCCTAGAAACAATGGCTTGATGTTCAGTGGTGGGGTCATGGTCCAGGGGGAGGTAGGAGGAATTGTCTGCGAGTTGACGCTCAGCTTCTGTGAGGTAGAGGTCAGTGCGCCAGACAACAACAGCACCACCCTTATCAGCAGGTTTGATGACAATGTCAGGGTTGGACCTGAGAGACCAGAGTGCAGCAAGTTCAGGGAGGGACATGTTAGTGTGGGTGAGAGGATCAGAAAAATTGAGACGACTAATGTCACACCGATAGTTCTCAATGAAAAGATCAAGAGAAGGTAAGAATCCAGAGGGAGGGGTCCAGGTGGAGGGACAATATTGGAGGTGGGTAAAAGGATCCATTGAACAGGGAGAGGACTCCTGCCCAAATAAGTGAGCACAGAGACGAAGGTGGCGGAAGAAGAGTTCAGCATTGTGCCGAGCTCAAAATTCATTGAGATGAGGGTGCAAGGATATGAAACTAAGTCCTTTGCTGAGCACTGAACGCTCAGCAAGGAGAGGGGAAGGTCAGGGGGTATGGTGAATACATGGCCAGGGCTGGGATTGGAAGACGGGTTGGGGACAGAGGGACAGGCAGGGGTGGAGGGTCCTGGATGGGTGTTGGTGTTGATGAGTTGTTGGAGCTTGCGTTCCTTTGCACCTGAAAGAAAGAGACAAAGTTTCTTGTTGAGGCGTTGGATGAGACGAAGAATAAAATGAAACTGGGGGCACGGGCAACTTAGAAATAGGGTGCGGCGGTGCTGCTGGAGGGAGAGGTCGAGTGTGTTCATATGGCGGCACATGGCACTGAGTGTGGATCTCAGAATGCGAACTTAAAGTTGACAAGGCAGTGGGACCAGACGAGATACAGCCAAGGATATTGAAGGAGGTGAGAGTAGAAATTGCAAGGGCACTGGCCATAATTTTTCAATCTTCCCTACACCCAGGAGAGGTGCCAGAGGACTGGAAGAGTGCAAACATTACCTTGTTCAAAAAAGGTTGTAAGGATAAGCCCAGCAATTACAGTCTAGTCAGTTTAACTTCAGTGGTGGGCAGGATTCTAGAAACAATTATTCAGGATACAATTAGTAGTCACATGGAAAAATATGGGTTGATAAGGAAGAGCCAGCATGGATTTCTAAAGGGAAATCATGTTTAACTAACTTTCTGGAGTTTTTTGAAGAGATAACAGAAAAGGTCAATGAAGGTAATGCTATTGATATGGTGTACATAGACTTTCAAAAGGCACTTGATACAGGGCCACACAACAGACTTGTGAGAAAAGTTATTGCTCATGGAATAAAAGAGACAGTAGCAACGTGGATACAAAATTGGCTGAAACATGGGAAGCAGTAATGGTTAATGGATATTTTTTGGGCTGTAGTGGAGTTCCCTAGGGGTCGATATTGGGACCCTTGCCTTTCCTGATATATATTAATGATCTAGATCTTGGTGTGCAGGGGACAATTTCAAAGTTTGCAGATGATACGAAGCTTGGGAGTGTTGTAAACTGCAAGGAGGACAGTGTAGAACTTCAAAAGGACACAGACAAGTTGGTGGAGTGGGCAGATATGTGGCAGATGAAGTTCAAAGTGGAAAGTGTGAAGTAATGCATTTTGGTAGGAAGAACATTTACAGACAATATAAAATAAGAGGTGAAATTTTGAAGGTGGTGCAGGAGCAGGAAGACCTTGGTATGTATGTACATAGATCATTGAAGGTGGCAGGACGGGGGTGGGGGGGTGGGGAGCAGTTAATAAAGCATATAGTATCCTTGGCTTTATTAAGAGGAGCATAGAGTACAAGAACAAGAGGTTATACTGCATTTATATAAGGCACTTGTTAGACCTCAGCTGGAGTATTGTGTACAGTTCTGGGAGTCACAATATAGGAAGGATGTGAACACATTGGAGAGAGTGCAGAAGAGATTGACAAGAATGGTCCCAGGTATGAGAAACTTCAGTTACGAAGATACTTTGGAGACGTTGGGACTGTTCTCCTTGGAGAGAAGAAAGCTAAGAGGAGATTTGATAGAGACATTCAAAATCGTGAGTGGGCTGGACAGAGTAGATAGGGAGAA
Organism: Carcharodon carcharias; assembly: GCF_017639515.1. Lineage (NCBI taxonomy): Eukaryota > Metazoa > Chordata > Chondrichthyes > Lamniformes > Lamnidae > Carcharodon > Carcharodon carcharias. Next base: position 101,699,292 of record NC_054482.1, on the reverse strand, counting down.
GCTGTTCCCACTTGTAAAAGGATCAAGAACAAAGGGGCACAGATTTAAAATGTTTTGCAAAAGAAGCAAACATGATGTGAGAAAAAACCTTTTCACACAACGAGTGGCTCAGGTCTGGAATGCGCTGCCTGGATGTGGTGGAGGCAGGTTCAATCAAGGCATTTAAGAGGGCATTAGATGATTATTTGAATAGAAACAATGTTCAGGGCTACAGGGAAAAGGCAGGGCAATGGCACCAGGTCATAATGCTCATTTGGAGAGATAGTGCAGACATGATGGACCAAATGGCCTCCTTCTGGGCTGTTAAAATTCTGTGATTCTGTGAAGTGCCACTTGATAGCACTGTCGACAACACTTTCCATCACTTTGCTGATAATTGAGAATAGACTGATAGGGCGGTAATTTGCCAGATTGGATTTGTCCTGCTTTTTGTGTACAGGCCATACTTGGCCAATTTTCCACATTGCCGGGTAGATGGCAGTGTTGTAGCTGTACTGGAGTAGCTTGGCTAAAGGCACAGTTAGTTCTGGAGCCCAAGTCTTCATGGCTATTGCTGAAATATTGTCAGGGCCCATAGACTTTACAGTATCCAGTGCCTTCAGCAGTTTCTTGATATCACGTGGAGTAAATTGAATTGGCTGAAGACTGGCATCTGTGCTGGTGGGAACCTCAGGAGGAGGCAGAGATGGATCATCTGCTTGGCACTTCTGGTTGAAGATACCCACAAATGCTTCAGCCTTGCCTTTTGCATTGATATACTGGGCACCCCCAGTTATGGCCAATATTGAGGATGGGAATATTTGTGGAGTCTCCTCTTCCTGTTAGTTGCTTAATTGTCCACCAGCATTCACGATTGGATGTGGCAGGACTGCATAGTTTTGACCTGATTCATTGATAGTGGGATTGCTTAGCTCTATCGCATGCTGCTTTTGCAGTTTGGCATACAAGTAGTCCTGTGTTGTAGCTTCACTAGATTGTGGTCTCATTTTAGGTATGCCTGGTGCTGCTCCTGGCATGCCCTCCTGCACTCTTCATTGAACCAGGGTTGATCCCCTGGCTTGATGGTAATGGTAGAGTGGGGGATATGCCAGGCCATGAGGTTACATTTTGTGGTAGTATACAACTCTGTGGCTGCTGATGGCCCACAGCACCTCATGGATGCCCAGTTTTGAACTGCTAAATCTGTTCAAAAGCTATCTCATCTAGAATGGTGGTCGTGCCACACAACACAATGGAGAAATATTCTGAATGTGAAGGTGGGACGTTGTCTCCACAAGGACTGTGCGGTGGTCACTACTACTGCCACTGTAAAGGACAGGTAGATTGGAGAGGACGAGGTCAAGTATGTTTTCTCTCTTGTTGGTTCCCTCAGCACTTGCTGCAGACCCAGTCTAGCAGCTATGTCCTTTAGGACTTGGCCAGCACTGGTGCCACCAAGCCATATCTAGGTGAATGACATTGAAGTCCCCCACCCAGAGTACATTCTGTGCCCTTGCCACCATCAGTGCTTCCTCCAAGTGGTGTTCAATTTGGAGGAGGAGCACTGACTCATCTGCTGAGGGTGTGTTATGTGGTAATCAGCAGAAGGTTTCCTTGCCCCTGTTTCTCCTAATGCCATGAGACATCATGGGGACCGGAGTCGATGTTGAAGACACACAGGGCAACTCCCTTCCGAGTGTACATGCCGCCACCTCTGAAGGACATACCCAGGGATGGTGATGGTGGAGCCTGGGACATTGTAAGGTATAATTCTGTGAGTATGACTATGCTTGATTAATCTGTGGGACAGCTCTCCCAATTTTGACACAAGCCCCCCAGGAGTTAGTAAAGAGAACATTGCAGGGTTGACAGTGCTGCCCTTGCCGTTGTCATTTCCAGTATCAACTTGGTCGGTAGCAGTGATCCAACTGGTGGCTTGCTAGGCCATTTCAGAGGGCAGTTAAAAGTCAATCACATTGCTGTGGGGTCAATTGAAGGACAGATCAGGTAAGGATGACAATTGTAATGAGATTAGTTTTTTAATTCCAAATTTATTAACTGGCATGGTGGGATTTGAACCCATGTCCCCAGAGCAATAGTCGAGCAACATTATCGCTATGCCACCACCTCCCCCAGGGGATGGAGGAATGTGTAGATTTGTACACAGCAAGTTCCCAGAAACAGCAATGTGATAACGACCAGATAATTTATCTGAGGGATGAATATTGACCAGGACACCAGTAGGAACTCCCCTGCTCTTCTTCAAAGAAGTGCCATGGAATCTTTTACATCAACCTCTGAAGGCAGTCAAGGCTTTGGTTTGACATCACATGCAAAAGACAGCATCTCCAACAATGCAGCACTGGTACTCAAGTCCTGGGACGTTACTTAAACCTGCAATCTTCTAGCTCAAACACAAGAGTGCCACAAACGGAGCCATTGCTAACACACACTTGACAATAGCTGTACAGCAATGATTGTGTTTGAAGTCCACAAGTCTGAAAAGATCACAAAGCCTACACAAGTAATTTGGTGGAAAGACACATTTGCTTTGCGCTAGGTGTACTTTAATGTGTAATCTTTTATCATATAATAATTTAATTTAAAATCACTTATAAGACATGCAATTTGTTCTGTTTTCTCTCTAAAATCTAACCATAATTTCACCAAGATTTTTGCTATGGATTAGAAATTTAGCTTGTTATTTTATCAGTTTGTCTCTGTTGTATAGAATTTCATTTTCAGTGTATTAGCTTTGGCCCTAGATAGATTGTAATCCTAATCGGGTGGTTTTCTTTCATAGTATCTGTAGTCACAGACTCAGGATAATCTGATACCACATTCTTATAGAAGCCAATGAAAACTGAAGTAACCCCTGTTATGTTCAGACAGAAAACAAAGACGCAAAACTAACTATTCCAATCTCATGGCCTTTCCAGCCACTGGTATAGTTTTCAGTTTACAATATTTAATTTTGTCATTCAATTTTAATAAAAAATAGGAACTTAAATGAAATGTGCAAACAGATGCTGTAATTTTATAATTCTTTCAAAACCAGGAGAAATGTATTGCATTATCCGACAGGCTGCACTAAATTAAACTGTTTAACTGTTAGATTGCCAAAAAAAACCATTTCATTTCAAAACACAACAGCATATAGAAATTAACATATATCTTATTCTTTGGTTTGAATTATTTTGTCTACATTACAAAAGTCACTACAAGAACACAAGAATTACGCCTTTCAGCCCTCGAGCCTGCTCTGCCATTTGATAAGATCGGTGGCTGATCTGACGGTGGCCTCAGCTCCATTTTCCTGTTGGCCCCCAAAACCCCTTGACTCCTTTGTTGATCAAAAATCTATCTAACTCAGCCTTGAATACATTCAATGACCCAGCCTCCACTGCTCTCTGGGGAAAAGAATCCCTCAGGCTAATGACCCTCTAAAAGAAAAATTGTCTCCTTATCTCAGTATTAAATGAGAAACCCCTCATTTTTAAACTGTGTCCCCTGGTTCTAGACTCCCCACAAGGTGAAACATCCTCCTGGTATTCACCCTATTAAGTCCCCTCATGATCTTGTATGCTTCAATAAGATCATTCTCCTAAACTCCAATGTGTGTAAACCAAAATCTGTTCAACCTTTCCTCATAAGATAATCTCTTCATCCCAGGGATCAGTCGAGCGAACCTTCTCTGAACAATTTCTAATGCAATGATATCCTTTCTTAAGGAGACCAAAACTGTATATATTCCCCCAGATGTGGTCTCACCAAGGCTCTATACAACTGCAGCAACACTACCCTACTTTTATATTCCATTCCTCTTGTGATAAAAGACAACATTCCACTTGCCTTCCTCATCACTTGCTGCACCTGCATACTAACTTTTTGTGATTCATGCACCAGGACACCCAGATCCCTCCGTACCACTGAGTTCTGCAATCTCTCTCCATTCAAATGATATACAGCTTTTCCACTCTTCCTGCCAAAGCGGACAAGTTCACATTTTCCTACCAGACACTCCATGATAATACATTTCAAAGCAACTCTTTGTATGTGTAGCCTATCGACGTGTTTCTGCGAGAGCCCATAAACTATTCCAATGCAAGCATTTATTTGCAATGAAATAGACATCAATATTGAAATGAAAGCGGGCGTGGCCTGCTCGGGTTTAATGTCCCTTCTGCAGTTCTTTGGGTAAACATTTGTTTTGCAGAATAACCGATTTAAAATATTTGGTTTGTGCCAGATGTGGCGCGTGTAGAGCTTGAAAACATTGCACGAAGGAGAGATTTAAGAGCAGCAAAATCCACATAGGGCGTCGTTGTTTGGTTACCGCAATCTCGTTATTCAACCGCTTGACACATACGTGTCAGACAGCTTGATTTGATTTGGGAGGCTCCGTTCGGCGGGGCTGTTTAATTAAAAGAGTTGTTACTTTGGACCTCAAAAGTTGCACAAAGATTTAGCTATCACCGAATGAAATAGCTCGAGGAATGGAAATATTCCTCTCTCGACTTTACCTTTACATCAGTATTTTTCTTCGCTTAAGAAATCGATCAAACGAAATTCACTTTGTCTGAATCTTGATATCTCTGCACACTTGATATGTAATTTGATCACCACTGAAGTGTATGAAGACAAACTAAAAGTATCTCTAAAGCGCTTGAAAGGTTCGTCTTTCCATAAGAGAGTCCTGGGTTTCCACTTTTGTGCATTGAGGTTGTGACTCACCAAATGGCTAGCTGGAGGTGTTATTAAAAATTTAAAAATCGCAACAAAGGTGTGCTCAGCATCTCCGCTTACACAGTGTACTCTTACCCCAACATACAAAAGGTGCGACCTCTACCTCATGAATAATGTGATATGTAATATGCATAATAAATTTTTAATAGGGCTCCAGTAACCGCGTTAAGAAATATATTTATAATCTTCAAATTTAGCAAAGCGACAAACATCCCTATATCTGTCCCATCCCCCCGGTCATTGTTTTATTTTACCTCTTCCGAGAATTTTGAAAAGCGTTCACAATTTTGGAAATTGCACTGATGTAGCGGTGACCTCAGTCATTTCTTGTAATGGTTCATTTTCTGGGCGTCGCTTTGATTGTAAAGCAAATTGTTTCTAATTTACACCCCCCACCCCCCCACCCCAACCCCCGGCCAAAAACAACCCATGCACCAACTCCTGAATATTCCCGAGGTTGCCTCCCCCGCAAATCGTCTGGGGGTTCGGTTCGAAAGGTTTGAATGGTTTGAACGAGGGCTGCAAGGCAACGGTTAGAAATTGAAGACCAAAAGTTTTACTAAAATTCTCAATTTATTTCATACTTTGGTCTTGTGAATAAATAACGCAGAATAGATAATCATCTCACACTCATTAAAGTTTGAACAGAAAAATACAAATATTGAAATATGGTTTAATAGTCTGCCGATTTAATACACGCACTCAGGTATAACCAAATCATTCCAGCCATCTTTAGCATCACTCCTTTGTTTCCAGTTCACTTGATGGGAAAATGGCAAAAACGGACCCCGATCTTTGGCCAACTGCATCCAAATACCCGTCCGAACAACTGCTAACTTTTAATATCGCATACGGTCTGCTCTCTGCATGCAGCCTGGACCCAAACGACAGCACGGTTTCTATTATGTAACGATTTTCGCCTGAAGTAAAATTTTAAGTTTTTTTTTTAATTCATGGTTGTGATCCTCGTTGTTGTCGTTTAACTGCGGGCACTAGGCGGAGGGCTCGATTTTAACTGTGCGAATGCACGGCTTTTGAATGAGTTAAAATATGGCCTAAAATCTTACCGCCTCTCTGCATCACAAATTAGAACCCGCCATTACAATAGTTTCCAACCCCCCCCCCCCCCCCTCCCCCAGTCTACCACAAGACACAAAAATATATTCTTGGGGAGAGGGAATGAGTGATTGATTTAATAATTTATTAATTCCGTTTGCCCTCTCGAACATCTAAGTTGATTTCTATGCTGAGTGCGTTTAACTTTCATCTCTTGGGAAACAAGAGTAAATATTTAGGGGTTACCAGTAAATATTGGATCAAACTATTTACAAAGTACATTTCGCCCGTTATGTTCAGTTGCATTGACATTTTCAAGCGGGTGGAACAATGCTCTTCATTCAGACCCTCAGAGACCCGGTGGCTGGGGGTGATAACGTCATGTTCTCAGGCTCATGACTGAGAGTCAAACTGTGAGACCTTCCTGGTTTACTGGGTGCAAGTTTGAAGCGATTTTTACCAACCTCAGCAAACACTTGTCGGAAAACCCGCCCATTTGTGTGGCCAATTTAAATACACATGCAAATGCAGAAAGTAAACCGAACCGGAGTTTACTCTGCCACGGGTTCAAAGGGATTTTTAATATAATCAACTTTTCTCTCTCTATTTTAAAAAGGAAATGCGGGATTTGAACAATTAAACTTTCTACTGAACAAGTGATTCCGAACATTTCACCTTTTAACACTGTAAGAATGTCGGACAGTTTATTTTTAAAGTAAAAGTTGTAAATGGGATTAAGTAAAATTTACCGAGGCAGAATATTGCATTTAGCTGACTGCAGTGTTTATAGAAAGGCACATTGCTCCACATGTAAAACTCCCCTGGTCCTCAGTTTGCATCTGATACTGTCTCAGTGGTACATGGAGGCACCCGAGGCCACACACGTGCTATAGTCACTGGTGGGGGCTTTTCACGTGCGGTGTCCAGTCGCACAACTGGACATCCCAGTGGGGTTAAAAAGCTGGGTCCTGCTACCCAGCTGTCGAGGCTATTTGCTTTCCGCTAGTGCCTTTCACTCACGGTCTATTTTAAATCGTGTTGTGTCTCACGGTGCCTTCGGAGATCCACTTTCCTCTGGAATCCTTTACCACACAGATCACAGCCGAACGGCTTAAAGCCAGTGTGCTTGCGACTGTGCGTGATCAGATTCGAGCTCTGGCTGAAAGCTTTGCCACATACCTGGCACTTGTGAGGCTTTTCACCTGGAAAATAACGGGACAGTAATTCATTACTTAGGAATCGCACCTCTTTATCCAACATGCGCGGATAGTAAATTAATATTTATCCTTTAATTGTATATAGTTAAGCATGATGATACAATTCACATCATTTTCGAACATGTAGCCACATATATTTTTTTTATTATTGACTCTTGGGATGTGGGTGTCGCTGGCTACCATTTATTGCCCTTGTTCAGAGGGCATTTTCAAGAGTCAACCACGGCAATGTCACATGTAGGCCAGACCAGGTAAGGATGGCAGATTTCCTTTCAGTGAACCGGATGGATTTTTACAACAATCAGCAATGGTTTCATGGTCACCATTAGACTTTTGATTCCAGATTTTTATTGAATTCAAATTCCACCATCTGCCTTGGTGGGATTCGAACCCGGGTTCCCAGAGCAATACCCTGGGTCTCTGGCACATCAGTCCAGTGACAATACCACCTACGCCCCTTCTATGTCAACATATATTTAATTAACCGTGAGAAAAGATAAATACCTCCTTTCATGGTGTAAAACCTTTGCGTTGTGAAATCAAAAATAGCTTCGTACAGAATATGCTTACGATTCCCTCACACACTGTGTATTTAGGGAACCCCTCCCCACCCAATGCATCCCGCCTTGTTTGAATTTTACCGCCTGTTGTTGGCTTTAATAAAGAAAACCGACTGCACGATCGGGAGCTGAAAATGTGTCCAATTTGCTGTACATAAATGCTGAATACCGTGATAACAACTATAAGGGGGGAGTGAAGTGTCAATTTCAACGCTTAAAACGAATAAAGAGAGGACGTGAACTCCCTAACCTGGAAACCATTAAACACGTTTTCTTCCCCCTCCCCCCTCCAAAAAAAATCGTTCTGATGCTATCGAATGTTGCAAAGCAGTTGTATGTTTCCTGTTGTCCAATTAAACACGATGATGCCAAAGGCAACGAGCTAATTCCTCTTGTAGAAGACTGTATTCTAATGAGGTAAAAAAAACTGCTGAAACTTTAAAAAGATCCCCTGCATAATCTGAAAGTGGTGGTATTCTGGTTTAAATAGCACAAAAATAATGTAAATATAGCGCCGCCGGTAAATGCGTGATCACTTTCGCTGCAGTTTGTCTGGTCAAGGCCATTAGCTTTGAGCTTGTTCTCAGAAGTAAGTTTCAGCCAAATAAGGAGATGCAGCTACCCAGCTAGTTATATAACTCTGCGGCCCTGCGTCTGTTCTGAATGTGGTGCTGATTTTTATTCCTGGGCGGGATGAACAGACTGACAATTCTTACCCTGGGTTTATTCCAATATTAGTCGCATATTTACCGGAGTAATGAGATTGTTATATAAACAGTGACCGCTCTTTACTCTTGGTTGAAGTCCCCATTTGTGCAAGTTATTATGTTTTACTTTCTCCTGAATTGTACTCGCACTCCAACATGTTAAACCCTTTCAATATTGATCTGCCGTCTGTAACAAGTAAATTCGTTACGATTTTGTTGGCATTGCTGTGTTTTTTTCGTTAATGTTAACTGGTAACATTCTTCCTTCACTGAGCTAATTGTGAGACTGTCCTCGCCCGTCACTTTTTCACACAGTTTTATTCTTAGTGAAGCGACGTTCGTTACTCTTCAGACTAGAAATAGATCATTCAACTAACCAAGATTCATCAAATTACACCGATCTAAACCGCCTTCATTTTTCTGAATTAAAAAGGGGAAATTTACAAGTGACAAAATCTTAAACCAAATCAAAACAAACTGCTGGAACCTCGCAGTCGATCCGCAAACAATTGGAAAGGGAGCAGACGGATGTATTAAGATGTATAAAGGTGTATTAACGATGCATGTATTAAGAGGCATTAAAGATCCTGACAGATATGCTGTGTTTCTCTAATCTTAGTTTCACGTTCTATCCTTTTTTTAACAGTTTGTGTTAATCAGATGGACTGTGAAACATTAGTGTCGATGCACTGGATGAAGGAACAAAAACAGAATTACCTGGAAAAACTCAGCAGGTCTGGCAGCATTGGCGAAGAAGAAAAGAGTTGACGTTTCGAGTCCTCATGACCCTTCAACAGAACTAGGTGAATCCAAGGAGAGGGGTGGGATTCACCTAGTTCTGTTGAAGGGTCATGAGGACTCGAAACGTCAACTCTTTTCTTCTCCGCCGATGCTGCCAGACCTGCTGAGTTTTTCCAGGTAATTCTGTTCTTGTTTTGGATTTCCAGCATCCGCAGTTTTTTGTTTTTATCACTGGATGAAGGACCCTGACAGACCTCACCGTATTTTCAACAATGTTGCTGTTTAATGTGAAATCAGATCATCGGCTAGGCCGCCCTGCTTATGTAAAGTCTGCTATTGTCACCTCAATCTACGCATGGCAGGCGATTTGAGCATCTAGTTCACCCCACCACTTTCAAGAGTGATTCACCTGTCATTTTCTCTGGCCGCTAAATCAAGGCCAGGCTAATAATACCAGGTAATCATCTTACAGCGAGCCGCTCTGAATAAACAGCGGGCGGATCATATTAAGCTACACTGATTGGATTGCCACGATTCAATTATTAAACAGATGCCATTAATGAAATCATTGCCAAACGCCGTTTCTTTCGTCAGTCAATTGTTCACAAAGAGATGTAATATTGTACCGGCATTGAGTTACAGTGCAAACTGTGGAGAATGAAACGCACACAAAACCCAAACGGGAAATTGGGCTTTTGTGAATGCTGGTTGAAAAAAATAAAGGGACAAGACACGCATAGGGCAGTGGAAATCTGTAATAAAAACAGAAAATGCTGGAAATACTCGACAGGTCTGACAGGATCTTGTGGAGAGAGAAACAGAGTTAATGTTTCTGGTTGTGACCTTTCATCTGAACTGATGTGGGACGTTTCATTTTACATATTATAGAGTGCCAAGTGAGAATTATTCTGAAAAACTTGAACATTAATTGAATGTCCCGCCTTCTCCGGACTGATCAGAAAGTTTACTGGCTCCCTTCCTATTCAGGTTCAGATCACTGATGTTTCTTTTAAAAGTGGCACTGGAAGTTAAATGGCCTTTCATCTCCACGAAGCATTTGCCGGCTTTTCCTCACCTGTGTGAATGAAGGTGTGCTTTTTCATGTCTGACTTCTGGTGAAATCTCTTCCCGCAGTACTGACAGGGGTAAGGCCTGGTGTCTGAGTGAATCAACAAGTGTGTGGACAATGTGGAAGATCTTTTAAAAGTTTTACCGCAGATCTTGCAGTCAAAGCTCCTTTCCTGATGAAACGGAATGAAATTGCAACGTGAAATTAAAGCATGGTGTTACAGTTTGTCACCCCCGAATAATAATTTGGGTGGTACAATACACTTTTAAGTGACATGCATACAAATACAGGGTAAAGACGTAACAAAGTTCTAATTCAGTGAGAATATTTCTAAGTTCTAAAAAAAATAAGCCCGTGAGAAATAAAGACCCTGCGGCCCATCGGGCCTGCTCCACCATTCAGTAGAATCATGGCTGAAAGTCTACATCAACTCCGTTTTCTGTCCTATCCCAATATTCCTTTCTTTCCTCGAGTATTCAAAAATCTATCCATCTCAGTCTTGAATATACTCATGGACTGAGCTTCCACAGTCCCTCCAGGGGAGCAAATGCCAGATTCACAACCATCTGGGTGAAGACACTGATCCTCATCTCAGTCTTGAATGGCAGAACACTTGTCCTCAGATTGTGTCCCTAATTCTAGACTGTTCAGCCTAGAGAAACAGCCTCTCAGCATCTACCCTATCACCCCTCTCATCTTTATATAGTCTTCAATGAGATCACCTTTAATTCTTCTAAATTTACACTCTTCTAAACAATATAGGTCCATTCTACTCAATCTCTCCTCAAAGGACAGCTCTCATCCCAAGAATCAATCTAATGAACCCTTGTGCAACCACCACCCCCCCCCCCCTTCACCAAAGCACTATATAATTGCAGCAAGACTTCCTTACTCATACTCCAATCCTCTTGCAATAAAGGTGATGCCTTCCTAATGTGTTATTCTACTTGCATGTTAACTTACTGTTACGTGTACACAAGGACCCCAAATTCTTTTGAATACCAACATTTAGTAGTCTCTCGCCTTTGAAAAAATATTCTGCTTCTCCATTCTTCCTACCAAAGTGGCTAACTTTGCACTTGCCCACATTATATTCCATCTGCCAGCTTCTTGCCCATTCACTTAGCTAGTCTACATCCCTTTGCAATCTCTTCATGTCTTCCTCACAGCTTATTCTCCCACCTAGCTTTTCATAATCAGAAAACTTGAAAATATTACAGTCATCTCTTCATCTGTTATTGATATGGATTGCAAATAGTTGAGGCCCAAGCACTGATAATTGTGGATCTCCATCAGTTAGACCCTGCCATCCTGAAAAATGACCCATTTATTCTTATACGGTTTTCTGTTTGTTAAATAATCCTCATGTCATTTTAATATATTACCCTAAATCTCATGGGCCTTAATCTTGTGCAACCTTTCATGCTGCAAATTATTGAATGCCTTCTGAAAATCAAAATATACTGGTTGTCCTTCATCTGCCCTGCTAGTTACATGCTCATAAAACTCTTGATAGATTTGTTAAACATGATTTTTTTTTCATAAAGTTGTGTTAATTCTGTCTAATCATATTGTAATTTTTCAAGTGCTATGTTACCATGTCCTTCATAATAGATTTGAGATTACATTCAAAAATTATCATTTTAAAGTGATTATAAACTTAATTGTTTTAAAGGTGACAATGAAAAATAACTAGGCAAAAATGCTCAATATTTGCCTTTTTTAAAATGGATTATTGTCTGGTCTACTTATTGAATCAGTATAGAGGAGACCATTCAGTCCATTGTGTACCAGCTCTTTGAAAGGGCAACCCAATTAATCACGCTCCCCTGTTCTTTCCCTATTGTCCTGCAAACTCTTCATTTTCAAGTGTATATTCAATTCTCCATTGAAAATTACTATTAATCTGCTTCCACCAAGTGTTCATAAAACAATGCTTAACATTGCAAATAAATACTGCTGCAATAATACTCATATGTGGGTTTTGTCTAAAATAAATGAAAAGAAGAATTAATTGCTTCGAATGCATGGAGCGTTGCTCTGCTGGGGCTTGCTTATATATGAGTGTGCTTCACGTTCAGTTGGATGATACTAAGAGTGGTGTGCTCTAGCAGGCAGTTCCAGTTTTCAGGACTTCCCCTACCTGTGAGTGCACTGCTTTGTGCTGCTCCAGACTGACCGCATGGCCAAATGTTTTGCCACAACTGTCACAGGCGAAGGGGCGGGTGCCACTGTGAGACCGACGGACGTGGACTTCCAGACCGTGAGGAGTGGAGAACACCTGTTGCAGAGGCAGGAAAAGGAATTAGTGGCTTCCTTCAGATGATAAAGTAATCACGATGAGCAGACTCAGGCAAGACTGTGAAATGTGAAGGGTGGACCAGAGTCATACTGCTAGCTGAGCATCTAAACCATTAATGCAATTGCATGCACATTGACAAAAATTGGAAACTACTACTGATTGACCAACACTTCACTGCAAAAACAAACATTTGTAATCACTTACTGGGGCCAGGATACAATACCCTCCGGTTAAAAACTGTTAAGATGCATTTAAAACATTGAAGGGTTTCACTCCATGTGTACTGTGAATTAATGAGTTATTCATTAGGGTTCTGATATTAAAATATTAATCTTTATGTTGATTTGAATCTTTTTTAATATGTTTAACAAATCAAGCTGCATATTAATGGTCTCGGTTACTTACACACAGCAGCTTATTTTGGGAAGGTTTAAAAAGTTGTTCAGAATTTTATACAATCAAAATAATGCTGATGCTAGTAATCTGAAATAAAAACAGAAAGTGCTGGTAAAACTCAGCAGGTCAAGCAGCAACTGTGGAGAGAGAAACAGAATTAATGTTTTGAATCTAATGTGACTCTTCTTTGGAACTGAAGGGAGGTAGAAATGTGATGGGTTTTATGCTGTTGAAAGTGGGAAGGGGGAAGGACAAACAAAATGGAATAGGTTAGAGGGCGGGAGAGATTAAGTAACAAAGCTGTCATGGAACAAAAGGCAAAGGGAATGGTAATGGTTATAGTAAAGAAACAAAGCATTAGTCCAGAGTGAGTGTTAATGACAGAATATAATGAACAGCTCTGTCTGAAAGCAAAAAAAAACAAGATGGCAATCAAAATGAAGGACAGAGTTCACGGTCTGAAATTGTTGAACTCAGTGTTGAATCCAGAAGACTGTAAAGTGCCTAATCAGAAAATGAGGTGCTATTCCTCCAGCTAGCATTGAGTTTCACTGGAACACTGTAGCTGGCTAAGGAGAGTAATGTGAGTGTGAAAGCAAGGTGCTGAATTAAAATGACAAGCAAATGGAAGGTCCGAGTTGAGCTTATGGACTGTGTACCACAAAGTGACTTGGAAAGTTAAGCTTGTTTTTCTCTCTCCACAGATGCTGTCAGACCTACTGAGTTTTTCCAGCATTTTCTGGTTTTCAGCAGAATTTTATCCGTATAAGCTTATAAGTTTGTCAGTTATTTGGGAAAGGCATCAAAGCATGTGAGATTATCTATATCATCTTATAACTGCAACGGTATTATTTTAACATTATTTTATGCAGCACAATACCAGGGGATTTCAAGCAGTTTGGATGAACAGTATTATAACGCCATTGGGAGGATTAGATGCTTGTATCGCACATTCACCTACAATGGCAGGTACAATTGTTCATGGAGACCCTCCATCAGAATCTGTTCTGAGGAAATTGATTTATCTAAACCATTAAACCTACTCTCTCCACAGTTGCTGCCTGGCCTGCTGAGTGTTTTCAGCAGCATTTATTTTTATTTCAGAATTTCCAGCATTCTGCAGCTGTTGTTATATACCCTATGTTAGTTAGTATATCTGGGCTCCATTAACATAGTTTACAAAATCAGAATTAAACCGAAACAAAAGGTGGAATTAAAATGGGCAAATAAATTGCCCCATTGAATACTGCAAGATAAGGAAAATTATGACACAAATCATATTGTGCTCTCCACTGAAATAATTGATGCCTTTGCCATTGATAGTGCCCCCAAGGATTCTCAACAGACTGGATTTAATGAGACCAGAACATTTAATGCTGAATGAAACTATAAGAAGCAAAGAAAAAGATTAAGGGCTGATTATTTACATAAATAGTCATTTGGTAGTACAACACTTGAGTATTGATGAAAAAAGAGACATTATTGTCAAAGCTTTTTGTCTTGCACTCATCAGGACAAAGTGTAAAGGGAACAACAATTTATACTGTACAAGAAGAGAGCACTGATTGGTTGACACATGGATTCTGATGCACCTGTTGCATTCTCCATTGCAACACTTCTACCAATCAGAGTCCACTTGCTAACCAATCAGTACTCTCTTCTCATACAGTATAAATTGTTGTTTCCCCTTACATTTGAATCAGTGCAAGACAAAAAGCTTTGACAAAAATATCTCTTTTTTCAGCAATTTACAGAGATCTTATCAAAGGATTCTTGTGATGTCATGAAACAGGAAATGAGGTGATAATAACCACATGAACAAAGCTAAAGTGGCTCCAGGTCATCTGATTTCTCCAATATGAAATTATTGCCTGCAATTCTGTCAGCTCTGAGTCTTAGTTCATGCCCACTTTTACTTTAATTTTCTCTCTTTATTTTTGGCAACTGCCAGTATTGTACTAGTCACAAATGGGGTATAATACTCCATATATCAGATGTATGATAATGTTCACAAGAAGGCTATGCGAACATACCAACAATTACAGATAGGACAGACCAGCCTGTCTCACACAATTGTGATTACTTTACAATAGTTACATTCTCCACCCACCATCCAAAACCATTTGCTCACTACAGGATTATTGAGGGAATAATCTCCAATTAGTTCCAGGAAATAAGTCAATCCTTTCATCCGAATGTGCATTAGAATGGACCATATAAAATCACTCTACAACAGATGTAAGACACATGATAAGAATGAAACTGATGCAATGCTTATTATGTTAATGCTACTTGTTTCCTAATTTAGGAGCCAATAAAATTTCTGATTGTGAATTTATTTGCAGGAAAATATGAAGCATTTTATGAGTGGCTGCTTGCTGGGCATTTGTTGTGTCACCAAGAGTTGGATTAGTGAGTGTTGAAGCATCTTTGTTTAGTTTCAGTTAATGAATTTAATTCCAATATTTTTGAGGCTCTTTGTGAGGGAGAGGTTGCTTTGGGCCAACTAAGAGTGCTCAGTGCTTTATGGTGTTAAAACTGTCCATTGCATTTTTTCTCCATTTTTTGCAGTCTCCTCCCCCTCGGTCGATTTTCTCCAATGCCTAACTTCTCTCTTAAAGGAGCCAACTCTTTACTGCTGTACCAGGCAAGTACAAACATCTGGAGCTGATGTTATCATATGGCAGTGGGATACTTCCCCCTATCTCACTGCTGGGGGCTATAATCGTCATAATCTGTCTCGAGGTATCTTGTTAGTATTAAGAATTATGGGTGGGGTGGGGGTGGTAAAGTGCATCACCACGTGATAAAAAAAACACCTTGTGGCGGTGAATGACAGACTGGGCATGCCAATCCAGTCCCCCAAACTGTTGCATTCTGAGCCCAGCATTACTGCTACGGGGAGGGACTGGAGTTAAAGTTACATCCTTACCTGTGAAGATAGGGTTTTTTTTCGCTAGGTAAGTGAATGAAGGGCTGAGGAACAAAGGCGGGCTAATTGGAGTTGAGGCACAGATCAGTTATGATCTATTGAATGGAGGAAGAGGCCGGAGGGGCCGGATGGAATGCTATCCCCGAGCATTACTGCAAACATCCTGGCTCTCAGTAATACAGGGAAGGCGTAGCTTTAGATCGGACACAGTGGGTGACTTGCGGAGAAAACAGAGGGATGGAAAACCCTTGCAAAAAAAAATCCATAGAATGCAACTAGTCATCGGGCAGTGCAGTGTGTCACGGATAAGACTTCAGATTTAGAGGAGACTTTCCAAGGGGAGGCTGTCGGAAGGCAGCGTCACTGGGGGTTGTGCCATACCTTGCTGCATTTGATGCATTTGTAAGAGCCGTTGTTCAGGAGCAACCGGGTGCAAAGAAGCTCCGACTCTGCTTTGATTTCGCTTCTTTTCTCGTGGAAGCTGGAGCCGCGCTCGCTGTACAGACTGGGGGCAGTGCCAATGTCGCTGTAGAGGCCAGAGGCGGGGACGAGGTCACTGTAAAGGCCAGTGGTGGAGTTCCGTTCGCTGTAGAGCCCCACAGCGGAGCTCCGTTCCAAAGCTGGGGAGCGGTAATTCTGCACCAGGTACTTCAACTCAGAGCCTGTGTAACTATTCCATCCGTATTGCTTGAAGGGTAACGCAAATGGATGGCTCTCCTCCATAGACGGGGAGAGAGATTTCTCAGAGACTAAACGAAAAAATAAGAAATGAAACAATTCCCTATGATATTACAGTATAATAATTACATGTTTAATTAAACATGCTTACAGGCAGAATAAAGTATGTTTTAATTACAACGTGTAAGAATTGGAACCATGCAATATTCTTCTGAATTTTAGAGGTACTGAACTGGTCAGAAGTCTATGGACAGCATAACATGGAGTTTAGAAATATGTGTTAATTGTTAATTTGACAACAAAAGTCTCACTCGGAGTAAGGCAGTTACCAGGTCATTAACTTGCAGTACAGCATTAGGAAATATTCGCCATGTGATACATGATACGCAGTTCTCAAGACGCTCTTTTTAACGAAATTCCGAATCTGATTAAAATATTTACCATTTGTTGGAAAGTTACAAAACCCATCCAAATTTAGGACGTGTTTTTCCCCCCCTTTCTCTCTATTTCCCCCTTTTTAATTGCAATTTGGTAAGGTTTGTCTAATTGTATAAATGTGCCTTACTGGAGGAAATTTGGGCAGTGATTTCTTATCAGCCTCTTTCCTACTTGGCTTCATCTGCCGCCGAACATATCCTATCATTCTAACACACTGATCTGTTCAGCCGGAGTTGGAGTTGACAGTCGTGTTCCGGAGATCGGCGGCACTTGTGTATTACCTGGTGACGCAGATGGAGAAGGGGGTCTCCAGAAGTTCTCATACTCGGGGGCTCTGCCACAGACACTGCCCTCACAGCTCGCCGGAGACTCTGGCACGTCAGCCGCTTCCACCAGCTGAGGTTTCGGCGAAAATTTGCCCTTGGAGTCCGCACAAGGGACATCTGGGCAATAGACAGCATCTTCTGATATCCTGCTCTCTGTAATCACATTTGAGGGAAGGGGGAAGGGTGGGGAGGCCAATTGAACTTATTAAACCGGCGGTACAATTGTAAAGAGAAAACAGTTTGCTGTCATCAGATTTTAATAAGTCAGCACTAAACGCAGTCTGTTACTAGCAGAAGGTAGGTGTACAAAGGTGTACATCAACCAGCGGTGTAACTTGCATCGTGCCCTCGATAATAAATTAGGTTGATCGCGCAACTTTCATATTTCAAAGACTTTTCACATGTATAAATAATGATGCAATTAAAAATGAAATATTAAAAGGTTTGTATTTCTACAGAGCTTTACATGTCATTCAGGAATATTTCAAAGCCACCACTTAAAACTGCGGCGCCCTGTTGTTCGGATAAAAATAACCATTATAAGGCGTCCCCTAAATTATTCACACCTTCTTTTAACCAGAAGTGTTCACAAAAAAAACGTCCGCCGTGAAAAAGCACTAATAAACTGAACGGTTTTTGGCAAGCAGGCAAAGACTATAGGGAAGCGCAGAATCTGTAAAATATATTTAAAGCTACATTGAGTTCACCAGTTTCGCCAATAATCCAAGGCGGATACTAGAGAATTGTAAAAACTCGAATATTTCAGATTTTTACTCAGGTTGAGAGAACTAATCGGCGAATTAAAAACAGATTAGGCGTTATTCTAAAGCTTTTAGTCACCTTCCGATTACATGTTACATAGTCACAGCACAAGGACCAATAACAGGCCTTGTCTTGCAGTAACACCAGTAAAAGCTGTTTGGATTAAGTATTTCTGTTTTATTCTGCTGAAAATCTTTCGTTTACCTGAGCAGATATCTGCCAGGATGTGCTCCAGCTTGTTATTGTAATCATCCTCAATGTGTCGATGCTGGTGGTAGCTGTGCGCTTTCTTGCTCTTCACCAGGAATGATCGTGGCATCTCGCAGCCTCAGACAAGGGAGAGGGGCAGATCCGCTTTGCGGGTTTGGAGAAAATCAGTTTCGGCAGCGATTGAATCTTTTTTTTAGAGAGAGAGAGGAGTCTTCGATTTGAGCTCTGTGTGATTGCACATCATTGGTTAGATATAGGCTTGGTTGACTGCACTCGGCGCATGCGCAGGCGGGCTGGCCGTTTACCAGGTGTTGTTGCGCCAGGTGGTAACACAAAGCTCGCCATACAAATCCCTGCAACCTGATTGGACGGGGCAATGCCTACCGCACTCAGATTAATCTTAGGTCTCTTTTTCTCCCACTGGGAAATCAAACTGACAGCACCCGGGATAAGTGACACTATTTATTCCACTCTGTTACACAATACTCCATCAACAGAATGATTCTCTCTGGACCTGAAATTGAGCTAGGCTCCGAAAAGACTAGTCGCTGCCACAATAAACATTGCAACTGTATTCTTTACCATTTAACAAAGTTGTAGCAAAATGGCAAACACAAGTCCTTGGAGGACTTAACGTCTGTGTTAAAACCAAATTTATTTACATTGCCCCTTTCCCTTCTGAGATCATAGCCTGGAGTATATGATGTTAAGTATCGCTAAGTAATCCGACAGCAAATTATAGTTTGACGCGGCTGCCTCATCCTGGTCATTGATTTGATGTTACCTATTGATGTAGAATTTGGTTTTGCCTCATCTTGATTCAAATTTCAGTGACGCTTAAGCAATGTTTTATTTGCTTTTCCGGCTAAAAAAAATGAAGAGAAAAGAAAAACCCAGTTTTCTGCATGCTGTTAACTATTGGAAGTTCTGTTTATGGTTCAGGTAACCTGGGCTCTACCCCGTAACCTGTGCATGTGGCGCGCGGGGTGGAATTTGTGTACAGAATGGGAGATAAAACAAAAAGTCCGACGCTGACCACACGATAGTCCGATTGAGAGAATCCAGTTCCCAAAGCCTAGGTGCATCAGTGACATGTTGTTGGGCGAGGTGAACATTATCGCCTTTTCCTCGGCCTATTGTAGCTTCACACAAGAAAGCAGGGGTAGTTCATTTATTCCCCGTATGACTCATCTTTACATTCGACGTGATTGGGAGTAGTGTCTAATATCGGCATCATTTTGTATTTTACTTTGTCCCACTAACATTTGGAACGAATAGGAAGAAAATACAAAAGACTTGCATTTATATGGCGCCTGTCACGACCGCCAAACGTCTGCAAGTGCTTTACAGGCAATGATGTATCTTTGAAGTGTAGTCACAGTTGTTAATGTAGGAATGGGGCAGCCTAACTGAGCACAGCACAGCAAGATTCCACAAACAGCAATGAGATGATGACTAGATAATCTCTTTTGTGATGTTGATTAAGGGACAGATATTGGCCAGGACACCAGGGATAACTGCAAAAAACTGCGGATGCTGGAAATCCAAAACAAAAACAAAAATACCTGGGAAAAACTCACAGGTCTGCGGAGAGGGACACAGTTAACGTTTCGAGTCCGTATGACCCTTCAACTGAATTAAGTAAAAATAGAAAAGAGGTGAAATATAAGATGGCTTAAGGGGGGGGGGGGGCAGGAAGAGCTGGATAGAGGGCCAGTGATAGGTGGAGATAACCAAAGGATGTCACTGACAAAAGGACAAAGAGGTGTTGATGGTGGTGATATTAGCTAAAGGAATACCTTACTCTTCAGTGGGTGAGGATCGATGTGGCTACACATTTCATTAATGTTATAATGTACATTATAATGAATGAGAAGCATGTTATATGTGAAAATGGTGTTAGTATAATCAACCCAAAAGAGGCAACACATTGTGCTTGTATAATAAATGAGCGCTCCGCCAGCCCGTTTAGCTAATTCGCATTAAAGGCTTTGGTTTTATTTGGGGCCCTCCGTGTATCTTGTGCCGAGATTCTCACAGAGCGAACGCTTTGTGTTTGTTTTTCTCAATTCGCTTCCGTAACTTATTTTGCAACATGAAATAGGAATGGTTGGTGGGAAAGACCCTTCTGCTTAACCACAGTGCAGGCTGTGCAAGCTCGTAAAAGCTTGTTGCGGGTAATACGGGAATGAAAAGTAGATTAAACGAGTGAACTCCTGCAATCAGATGCTGGGAAATGGAGATTTCTCTACACCTGCATTTGGAACAGAACAGGCAGCCTTTAGCGGCAGTCAGGTGCCCCAGCGGGCAACGATAGAGAGAGAGAGAAAAAAAAACAACATTCAAAGCACATTTGATAAAGATGTTGACATAGTTGTTATACTACAGGTAGGGCTGAGTTTGATACGTCCAAGCCAGAACGAGGATGTCACAATTGTGTTAAGGCCCCTGCCTCCTCACGATTTTTAACTTCGCTTGTATGGTTAAAAGAACCCAGCTGAGTGCATTCCCTCTCACTGCACAGGGCATCTTTAGACCACTGCAGCGAGCTGGGGCTAGAGATCACAGCTGACATGACCCAAACGCAGGCCCGTCAGCTCGTTTTCTAGCAACGGATTTCTAGGTCAGTTTACGCTTCGCCCAGGCATCAAAATAAAACTTTGATTGGGCCCCAATTATAATTCCGAATATTTATTAGCATTGACATGCAGTCTGTTGGGAAGGTTTGCGAGCGGGAAACAATACCAGTCTTGCAGTAGGTTTCGGGTTCCTTAGTGAGTTATCCAGTTTCTCACGATGAACCCACAACCAAGTTGCGCTTGCACTTCGCAGTGAGCGGTGCTTCCTGAGCGAGCCTTCAGTTGGCCAAACGTCCAGCATCCGCAGTTTTTTTTTGTTTTTATCTCTGTGATTTGCCTTCAGTCTGTTATGTTTCAGCTGATAAAACAAACTCCATCCCTCTTCACCCAACCCCAGACTAGCCAAGGTCACCGTGTTGGTCACAAGGATTGCTTTAAACACGGCCGATAAACGTGGGAGAAGGAACGTGTGAATCCATCTGTGGCTGTGTTAATCGATAAAAGGTGCGGGACACACGCCTGTAACCCCAGGCTCCAGAACTAAACACACCCTTAACTGCATATACATGACAGATAAAAAAGCAAACGGGGCGGCAGATGTATGCAGCTCGGGAATACAGGTCTGGGGTTTATATAGAATAGGGAAATTGTATTTTAATTCACCGAATGATTGTGTAAATCTTTAGAGGTTGTTATATGTCCTGAATTCGAGCAAATAAGTTAAAAGACCTTATCCCTTGACTTGTTTGTCACTGAGTTACACTGTCCAATGTTTCATACTTTATAATCATACATGTCAGGGTATAAAACATATCACAGGAAGTAGAAGTTGAGCAACGCGAAGCTGCAGCATGTCGGAGCTGCAATGTGCCAATTCGGCACATACAATACCAGACACCATAAACAGACTGCTACCATGTAGTCCCACCGGTTAATAAAACTCTGACCCCCCCCCACCCCCCTCCCTACCCCCACAAACACTCTCGCCCCAAGGTAGTGGCGCCCCAGTGCTAATCCTGAATTTTGGAAAGGTTGCAGCAGATAGGCCGGAACTGAGCTGGACTTGTGGTAAGGTTACATTGATCTAGGGAGAGCTACCGACCAAGGCTAGTGCAAGTCTAAGGCCATCTTCATGCACCACACCCCCACCCCCCACCCTCCCGCTTCATGCAAAGTGCATGACAGAGTCTGTAGGCCGAGCTAAGAATCGCATTCACCTAAAGTTTAGCGGAGTTTTGATGAAAGGGACTAAAAACGGGATTTTAGCAACGGGGTTGCACGATTTCGACGATTTGAGAATGTAATTTATTTTTAAACAAAGCGCTTCTTACCAGCTCTCACGAGCAGCGGTGGGTCCCCGGGGCGAGAAACAGAGAAGGTCGTACAGGAGCGGGCGCCTCAGAGGCTGGATCTGGGTGAAGTGCGGAGTGTGGCGCTAATATTGACGGCGGAGATGCACTCGCTCCTCTTCTTCTGTATCATCACAGACCACTGCAATCCGAATGGTTTCGCACAGGGTTAAAGCCAAGCAAAGTGGGAACTGCTCAGCTTTGTGTAACTCCCAACAGTTTTGCTCTGAAAAAAAAACCACTTCCTGTGTTTTAGAAATGTAATCTGAGTGAATAAAACAGCGGATACTCCAGATTGAGGCACGTTCAAACATTTTACTCAGGACTATCCACTCTGGGAGCTCGTCACCCAACTCCCAAGTTGAAAATCTTGCTTTAAATGTGTGTCGGCTCTTTTCTTTGCCCCATGGAACTCTCTCTGGGGCTTTTCACAGGACACATTTAATGACCCGAGTTATTCTTGGATGCAGAAAACTTCCGCACTGAGAAAATCAAGAGATGCATGACACAGATTTATTCAAAACAGAAAACCATTTCCAGCTATGAAGACATGCTTCATTCCTAACTTGTCCACAGGGCGGTTGGGAGCGGGGGTGGGGGAGTGGGTTATCTGGTGCAGTTGTCTAACTCCTGAGCTGTCAGACCTGGTCTGTGTGTGTGTGTGTGTGTGTGTGTGGTGGGGGGGGGGGGGGGGGGGGGCGGTGGGGGGTGTGTGGCGCGGGGGTGGATATTGGTAGCTCGACACAAGGTTGGTTCAGACTTGGAAGGTTTATCCTTTGTAATTATTTTCACTTCCTTTGTCGCCGTTTCTCTTTAGCTTTTACACAATTGTCATGCACTGAGAACCCAGGTGATGTCGGAGCGGTGAACTGGTCTCGAACATGTGACACAAAGCCAGCCAGAAGCAGCCAAAGGTGATGGCTCATGCAGAACATGCTTATCATTCCATGTATGGTGAGACTTACTCATTCCGCACAGCCACTTCTGCAATGGGAGCAGTACGCTTCAGTCGGGCCAAGACTCGGTTTTGCTGATAAGGAAGAGTAGACTAAAATGAGTATTATTATTAGTATCGCCCTTTGACAAGGTCGTAATCAAAGGCAGGCGAATCTAATATGTGCAACGCAGTCCAACTAAGTTTCCCCTTAAAGATCAAAAAAGACAGACTTACATCAAACCTTAGATCCAAGGAGTTAAGTTGCGCTGCACGCATCGATCTATTTATCACTGGATGTTCACGGGGAAAAATAAAGGTTTATTCCAGTCGGCTTGAGGAGGAGCTCGCACATGTTCCTCAGAGAGTGAAAATCAGTTTTCAGTTGTGCCCAACAACCCACCCCGCCCCCAAACCACCACCAGATTTCAGTTAACTATTTTACGTACTTTTGTTTTTACTGTTTGCAAGGTAACACTTCAAGGAGGAATTTATAATTATAGTTTTGTGCATGTTTAATGAGAAGTTCTGATTTCTACTGGACACACATGTGAAGTCACAACACATTGGGGAAATTTCAATCTTTCCGTCTGTTAGCTACATACATTTATCTACATTTTCTCTCTGCACAGATGCTGTGTCAGACCTGCTGAGTTTTTCCAGCGTTTTCTGTTTTTGTTTCAAAGTTCCAGCATCTGCAGTATTTTGCTTTTACATTTATTCACCTCGGTTTCAGCCCGGAGCTGTAGTTGTTCGGATAGAGTTGTCAGTGCAAACGAAGTTTGTAATCTAATGGACATTTTGTAATTCGAAATTAAAGCGTGAAACTCTTTTCCTATAATAAAACACACGTTGTCAGTATCCGAGTGGCCGCCTGTCGCAGATAATACTCCAGAACAATCACTCACTCAGAACATCAATTAACCCGATCAGTTGACCGGGGGAAACAGGAGAATGGCCACTTTATTAACCGCGTTGTTTTGTGCCCCTGGGCTCGTTCGTTTGCTTTGCTGGTGGCACGAGTACAATTTCACCAAAATCTGTGCGCGCAGGCTGTGCCCCAGAATAATATTTCAGCCTTTCATTTTGCACAAATTATGCAAAAAAAAGACCAAAGCTTTCGCTGTGATAAACAAAATACCTGATCGAGAGTCAGTCGAGAAAAACATTAAGGGCACGGGATAGAATGGAAGTATTTAATGCGTGTCTGTATGTGTGTACACACGCTCTGCAATACAAATAACATTTACCCAATTAACGCCAAAATGTTTATCTGTGAATTTGAGAATGACATGCATTTAGTTCATTTGGTAAAAGACGCCTCCAAAAAAAAGGCGTGATAGCAATTTTCATCACTTAATAGGAGTGAGATTGAATAGCGTTTAACACATCTCAATTATCTATTGAACGTGAGTTACAACGGGTAACTTGCATTTATATAGCGCTTTTAATGGAATAGAAAACTCTAAGGCATCTTTGAAAAGTATAATCAAACGGAGGTCTGAGGAGGAAATATTAGACTCGGTGACCAAAAGTATGGTGACGGGACCACATGATAGGGAGTGCCGTGAGAGAGAGAGAGCGATGGAGAGGTTTAGGGAAATCATCCCAGAGATTTAGGTTGAATTGGAGGAACACAGACTTCCTGGAGAATTGTAGGGGTGGAGGAGGTTTCGGATATGGAGAACCAAAAGGATCTCCGTTTCATTATACTTTTCAAAGGTGCCTTAGAGTTTTCTACTCCATTAAAAGCGCTATATAAATGCAAGTCACTGTTGTAACTCACGTTCAATAGATAATTGTGATGTATTAAACGCTATTCAGTACCACGCGTATTACGGGATTTGAAAGGCAATGGAGGGATTTGAAGAACAGGATGAGAATTTTAAAATCGAAGAGTTACCAGGGACCGATGCAAGTCGTCAGATGGGCAAATGGTACTGAGTTTGGACATTGATAGCAGAGTTTTGAATATTTGATTAGAGATTATGTGACCTGAAGTTTTGAGGAGTGAGAATGGTATTTATCACCCTCTTTAGTTGTTACCTGCTTTGAAAATATAATCAATAACGATGAATGCCTTCAATCTTTTATGGTGCTGCTCCTGATCGAAGCTTTGATTTTTTTCACTAGTAGGACAGAGTAGACGACAAACAGCTTTGATATCAAGTTCATATTAATGCAATATGGTCTTCAGTATTTACTGAATAGCTATGGGCCCATATAAAAGGAACTGTAAGAATGGATCTGAAGCCTATCACCTGATGGTCAAAAAACAAATTCACAGGGACAATCTTCTGGCAGTTGATTAACGGGCCGTGTATTGCAAACGAAGACTAAGTATGTTGTATGCGATGACTGCATCAGAAAAACAATCCATTTTTGTTACACCAGGTGCAATCCTGGAGTCAGCTCTCTGCATGCTTTTCTTTTCTTGTTACAATCTGTTAAAATAATCATCAGATGCAAATATAATTTTGTATAGTCAAGCATGTTTATATGAAGATGGTCCAGTTGCACTGTCACACTGCAAGATGTACATTGATGTTAACTCTACCTAAATCACAAAGTAGAGACCGGAGAGGCAATGCAATCTATTCATTCATCATTTTTAAACGCTTACAGCCCCAACAACTTCAACTTGCATTTATATAGCACCTTTAATGTAATAAAATGTCCAAGGTGTTTCACAGGAGCGTTAGCAAATAACTTCGGCACTGAGACACATAAAACAATTTTAGTGTAGATGTCCAAACGCTTTGTCAAAGATGCAGGTTTTAAGGCGTGTCTTAAAGTGGGGTAAAGAGGGCGAGAGGTTTAGGGAGGGAATTGCAGACCCCTGGCACTTGACATAACCGTCAATGGTGGCATTATTAAAATTGGGGGTTGCTCAAGAGTCCAGACTTGGGGGAGGATATTTATCTCAGAGGTTTGTAGGACTGAAGGGCATTACAGAGAAAGGGAGGGGGCAAATCCATGGAGGGATTTGAAAACAACAATGAGAATTTCAAAATCAAGCCATTACTTAACTGGCAGCCAGTGTAGGTCAGCAAGCATAAGGTCGATGGGTGAATGGGACCTAGTTTGAGTTATGACACAGGTGTCACAGTTTTTGATGAGCTCAAGTTTACAGAGGGTGAAATATGGGAGGCTGGCTAGGAGAACAGTCAAGTCTGGAGGTAACAAGGGTATGGATGTGGTTTCAGCCCCAGATGAGCTCAGGCAGGGATGGAGACAGGAGATATTATTCTGGTGAAATTGGACAGTCTTGGTGCTCCAGTAACATAGCTTCCAATTGACTCCGAGGTTCTCTTAATTCTCGAGTTTTTGCCTCCAGTAACCACCTGGAACTCCATTCCTGAATTAATAGCTCTTTGTGCGAAGAACAGTTCCCAGCCAAAAGTCCTGAATTGTCTTTTATCAATTTATACTTTTGTCCCTTGTCCTGAAGTCTGAATTTATATTAAAATAATGCTCCTGATTAACATTTTGGACTGAATGTAATATCAACCGGCATTTAACAAGCCTCCTCTCATTTGCTCCCATGTAAGGCTTGGGTATGTTTAGAATTCAGAACTCAGTTTTCAGACTGTAGGCAATTAGCAGCCTCACTGTCCTTTTCAATGCTGCCTCCAGCATTTAGATCTTTCCTTTACGTCTCAGGTCAAGACAAAATGAAGAAAAAATGATTTTAAAAAATCCTCTTTATCCACAGGACCAAATTATATCCATTTTTCCACACGTGGCAAAATCATATTTAGGTTTCTTCACAGTTGATGGCGCTATGAATGAAGAGTAGAAGCAGAAACTATGCATTACTTGGCAGCATTATAGAGTATCTCTCACCATTGTAATATGATTTGCTTTGTGACTTATCTCCGACACACCAGCATCTTCAGATTTCCAAGTAAGGAGAGCTGGTGTCTAATCATGGTTCTTCATGCAACATGAGTGTGTGGGGCAGCAATGATATATCAGAGGGTATATTCTTGCCCATCATTTTTTTTAATGTTCATGTCCCGGAATTGTATTGAGAAAACTCAACCTCAGGTTTGGTGATTGACAGACAAAGAAAACTACCTACAATGATGATGCAATAGTAATAAGTAAGAATTTGAGGTTGAGGCAATTCACATGAAAATATCTAACAATTAAATAGTTAGATTTACAAAAGCTATTATTGAAATTAAAGCAAGTAGTTGAGAATCAAATTATACAGATGACTAAGATTATCCAGTTAACAATCACTTTATGAATAATTACATGAAATAACCTACAAATGGAGGTGAGAAACTAGCAGTAACAGTACAAAACCCAATGTTGTCATTATACTGCCTGCATTTATGGTGTCTACAAGATAAAATGTAATGTACAGTCACGATTCATGAAAATGTAATGTATTTACCTCATAAAGTAAGGCATATTGTAAATAATATCTTGTGAAATGCTTTACACAAAGCTTAGGTTTAGTTATCAATTAAAGCCTGACAAGAACTGATTGGAAAGACAATGCGAAGCACTGTAGGAAGTATATTGGTGAATTTTCTTCAAGTGTGGAGCTAACAAGTTGCAAAAGCCTACCATTCAATAACAATTTGTATAGGAGGGAAAATTCTCCTGCCATCTGCTTTTAATGAAACCAAAGCAGGACAGTAGAGCTTCAAAAAGAGATTGAAAATGCTACATTGTTTTCATTTCTGGAATGGGTTGATATTGCATTCATATCACAAAAGGTAAGCCTTTTGATGGAAGACAATCAAAACAAACGTAATCTGAAGCATTTTTCCTCTGTACTTCTTTCCACAGAGGTTTGTAGAAGTGTGACTCATTTGGTCCTGACTACAACTATGTGATACAGGGGAGTTCAGGCAGTTTGCAACAGTTGCAATGGTTGCAACATTGAGTGGTATTTTTTCACCATTTCTGGTGATGCAATTGTTCAGCCACATAGGAAACCTTAGAGCTGAAATTCCAACCTGCATAAAGAATGCCCTTAAATAATAACAATGAAATGAATATTTAACACTTAACAGTGGCATTAACGTTATCTAAAGAATATTGAAAGCTGCTAAGAACGCTCATGGTAGCACTTTCACCTCTTAGTGTGAAAATCATGGCTTTAAACCAGAGACTAATGCACATAATCAAGACTGAAACTTCAGCATTTGATTTTAAAATTCTCATTCTGCTTTTCAAATCCCTCCATGGTCTTGTCCCTTCCTGTCTCTGTAGCCTCCTATGAAAATCCTTGTGCTCCTGCAATTCTGGCCTCTGGAGCATCAGAGCATCATAATGATTTTAATTGCTACACCTTTAGCTGCCAAGGCCCTAAAATCTGAAATTCCCCTCCTAAACCTCTCTGCCTCATCCTGCTCCTTTAAGATGCTCCTTCAAAGCTACTACTTTGACCAAGCTTTTGGTCGCCTGTCCAAATATTTCCTTATGTGGCTTGGTGTCAACTTTTGTTTGATAATGCTCTTGTAAAGCACTTTGAGATTTTTTACCTTGTTAATAGCACTATATATATGCAAGTTATTTTTGTAGTTGTGGGGGAGTGCTGCACTGTTGGAGGAGCCGTCCATCAGATGAGATGTTAAACCGAAGGCCCCAGCTGTCCTTTCATATCGATGTAAGAGATCCCATGGGAATATTTGAAGAAGAGCAGAAGAGTTCTCCTAGCATTCTGGCTAATATTGATCCCTCAACCAATACCACTGAAACAGATATTCATGTCAATTGTCTGATTGCTGTTTGGGGTACCTTGATGTGTGTCATTTGGCTGCTGCATTTCCCTATGTTACAGATAATGACCACTTTCAAGAAAAGAGGGTGCAGAGGAGATTTACCAGAAATATAACAAATAAAAGGGAAGTTAGTTATGTGGAGGGACTAGAGAAAGAGGATTGTTCTTAGAGCAGAGCAGGTTAAGGGGAGATTTAATAGAGGTATCCAAAATTGTGAGGGATTTGGAACAGTATATAAGGAGAAAATGTTTCCACTGACCAGAGAGTCCGTAACCAGAGAATACAGATTTAAGATAATTGACAAAAGCATCAGGAGGAAGATTAGAAGATTTTTTTTTAAAATTCAGTCAGTTGTTAGGGTTTGGAATGCACTAACTGAAATGGTAGTGGAAGCAGATTCAATTTAATTTTCAAAAGGGAATTGAATATCTACTAGAAAAAGGAAGATTTGTAGGGTTAGGGGGAAAAAGTAGAAAGGAGGACTAAACTAGATACCCCTTTCAGAGCAGGCACAGGGGCAACAGACCAAATGGCCTCCTTATGTGCTGTATGATTAAATGAAAATAAAGTACCTAATTGGCTTTAATGACTTTGGGATATGCTAAGGTTGTGGAAGATGCTATGTAAATGCACATTCATTCTTTCTTTCCTTTGTAAAGATTTGACTGGAAAATTTGCTATTCTTTTCATCAAACCCTTAGTTTCTAGTTACATTCATGTGTTATCATCCAATTCTAGTGCATTTGTAAGCATGACTAAAACTAAAGGATAGGAATGGTCAAAATTAATGATCAGCTGTAACCTTGTTAGACCACCAACGTTGTTAGTTAATTTCTCCATGTAACAATTTTCACTGCACTTAATTTATGTGAGGAACTTTGAGACAGTTATGAGAGGTGTATTGAAACACTACATACTATAAACGCAGGTTATTTATTTTTTTTAATTTTCTTTGGCTTGTCCAAAACAAAAATAGAAAAGTTTTGACTGTTTTAATAAACCAATGCCCTCAATGGCTTTACCTCAGCCTTCCATCTCATTTACTCAATATTCATTTGAAGCCCTTTGCTGCTTACTTCAAATCCCTTCATCTGTTTCAAATTCATACCTTTTCTCTCTGCCTAAATGTATCTGCCAATGCTTATGCTCAGTCCCATTGTTGCAGTAACATAGTTCATCTTCTATAGTGCCAGTGAAGGGAACAGACTAATTTTATTCAGATACCAATGATGTATATTTCCACAGTATTACTCGCCTCATTGCGATGGTGAAACTGGAAAAGAGTGAAGAAAAATAAATAAATGGAGAAAATTATTTTTATATTTAGAAAGTGCAACAAATCTTAACATAAATTAGAATGGGGTGTCTTGAAAACAAGGCAGAGAGAGTAATTTCAGACACACTAGGGTGAATCATATGTCAAATACCATAAGAAGTAATACCTGTTCTTTGCAGACACTGTGCCTGTTTTAGATAAACAAAATAAATGACAGCCATACCCTCACTCATTCCTCAGGGCAATGCCTTGACCAATCATGGTTTAAATTTCAAACAACGCTTGGAAGTTAACTGTGGTGCATTCTCCATGGCAATGCCTCAACTAATCAGAGTCCACTTACCAACCAATCAGCCCTCTATTTTCATACAGTATTAATTGTTGTTTACCCCTTATATTGGTATTCTTGCAAAGTGTTCTGATGAATGCGAGATGAAAAGCTTCGACACGTCACTATTTCAACAATACATAAAAAATAGGAAGAGGAGTAGGCTTTATGGCCCGTCAAACCTGCTCCGCCATTTAATAAAATTTTGGCTGATCTCAACTCAATTTTTCCGCCTGAACCACATATCCTTTGATTCCCTTAAAATTCCAAAGAGAATTTCAAAGGTTCATAACCCTTTGACTGAAGGAATTTCTCCTCATCTCAGTCCTAAATGGCTGATCCTGAGACTGACCCCTAGTACTTGAGAAAGTAGCCAGTGGTGGGGTGGGCTGCTGAATGTCATTTACAATCAATGGTTTTCAAAATTGACACATTGTCAGCTGCTCCTTAATAAAATGATGCACTAAAAAAGGTAACATACATGACAGGTCACTCAAAATGTTACCTTTTCACTGCTTTTTATTTTCTTTCCTTCTGTTGCATTTGCCAAAGAGAGTAGGAGAAATTGATGTTGGAGATACAGTATTCAGATTATCTGGCAAGAGTTGCAATTTTTAATTGACAATACAGCTTTTAATTGTGTTTCATTTGTTCACTCATGGGATATGGGAATCCCTGGCAAGATGATCATTTACTAACCATTCCTAATTGTGAGAATATGGTAGTGAGCTGCCTTCTTGAACCATTGCTGTCTGTGTGGTGTAGGTGCACCCAAAGTGCTGTTAGGTAGGAAGTTCCAGGATTTTTACCCAGCGACGATGAAGGAACAACGATATCCTTCCAACACAGGATGATGTGTGACTTGGAGGGGAGCTTGGAGGTGGTGGTCATAATACCATATTTTTAATGTAACTAGGGGGACAGGTGACAATAATAAAGGGAAAACCTTGCAGAGTGATTCAGATGAAGACCTCCAGCACAGAATACCACTAAGGCCCAAAATGTAGGGAAAATCCCAAGATATTCTCTAAGTATATCAATGGGAAGAGGATAACCAGGGAAAGAGTAGGGCACAGAAGGGACCAAGGGGGGCAATCTATGGGTGGAGCCAGAGTGTTGAATGAATACTTTACATCCATCTTCCCCCAAGAGAATAAGGATGAATATATCAAACTTGGGGAGAAGACTGCGAGGTTCTTGAGCAAATTGATATAGGGAGTGACAAGACTTAAAAGTGGACAAATCTCCAGGTCCAGATGATTTGTGTCCCAGACTGCTGAAGGAGGCAAGGGAGGAGATCGCAGGGGCTCTGCCTCTTTGGCCACGGGGGAGGTGTCAGAGCACTGGAGAACAGCTAATGTGGTTCCGCTATTTAAGAAGGGTTGTAGTGATAAGCCAGGGAACTATAGGCCAGTGAGTCTCACGTCAGTGGTAGGGAAACTATTGGAGAAAATTCTGAAGGAGAGAATCTATCTCCACTTGGAGAGGCAAGGTTTGATCAGGGATAGTCAGCATGGCTTTGTCAGAGGGAAGTCATGCGTAACAAATTTGATTGAATTTTTTGAGGAGGTGACTAGGTGTGTAGATGATGGCAGTGCAGTTGATGTAGTTTATATGGATTTCAGCAAAGCCTTTGACAAGGTCCCACATGGGAGACTTATAAAGAAGGCAAATGCACATGGGATACAGGGTAATTTGATAAGGTGGATTCAAAATTGGCTTAGTTGTAGGAGACAGAGGGGGATGACAGAAGGATGCTTTAGTGACTGGAAGCCAGTGTCCAGTGGTGGGGTAGGATTAGTAAGTTTGCGGATGACACAAAGATTGGCCGGGTGGATAACAGTGAGGTTGAGTGTCTCGGGCTACAGGAAGATATAGATGGATGGTCAAATGGGCAGATAGGTGGCAGATGGAATTTAACCCTGAAAAGTGTGAGGTGATACACTTTGGAAGGAGTAATTTGACTAGGAAGCATTCAATGAATGGCATGACACTAGGAAGTTCTGAGGAACAAAGGGACCTTGGCGTGTGTGTCCAAAGATCTCTGAAGGCGGAGAGGCATGTTAGTGGGGTGGTGAAAAAGACATATGGGGCACTTGCCTTTATCAATCGAGGCATAAATTACAAAAATAGGGAGATCATGTTGGAGTTGTTTAGAACCTCGGTGAGGCCACAGCTGGAGTACTGTGTGCAGTTCTAGTTGCCACATTATAGGAAGGATGTGATTGCACTGGAGGGGGTGCAGAGGAGATTCACCAGGATGTTGCCTGGGGTGAAACATTTAAGTTATGAAGAGAGATTGGATAGACTTGGGTTGTTTTCGTTGGAGCAGAGAAGACTGAGAGGCGACCTGATCGAGGTGTACAAGATTATGAGGGGCATGGACAGAGTGGATAGGGAGCAGCTGTTCCCCTTAGTTGAAGGGTCAGAAACAAGGGGTCATAAATTCAAGGTGAGGGGCAGGAGGTTTAGGGGGGATGTGAGGAAAACCTTTTTTACCCAGAGGGTCTGAGGGTCTGGAATGCGTTGCCTGGGAGGGTGGTGGAGGCGGGTTGCCTCACATCCTTTAAAAAGTACCTGGATGCACACTTGGCACGTCATAACATTCAAGGCTATGGGCCAAGTGCTGGTAAATGGGATTAGGTAGGTAGGTCAGGTGTTTCTCACGTGTCGGTGCAGACTTGATGGGCCGACGGGCCTCTTCTGCACTGTGTGATTCTGTAATTCTGTGATAATATAGGAACAGAAAGTGCTGGAAAAACTCAGCATGTCTGGCAGCATCCATGGCGAGAGAAAAGCAAAGTTAACATTTCGAGTCCAATATGACTCTTCTTTGGAACCTTAATAGTTTAATAATAACCTTTGGCTCACCTTTGTCCTTTAGGGGATAAGATCCGCCATTCTTACCTGGTCTGGCCTACATGTGACTCCAGATCCACAGCAATGTGGTTGGCTCATCCTCAGGCCCCGTCCCTCATCTCTTTCTCTGGTACATGGATGATTGTGTTTTCTGCACTCTCCCCAATCTGGAGGTGCCGCCATTCATGGATGCCCGAGAACACTGCAGCCAACTAATTCAGCCACCGTGGTGAGGGATTGACCCTGCAGCTTTGCCAGGCTGTCGACACAGTGGGGGGCCCACGCAATGCTGGGAAAATTGCAGCACTTGTGGAAAATAGCCCTTGAATGGGGCCTTAATTGGCTTTACTGCCTACCCACCTCTGTGGAGCAGGTTGCTGAATCCCTCTCTCTACTTCTGGAACCTACCTTTTTGTCCCAGGGCTCAGCTCACACCCTCACCAAGTGTTTCCAGGTCACCCACAGGATCCCACTTTTACTCGTTCTTTTGTACGTTTCAACCACAACTGCTTGTTCTCTCCATTACCTTGTGAGACATGATAAGATTTATTTATGTACTGTGGCATTCAGTTATTTACCTATCTACAGTGAATAAAGAAAACAAGATTTATAATACACTTCCCAGGAATCAATAAAAAATAAACATTTACTTTGCTGCCTCTTAGGAGATCTTTCACAAACTAGTCTCCAATCCCTTTCAGTGATGTAGAATTGAATGATATAGAATCATATGATGTGGAATTGAATCATACAGAAGCATATGTTGTACAATCAAATGATATAGAATCATATGATGTAGAATCGAGACAGTGTAAAATAAAGGGAGAAACTCTAAAGGAGGTGCAGGAATAGAGGGACCTCTGTATATGTATATTAGTCATTGAAGATGTTGGGCATATTGAGAGAGCAGTTAAAAAAGCATATAGCATCTTCGGCTTTATTAATAGGGGCACTGAGTACAAGAGTAAGGAGACCATGTTGAAGTTGTATAAGACACTAGTTTGGCCTCATCTGGAGTACTGTGTTTAGTTCTGGGCACCGTGCTTGAGGAAGGATGTGAAGGCATTGGAGAGAGTACAGAGGAGATTCACAAGAACGATTCCAGGGATGAAGAACTGTAGCTATAAGGATAGATTGGAGATATTGGGACTATTTTCCTGCAGAAAAGGTGTCTGAGAGGAGACTTTCTCCTAGTTGAGATCCTGAGGGCTTTGGTCAGGGTAAATAGTGAGAAACTGTTCCCGCTCAAGAGAGCATCAAGAATTAGAGGGCACAGATTCAAATTATTTGGCAAAAGGAGTACTAGTGATGTGAGGAAAACATTTTACACCCAGAGGGTGGTTGGAGTCTGGAATGAATTCCCTGGAAGGGTGGTGGAGGCAGGTTCGATCAAGGTAGTCGAAAAGGAATTGGATTGCTATCTGAAAAGAAAGAATGTGCAAGGTTACGGGGATAAGGTAGGGAAGTGGGACTAAGTAGAATGCTCTTTCAGAGAGCCAGTGCAGACTCGATGGGCCAAATGGCCTCCTTCCACATTGTAAAGATTCCGAAATTCTGTGAAACCTTTTCCTGTCTTCACATGGTCCATCTCTGACTCTTTCTTTCCCTTCCTAGACTTCCCTATCTCCATCTGTGGGGATAGACTCTCAATCCACTACAAACCCATTTGCACCCCTACCCCACTCCCCCCACGTACTTTGACTACATGCCTTAACATCCTTCTTATTGTGAAGGCTCTATTCACTCATTTTTTCAATCTCTATCACATCTGTTCGGCCAAACCATGTTGCTCCTTTCCAGACCAGTGCTTCTGATATATCATCCTTGTACCTCACCCAAAGATTCTCTTCCAGCATTTTTCATGGTCTCTGTCCCACTTCCTGCACTTCTACGTATGGACAAGGAGCAGGAGTAGGCCATTCAGCCTCTCGAGCCTGCTCCGCCATTTAATAAGGTCATGGCTGATCTGATAGTAACCTGAAATCTGCATCTCACCTACTGCCAATAACCTATCACCTCCTTGCTTACCAAGAATCTATCTACCTCTGCCTTAAAAATATTCAAAGTCTCTGCTTCCACCATCTTTTGAGGAAGAGAGTTCCAGAGAAGAATCAGCCCATGTAGTTTATTGTAAAAGTCTACTCTGTCTTTGCCATTTGGGAGATTGCTGCATGCGAACCCATCATCACATTTTAGAGTTATCAAACTAAGAAATCCATACGGGTACAGTTTCTGTTAATCCAATATAACATGCATATTCTTGCCCAGACAATTTAGGCCCAGGTCAATACCCTGTTCTAAGCCTTCAACATCAAGCACATTATCCTGGAGCCACCGAAAGGGGCCTTATATATCTCACCTCCAAAGAAAGTCATTCATTGGTTCATCTTCAGGAAACTGACAAGGTTGAGCCCTAGTTAGGCAGACAGCAGGTATCCAGAGCTTCTCACCAGTAGCATGACACTATAAAATGTGGGATGAAACCTTCCTGACCATAGAATAGACACTGAACCACTGCTCACTGGATTATGGTCTATGAATTAGAAACATGAAATCTTCACATCAGTTGCTGGCCTCTGTATTCAAAGTGGGTATTGAACCTTGGATATGTGATCAGGTGTTCTGATAACAGTACACAAAGAATATTATAGCTATTGAGTGGACAAAGAAGTGAGCAACCTGAATGAGGTGATGAGGGGATTTGCCTGTAAACTGCAATTACTGAAATTAGGTATATTCTCACTGGAAAAGGGAAGGTTGAGATTATTATTTTTGAGATTCTGAAGGGACTAGATAATGTAAACTATGACTCGCTATTTCAAGTTGTACAGAATAGGAGGAGGAGAGGACAGGGCTTGCACTTACAAGGGGCTAAATTCAAAACTAAATATTAATGGCCCAGAATTTGCTGGAGTGGGTTATCACACGGTGTACCCTGTAATCAGTGTTCCCTCCAAGCAGCACGGATGTGCAATAATGCAGCAATCTGTAACGTACCATGCAGGGGACAAACAGACTGCATACAGGCAAAGTTCTCTTTAAGAGCACCTGGCCACACAGCAGTCTTACAGGAACCAAGCAGCGCAACAAACAGACTGCACACAGCAACAAGAAATTAGACATTGCCTGGGAGCTGCAGTTTTTTTCCTTACCCTTCAGCTGAAAATATTTTGTGCTGCTAATTGTTGGAACTGTAAACTGATAATGGCAGAGTGAGGACAATGGGGCATCTGCACCCAGCAGTCTATCTCCTTAACTGATGAAATTTAAGGGATGCAGAAAGAAATAGGATAAACTGTGAGTCATACAGGATACAGAAAGAGAAACAAAGCAGAAGAAAAGAAAAATTGGTTTAGAGTGAGAAAAAGATAAGACAAGAAAGGAAAATAAAAATGTAAAATTTTTAAATTTTAAAAATCTTCAGAGTTTCAATTGTTCCCTTTCTGGGTCTCCAAGGTTGAGTGGTATTGATAGAACGTAAGTCTTGCATTAAAAGGGTTCTAATGCCATGAAATACCAGACCTAACTTTCTGCATGGAGTAATTTGTTCTAACTGCATAAATGCAGCAATTTCTTAAAGCTCCAGCAATTTACGGTATCTCTCCTCAGCACAAGGGACTGTGTTTTTATTTTACTCACATGGAAATTTAACTCTGCATTATTTTCACAACAAATTCTGCACCTTTATTTCAGTGAGCAAGTGAAACAGTCCTCAACTCTTATGGCTGGCATGTTGATACAATTTGCCTACCCTATGTGGTGGAAAGTAAAACCTAAAATGGTAGGTAACCAACAATTTAAAAAAAAAGGGAAGCTCACTTAAAACTGCCTGCCTTAATTGTTAGCAATAACTTCAAGAGTCTAACCATTAGAGTAAACATATTTTAACAAGGTATGAACAGCTGATTAAAATGGCTTGAGGACCCACCTTTGTGTGAAGTCAGCACAGCCTTTTAAATGAGTAAATGTTGCCTAAGTGCTCATTGAACTGGCCAAAATAGTTGTCATGCTTAATATGTTATAAGTAGCACCTTGTAATTAAGTGCTATGATATGTTAATCACTGTTTACAGGCAAGTCCTATGATAATGGTAATGAAATGGTTAGCACCATTTGCCAGATATAGATTGTTGTCCATGCCAAGTGAACAGTGGTGTACATGATGGCAACTATAAATTATGGAACAGGCTCCCTGGGGAAATGGTGGAAGCAGAAAGTATTGATTCATGCAAATTAAAGTTAAATATCTTTCAGAAAATAATATTTCTGGATAGAGTATATGAGTAACTTGAGACATGTCACATAGTTTAAGTGTAGTACATTTAATAGGAGTAGATGACTTTGGACCAAGGGCTCTCAAGTTTCACCACTGGTGGTCTTCCTCACCATATATCTTGGTCTGTTGTATGCTAATTGATAGAGATTGATTGTCATGATTAGTCAACAATGCTACTATTGTTGTGACTATGAGGAGGGTAGAAGTTAAAATAGATCAACCTTGATCTTATTATCTTGCATTTTCTAGCTATGCTGCTACATTCCTTTTTCCCCTACTCAGCAATGGTCAAACTTTGGCTCAGCAAAGACTTAATATTTTCTTTTCATTATTTCATGGGACGTGAGCTTCACTGGCAAGTGGTTTTATAAATGGACTAGTAATCCAGAGACCCATGGCAATGCTCTGCGGACCTAGGTTCGAATCCCACCACATCAGATGGTGAAATTTGAATTCAATAAAAAATCTGGAATTAAAACTTTAATGATGACCATGAAACCATTGTTGATTGTCATAAAAACCTATCTGGCTTGCTAATGCCCTTTAGGGAAAGAAACCTGCTGTCCTTCCCTGGTCTGACCTACAAGAGACTCTAGACCCCCAGCAACATGGGTGACTCTGAAATGGCCTAGCAAGCCACTCAGTTCTCAAGGGCAATTGAGGATGGGCAATAAATGCTGGCCTAGCCAGTGATGCTCAAATCCCATGAATGACTAATTAAAGACAAGTTGCCCTTGAGCAGGTGTTAGTGAGCTGTCTTCTTGAACTGCTGCAGTCCATATGGTGAGGTTACATACACAATGCTGTTAGCAAGGGATTTCCAGGATTTGACTCAGTGGCAGTGAAGGAACAGCAATAGGATGGTGTGTGGCTTGGAGGGGAACTTGAAGGTGGTGGTGTTCCCATATGCCTGCTGCCCTTCTCCTTTTAGGTGGTAGAGGTCATGGGGTTGGAAGGTTCTGTCATAGAAGCCTTGGCGAATTGATGGCATCTTGTAGATGGCATCTACTGCAGCCACAATGCAGGAAGTGAATGTTTAAGGTGGTGAATGGGGCGCTGATCAAACATGTTGCTTTGTCCTGGTTGGCGTTGTGCTTCTTGTGTGATCCTCGATGGATTGCACAGGCATGATTAAATTTTGCTTGTTCCAATCTTACTTAGTTGCCAACACCAATTAGCTTTATTGATCCATCTGCTCTTCCTCTAATCTGGACAACATAATTCATTAAGTATGTTTTCCATTTTCACACATCTTTTACCTTGATGTGGTGCATCTCTGACTTAACTCCTTTCTTCACTTCATTCTCCATATCTATGAATGTGGTATTTCCAAATCTCTCTAAAATAATCCCACAGGCTCCTCCAACTGTGAGAAAAAAATGTCTTCTTAATTTCTTTCTTGTAGCATTCCATCCCTAGCTCTGTTTTTTTAAAAATTTCTGACAATGTTGTTTGTAAGTTTCAGAAATGTCCCTTTATTCTCTGCCATGGTTCAGCCTAATATAGCCAATGAATGTCTGTACTGCATTCATTTCATTTTTCTACATCAGTGCGTTCAATGCCTTTGTACTCAACATTTACTGGATTATCTTCCACCATTTCTGCTATCTATAAAGCTCACCACCAAATACATCTTTCTCTTTCCTCCTATCTGCACCTTTGTTCCCTCAATATTGACCTTATTCAGTCTTGTATCAACCTATGCTCCAGCTACACGTCCCTGATATTTTCCCAAGCAATAGTAGCCAGGCTTCTGTTTTTCTCACAGCATTAACTGTGGCCTTAAACATTATTGTGTAAAGCAATGCTTTACTCATACTTCCTTCAGTCTTGTATAGTATTCCAACTACTCAACTCTGCCCACAGGGATGATTCTGGCCCACTCGTGACTTGCCATTTCATCTCTGCCTTGGACTTGTCGATCTTGGTTTCCTACAACAATCCAACCAAGCTCACTGCGAATTTCAGGAGCAATATCTTATCTGTTTCCTGTGCTGCCTCTAGCTTTAGGAACTTCAAACCTTTGCTATCTCTCCCAATTTCCTGCCAGTTTTCCCCATGCTCATTTTAATTTGAGCTTTATGGTTTTACTCAACTCTTTTATTTAAATTTGTTTTCATAGTCTGACTATCTATATCACCACTCTAGCTTGGTTTAAAAAAATACATTTACAGGTTATTGAATCCATTCGCTGCTGCCTTGTACTATTTAACATATTTGTTTTTCAACCTTTACTTGCTGTTCTGTTCTTGCTTGCCATCCTTTTTAGTTCAGAACAGGTGTATATGCACGAGAAAACTATTAGCATTGCTGAAAACAGAGAAATTTATATATCTTTCATGTTCTCAGGATATCCCAAAGTGATTCAGAGCCAGTTAATTTCTTTTGTTGTCAGTTGTTTTGTAAGTAAACACTATAGCCATTCCCATAGTCACAATGACTTAGCCAATATTTTGAATTCTTACAGCAAAGTATTTTCTTTCTATACCTTTAACAGCTTATCACAGGGAGACAGGGGAGAACAGAAATGACTATTCCACTGTGGCAAAGAGCATTCAGTAATTCTGTTTCGCTACCACAGGGTATGGTATGGATGCAGCTAAGGAGAAACTAGATAAGCACATGAGGGAGAGGGAATAGAGGACTATGCCGATATAATTAGATTAAGAGAGATAGGAGAGTGGAGTATAAACACCAGCATGGACCTGTTGAACTGAATGGAGCACTTCTATACCATATACTTAACGTAATTCCATTTGGTTAAGTTTATGCTTTTTACCCAAGAAAATTCTAGTTGCTCAGTGTTTTTATATTTGAACTTATATTTAATCCAAGCTTTGTAGCATGATTCATTTGCCCTCGAGTCAGAACATTGAGTTCAAGTCCCACCTCAAGTTTTTGCACATTACAGTCAGACCATTAAGTAACAGTACCAAGGAAGTCCTGCATTGATGAACACTTTTAGGTTGGAATTCGAATTGCTTAGGTGGATGTAAAAGATCATCGGGTGCTATTGTATCTGAGCCACCATTTCTCCCTCATCCAACACCACCACAGACAGGTTATTTGCTAATTTTGTTATAGGCTATATAGCAGGCTTGGCCAGGAAACAGTAACCAACACCTTTGCCCACTGTCCATATTTGAGTATTAACTGTAAACACAACAAGTATTATTGTACTAAAGACACACTGAAGCAGTTGTGCAAGACTTTTAATATCTGCCAACAAATACCTTATGGTACCACATGCCCTAAGTCAAAGGTTGCTCAGTTTGATAAAGTTGGGAATATTACACCATGTACATGGTAACCTATAAAGGACACAGGCATACAAAACCTAATCTAGAAGCTGCTACTGTTAACTAAACCAAAATTAGTTCACATAGGTATCAGTTAAGAAATTGTAGAGATCATGGCTCCGATATTGTGTGCTTTTGAAGCTTGTCCTATCTTTATACCTGCCTTTGAACTGCGACACACAAAATTCAAGGTGATAGCTGAAGTGTGACAAATATGGCAGACAGGAAATTTGCACCAGATGTACAGTTTTTTATACTTATCGCATCTAGAGCACAGGAGGCCATTCTGCTCATTATGTCTGTGTCAGCTCTTTAAAAGAGCTATCCAACAACAGCTGCTTCTCCGATCCTTCCCTTGGCCTGAAAATACATTCTTTTTCAAATATATTCCTTTTCAGTTTTATCTTTATTTTTTAAGTCCCATAAATGCTAATGTAAGTGATAACATGTACCAAGCTGGAGATGGGCACTGGGAAGGTGAGGAGGTTCATGGGTTAGGATCACTGGAGGGTTCTTGGCCATTGGCAGCATTAGGGGATGGGTAACTCTTGAGTTTAGCACAAGTGAGGTGAGGGTCCTGACTTTCATCAGTATTGAGGATGTGATTGATTTTCATCCGAAACATCTTTGCTCAAAGGGCTCCCAGAATTTCTTCCCCTTTTCCATTTTACCCACACAACTACAACCAGAGAATTGTTTTGACCTAAAGGAATGAGTGCCCATAATTGTGAAAAGATTTCAGAATTTAAATCAAGATTTTTCGTGGGGGAAAAAACCCTTAAATAAAGTTACAGCATTAGGAAAGACATTGATCCAAGTGGAATAAAATATTAACTAAAATATTCTATTATCATTTAAGCGATAATTGAATTCTTACACATTAAAGCACAAGTGGCAGTAAAACATCTTCATGTGTCTTGCTGATTAAATCTGACAAGACTTTTACCTTAAAATTAATACCGTATGTTAATGTGAACGTTTACCAGAAAAATTCATTCTGTAGCATGTTTTCAAATCATTAGAAACAACTCAAAAAAATTCTTAGAGATCCTTTCACACCACATTGGGATACACTCTCTTCCACTTCATTTAAGAATTCTACTGTTGTGCTCAGTGGGTACATCCAGATTTTAACACCTTCCTTCAGCTGACGGTGTAAGCTATAGGAGAAAAGTATCAATCCAAGTTAATATTTCTGAGCAAAGCTGAAGCCTTCAAGTGAAAATAGAGATACAAAAATGAAGTGTGTGTTGTGTGAAATATGTAACTTTTTGTTTGAACTGGCAGCCAACACCCAAGTCACCTCCAGCAGAATTCTGGATATGCCCCATCCCACTGACAAGATCGATTCACCAGTGTGACATTCAATTGAATGGGAGTGGCTCTTGGAGTCCTTTACACTGACTCTACTCCATGAACTCGCATCATACCAGGTCAAACAAAGTTGAGGAAACTTCCAACGGATCACCACTATTGCTCTCCCTCAACTGATGAATCTTGGTGTCACCTTCATTTAGTACACTTGACGTGTGCCAAGCACAGTTTTCATTAGGATATCAAATTATTGATCCATTTTCTACAGGAAGCAAGTTTGTGCACCTGATGAATTTTACTACCAGCACCTGAATCTGATGGATGAATTTATCAACAGCCAAAAGACAATTTCTTTCTCTACATTGAAATATGAATTTGTGACACCCTTATGCTTTTAGTCTTAGATTTGTTATATTAGGGCCTATGAGCGTTGACTGGACAGTTACTGGTGGTGGGCTCACAGAGGGTGGGAAGCTTATATGATCGGAAAGGCTTTGCGTTCTTTGCTTGGATTATAAAGAGACTTCTGTAAATGGGTGTGAATTAATAAACACGACAGCTATTGTTTAATTCATTCACTGACATTTTTTTTGATACAAGCTTAACCAGACCTGGTAGAGGCGTGACTTTTTTGTGTGTGTGTTTATAAAGGAAAAAGTGAATGGAGTTCATTGAGTCCATGTCCTCTCTATAACTCTCTTGTATTTTTGTTTCTTTTTTAGAGCAAGATTGTCTATTTTGCTGAATTGTGTACTGAGTGGAACCAATTTTATTTTATCCTCATAAATATCACAAGTCACAAAGTAATAGTTCAATTGCATGCATACAGGTGGAAAAAGTGTTATCTGCACAACGCAACCTTCAGAAACAACTAATAATATAAAAGCACAAAATACTATTCCAAAGAATGTGAGGTTTTGCATCATTTTTGAACAGGTGTGCAATTCATCAAAAACAGAATTACCTGGAAAAACTCAGCAGGTCTGGCAGCAACGGCAGAGAAGAAAAGAGTTGACGTTTCGAGTTCTCATGACCCTTCAACAGAACTGAGTGAATCTTAGGAAAGGGGTGAAATATAAGCTGGTTTAAGGTGGTGGTGGTGGCGGGGGGGGGGGGGGGGGGGGGGCTGCGGTGGTGTGGTTGTAGGGACAAGCAAGCAGTGATAGGAGCAGATAATCAAAAGATGTCACAGACAAAAGAACAAAAGAATACAGAGGCGTTGAAGGTGGTGATATTATCTAAACGAATGTGCTAATTAAGAATGGATGGTAGGGCACTCAAGGTACAGCTCTAGTGGGGGTGGGGTGGAAAGGCTAGCAAGGCATAAAAGATTTAAAAATAATGGAAATAGGTGGGAAAAGAAAAATCTGTATAAATTATTGGAAAAAACAAAATGAAGGGGGAAGAAACAGAAAGGGGGTGGGGATGAAGGAGGGAGTTCAAGATCTAAAATTGTTGAATTCAATATTCAGTCCTGAAGGCTGTAGAGTGCCCAGTCGGAAGATGAGGTGCTGTTCCTCCAGTTTGCGTTGGGCTTCACTGGAACAATGCAGCAAGCCAAGGACAGACATGCAATTCCTCATGTTGCACAAGAGATCAGTTTCAATCTTGCAGATGCTGACAAGAGAGAACCAAATGATTCTGCAAAGGTTGATTCTGGAATGATTCAGCGTCATACAGTAGAAGGTTATGGGGTCTCTCTGTATGAAAAAGTGCTTTTTAGAGGGATATTCTTTCTGAATTTTGATTGTTGACCTCACCAGGTGTATGTGTCAAAAATAA
Source organism: Carcharodon carcharias (assembly GCF_017639515.1). Classification (NCBI taxonomy): domain Eukaryota; kingdom Metazoa; phylum Chordata; class Chondrichthyes; order Lamniformes; family Lamnidae; genus Carcharodon; species Carcharodon carcharias. The sequence goes on along the minus strand of NC_054482.1, from coordinate 101,655,434 downwards.
TTGAAGAATGGGTCTATCACATACTACTGAGTACATTAAAGACCAAGATTGATAGATTTTTGGATACAAAGGGAATCAAGGAACATGGAGACGGTGTAGAATGGAAGAGTTGTAGAAAATCAGCCATTATTGAACAATGGACAGACTTGCAAGGCCTACTCCTGCCTCTATTTCTTACACATTGTTTGTAGTTTTATATAGGAACATAATTATTAAGTCGACTAAATGCAGTACTCCTAAATGAGTTTTAAAACAAACTAGATTCTAACAGAAATGTTGGACAGTGGATAAATTAGATGGCTCACTCAGGGTGATAAGTTGCTGACAGTCTTTGGCAGAGGTAAGCATGCTTGCATGCCTTTCACGTTCAAAACAACAGCAGCAATTACATGATATCCTCCACTCAAGTTGCTTCCCATCTACCGCCATGCTCTTTGCAGACATTACCAAACCCACTTTTAATGCTGGTACACGATGGGATAAGAGATGCAGATGCCTGGGCTTTTACCGCTGTGTTTACTTTTTCTTCATCTTCGAGACAATGATGGCTCATCTATTGACCAGTCATAGAAAAATGGGTAATTGGGGAAAGGGGGTTTATTAAATGTGGTCTTTGCTCTGGGGACTCAACTGAAGCCCCAATACACCTGGCATTAAATACCAAAATCCCAATATTTTGAATATATACTCAAGTACTCAAATAAATTTGCTGCCATTTTATTTTGCTAAATAAGCAAAAGCTTCATTGGGAAGGATGGCTCTTTAGGAAGGCTAATAGTTTGTAAACAACAGATAACATAGGTCCAAAAGCACAACAGAGAGGATGCTGGAACTCTAAAACAAAAACAGTAAATGCTGCAAATACTCAGCAGGTCTGGAAGCATCTGTGGAGAGAGAGAAACAGAGTTAATGTTTCGGGTTGTGACCCTTCATCAGAACACTGTTTATATTATACGACATAGGTGTAACATTTGGATAGATGTCTAATATTGGGAGATGAAAAATAACAGAAAAGTAATTTATTTTTGCAAAGGATTTTAAACCTTCACACTAAGGAATGACTGACCGCGTATAAATTTCTAATGAAATTCCCAGACAATGTTTGACCTGGCACACAGTTGAAACTTGCAAGTTATCTTATAACAACATGTGGTTACATCTCAACACTGAGACTGTCAGTTGTTTCCTTGAAATAAGGTCATTTTCTTAAACTACTCTAATGAATGTAAACTACAATGAGTGTGAAAATTAAAACAGATGCAGTGAGTTAAGGCAGAAATCTAAGGATTTAGTTGTTCAGCATTCTGACATTTACACCCCTTCTGGATCCATCTTTTGTTTCTTTACTTCTCCCATCACTACTCTCTTTGGTTCTAGCCCCCCAACTCTTTTGTCATTTAATTCCTCCTGTGTTCCACTCTATCAAAGACCTTCCCTTTTCTTATTTTTCCACCCTCCCCCATTTGCTCTACATTAACTTTTCCCAGTTCTGATATATATCCTGAAATGTTAACTCTCTCTCTCTCTATAGATGCTGCCAGATCTGCTGAGTAGGTCCAGCATCCACACCATAAGGATTTTTTCTTTTGATTGTAAAGCAATATGTTGGAAGATTAGTCAGAAAGATTAGGAAGGCACACATAACTGACAAAGACAAATTCACAAATTGCAGCAATTTGTCTGAAGTAATTTTGAAATTAATCTGTGCCTATCTAAGTGCCATTCTGCAGTGAAGTATTGCAACAATTTATTTGCAGTCAGAAGGACATGCTTATCTTAAAATATGGAACTTTGTATAAAATTCTCATTTCCTTCTTGGTTTTAAGATTATCGATTACTTCAGCAGTGAGAAACCCATTTTAAATAATGAGAAACAATATTATCCCTTTAAAATCATGAAAAGTTTATTTATTGTGATCATCATGTAATTTGAAGTTAAAAGAGAAACACTGATAGTGTTTATACAAGCATTCTCATTAGTGAAGTGAAAAAGCTAGTGTTAACAACTGCCAAGCAGAGCTAACTTACATTTACCAAGGATATTTTCGGAGGACGTTTCTTTACCTCTGCATAACAGAGTTTCTTGATAGTGTTTTTGTATTTTCTTGAGCGGTATGAACTAGGGTAACCAGTACATGACTATGTTGAAATCCCCAATTTTTTTAAGTGGCCGGTTGATACAATGATAGAAATGCAACACAATGCATTCCCAGTTAACATTAAAAGGTATTTATATTAAAGCTTAACTACATTTCTCTGTCATAACAAAGTAACACAAAATTAGATATTGCTGTAACACATATCACAGGTACATCACTATTTGTTATCAAACACCTCGAATGAAAACAGAAATAAAAGGGTAAAATCATGTAAAGGCCTATAAACAGCAATCTTAGTATTTGATTTTTTTAAATCTTAACAAAGTATTTTCTTGAAGATACAGATTTTTGTGCTGGGATCCTAAGCAAACCTGTGAGCTGCTTTTTTATAAAAACATGTTCCAATTGCACATATTCTTTGTACTGTGATGCCCAATTAAGACCGTCAACTAACAAATTACTGACCAAAGTGTGCCTTGAAGGCACCAACTCATTTAATTAATCCTCTGTTATGACCATTATGGTACATTTATGTCATAAACAAGTAAAATTTGTTCTCATTAGCATAAAATACAAATAATATTGCACAAGATGATGCATCTTTTTCATAAAGCAACCAATGTCCCAAGGGCTCACAATTCCATTGACTGAAGTATCAAGCAAAGGAAAACAAAATCTCCCATTCTAAATAAATTAGAAAGTGTGCATTTCAAGTTTTAAAAAAGGAGATACTGCATATAATACTGTCAACATCTTATCTCCTGTCCATTTCACACGCTCTCTCCCATACTTGCATGTGGCAACAACAATTATATTGAAAAAGTTTGGCAAAGGTTAAGGCAGACAAAAGAACGGGTAAAATGACCACCCCCCCCACCCCCCCCCATCAAAACAAATCCATTACGAAATTCAGTACATCATCTCCACCATTTCAATGGCAGACATCCATGTAATTCCTCACTTCAGTCCCTTTATGTTAATCAGCAGGCCAGACTGAAAGCTGCATTCAAGTCTGAATGATCGGAGCCTACCTGGTCTTTGATATGAACCAGAAAGCCTCATGTTGTTCACAGTGGTGGTCACACGGTGGTGGAGAAAGATTCTGCCTGTTTCTGACTCACTGTGCAGACATTCTGGTTACTAATCTGGCTATAGTGACCAGGATGTATTGTTTCATCCTCATTATCACTGTCTGTACTGTCCTCACTGTCCTTATCATTAGTTTCCATTTGTGCGTTTCTGCTGAGGTGGTGAAAATGGTGAGGAACCCCCCGGAGATCACGAACCCTCATGGAATCTGTAATTAGATCTTCATCAGAGGAGTGGAATGAATCATCGTCTGCTATATGGTTCACAATATGGATCCTATCAAAAGTGTGTGGGCCTGAGAAGCCCCTCTGTCCTTTTAGGCACATGACCTATTGAAAGAGGAGATGATTATTGTTATCATGCCACAGTCTTGAATATTTACCATTGGTAATATTTTCTTAAACATCTGGAACAGATCTACAATTTATCCTGTTTAAAAATGTTTCTGTCCGCAGTCAATTTCCTCAGACACGTTTTCCTATATATACCAACATCCAATGTTCTGGATACCGTCCAATTAATGCAGCTATTCTGCAATTGTTTCAGTTAAATAAACCACATCTTTAATTCAACTAACTGGCTACATTGGTTTAAACAGACCCTCAACATGCAGTTCCATTCCCTTTGGGATAAGTATATGTGTACATAATATAGCTGATGAATAGGCCTTGCTGTTACCATTAGAGTTACATCACCCTATTTAAAAGAAAGAAAAAGCCATAAGTATAGGATTGCCCACATTAACAGAGATGACAAAAATCACTGAATCAAGCAAATCCCATTAAAAGAGTGCTACAAATATACTGATTTCATCTCAGGACCAGCCTCTTCATCAGAACTGATTTGGTGAAGGGTCAACATCATAATCATTAATCTGTCTCATCTCTTTTCACATGATCACAGACAAGGTATGTATTATTACCATTTACCTCCCAACTTACCAACCCAGATTTTGAGGGTGTTTTTCTCTCAACTAGATTCTATACTTGCTTCTGAGACTGTTACTTTTTCATAATTAACAAATCAAATCGTGCAAATAAAGAATATTGAATTGTCCAATCAAGACAATAAAAATGATTGCTGGGTAGAGGGAATAAAAATACAAAACTGTACAGGAGGAAATTTCAGAATGAATTCACACAAAATTTCACAACTTATTGTTAGGTGTTTAAAAGTGATCTAATCTTTACTAAATATGGGTATCCTAATTCTACAGGAAAACTATTAGAAGGGGAAGCAAGAGCAGGAAATCCCAATTTCCAGGCATGACTGATTGGGATTTATTAAAAAATACATGTGCTGTATATCTATTAGTCTAACTCATTAGCACAAGGAATGCAAGGAAGCTCATAACTCTCCAAGAAAGCCAAAGAAATAAAAACATGGAAGTGATGTTAGTTTTTTTTAGCATATACAATTTTTAGCCTATACAAAGTATATATGTTACAGTATTAGGTTACTGAAGTACCCAATTATTCAAAGAAAAGTTTATGCCATAAGGAGATAAGTATACAATACAACCATTTTGAATCTGCATAAAGAAATTAAAATACGTGTGATGAGAATGACTATATTGTTGTAAGTGGAAGTTTCACTCATACAAATAAATGTGGTATGAACTGCACCAGTTAGGATGGACTGGGGACATACACAGCCAATTACTTACCTGAAGGAGACTGCCCCAGTCCGTTATGCATGTGGTGGAAGGAAGGAGTAAAAAGACAGTAATTTAGAAGAGGTAACACTACCTACACCACGGCATTAAAGACTTAATATGGATAAATTTGAAGCTCCTGACAAGAGCAAATACTAATAAATGAAGTGCTTGAATGTACAGCTGTACTCCAGGTTTTTATCAAGTTTGTCCCCTCCCTGCTTGATGGTATTGAATCTTTGCTGGTGAATGATTCAATAGGCATTGGCGGGGTGGGATGGGTGATGCTTTTGTAGCTTGATTAATTGGCTTTTATTCATATCTTTCCATTAGCAGGCTATTTGACCTTAAGATTACATCCCAAGTGGGCATTGCCCTAGCTTTACACATGCACATCCAGGAGGAGTCATTGGATAGTGACCAGGAGTGTATGAGCCTATGGATAATGGAACCAGGAAATGAGGTCTCTGTCCAAATTTCCTCTCCCTAACCCAGAGGCATTGAGGCCAATATATCAGAACAGATCAGCAATCAAGGCCTGGATCTTCCTATGGGGCTCAGTCATACACAGGGTAAAGTCAGAGCCATCATTGGAGGCCCGTTACATCTCCCCACTCCGATGTAGCATCATAAACAATATTAAACCTATACTGCAAAAATAATTTAGATTGGTAGCTTTTGTTACTCCAATTTTCTCCCTTTAGCCCTCTTTTTCAGAAAATGGTGCTATATGCTAGAATATCCTCTTATGGTCAGCAGTGAACTCGTCTCAGTGCCCATTCCCCACACGAGCTTATACAAAGTGTCGCCATGTTATTAATTCATTAGGACCATCGCAGCTGAATCTGGTGGTGCTCTCACACAAGGTCCATAGAAGTGCACTTCCAACAGGGATCACTGAGTTAACACTGCCAAATTATTCTCTCCGGCTAAGGAAATACTACCCAGTGCTATTTGCAGAGGAAAATAGATCTGTCAAAGTATAGTAGCAGCATGGCATCCTAATGTATATTCATTTTTTGTGTACACAATGGGATATTACATTGAAATGTTTTCCAAATTTGCACCTACCAGAACCTGTTTAGTCATTACCACACCTGCCACAGGACAGCACTATCCACTATGTGTGTAGTGAGGAACAGTTAAGAAAAAACACTATTTTAAACATACAAGAGATGTTTCATATTTTACAGTTACTAGTACCAAACTGATAAGTCATAAAGGCTGACCTGCACTATACTGATCCAAGTTATAATTCAGGCTCTGGCATCAATCGCTGACTAAGGAAAATGGAGCATTTTTGCTTTTACATTTGTGCAGAATTGATGCTTAATGTTAGCAGGGAACCAACAGTTCTGTTCAAAATGAAGTTTAAATAGCTCTTGGTTGCCCAGATTCCACAGACCATAAACTTTGACTTCTGCTAGCTGCAATTATTTTATCATAGTTTTGACATCGAAGTGGTGTGATACTACATTACTAATGTCACAGAGTCATATAGCACAAGAGGAGGCCATTCAGCCCATCAAATCTATGTCAGCTCACTGTAGAGGAATCCAATCAATCCATTCTCCATTCTATCTCTGTAATCCTGTAAGTTTATTTCTTTTAAATGTCCATCCAATTTCCTTTTAAAATAATTCATTGTTTCTGTTTCCACCACCCTCATGGGCAGGGATGTGATCTTATATCTTTTCTCTGAGTGCACCCAAATAGTAGTTTATAGTTACATAAGGTGGGCATGAAGGAAGGGACCCATTCTTTCCTGGACTTTCTCCAGTTTTATGCACAACCACAATTTACTTAGCCTGATGATCAGATGGCTATATGTGATTAAATCATGCTTGCTTTAAAGGGCATTCAGATTGCATCACAACAAGAAAATGGACCACCTTACTCCCAAAAGTGAGATCTGTGCTCTTGTGAATAGTGTGGGTTCCTTGCCTTAGTAGCAGACCCAGTATGCATGGGCTTTGGTCTAAGGGAGTAGTTAGTCTGCCATCACTTCAATAGTTCCCCAGTATTGGGAAGGTTGAAGGATAGTTACAACCAAAATCCAAGAGTGCACCTCTGTCATCACAGTTCCACCAGCACTCATTGGCCCAGGTGAGGATGTATATGAATTTTATTTGTGTTCTTAATTTCATCTACCGTAGTTCTGTCTGCTGGCAAATACTGCCTAGGTCATTCTGTAATTCCATACACTTTGTCCAGACTCTACGATTCCTGCTCCAAATTAGTATCATCTACCACCAAATATTTTGATCCAAATCTTTTAGGTAGATCAGCCATGATTCCTGAGGCACTCCACTCAGTATATCTTCCGATCTGATACAAGTTCCTAATTAGCACTTGCAGTTTCCCCTATTTCAGTTAATTCCTAATGAACCTTCAACTTTTATCTAGATACCCATTAACTTAAGCTTGTGCAGTAGCCTTACATGTGAACCTTTCATGCGAAACTTTATTGGCTATGGAAACTTAAGTACATTCTGTGATAGGACTTTCCGATGGGAACTTGTGATGTCACTTCCTTGCAAATGTCTAACAGGTAGAACAGGCAGATTCAATCCCTGTTGGTGGCTGTCATTTGCTGTTTTCATATGATCTCCTCCATTTTTTTTCAGTTATTGATTTAAGACTAAAGTTAGCTAGATTTAATACATTCCCTTTCTTGAAAACGGGTAGCACATTGGTTTATTTACAATCCGCTGGCATCTCTAATCTCCGCATGTTGATTGTCAGTTCTTTATCGATTTCAACTTTTGTTCCATTTAAGACCCTGGGGATTTAGCATTGTTTGAAGCCTTTAAGCCTGCCTATGACATTGATGCCAGTAAAAGTTTAGTCACAGAACCTCCTATACTAGCTGGCTTACTTCCCGTGAGTGCTCTCAGGAAGAAATCATTCAGTATGTTCTGAAGAGGCGTCTCTCCCCAAGATCTTGCCAGCCCTGTGAAGTATATCCAGCACTTTGTTTTTAATTTAATAAATTAAAACAACATTTTTTATTGATCTTCAGTTTCAACTATATGTGCATCCTTAATGGGCCTTCATTTTTGTTTGATAACCCTCTTCCTTGATAATACTGCAACTATGATTTATTCTCTTGTTGGTTTCTACAGCCATGTTCATTTTTAAGTTCCCTTACTGCACATCTGAGGCTTTCATTCATTAATTGTTGTGGCTTCTTGTATTCTTTGTAGTGGGTTCCTTCACCTTTCTCCCTATAGGCTTTGTTACTTATTTCTCTTTGCATTGTCTTATTAATTCATGAGACAAGTTCATTGATATCAGAACTCAGGGCAAAGGTGGCTGAAAGCATGGCCATCAATGATGGAGCAAGTAAAATCAGGGGTGTGCCAGAAAAATTGGATGAATGCACAGATCTCAAAGGTGACTACAGAGGTACGGAGTGCAAGACCATGGAGGGACTTGAAAACAAGGATGAAGATTTTAAAATCGAGGTGCTCTTGAACCAGGAGCTAGTGAAGGTCAGCATGCACAGGGGTGATGTGTGATTGATATTGGGCATTCTTTTCAGAAGCACCTGAAAACCTACTACTTTGATCAGGCTTTTGTCCTGATACCTCCTTCGGCTGCTCAGTGTTTTTATTGATATTAGTGCTGTTAAGCACCTTGGGATATTTTAATATGTTAAATGTGCCATAGAAGTGCAAGTTGTTGCTAATCTGAATAGGATAATACTTATTTAAACTTGTACATGTTCGTCCTTGGGATGTATTTATCCTCCTTACGGATTAGAATGTCATTAGCTGAAGCTTTCTTGAGGACTAACCAATAACTTTTGGTCCATTTTTCCCTCATTACTTGGGGCATAATTTTACATTCGGTATGCGGGGGCGGGTCCGACACACTGGAATATAAAATGAGGCGTGATGATGTCTGGCATGCGTCCTGATGTCATTGCGCCATCTCGTGATATTTGGTTTGGCGGGCACGTGCCAGAGTTGGCTGTGTGCCCGCCAATAATTGAAAGGCCTATTAAGGCCATTAATGAACTAATTAATTTCACATTTACACTGTCCGTCCAGTGGCTGGCGGCCTTTACATTTTTTAGGAAACCTCATCCAGGAGCGGGATGAGGTTTCCTAAAGCTAATACAACTCAAATAAAAAGTCTGAAAAATGAAAACATGTCCCAACTCATGTGACACAGTCACATGAGGGGCCATGTTTCATTAAATTTTTACTCAGCGCTATTTTAGCTCTACGCTACCGCTCGTGTCCCATGTTAGGTGGGCCTTAATTGGCCCGCCCGGGTGAAATTGCGGTGTGGAGCAGATTGCGGGCAGCCATCGGCTCCGCGACCAGCCCCACCCGACCAATGAAAAATTCTGGCCCTGAAGTTTGCCCTTTCATAGTTGCAAAGTTAATCACTAGCATTTTGTATTGCTTTATCCCAAATCTTGCCAAATGTAATCATATTATGACTGACGTCATTCAGAGCTGCCAAAACATTCCTGTTCTTCATAAAACAGTGGATGAGAATGCGGCCATGTACAAAATCATTACTTCAGATTCTAGACCACTTGGGGCTTTTCAGTTCATATAAGCTGGTTAAAGTTCTCGACCCTCAATGTCTGCTTAAACATTTCTTCCTTGTCACTTCAAAGAATAATCTATCCTCATCTTTATTTAGATCTATGAAATTTAAGAACTCCTTTGCTCCCTTCACTTTACAAAAACATACAGCCAAATGATCTCACAGAAAGATAAAAGCAAAATACTGCGGATGCTGGAATCTGAAATAAAAACAGAAAATGCTGGAAAAGCTCAGCAGGCCTGGCAGCGTCTGTGGAGATAAAAACAAAATTAATGTTGCGTTTAGATAGGGGGACGTGGTGACATAGTGGAATAGTCACTGGACTAGTAATCCAGAGACCCAGGGTAACTCATGTCCTTTAAGGAAGAAAATCTGCTGACCTGACATGGTCTGGCCTACATGTGACCACAGCAATGTGGTTGACTCTTAAATACCCACTGAAATAGGGCAATTAGGGTTGGGCAATAAATGCTGGCTTAGCCAGTGATGCCCACATCCCATGAATGAATGACTCTTCATCAGAGCTAAAGGGAGGTAGAAATGTAATGGATTTTATACTGTTTAAGAGGGGGTGGAGCAAGTGGACCCAAAAAGGTCAGGGATAGGTGGGAGCTCAGGAGAAATATGACAAAGGTGTCATGTACATAAGTGAAAGGGAGTGTTAATAGTAGTGTTAAAGACTAAAGAAAATGTTAATAGTGGTATACAGGTAAGATAGCAGAATGTGTTAACAGCAGAACAAGGGTCAGCGGTCTGTGAAAGCAAAACATACCTTGAAGAGGCTGAGCACCAACTCTCAGACACTTCTTCCTGCCTCCCCCTGGACCATGACCCCACCACTTGTTTCCAGGACTGTCACTGACATCATCGCCTCTGGAGATCTTCCCTCCACAGCTTCCAACCTCAGTCTCCCAACCCTGCACAGACCACTTTTACCCCCTTCCCAAAATCCACAAAGAGGACTGTCCTGGCAGACCCATCATGTGAGCCTGCTCCTGCCCCACGGAGTTCACTTCTTCATATCTTGACTTCATTCTCTCTCCCCTTGTCCAGTCTCTTCCCACCTACATTTGCGGTTCCTCTGTTGCCCAATTTCATATCAACAATTTCCAGTTTCTTCACCCTAACTGTCTCCTCTTCACTATGGATGTCCAGTCCCTCCACACCTCTGTACCCCACGAGTACAGTCTGAGGGGTCTCCACTTCTTCCTAGAACAAGGGCCTGAACAATCTCCATTCACCACCACTCTCCTCTGCCTGGCTGAACTTGTTCTCCCACTGAACAGTTTCTCCTTTAACTTGTGTCACTTCCTCCAAATAAAAGGAGTGGCTATGGGTACCTGCATGGGCTCGAGGTATGCCCGTCTTTTTGTGGGGTATGTGGAACATTCCTTGTTCCATTCCTACTCAGGCCCCCTCCCACAAATCTTTTTCCGGTGCATCGATGACTGTATTGGTGCCGCTTCATGCTCTTGTCAGGACCAGGAAACATTTAACGATTTTGCTTCCAATTTCCACCACTCTCTCACCTTCACATGGTCCATCTCTGACACTTCCCTTCCCTGACCTCTCTGTCTCCATTTCTGGTGATAGACTGTGTACCAATATTCATTACAAGGCCACCGACTCCCACAGCTACCTTGGCTACAGCTCCTCACACCCCACTTCCTGTAAGGACTCCATCCCATTCTCTCAATTCCTTCGCCTCTGTCGTATCTGTTCCAATGATGCTACTTTCAAAAACAGTGCTTCTGACATGTCTTCCCTTTTCCTTAACTAAGGGATCCCCCCCGCCACTGTGGTTGACAAGGCCCTCAACTGTGTCCGACTCATTGCCCACACCTCTGCCCTCACCCCTTCCCCTCCCTCCTTGAACCATGATAAGGTCCCCCTTGTCTTCAGTTTTCACCCCACCAGCCTCTGCATCCAAAGGATCATCCTCTGCCATTTCCGCCAACTCCAGCATGATGCCACCACCAATCACATCTTCCCCTCAGCATTCTGTAGGGACTGTTCCCTCCGTAACAACCTGGTCCACTCCTCTATCACCTCCAACTCCTCATCCTCTTCCCACGGCACCTTCCCATGCAATCTCAGAAGATACAACACCTGCTCCTTTACCTCCTCCAAGGCCTCAAACACCCCTTTCAAGTGAAGCAGCACTTCACTTGCACCTCCTTCAGTTTGGTTTGCTGTATTCGCTGCTCCCAATGAGACAAAGTGCAGACTGGCTGACCGCTTTGCGGAACACCTTTGCTCAGTCCGCAAGCATGACCCAGACCCTCCTGTCGCTTGCCAATTCAACTCACCACCCTGCTCTCATGCTCACGTGTCCTTGGTCTGCTGCAATGTTCCAGTGAAGGCCAACACAAACTGGAGGAACAGCACCTTATCATCCGATTAGGCACTTTAATACCTTCTGGATTCAACATTGAGTTCAACTACTTTGGACCATGAATTCTCTCCTTCATCTTCACTCCTTTAATTAATCAATATATTTTTTCCTAACTCCCCAACTAATTCCCCCTCCGCATAAAAACAGGGCCATCTGTCACTTGTTTTTTATATGCTTTGCTTTTAACACATTTGGCTATCTTACCTTTATGCCACTGTCTGCACTTTCTTTAGTCTTTAACACTACTATTGTCTTGTGTCTATGACATCTTTGTCAAATTTTTCCTGAGTTCCCACCTTCTATTTTGCTCCACCCTCTCTTAAACAGTATAAATCTTATCACATTTCTACCTCTCTTTATCTCTAAAGGGTCAGATGGACTTGAAATGTTAATTTTGTTTCTCTCTTCACAGATGCTGCCTGACATGCTGAGTTTATCCAGCATTTTCTGTTTTTATCTCATAAAAAGGTCTATGCTACACCAGTGTTGGTTTACTTCATCTCAGTTGTTGTTGAGATATCAAGCTGTTTGACATCAACACTCTTTACTGTTTATTCTCATCGTCATCACTGGAAGCTTTTTCATATATATATTATATACACACACATATAAATATACACACGTATATCTATTGATATACAAAATATACACACATATACACAGGGACACACCCAGCCTTATTAATAGGTTAAGTCTAGACTTCACAGTATTCTTTTCTAAAAATTTGATCTTTGATATAAATTTTCAGTGTTGCTTACTCCTCTTCCATATTGCTGGTTTACTCTCTCTATGAGGACATCAGTGCTGATCTACAACACTGTCAAATACTCAACAAAAATTGTCCAGATAGGTCCTGTCCACAAAAAGGGGAACAAGTCAAATCTTGGCAATTACCTCCACATTACTCTGTTCTCAACCATCCACAAAGTGATGGAAGTTGTTGTTGACAGTGCTATCAAGTGACACTTATGCACCAATAACTTTGTTTACTAATGTTCAGTTTGGGTTCTACCAGGGAGACTCAGCTTCAGGTCTCATTAGAGCCTTGGCCCAAACTTTGAAAGAAAAAAGTAGAATTCCAGGGGTGAGGCGAGAGTGACTGCCCTTGACATTACAGCAGCATTTGACTGAGTGCGGTATCGAGGAACCCTAGCAAAACTGAAGTCAATGGGAATCAGGGAGGTCGGGGTACGTTGAGACATTCCGCTGGTTCGATTTGTACCTAGCACAAAGAAGAATGACGATGGTTGTTGGAGGCCAATCAGCTGAGTGCCAGGACATTGCTGCAGGAGTTTCTCGGGGTAGGGTTCCAGGCCTCACCATCGTCAACTGCTTCATTATAGAGTCATGGAGATCTACAGCACAGAAAAAGGCCCTTCAGCCTATCGAGTCTGCGCCGGTCAAACAAGTACCTAACTATTCTAATCCAATTTTCCAGCACTAGGCCCGTAACCTTGTATGCCATGGCATCGCAAGTGCACTTCCAAATACTTCTTAAATGTTATGAGGGTTTCTGCCTCTACCACCCTTTCAGACAGTGAGTTCCAGATTCCCACCACCCTCTGGGTGAAAAAATTCTTCCTCACATCCCCTCTAAACCTCCTGCCCCTTACCTTAAATCTATGCCCCATGGTTATTGATCCTTCCAACAAGAGAAAAAGTTCCTTTCTGTCTACCCTATCTATGCCCCTCATAATTTTATACACCTCAGTCATGTGCCCCCTCAATCCCCTCTGCTCCAGGGAAAATAATCCCAGTCTATCCAATCTCTCCTCATAACTAAAACTCTCCAGCCCAGGCAACATCCTGGTAAATCTCCTCTGCACTCTCTTTAGTGCAAACACATCCTTCCTGCAATGCGGATTCCAGAACTGCACGCCATACTCTAGCTGTGGCCTAACCAACATTTTATACAGTTCCAGCATAAAGGCAAATATCCCATGTTACCTTAAGGGACCAGTGGACATGCACACCAAGGTTCCTCTGATTCTTGGTACTTCCCAGGGTTCTACCATTCACCATGTATTCCCATGCCTTGTTTGTCTGGTTTCATTCCTTATTGAATTTTCTGTAGCAGTTTGATACATCTGAGTGGCTTGCTAGGCCACTTCAGAGGGCATTTAAGAGTCAACCATATTGCTGTTGGTCTGGAGTCACATGCAGGCCTTTTGTCTTTATCCAATCCTGTACATCCCTTGACATCCAGGGTTCCCTGGATTTGTTGCTCCCAACCCTTTGTCTTTACTGGAATATGTTGGCCCTGTGCTCTCCCTATTTCCTTCTTGAATGAGTCTCACTGCTCTGACACAGATTTACCTAAAAGTAGCTGCTCCCAGTCCACTCTGGCCAAATCATATCTGCTCTTATTAAATTCAGCCTTCCCCTAATTTAGAACTCTGATTTCTGGCCCATCCTTGTCCTTTTTCCATAACAACCTTGAATCTAACGGATGATCACTTTCTGCAAAATGTTCCCCGACTACCACCTCTACCACTTCCTGGCTCCATTTCCTAAAATTAAGTCCAGGACCAGCCCCTTTCTTGTAAGCCTTCTACGTAGTAGCTTAAAAAGCACTCCTGGATGCATTTTAAGAATTCTGCTCCCTCTAAACCTATCACAATATGACTAACCCAGTTAATGTTGGGGAAGTTGAAATCCCCCACTATTACTACCCTATTATTTTTACACTTCTCTGAAATTTGCCTACATATCTGCTCTTCTATTTCTCTCTATTTGGGGGCCTATAGCACACTCTCAGCAATGTGATTGCTTCTTTTGTGTTTTTCAGTTCTACCCACATGGCTTCATTTGAGGAGCCTTCTAAGGTGTCATGCCTCTATACTGTTGTAATTGATTCCTTGATCAATATTGCGATACCCTCTCCTCTTTTACCTCCTTCCCTGTCCCATCTGAAGACCCTATATCCTGGAATATTGAGCTGCCAATCCTGCCCCTCTCTCAACCATGTCTCTGTGACATCAATGACATCATACTTCCATGTGTTAATTTATGCCCTCAGTTCATCTGCCTTATTCGTCAGACTCCTTGCATTAAAATAAATACCATCCAACCTTGCCAAATCCCCTTGTGCCTTAACTGGCCTATAATTTCTATGCCTTCCAGACTCACTTGCTCTTTCTTCTAATTTTAGCTGTGCATCTCCCCCTGCTGAACATCCTCTCAGAATCCCACCCCCCTGCCAAATTAGTTTAAACTTTCCCCAACAGCACTAGCAAACCCCCCCGCAAGAAAATTGGTCCATTCCAGTTCAGGTACAACCAGTCTGCCTTGTACAGGTCCCACCGCTCCCAGAAATGGTTCTAATGTCCCAGAAATCTAAAGCCCTCCCTCCTGCACCATCTCTCCAGCCATACATTCATCTGGACTAAACTCCTATTTCTATACTCACTAGCGCATGGCACCAGAAGTAATCCAGAGATTACTACCTTTGAGGTCCTGTTTTTTAATCTGCTTCCTAGCTCCCTAAATTCTGCTTGCAGGACCTCATCCCTCTTTCTACCTATGTCATTGGTACCAATATGTTCCACGATCTGTCTATTTGCCCTCCCTTTTTAGAATGACCTGCAGCTGTTCAGTGACATCCTTGACCCTGGCACCAGGGAGGCAACATGCCATCCTAGAGTCAAGTCTATGGCTGCAGAATGTCTGTCTGTTCCCCTTACTATCGAGTCTCTTACCACTATTGCTCTTCCCCTCTTTATCCTAGAGCCCATCCCCAGCCCCATCCCCATCCCCGTGCAGCTGAGCTGCTCACAGTGCTATGAGCGTGGCTGCACTCCTCAGAGAAACTGTCACTCTCACCATTATCCAACACAGAAAAACAGATCTCGAGTGAGATGCACCCTGGGGATTTCCTGACTACCTGCCTGACACCTTTCTTCTTACGGATGGTCATCCATTCCCTCTCTGGCTGCAATTCCGTCAGCTGTGGGGTGACCACATCTAAAAATGTGCTATCCACAAAACTCTCAGCCTGATGGGTGCATCTCAGTGCCTCCAGCTGTTGCTCAAGCTCCGAAACTCAGAACTCAAGTACCTGCAGATGGTGGCACTTCTTGCACACGTGGTCGGTCAGAGGGCAAGGAGTGTCTAGGACTTCCCACATGTTGCAGGCAGTACAAAACATAGGACTGAGCTGCCCTGCCATGCCTCTAGTTGAAAAAAAACCCTTACTTTTAAGTTAAATAAAGTAAAAATAAAGTTAAATTATTTATGTGCTTTAAATAAAAACAAGAACTCTTACCTTTCCTTAGCTTAATCTGTTTTAAACTGGAGAAAAAAAACTGGAGAAAAAAACTTACCCACAACTCACCAATCAGCTCTCACCTTTGTGCTGACGTCACTTTTTGAAGCTTTCCTGCACTCGTGCTGGTTTTGATCTCTCCACTGCTCTCTCGTGCTATCTAGTAATGTCACTCTTGTTATTTTCAACAAGAAATGACTACAGGACACTCTTGCCAGACTGCTTCACCTCGATGCTGACTGCAGGACACTCTTCAGACTGACCTTCCTTCCAGCATAAGGTCAGAAGTGCGAATGTTCACTGATGATTGTACAATGTTCAGTACCACATGCAGCTCCTCAGATACTGAAGCAGGCCAAATGAAACAAGACCTGGACAATATCCAGGCTTGGGCTGACAAATGGCAAGTAACATTCGTACCTCCCAAGTGCCAGACAATGGCCATCTCCAACAAGGGAGAGTATAACTAACTCCTCTAGGCATCACCATCACTAAATTCCATGTGATCAACATGCTTGGGCGGAGCGGGGATGGGTTGCTGGTGGTGGTGCCAGAGAGCAGAAACTTAACTAGCCCAGTCATATAAATACTGTGGATACAAAAGCAGGTCAGAGGCTGGGAATTTTGTAGTAATTAAGCTCCTGTCTCCCCAAAGCCTGTCCACCATCTACAAGGCATGAGTGAGGAGTGTGATGGAATATGCTCCACTTGCCTCTACAAGTGCAGCTCCACTGTGATAGCAGGATGTACCACCTACAAGATGCACTGCAGCAACTTGCCGAGGTTCTTTTGACAGCACCTTCCAAACCCATGACCTCCAGCACCTAGAAGGACAAGGACAGCAGAGACATGGGAACATCACCAAGCTACATGCCATCATGACTTGGAACTATATCGTCAATCCTTCACTGTGGCTGTGCCAAAATTCTGGCACCCTCTAACAGCACTGCACGGACTGCAATGGTTCAAACATGGACAAAAGAGCTGAACTCCTAAGGTGAGGTGAAAGTGACTGCCCTTGATATCAAGGCCGCATTTGACTCAGTGTGGCATCAAGGAGCCCTAGCAAAACTGGAATCAATGGGAATCAGGCAGAAAACTCTCCGCTGGTTGGAGCCATACCTAGCACAAAGGAAGATGGTTATGGTTGTTAGAAGTCACTACCACCTTCTCAAGGGCAGTTATGGGTGGGCAAAATATGGTGGCCTTGCGAATGATGCTTACACCCCACAAATGAAAAAATTGTTCCTGTGCATATGCTGTTGTCCTTCTACTTGGCAGAAGTCTCAGATTTGGAACGTCCTATCAAAGCAGCCAAGGTGAGTTCTGCAGGCCATCTTGCAGATGGTACTCATTAGTGCCAATAAGCACATTGAGTGATGCCTATCCCATCTTCACAACCTCCCTTGCCCAGAACTCATCCTGTGTTCTAGGAATCTACATCCACCTTACAAGACTATCTTTGCAGCTAGGCATTGAGATATCTAATCTTTTATTGTCTGTCTTGTCCAGTGTTCAACATCCCTGAAAAATTCTGAGATTACTTTTCTGAGGTCTTTCACTTCAACTAGATCATAACTCCCTAAATTTTTTCTGCAACACTTCCATCCTACTCTTTCCTACATAGTTGGTGTCTCTGTGAACCACAATTTTTGACTTTTAAAAAAAAATTTTTTTCACCTTATTTGTTAGTTCCCTTACCCTGTTCCGTTCAGAACTCTTGGTCGCTGTTGCAAATCAGGCCTTATGTGTTCATTATTATGGGAATCCTCCCAACAACTAATTGTAAACTTTTCTTATGGAATGTTTCCTTCAGAGTGGTAACTTTTTTGTTCTGGAGTTGCATCCCTATATTTTTAATATTGTCCTCATCATAGATATCAGCAGTTGCATTTGTCCAGACCCACTCTGGCTTCTGCTGTTTCCCAGGCTGGTAATTTTTTAAAAATTAATTTATGGGATGTGGGCTTCGCTGGCTGGGCCAGCATTTATTGCTCATCCCTAATTGCCCTTGAGAAGGTGGCGGTGAGCTGCCTCTTGAACTGCTGCAGTCCATGTGGTGTAGGAACACCCACAGTGCTGTTAGGGAGTTCCAGGATTTTGACTCAGCGACAGTGAAGGAACGGCATTATATGGTGAGTGACTTGAAGGGGAACTTCCAGGTGGTGGTATTCCCATCTATCTGCTGCCTTTGTCCTTTTACATGGTATTAGTCGTGGATTTGGAAGGTGCTGTCTGAGGAGCCTTGGTGAATTCCTGAAGCGCATCTTGTAGATGGTACACACTGCTGCTACTGTGGTGGTGGAGGGAGTGAATGTTTATGGATGTGGGGCTAATCAAGCGGGCTGCTTTGTCCTGGGCGGTGTCAAGCTTCTTCAGTGTTGTGGGTGCTGCACACATCCAGGCAAGTGGGGAATATTCCATCACGCCTTGTAGATGGTGGACAGGCTTTGGGGAATCAGGAGGCGAGTTACTCGTCGCACGATTCCTAGCCTCTGACCTGCTCTTGTAGTCACAGTATTTATATGGCTAGTCCAGTTCAGTTCCTGGTCAATGGTAACCCCCAGGATTTGGACAGGTTAGGAGAATGGGCAAAGAAGTGGCAGATGGAATACAACGTGGGGAAGTGTGAGGTCATGCACTTGGTAGGAAGAATAGAGGCAAAGACTATTTTCTAAATGGGGAGAGAATTCAGAAATCTGGAGTGCAAAGGGACTTGGGAGTCCTAGTCCAGGATTCTCTTAACCTTAACTTGCAGGTTAGTCGGTAGTTAGGAAGACAAATGCAATGTTGGCATTTATTTCGAGAGTTCTAGAATATAAAAGCAGGGATGTGCTGCTGAGGCTTTATATGGCTCTGGTCAGACCACATTTAGAATATTGTGAGCAACTTTGGGCCCCGTATCTCAGGAAGGATGTGCTAGCCCTGGAGAGGATCCAGAGGAGGTTCACGAGAACGATCCCAGGAATGAAAGGCTTAACATATGAGGAACGTTTGAGGTCTCTGGGTCTATACTCGATAGAGTTTAGAAGGATGAGGGGGGATCTGATTGAAACTTACAGAATACTGAAAAGCCTGGATAGAGTGGACGTGGGGAAGATGTTTCCATTAGTAGGAGAGACTAGGACCCGAGGGCACAGCCTCAGAGTAAAGGGAAGACCTTTTAGAACAGAGATGAGGAGAAACTTCTTTAGCCAGAGAGTGGTGAATCTATGGAATTCATTGCCACAGAAGGCCGTGGAGGCCAGGTCATTGAGTGTATTTAAGACCGAGATAGATAGGTTCTTGACTAGTAAGGGGATCAAAGGTTACGGGAAGAAGGCAGGAGAATGGGGTTGAGAAACTTATCAGCCATGATTGAATGGTGGAGCAGACTCGATGGGCCGAATGGCCTAAGTTCTGCTCCTATGTCTTATGGATGTTGATAGTGGGGGATTAGTGATGGTAATGCCTTTGAATGTCAAGGGGCGATGGTTAGATTCTCTCTTGTTGGAGATGGTCATTGCCTGACACTTGTGTGGCACGGACGTTACTTGCCAATTGTCAGCCTAAGCTTGGATATTGTCCAGATCTTGCTGCATTTGGACATGGACTGTTTCAGTATCTGGTGCTGATTATTGCGCAATCATCAGCGAACATCCTCACTTCTGACCTTATGATGGAAGTAAGGTCATTGATGAAGCAGCTGAAGACGGTTGGGCTGAGGACACTACCTGCAGTGATGTCCTGGACCTGAGATGACTGACTTCTAACAACCACAACCATCTTCCTTTGTGCTAGGTATGGCTCCAACCAGCGGAGCGTTTTCTGCCTGATTCCCATTGACTCCAGTTTTGCTAGGGCTCCTTGATGCCACACTCAGTCAAATGCAGCCTTGATATCAAGGGCAGTCACTTTCACCTCACCTTAGGAGTTCAGCTCTTTTGTCCATGTTTGAACCAAGGATGTAATGAGGTCAGGAGCTGAATGGCCCTGGCAGAACCCAAACTGTGTGTCAGGGAGCAGATTATTGTTAAGCAAGTGCCGCTTCATAGCACCGCTGATGACCCCTTCCATTAATTTGCTGATGATCGAGAGTAGACTGATGGGGCAGGAATTGGCTGGGTTGGATTTGTTTTGCATTTTGTGTACAGGACATACCTGGGTAATTTTCAACCTAGCTGGGTAGATGCCAGTGTTGTAGCTGTACTGGCACAGTTTGACTAGGGGTGTGGCAAGTTCCGGAGCACAAGTCTTCAGTACTATTGCCAGAATATTGTCAGGGCCTGGAAACTTTGCACTATCCAGTGCCTTCAACTGTTTCTTGATATCACGTGGAGTGAATCGATTTGGCTGAAGCTGGAATCTGTGATGCTGGGGGACCTCTGAAGGAGGCCAAGATGGATAATCCACTTGGCCCTTCTGGCTGATGATTATAGCAAATGCTTCAGCCTTATCTTTTGCACTGATGTGCTGGGCTCCCCCATCATTGAGGATGGGGATATTTGTTGAGATTCCTCCTCCACTGAGTTGTTTAATTGTCCACCACCATTCCTGACCGGACGTAGCAGGGCCGCAGAGCTTAGACCTGATCCGATGTTTGTGGGATCGCCTGGCTCCATCTGTCACTTGTTGCTTATGCTGTTTGACATGCAAGTAGTCCTGTGTTATAGCTTCACCAGGCTGATACCTCATTTTTAGGTATGCCTGGTGCTGCTCCTGGCATGCCCTCCTGCACTCTTCATTGAACCACTTCCTTCACCTGTACTTCATTATCTGTAGGAGAGCACCTCTGGGATGTTTCCTTCAGAAAAATTGTGTTATGTTGCAGAGCACAGCCGCTGGACCTCGAGCTGATATTCCTCAGTTCAAGCATCACAACCCTCCGATGAACATTCTTTTGCAGGCTTTGTTCCTTGTTACAACAGAACTTCATTGGCTGTAAAGCACTTTGGAATATTCTGATGTTGTTAAAGATGCTATATAAATGCAATTTTTTCATTCCTGTCTTTAGATCTCCACATCACCTACGTGTTGGACACATATTGTGGTCCATTTTAACCTAAACATCAAGTTTTGCACCCCATCTGAGTTTACTCTCCACTGTAGGCATGAAGAGTAACATTCGATGTGTTGTAAAATAGGGGTTCCACCCAGTGCTGTGGGCTTCACCCAGTGAGTTAGATTAAAATTGACCTCATAAGCTGAGATCCAAATACCACTGTTTCTGTTCTTCTAATTGTTGCCACTCACTATCAATTTCCTCACGAATTTTTATCTTTTATCCGTCCTGATGATATAACATTTTTTTATATTCGTTCATGGGATGTGGGTATTGCTGGCTAGGCATTTATTGCCCATGTTCAGAGGGCATTTAAGAGTCAACCACATTGCCAGACCAGGTAAGGACAGCAGATTTCCTTCCCTAAAGGACATTAGTGAACCAGATGGGTTTTTCTGACAATCTGCAATGGTTTTGTGGCCATCATCAGACCTTTAATTCCAGATTTTTACTGGATTCAAATTTCACCACCGGTTGTAGTGGGATTCAAACCCAGGTTCCCAGGCTGTTAACCTGGCTCCCTGGAATACTAGTCCAGTGACAATACCGCTATGCCACTAACTACCCTAATTCAGACTCACTCTACAAGAACAAAACTCCCCTTTTTACCTTCTCTAGGCTTAAATTTCCTCTGCCATTTTTACTGCTACTAAAATCTCTTTGTGCTTGCATAACCAGTTTTTCATAGAATGGTTACAGTACAGGAGGCCGTTCAACCCATTCTGTCCCTACCAGCTCTGTGCAAAAGCAACACACTTAGTCCTACTCCCTCGTAGCCCTGGAAATTCTTTCTGCAAGTTTTTGTTTTATCAAGAGTTACTTTCAGTCATGCTCTTGATGGTCTCCCACTCTTGCATACTGTAAATATATTGCAATTTATTACCTTACAAACAATATTTGAAAAAAGTATTTGAATATGTAATTACCTCAAAGTTATCTTCATTGTACTATCACTCTCAATTAGGTGGGCGGAAGAGTGTGGATTGGAAGCACAATCTAGCTGTGGATTTTTGCGCTTTTGCTGAAGAGATAGGCCCTTAAGGCCCTTAACACCTAACTTGAACAGCAGAGTAAGAAAGAAATTTCTAGTCTGCTGCTCAAATTAGGTTAGAAATGAAACATTTTAATCTAGATCAAAACACTGCAATTTAGAGAAGATTTGCCTGATCTGCACCAACTATAAAATGTTATTACTATATACAGTAGGATTTATAAAGAGTTAATGGGAGAATTTCAATCTGGTAAACAAGGGTGTCCAAACTGTTACCACTGGAGCACACATTTTTCTTTGTAAAACAGGCCCTTCCTCCAAAACCCTGGTTAATCCCTTGAAGCCTAAACAACTTTATCCAATTTACGCTTGTATTTCATTACGTTGGTTTGTTTGGTTTGAATAAAGTGGGTTTAGGAATATGCATATAACCTGATCTTCACTGTGAAGAGGCTGTGGGTAGCTGGTGCAATGAGCAAAGATTGGTCAACAACATTTAATACAGGATTTGAGTACATGAAGCAATCTGTGCTTGAGGAGAAAGCCAATCTTGAAAGGAGACAACTCTAAATACTACCTCAGTGTTGGCCAATATAGGTGGGAAAGATCTTGTCAGGGTAAATCTGCATGTATACACTTCTTAAACATTTTGAGAGTTTTGCAAAACAGGAAGTGGGAAGAGAAGTGCAATAGGACGCAACTAAGTGCTTCATACATTGAGCCCTAAGTCAAGGCCTTTGTTGTTTTTTCATCAGCTTCGCTAATTTTTGAAATTAATTTATCTTCTGTTGTCCCTGATATCAATTGCTGAATACGAACTGTTAAGTTGCTCCTAGTAAGAAAATACAGCATGTTAGCAGCAGGAAAAGTTTTCTTGAGGTGTCTTCAGATTTTGAAGTCTATGTATAATGCTGAAATACACTTGGCAAAAGACCAATTTAGCTTGCAGAAAAGCAGAATTGATCATATTTTGGAAAGGAAAAACTTGTGTGCAATGATTGAAAATAAATGCAGCTCCAGAGACAAACCACTCAGTATTATGGGTGCAGCAGAAACTCCTGAGTGATGTCTATCAATGAAAAATAACTGTATATCCCACATATGTGCTAAGTTGCAGAAAAGGCTATGTGAATAGATAGATAGGATGATGCCCAAAGGTATAAGGACATTTGAGTCTCTCCCACAGCTCTTCCTTCCTAAGGCTACAGCCCAAGCAAACTAGAGGGAAGAAAGGGAGACACTTAAGATTTTGACAATCGAGATATTTCTTATTCTTAACATCAATTTTGTGTAAAAAAAATTATATTATAATTCTTTAATCAGATACTAGACACTTTATAACTGGCTGGAAGACCTAGCTTCTTTGTACATGGTTAGGATATAATTCATATACATTATAATAGAGAAAATATAATTTGAAGCATATGACAAGAATGTCATAAACGTGAGGGTTTTAAAAGGATATTGAATGACATCTAAGCTGAAATCAATCTATCAGGCTTGAACATATTTCCAACCCTTTTTAAAAGTTCTTTATTTTCCTTCGCGTGGGAGTATGCACATTTGAATTCTCATCTTGTAAGACTCCTGCCATTGTGGTGCTGTATTCTGCTGTATGGCTTCTTGTAACAGAATCAATTATTTTTATTAAAAGAGGTCCAGATTGGAACTGAACAGCATCAACTGACAGGAAGTGTTGAAAAACTGAAAAATGCGTCCTGGATTTTAATGCTCTGTTTAAACGATAGCAATGCGAAACACACCTTTCAATGGATGTTGGTCATTGCTGATCAGTGAACCATAAACAGAACTTTAGCATTAAATATTAATCCTCAGACAGTGAACAGGAAATGTGAGACCCTTTTGCTGAACCGAATTATCATCTGCATCAAGAATATCAATACTCTTCAGCGTAAGCCGCAAAAATTGAAGAAAAAAATCTGCTCAAGTGTAAACGTGCTAAAGATTAGCACTAGCAAAGAACCTGAAACCAGAAGGTTTCCAGTGAATCAGAACAGGAAACCAGAATAAAGCTAACTCTGGTAGGTCATGACTTCTCGATTACTGTAAAATAGAAAATCATGATTTGAATCCACTGGCTATCTGTGCTGAGTCTGGCATCACATAAAAGGTTAAGTGATTTAAGCTTGAGCTGAAGAAGCTTTCAGAAACCTAACCACATGTTTTTTTTACATTAACCTGTGCATGACCTTGATTTGCAGTTTGGAATTTGAACTGGAATAAGTTGAAAAAAAAGTGTTCTAACTTCCCCTACTAATTTGGATTACTCAAAAAATAATCAATGATTCTTCTAGCCATTGACTGACAACAAAACTAGAGCAAATAAATCATAAGGGCCTGCATCAGTATATCAGAAATACAAAACATGTTTTCCTATATTTGGAGAACACACAAGTATACATGAAAGTGTATTGTGTACAAGATTTACAAAGTAAAATTCAGTTAACATTATTAAAAAAATTTAGCACTCTGATATAAGTTTTTGGTTTGTCTATTTTAAAACTACTAACATGTCTAGATTTTATTTGGTTCAATGTTAAATATTAGGCAAGAGTAGAAGACTTATTTTTATTCATATAGTTATAGAAACCTAGCTTCCTTATATATCATATTTTCCAGACCTAGATTAAGTACCAGATAAACGATCAAAATTATGAAAAAAAAATTCTAAATCCCATTCAGAATGTTTTTAAATAAAAGATTTTCATTGCAAAGTTTGGAGGTGACACAAACCTTGGAAACAAAGTAAACATAGTAACAGACTTCAGGATGACATACACAGATTACTAAAATGGAGTGGACACATGGCAGAGAGTGAAGAGATAAAATATGGCAGCAAGAGTGAGAGGCAATATGAACTAAATGGAACAATTTTAAAGGGATGTAGGAACAGATTTCTGGAGATTTATGTACACAAATTTTGAAGGTGGCAGGGCAAGTTGAGAAGGTTGTTAATAAAGCATGTGGAATTCTTGGCTTTATTAAAAGGAAGAGAGTATAAAAGCAAGGATGTTATGCTAAACTTTTATAAAATACAGATTAGGACTCAAATACACTTGTTTGACTCTGTTCCCAGTCATCCAAACACAGCCACCACACCTCCAGTATTGACTTCCCTTCCCTCCTCTGCAATATCCCTGTGGGGTCCTGGAAAGATCTATCCTTGGGACTCCCGCTCTTCCTTATCTACATCCTGCCTTAAGTGGCACAAGGCCAATTTTCACACGTGCACACACACACTGCCTCTCCCCAACTCCCTCAGCTGCCCCTGTGCCATCAGGCTGCTTGTCTTGACGTCAAATATTGGAGAAATCACAACTTCCTCCAGCTCAAGATCAATGAAATGTAAGCCACAGTCTTCGGCTCTGCCACAAAATCTGCTCCTTTGCCACTATTTCCTGCCACTGACTACCTGTAATCTTGGCATCCTGTTTGAGCCTAAAATAAATATTATGGCCCACATCCTATCCAACACCAGGTTCCATCTCTATAATAATGCTAGCCTTTTCCACATACTTCAATGCTGCTGCCATTGAAACCCTTATTGTCACCCCACATCTGACCATGCCTATACTATCCTTGCTGATCATCCTTGCTCTACCCTACATAACCTAATTTTAAAGAAAATTCTGCTCCCTGTATCACCACTCCCCTTGCTGATCCACATTCAAGGCTGAGTTGGACAGATTTTTGATCTACAAAGGAGTCAAGGATTATGGGGAACAGGCTGGAAAGCGGAGTTAACACCACAACCAGATCAGCCATGATCTTACTGAATGGCTCAAGGGGCCAAATGGCCTACTCCTGCTCCTATTTCTTATGATCTTATCAATGTACACTGACACTTGGTCCCCTTAAGCATTGTACAAAAATGCTTGTCATCCTCTATAAATTCATACAATATCATGCCCTATCTCTGCAATCTCTTCCAACCTTATGTCCCTCCCAAACACTCAGTTCATGACTCTGGCTCGTTGGGTATCCCCTCCTTGCCTTCACCCCACAACTAGCAGCACAGCTTTCAGTTACCTTAGCCTTACTGTTTGATACTCCCTTACCTAAATCTATCCATCTTAAAAAAAAAATCTTGGGCCACTTTTCTTTATTCAAAGCTTTGGTCACCCCTCCTAATCTGTCCCTTTCAGCTTGACATGTCTTCCATACACTTATTTGTGAAGCATCTTGGAACATTTCCCACATTAGAAATGCACTATATAATTGCAGGCTATTGTTGTTATTGCTCTAAAAAGGCATGTAAATAAACAACTGAACTGGTGGGAATAACAATCAAATTTAATTACTTTTTTTCTTAATTCACAAAAGTCAACATAAGTATCAAATTTAGAGGAAAATTCCTGTTGACCAACTTTTGCAACATCAAGGTGTGCCCCACAGAACAGCCAGCATCACAGCATGGTATCAGCTTCTGCACATTCGTAGAAACATAGGAAAATAGAAGCAGGAGTAGGTTATTTGGCTCTTCGAGCCTGTTCCGCCATTCAGTATGATCATGGCTGATCCTCTATCTCAATGTCATACTCCCACTCTCTCTCCATACCCCTTGATGCCTTAAGAGTTAAGAAATCTATTTCCTTCTTAAATATATTCAGTGACTTGGCCTCCACAGCCCTCTGTGGTAGAAAATTCCACAGGTTCACTACCCTCCAAGTGAAAAAGTTTCTCCTCATCTGAATCCTAAATGGCCTACCCCGTATCCTGAGATTGTGACCCCTTGTTCTAGGCCCCTCCAGCCAGAGGAAACATCATCCCTGCATCCAGTCGGTCCAGCCCTGTCAGAATTTTATATGTTTCAATGAGATCCCCTCTCATTCTTCTAAACTCTAGTGAATACAGGCCTAGTCGGCCCCACTCTCTCCTCATACAACAATCCTGTCATCCCGGAATCAGTCGGTGAACCTTCGCTGCATTTGCTATGGCAAAAATATTGTCTCTCAGATATGGAGACCAAAACTGCACACAAGACTACAGCTGCAGAAAGACATCCTTGCCCCTGTATTCAACTCCTCTCGCAAAGAAGGCCAACATACCATTTGCGTTCTTAACTGCTTGCTGCACCTGCATGCTTGCTTTCAGTGACTGATGTGCAAGGGTTGGGTGTGAACATTGGACAATAAGAGCAGAGGTTTTACAGAAATGTGACAGATGTGACATTTCCAACCAATTTGGCTTGCTGATCTCATCCATGAGACCAGCAGTGATGTTTGTACAGCATGACAGTCCTGAAGCAGTTGCCAGAGGAAAACTGTTTGCAACAACAGTTAATAGTTTAGTAGCCGGAACCAAGCCAGTCCCTTGTTCTGAGTAAAAGCCTCCACCACCCAATGGATGTGGCTCCCCTATGTTTGGAGCTCATCTGGATGTGGGAATCCCTTCTATGATGAAATGCTGCAATCAGCATGTTTGTTATATGCAGTAATACGAGACAGGACTGTGTTGAAGTGTTTCGGTATTGCCTGTCTGCAATCTGCACAAATGTATAGAAAACATTAGGAATGGATTTGACTGTACAGGGTAAGTGCAGCTTACGATCATGATGCAGAATTGCTTTTCAATGTCGTTATACATTTGGGTTGCAAACCCTATCTGGACAGCCAGTGGGCCTCATGCAATGTGCATATGAGGAAAACTTGACACCCAGGTCCCTTTGCAAGAGCATTTCCCAATCTGTCACCATTTAAATAATACTCTGCCATTCTGTTCATACTTATCCACGTTATATACTGCATTCGCGATGTATTTGCCCACTCACTCAACTTGTCTAAATCGCCTTGAAACCTCTTAACATCCTCCTCACCACTCACATTCCCACCTAGTTTTGTGTTGTCAGCAAACTTGGAAATATTGCATTTGGTTCCTGCATCCAAATCATTGATATATATATTGTGAATAGCTGGGGCCCAAGCACCGATCCCTGTGGTACCCCACTAGTCACTGCCTGCCATTCCGAAAAAAGATCCATTTATTCCTACTCTCTGTTGCCTGTCTGCTAACTAATTCTCAATCCATGTCAATATATTACCCCTAAATCCATGTGCTTTAGTTTTGCCCACGAACCACTTATGTGGGACTTTATCAAAAGCTTTCTGAAAATCCAAATACACCACATGCACTGGTTCTCCCTTATCTATTCTGTTCATTACATCCTCAAAAAACTCCAGTAGGTTTGTCAAACATGACTTCCCTTTCATAAATTCACATTGACTTTGTCTAATCCTACTGATATTTTCTGAGTGTCCTGTTATCACATCCTTTATAACAGACTAGCATTTTCCCTACCACTGATGTTAGGCTAACCGGTCTGTAATTCTGTTTTTCCCTCTCTCCTTTTTTAAATAGTGATGTTACATTTGCTACCCTTCAATCTGCCAGGACAGTTCCAGAATCTGCAGAATTTTGGAAGATGACAATCAATGTGTCCACTATTTTCATGGTCACCTTCTTCAGTACCCTGGAATGTAGATTATCAGGCCTTGGGGAATTATCAGCTTTGAGTCCCATTAATTTCGCCAGCACTGTTTTTTCAGTAATACTAATTTCCTTCAATTCCTCCTTCTCACTAGACCTTTGATTCCCTAGTATTTCTGGGAAGTTATTTGTGTCTCCCTCCGTGAAGACAAGACTAACGTAGTTGTTTAATTGCTCTGCCATATCCTTGCTCTCTATTTTAGATTCTGCTATTTCAGACTGCAAGCGGCCTACATTTGTCTTCACTAATCCTTTTCTTCTTACATACTTATAGAGGCTTTTACAGCCCTCTTTTATGTTCCTTGCACGTTTACTCTCATACTCCATTTTTCCCCTTTAAATCAATTTCTTGGTCCTCCTTTGTTGAATTCTAAACTGCTCCCAATCCTCAGGCTGGCTACTTTTTCTAGAAACTTTATATGACTACTCTTTGGATCTAATACTATCCTTACTTTCAATGGGAACTTTACAAAAGATGGCATGTTATTTTGAATAACATGAATAGCTGACATTAAAAAAAATCCACTGTTAAAAATAATATTCATTCTAAATGTTGGAGTGGGTTTAATCAATTGCTGTATACAATCTGAAAAAATAAGCATGAAAGCAGGGCAATGAACATTTACCCAGTTGGAAAAACTTCATTTAAAACTGTTGAATAAGGAACAGATTCGGAAATATTTATTTTGCAATCTATAGATTATCTCATATTTGTGTGTAAAGTTTGGAATACAACACAATGTGACAAAACCAACATTTCTGACTTTCAGCATATAAAAACTGTGTCATGCTTTTGTATGGCTCTATTTCTACACACTACACAGTAGCAAAGACACTAATGTTGGGCAAGGTTTAGTTTATGTGCACACAACACACCAAATTTATAAACTGTGTCAGTAATCTTGATTTTTCTTACTAGGCCTTGGAACCATGTCCATTGTTGCACTGAAATGCATAGGAAACTTCTGCTGTGCTTGTTCTGTGCTGTGCACACTAGAAAAGGTAATGAGGGCTCTTGTATTGAGCTTACAAACCACATGACCCCTGTGAATGCTATCTTATCGCATCACAGGTTCCTTAGGCTGACCACAACCACTTAAATCAGACTAAACCAGCGAGGTGACTCGGGATTTTTGACACGTACCAACAATCAGCTAGAACATTTGGTCACCAATCAGCTCATAAACCTCTGCTGCACCGAGTGCAAATCTGATCACCACTCCTCCAGCCAACTGCACTTATAAGATAGGGTAGCATGAAACACAAAATGAAGATTTACTGTTACATTCTTTCAGGTCAAAATAAGTGTTTGTTTTTTCCCCCCTGAAGGCTGAACAGGGAATGGGATTAATTCAGTTAAAAGTCATCTAAGTTATGGCTCAGAACTAGTATGCACCAAAAATGTAACTGTTAGCTCATTATTTACATTACTTATCCAAAACAGGCATTAATATTAAATTAATAACCACAATCCTGCAATGAGACTATCCTTTTCACTTTGTGCATCTATTACTGAAATACCCAATTTGTTGAGCCAAGGTACACCTAGAATGGGGCCCATCAAATCTATTACTGAAATGGTTGTAGTGTAGCTATTTGCAGTCCAACGGTTTGGTCACTGAATTGTTGAGCTTTCCATTTCGTTATAAAATCCACACTACTATTAAAGTGGTCAACTATTAATGTCAAGGGTGTAATTTTGTTTATTTATCAAATTTTGGATTTGATGCTACTGTCAATTTTTTCTCACTGCTATAACAGGATGGGCTACACTGTACCAAACAACATATAATACCACAATCAAATTACTTCTACATACACTAGAACCAAACCTTAATCTTTGGAGTAAAAAGGGCAGAATCTGGACACCAACATGATATGAACAGCAGTTTCTGTTCTATCATTCAGTAAGAACTGTTGCTCAGTGATATTATTTACAAGTAAGGGAAATTTATTTAGTCCAAAGATAAAATCCTTTATGAAAACAGAAGTGGTAGCTTCATATGGACTTAGGGATAATGTTGTAATACTTCCACTACTGTATTGATAGCTCATTTGGAGGTATGTTCATAAAATACATATTAGGCATCTCTTGCAACTTGCCTGACCATTGATCCTCAGATCTAGCTTGACCATTTAAATGCTACGGTTCACTGTCCAAACCGCCCACAACCTACATTCCTTTTTGTTTTTAATACAGTGAATCATCTCGAACACCTTTCCCTTGCTTATCTACTCATCTCCAATACCACTGTGAGATGCTCATCACCAAGAGGGAGATTATTTGGCAGCCACCTCCACTGTCTCTTCTTTCCTTTTTCTTCCTGCCCCTACAGTCTCTCACTCAGTGTAGACTTGGCGACCAGTCCTCTGTAGTTTTTTCTCTATCCTCCCTAAGCTTAATTTGTCCTTGAGACCCATTTCTGCTTCCTTGATCGTCTTTACACTCAACTCCTCCTTTCACTCAATTCCTTACCATCCAATCAGCTTCCTGATCCTCATGACTAGCTGACATTATGAACAGTTCTCAGTTCTCTGTTCTGTCAGCAAGGCATGAGGATCCTTCAAATGTATAATCACCCTCACTGACCCTTGTATCTCACTAGTACACCATCTCCAGCAATCCTTTTCTCTCAAGGATCCTTGAATGTGCAACTGCCTCTTTGTACTGAAATCTCCTGTTTAGCTTCTACTCTTTTCGTAGTATCCTAACAGCTCTAACCAAAGTTATTAAACACCACTCTTTGTAATTGTGACCAATGTGCGTATCCCATCTCAATCGCTCTACAGCATTCAAAATGGCTGATTGATCCTTCTCCAAAGGCCCTGTTATGTAGTTCCGTTGGACAACCATCACACTGTTCCATTCTTACATAGATGAATGCAGCCTGTGTGTCTGCAGCAATGGCTTCTCTTACTACTACCAACCATCAATTCCAGAGTTCCCCAAGGATCTATTCTTGATCTCTCCTTTACATGTTGCTCCTTGGTGTCATTATCAACAGAAATGAGATTCACAGAGGATATCCAACTCTACTTCTCTACCACTTCTCTCAACTTGTCAACTGCCTCTGCATTGTCAGACTACTTGTTTGACACCCACTCCTGGATGACTTCCTCCAGCTAAACATCTGGATCATAATTTTTGGCTCACATGATAAAAGCTGCCCCTCTGCTACTGATTCTGTCTCCCACACCAGTCAATGTTGCTGGCTGACAGAGTTCATAAACTTGGTGTCTTCAGAACTCATATCTTCTCAATCACTAAGCCTGCTTACCTACACTTATGCAACATTCCACCTTTGCCCCGGAAACCTTTACATATGCTTTTGCTACCTATAGATTTTCTTTGGCAGGCTCCTTTTCTCTGCAAATTCTAACTTGGCTAAAGCTCTGCTGCAAGTAGGCTGTCCCAGTTCTATTCACCCATCTCTCCTGTCCCAACTGCCCCATATTTGTGTCTCGGCCCTTTAAATTTCTTCACCAGCTCTATGTTACCCCAACTCAGATTTTCATTCCATTCCTAACTTTTCTCTTCCAGGCCCTTAGCCGCATGTTCCTTTGGTATTCACTTCAAACACATCTTCACCTCTCAATCCTCCTTTACATCTCCTCAAAACCTATTCCTTCAAACAAACTTTCGGTCACCTCTCCTTTCTGGACCAGCACCTATTTTCTCTAAGCTTACCTGTGAAGTACCTTGGGATTTTTTTCTAATATTAAAGATGCTACATAAATAGAAATTTTTGCTGCATTTATACAATATTAGCAGGCAAATATCTTAATATGATATGATAATATCCTAACCCATTAGTAGAAAAGCCATGAGTTGTGTAGGTGGTCACCATTAGTGAAATATATGGTTATTTTCTTATCTCTTACATATTCAATAATGCCATAAGGATAAAAATCTTTGATTAAAAATATTGCTAAAATAGTCCTGCTCTGGTGTTTGAAATACTGAAGGTAAGGAACTAGATGAAGGGCCAATGCCCACAGAGCAGAATATTACCATAATTGAAAAAGTGGCAAGTAAGTCAAGCAGGAATGATTAGGTGATTGCATTTTGTTGTAGGAGGAAGAGAATATCGAGGGATGTAAGGAGTTTCAAGTTTTGAGATCAGAAATTGATTTTTGAATAAGAGATAGTGTCATAAATCTGGATTTAGACACTGCAGTATAAGCAATAGCATGACTGTGGGCTGTATGACTTATTCGGCACTGGAAGTGAAGCAGTTGAGGGTCCAATGAACACAGCAGTATTGATAGAAGAGAGAGAGAGATATGAAAGCTGGCAAAAGATAAAAAGAGGTTGAATGTTAGTTGCAAGGGAAGGATTATTAATCAATGACAAATGTGGCTTGTCTAAGACTATATGTGTTAGATGTGGGAATAGTATTTATGTTTTCTCTCCCCTCTTAACTGCATTGTTTTCTGAGCATGCTACAACTCCAAGGGTATTCAGCATCTTCTCGTGCTATGCCCAAGCATCCATTATTCATAACTGAGCCAGGAGTAGCTCAACCGTGGCCGGCCCATCTCCCGCGCATCCGCCCTCACATCTTCCTCTCCTTCCCAGAAACATGATAGGGTCTCGCCTTGTCCTCACTTATCACCCCACCAGCCTCCGCATTCAAAGAATCATCCTTCGCCATTTCCGCCAACTCCAGCGTGATGCCACCACCAAACATATCTTCCCTTCACCCCCCCCGGCGGCATTCTGCAGGGATCGTTCCCTCCGGGATACCTGGTCCACTCCTCCATCACCCCCTACACCTCAACTCACTCCCACGGCACCTTCCCATGCAACCGCAGGTGCAACACCTGCCCCTTTACTTCCCTTCTCCTCAATGTCCAAGGGCCCAAACACTCCTTTCAAGTGAAACAGTGTTTCACTTACACTTCCCTCAATTTAGTCTACTGCATTCATTGCTCCCAATGCGATTTCCTCTACATTGGAGAGACCAAACGCAGACTGGGTGACTGCTTTGCAGAACACCTTTGGTCTGTCCACAAGCATGACCTAGACCTCCCTGTTGTTTGCTATTCCAACACTCCACCCTGCTCTCATGCCCAAATGTCCGTCCTTGGTCTGCTGCATTGTTCAGTGAAGCTCAATGCAAACTGGAGGAACAGCACCTCATCTTCAGACTAGGCACTTTACAGCCTTCCAGACTGAATATTGAGTTCAACAATTTTAGATCATGAACTCTCTCCTCCATCCCCACCCCCTTTCCGATCCCCCTTTTTTCCAACAATTTATACAGATTTTTCTTTTCCCACCTATTTCCATTATTTTTAAACGTATTTCCATCCATTGTTTTATCTCTACCTTTTAGCCTATTTCGATCCTTCCCTTCACCCCACCCCACCCCCACTAGGGCTCTCTGTACCTTGCTTGTCCTGCTTTCTACCCTTAATTAGCACATTCCTTAGATAATATCACCACCTTCAACACCTCTTTGTCCTTTTGTTTATGACATCTTTTGGCAATCTCCACCTATCACTGGCCCTCTATCCAGCTCTATCCCACCCCCTTAAACGAGCTTATATTTCACTTCTTTTCTATTTTTACTTAGTTCTGTTGAAGAGCCATATGGACTCGAAACGTTAACTGTGTTCCTCTCCGCAGATGCTGCCAGACCTGCTGAGTTTTTCCAGGTATTTTTATTTTTGTTTTGGATTTCCAGCATCCGCAGTTTTTTGCTTTTATCTGTAAGCATTAGCAGGCTATTTGCGTGAGGTAGGATTCACATCTGTCTCACATAACATGCACACAGTTCTGTTTTCAGTAAGGTTGGGTTGAAATTAATTACAAGTAAAAATATTGGCTGATTTTTCACTCACAAAGGGCCAATTGAAGGCAATATTGAGCCCTAGAAAGCTCAATCTTTCCTGAAAGTTGTATACCCTGAGTGTTGATAAAATCTTCAAAATTATGATGCCTGGGAAACACTGACTCCCCCAAGTGCAGAAAAGAGGAAAAATAGATTTAAAAATTGTTGCAGCAGGTCCTATCACCACTATGCCATGCGAAGATGTCCTGTGGGGCCCTACTGGGGTCTGAGATTGCAGACATCTGATGTTGGGACTTCCATGGATCCACGGGTCCAAAGATTTGCTGTTCCTTACTAACTCGCAACAAGTCCCATTCACCCTCTCACTCACTGACTAACATTGGCTCCCAATCCAGCAATGCCTCGATTTTAAAACTCTCAACCTTGTTTTCATGTCCATCCATGGCTTCACCCTTCCTTTAACAGTAATTTCCTCTATCCCTACACAGCCCTTAGAGATCTCTGTACTCCCCCAGTTCTGGCCTGTTGTGCACTCATGACTTTCTGTGCTGCACCAGTGGCAGCAATGCCTTCAGCTGCTGAGGCACTTCGTTAAAGGCACTATTTAAATGGAAGAGGTTACTGTGATGGTGGGCTTCCTGGGGAAGATCATGGATCTTCCATCCCAGATCCTTTATCCTTCCCACAACTCTTTAATTTTCCTGGATGATATTTGGATCTCTGGGATTTCTGTCTGCTGTTCCAATTCCCATTTCCTTCCCTGCTTTCAGGTTTTAGACCTAGACTCGGGAGAGGGGTAGGCATGTACATAGCCCTGTTACGACCGGAATGGGAGGAGTGAGCGGATTATCTAGCTCTACTACTCCACAGATTGTGCTGTTAGTTTAAAAGTTTAATTCACTCACCAAAATAGCCGATTATTTATCTTCGCTACTGTTAGGCCCAGAATAAAAGAGACTTTAACCAGGCTTCTTTCAATAAACTCAGAATGATTGATTTATTATAAAACAAGACATTTTTAAACAAGTTGCAATAACTGGTGAACACACAATTGTATTCTGGAAGTATAACTATCTATCCCTTTTAAAAGATACCCCAGCACACAGGCACACACACACAAACAAACAAAGAACAAACAGATAAGGTCTCTCTGCCAAGATGGGCTTTAGAGGATGCAGGGTCTAAACACTGTCAATCTGGAGCGCCCTGGTGTGAAGATGGGCTATTGGTCCCGTGTCAGGAAGATATAATAATTTCCATAATGTTATTGGAATTTATTGTAAAGAAAATTAATAGTGGGATATGTTTATATGTGTCTATGTGTATGTGTGTGAGAGAGACATAACTGAATTAGAGGCAGCTAGCCTGGGTGCTTTGGCGTAAGAAAGGAAGTTAGGTTTGAAATGTTAATTAGGTAAACATGGGGAAGTTTAGAAACATAGGTGTCAAGGGAACATTTGCATTTTTAAATAAACTAGATTAGTTTGTCTTCAAAGGAGGGGTGAAATATGTCACCTAGCCAGGTGAAGTTTAGAAACAGTGTGTTTATTTTTCCCAAAGATTACTGGTAAAACTTAGTGCCATGAGAGGGTTTTATTATCAGGTGATAAAGTCCAAAGACATAGTGAAACAATGGGTATTCCAAGAGGAAGATAGGTTTAAAGGGGAGAAGACGGTTTGTAAGGGAAGACATTTTGAGTTCTTATGAATGTGAAAAGCCTTCTGCATCTATGCCTCAAGCTGCTGTCTTCAAAGGACTGAAGTTAAGAAAACTCACTTTGAATTTGATTTGCTCAGGGTATCATGTATCTTTGGCTGGGTCTTTTAAAATCTGTGTGCTTTACTGTTGTCTTAACGAAAGTGTAACAGAGTTAGATTGATTAGGGGAATTTAGAAGCTCACAGAATCATAGAATTTTAATGGTACAGGAGGCCATTTGGCCCATTGTGTCTGCACCAGCTCTCCAAATGAGAGCTCAGTCCCATTGCCCTGCCTTTTCCCTGTGCCCCTGCGCATTGTTTCTATTCAAATAATCATCTAATGCTTTCTTGAATGCCTCGATTGAACCTGCCTCCACCACGCTTCCAGGCAGTGCATTCCAGACCTGAGCCAAAAAAGTTTTTTTCTCACGTCACATTTGCTTCTTTTGCAAATCACTTTAAATCTGTACCCTCTCATTCTTGATCATTTTACAAGTGGGAACAGCTTCTCCCTATCTACTCTGTCTAGCCCCCTCATGATTTTGAACATCTCCATCAAATCTCCAGTTGGCTGCCTTCTCTCCAAGGAGAACAGTCTCAAACTTCCCAATCTATTTTCGTAACTGAAATTTCTCATTCCTGGAACCATTCTTGTAAACCTCTTCTGCACTCTCTCCAATGTGTTCACATCCTTCCTATAATGTGGCGCCCAGAACTGCACATAATTCTCCAACTGAGGTCTAACAAGTGTCTAATATAAATTGAACATAACCTCCTTGCTCTTGTACTCTATGCCCCTATTAATAAAGCCCAGGATACCATATGTTTTATTAACTGCCCTCTCCACCGGACTTCAATGATCTATGCACATATACAGTGTTCCTGCACCCCTTTCAAAATTTCGTTCCTTATTTTATATTGTCTGTTCATGTTCTTACTACCAAAATGCATCACCTCACACTTCTCCACATCGAACTTCATCTGCTGCCTATCTGCCCAGTTATCATAGTTATCAAGTTATCATAGTAGTAATTTGTAGATCAATGTATATATTTAAAAATAATTTCTCTAATAAATATTTAATCTAGTTTTATAAAACCTACAGGCTTGGTGGTCTTATTACTAATGAATTCAAGACACGCATCTCAAAATTTATACAAGCTGCAAAACAAGTTGTGGCAGTTGTTTCAAGTTTCCCTTTGGGATTTGAACAATTCAGCATTTACTATTGGCTGTGTCATAACATTCCGGTAGATGTCTGGGGGTTTCCACCAACAGAGTTTCGGTGTGGAGGAGAATATAGAGCTGGACCAATTCTTGTCTCAGCTTTGCAGGTCTAAAATGAAGACAAGTTACTCTCAGAAGATTCTTCTCTGGCTACAGGTTTACCCACACAGGATTTCAGCCGAGAGAGAGAGAGAATGAGTCAGTTAGGGCAGCCTTCTTGCTCAGCTTATTCCTCAAAAAGACTGAATTCATAAAACAATAGATTCAAAACTTAGCTTGTCTCTACCATGTGATTTCCAATAAATCACTTGCTTGCGTCTTTACCAGTTTTTCTCTCATCAATTAAAATGATTGCAGTTCAAAACAAATAAACAGCTCTTCCTCAAGTACCATGCTGGTCAGGTGATTTTTTTTTTGTAAAAGGCATGCTTTTTGATGGTTCCAAGGTGAACTTATGACCCTTTAAAAAAAGACTCCAGGTCAGCATCCAAATGTCCAGATCATACAATGTCTTTCCATATTTTAAAAGAAAAATCCAGATCCTGAAGGTATGGTTTTGCAATAGCCCATACAAATGACCCTGGACAGCAAAACAGGAAGCTTCATCACAGGTGCAGTTCATCTCAGGTACACTGCTTCTCAGATGCCTGCCTGAGGAAAATCAATAGGTAAACCACATGGACAGTTCTTGGACACCTTCTGGGATTGATTACAGAACAGGGCTGTCAGATAGTTCGATACATGGACTACTGTATGTAGATTTGGAGACTTGGAGAAAGCTAATATTAAAAGTTATGAGACTGTGATCTTTTCAAATTAATTTTATGCATTGTCACAATGTAGGCACTGTCTACTTGCTGAGAAGGTGATGGCCACTTTCTTGTTTGATATAACTAATTCATTATTTATTATTTGCTAAGCTAATTCAATGGGCAGATTAAAGAATCATGCAGGTTGGTGTGAGCATGCAGTCATGTTTAGGTTGATACAGGTAAGGAAGGAGGTTTCCTTCTGGTTAGTGAACCAGTTGGATTTTTAATGATATGACAGCTTCACGGTCACTTTTACTGATATCAAGTTTTATCTCCAGATTTTTTGAAACTGAATTCAAATTCTCAAACAGCCGCAGTGGGATTTTTTCCAATATTTCCTCATGGGGTTTGGGCGTTGCTGGCAAGGCCAGCATTTATTGCCTATCCCTAATTGCCCTTGAGAAGGTGGTGGTGAGCTGCCTTCTTGAACCGCTGTAGTCCATGTGGTGTAGGTACACCCGCAGTGCTGTTAGGGAGTTCCAGGATTTTGACCCAGCAGCAGTGAAGGAACAGCGATATAGTTCCAAGTCAGAATGGTGTACGACTTGGAGGGGAACTTGCAGCTGATGGTGTTCCCATGAAGCTACTGCCTTTGTCCTTCTAGGTGGTAGAACTCACGGGTTTGAATTCATGCCCTCTGGATTACTAGCCAGTACCACCACTGCACCAGTATGAAAGAGTAAAGAGTCACGGAGTCTGCAAGGTAGTAACAAGAGACTTCTCCCAATTCTTTATCTGCTAAATAGAGGAGGTACCTAGAGGAGGAAAACCCCAGATTCAATCTCTGGTTTATGTTAACTGACCTCGACATAAGATAGCAATGGGATCAATGAAATTGGATTCAGAGTTTCTGTTAGCTGTGCTATGTTCTGTGTCATGCTCCAATGACTCCTTGCTGCAAGGCTGCAGTGTGGACAGTAGGTGAGGATAGAATTGGATCCATATAAAACTCCACTTGGCGACTGAAGAGCCTGACACTCACTTTCAAGGCTCAATTTGGGCAAAGTGCTGATAGAACTACATGCTAAGTAAGCAGTCTCAAGAAGAGTTGCAGGGTGGGGGTAGAAAGAGAGAGAAGAAAAATAGGAATGAGTCTTCTAAACACTTCAGGAGCTCTTTATTTTAAAATCAGCTCTCTTTTAAGTATTGAGGTTTACCTCTCTATCAAGCACTGTAAAAATGCCATCCCCATTCTGAGATTAGCTTGCTTCCAGATGTACACAAAGCGTAGATGTTCATAGTAGCTGTCACCATGATTCATATTTGGCATCACTTGAAAAGAACATAACATTTTTGGTCTAATCATTCAAATACTGAAATGGACTCTTCACATTGCTTTATAGGTGCGGCGGCGGGGGGGGGGGGTTCTATTTCGGGGGCAGAGGTGCTTTTGTTAGTATAGAGCCCACGTATTTATTTTCCACTGACAGTCCTGTGGAAAGCTCACCAGCAATACTAGATGCTGGTAAACTCTGTGTGCATTTGAACATATGTTGGGGAACTCTGTCCCTACCCTATTTACAGTGGTGCATGCTCTATGATGTGCATTTGGTGCCGGTACTTTTCTGATATTCACTGTATTAGGCTTAAACTAAGAGTAAGAAATTGATTGCAAAATATAGCACACAAAAGACATACAAGAAAAAGTATTTTACAACAGTACTTGATGTTTTTTTAAGTTACAAATCACTACTTCTGCACTGAACTATAGGGGAATAACATCAATTTTTTGCTGTCTAATTTTTCTTCCTACCCATCTTCTCACGTTAAAAATATAACTCAATTCTTAAAAAATAAGGGGCAAGAAAGGCAGGGTTTACAATACCTATGAGTGGTTTATTATTGTCCATTCAACTTTATAAGTTACTGCCACAAAACCTAAAAAGCAAAGGTCAAATACATTTTAATTTAAGGTAATCCCCCATTTACATACCAAGAAGTGATAAGTTTATTAAAACTTGACTTTGCAATCAGCCAGCAAAATAACTTTCTGGCATTCACCTTCTCCATGTGGTTTGCAGTTGTGTCTCAAGTTATTACTTCATATTAAGCCTTTCTATTTGCATAGAGGAGGTGCTTCCAGCATTGCATGTCAATAAATAGCCTTGGGAGGGTGTTGTGACTTTGTCCCCCTCCCAACAAGAAAGAAATGTTTAAAAATCACATTGAACCAGATTTAGAGAAGCTTCTAGAATATAAAATGTGGGAACGATACAAAGAAAAGATGCTATTTGCCAGATGTATTTTCTTAAATAATTTTTCTAAAGTACCAGACTGTAGAAATTAAGAAATTACTCAAGCATGAATCCCAACCTTAAAAATGCAGTGATAAAGATGATACTTAAAACTTTATTCAGTACAGAAACAAGGGAATTTATTAACAACATGCATATTGCCTTGGTGTGTTTCTACATCATGTTTTAATAGTATCAATGTGTTTACATTTTAAAATAAAGACTAAACTGGATTGTTATGGTTCTATGATATTGAAACAATCAGATTGATCGGATGTATTCTGAAAAGAATGCAAAAATACATTGGTGCAAGTAAACTGGAGTCTTTCAGGTGCTTCTGTAAAAATGGAATTTAAACACGAAGTGTGTTTGTAGATTACAGGCTGTTTAAAATAAGACTACTTTTCGACTTGGATAATTTGAATTGGGTTCTGATAAAGCTTCAATGTTTTACAATGACAAACATGAAAGTCAGCCACTCCTATGAGGACAAGCTTTTGGAACTCTATGTTTTTTTAAAAAAATATGCAACTTTATGTTAAGGTACATTACCAAGAGGAGACTTTTGTTCCCTATTGGGTGTTGTAAGATAGGCAGTCTTTCATCTGAAAGATCAGACAAATAGTTGTGTGTGTAACCATTGCAGTACATGTTTGAAGTGTATAGAGTAATAATTATCTTGATTGTTGGATTTTAAATCATGAGAAGTATGTACCTGGTACCCTGTAACTTTTCCTAAATCAATGCCAGTGTCTGAAGGTAGTTTGTGGTCTGCCACGAAACTCGCTTATGATTGGCCCATAGACAGTGGCTTCACCAACCATCTTTTGAACATCCTCTTTCCATAATCTAGGTAGCACACGAGTCTTACAACAGTGTATTCTAGGTGACATAATGGCTTTGGGGTTCTTGCACTGGAATCTAGAGGCCCCTTCGTACTGTCCCATCGTAGAGGACAGGCAATTATAAAAGGGAAGCATTTAAAAGTCAAATGATGGTACGTTTAAAAAATAGAAGCACTTAGATTTTGCAATAAAGTTTGATATTATGTATTGTACAGCAATGTAATGTTCAATCATATCTTTTTAAATGGAGTACCAACCTAATATAACAAAAATAATGCTGTTTCTTTCAATAATCTATTAATGAGAAAAGCTAAAATAGCTGTCGATTTAAGCCTCTTTTCGTTTCCCTCATTAGGAGTTGACTGTTAGGCGGTTGTGGTCAACATTTCACATAGAGCACATCCCTATCTTCAGGAAGATGAATGTGCAACTTTGCTTCTCTTAGTTTTCCACGAATATTTGGAGAAGTAAAATCACAGATTGTCTTGCTGATAGCAAAAGGGCCATACCAGGGTCATTCTGTGTTAGCTATCCTAACAACAACGCATCAGTGTTTCAATTTCTTGATGAGCATCAAATGTTGCCTATAACAATAGTGCACAATCAAGCTTCATTTCTATATTAAGTTATAGTTTAAAAGGTATTAGCATTGCAAATATCTTCTATAACAATTTTGACTTTTATGAATGTTACAAAAAGGATTCCTTAAATTTCCACACATTGTACTGACTGCTGTGCATTAAATTTTTCACATATCTTACTGTGACGAAATAAACAACTTCAACTGCAGTCACCGACTGCTGGATATTTGAGACTGACTGAAATGTTTGATGTCTACCATCAATATGGCCTCTATTACAGTGAGTTCCTTTTACCGACATTTTCAATTTATTGCTCAAAAAGGGTCAAGAGGCAAAGTTTGGCAAAAAATGCCAATTAAAACTTACATTGCGGTGCAGATGAATCAAGTTTGCTTGCGTAGTGGCCATTACTGTAAATTTGTATAGGCTGCAGATTGTTAATAGATTACAAATTTTTGGCCTGCTGATTAAACTCAAAGATACTAAAATGATGACTTCCATATGCATAGATTAAGTAGGGTCAAAGAAGATAAAAACTACACATATAAACTTCAGATGTGTTTTTTAAATTACATAATCTCAATGATATTCCTCTGTCACAGAATTATATAGAAATTACAACATGAAAGGGGCCATTCAACCCAACTAACCCGTGTTACAAGCAATGGTGCTAATTCCATTTGCCTGTCATGTATTCCTCTCTCCTTCAATCATCCACCCAACCTATCCCAAAAACATTGACATAGTCTCTGCTTCAATCACTAACTCTGGTAATGCATTCCGCAGGTTCACAAATTGTGTTTTTTTAAAAAATTGTTCCTGCTGTCTTAAACCTCTTCTGTTAATCCTAAATCTATGTTCCCTCATTCTAGATCCTTCATTTCCTGCAAACCTCTGTTTCTATCTATTCTGTTATCCCATCAGAATTTTAAACACCTCCATTAAATCACCCTACATAAAAAGACACAGAAGTTAGAACACGAAGACAGACTAATTCAGATAGTTTGAATCAGTGATTATCTTCCATATGATCTAACAGTTTAAATTGCATTTACCAAATGGGTCCCCATATGCCTTTCATCTCCTTTCTCTTCATCAACCTATTAAAACTAATCTTGAACGTTGCCATTGTTTTTGCTGTAACCACTAATCCCGGAAGTGAATTTCACTGCTTAACAACACTGAAGAGCTTTTTCCTGCCCTTGGTTCTAAATCACTGACATTTAATCTTGTAGCTATGGGCCCTTGTTCTTGATCTCTC
Organism: Carcharodon carcharias; assembly: GCF_017639515.1. Classification (NCBI taxonomy): domain Eukaryota; kingdom Metazoa; phylum Chordata; class Chondrichthyes; order Lamniformes; family Lamnidae; genus Carcharodon; species Carcharodon carcharias. The sequence goes on along the minus strand of NC_054482.1, from coordinate 101,612,370 downwards.
AACTGCTGGAAAAATATATACTTGCATCCATCATTTCCTGTTCTTTCAAAATATTATTATATCATCTGTAATCTGTGTAGTTCTAACAAAAAAAAACTATTTTGGCAGGCATTGTCCTAGTTAATTCGAGAAGTACCCTCATGAAAACCTCATGCAGAACCCAACATTGCACAGCATGCTAATTGAGGTCTTAAGCTATACACAGACTGCAGCTTTTTAAACCATTGCCTCAGTTTCCTTTGTTCTTCTAAATATTTAAACATACAAACATATGAAGTAGGATCAGGAGTAGGCCACTCGTCCCCTTGAGCCTGCTCTGCCATTCAATAAGATCATGGCTCTTGTGATTGTAATCTCAACTTCACATTCCTGCCTACCCTCGATAACCTTTCAACTCCTTGCTTATTAAGATTCTATCTACTTCTGCCTTAAAAATATTCAAAGAATCTGCTTCCACCACATTTTGAGGGAGAGAGTTTCAAAGACTCATGACCCTCAAGAGAAAAAAATTCTCATCTGTCTTAAATAGGTTACCCCTTATTTTTAAACTGTGACACCTAGTTCTAGATTCTCCTACACAAGAAAACATCCTCTCCATATCTACCCTATCAAGACCCCTCAGGATCTTGTGTGTTTCAATCAAGTCACCTTTTCTAAACTTCAGCAGATACAAGCCTAGCATGTCTAACCTTTACTCATAAGACAACCGGTCTATTCCAAATATTAGTCCAGTAACCCTTCTCTGAACTGCTTCCAATGCATTTATATCTTTCCTTAAATAAGGAGACCAACACTGGACACAGTACTCCAGATGAGGTCTTATTAATGCCTTGTATAACTGAAGCATAACCTCCCTACTTTTGTATTCAATTCCCCTCACAATAAACGATAACATTCTATTAGCTTTCCTAATTACTTGCTGTACCTGCATACTAACCCTTTGAGATTCATGCACTAGGACACCCAAATCCCTCTGCATCTCAGAGCTCTGCAATCTTCCTCCATTTAGATGCTATGCTTCTTCTTTATTCTTCCTGCCAAAATGGACAATTTCACATTTTTCCACATTATACTCCATTTGCTAGATCTTTGCCCACTTGCTTACCCTATCTATATTCCTTTGTAGCCTCCTTATGTCCTCTTCACAACTTTCTTCCCTAGCTTTGTGCCACGTGCAAATTTAGCAACCATATCTTTGGTCCCTTCATCCAAGCCAGGTATATAAATTGTAAAATGTTGAGGCTCCAGCACTGATCCCTGTGGCACACCACTCGTTGCATCCTGCCAACCAGAAAATTACTCATTTATGCCAACTCTGTTTCATGTTAGCTAGCTGATCTTCTATCCAGGCCAATCTGTTATCCCCTACACCATGAGCTTTTATTTTCTGCAATAGCCTTTGATGTGGCACCTTATCAAATGCCTACTGAAAATCTAAGTACAGTACTGGCTCCCCTTTATTCACAGCACGTTACTTCTTCAAAGAACTCCAATAAATTGGTTAAACATGATTTCCCTTTCACAAAACAATGTTGACTCTGTCTGATTACCTTGAACTTTTCTAAGTGCTCTGTTACAATGTCTTTAATAATAGTTTCTAACATTTTCCCTATGACAAATGTTAAGCTAATTAGCCTGTCATTTCCTTCTTTCTGTATCCCTCCCTTTTCGAATAAAGGAGTTAGATCAGCTATTTTCCAATCTAATGGAACCTTCTCTGAATTTAGGGTATTTTGGAAAATTAAAACCAAAGCATCAGCTATCTCACTAGCCCCTTCCTTTAAGACCCTAGGAAGCAGTCCATCAGGACCTGGGAACTTGTCAGCCCGCATCTTCAACAATTTCCTCAGTACCACTTCCCTGGTGATTACAATTTTCTTAAGTTCCTCCCTCCCTTCCATTTCCTTATATACAGCTATTTCTGAGATGTTACTTGTAACCTCTATAGTGAAGACCGATGCAAAATACCTGTGCAATTCATCTGCCATCTCCTTATTTTCTGTTATTAATTCCCCAGATTCACTTTCTATAGGAACAATGCTCATTTTGTTAACTCATTTCTTTTTAAAATATCAATAGAAACTCTCATCATCTGCTTTTATATTCTAGCTAGCTCTCTTCCGTACTCTAATTTTTCTCTTCTTATTAATTATCTAGTCATTTCTTGTTGTTTTGTATACTCTGTCCAATCTTCTGACCTGCCACCCATCCTTGCACAATTATATGCTTTTTAAGTTTGTTGCTATCTTTAACTTTTTTAGTTAACCACAGATGGTGGGTCCTCCCTTGGAAATTTCTTTATCATTGGAATGTATCTATATGTATTCTGAAATATCCCCTTAAATGTCTGCCACTGCATCTCTATTGACCTATCCCTTAACCTAACTGGCCAGTTCACTTTAGCTAGCTCTGCTTTAATGCCCTTATAATTGCCCTTATTCAAGTTTAAAATACTAGCCTTAGACCCACTCTTCTCTCCCTCAAACTGAATGTAAAATTTAATCAATTATGATTGCTGCTGCCAAGGGTTGCCTTCATTATGAAGTCATTAATTAATCCTATTTCATTGCACAACACCAGGACTAGTATAGGCTGCTCTCTGGTTGGCTCCAGGACATGCTGTTCTATCATTTCCCATCTCTATCTTCATCCTTAATAAAATGTTCTAATGTTTACCCTGCCACAGATGTTAAATCAACTAGCCTTTAATCACCTGGATTAGCTGTGTCCCTTTTTAAAAATTGATACTACTTTCATCGCTGTTCAATCCTTTTGAAAATATCCACGTTCAACAAAGCTGTGAAATATAATTTCTAAGACCTCTGCAACTTTCCTCCTTCAAAGTCTTCAGGGTTCTAATATCTAACCCAACAGGCCACAACACTTTGTCTCCCCTTGGCTTAACTAACTCATCTGAAATGTTCACTTTATCCTCCTTAACACTGTTCCTTTATGTCTCGAACACTTCAGGATTGATCTCCTCTCCGGTATACTTTTCTTTAGGAAAGAGTAATGTGATGTAGTTATCAAACACCTTTTAAGTCATCCTCTACAAATTGACAATCCTCTCCTCTCAAGGGTCCCACCTCACTTTTAACAAACCTTTTATTGATATTGCTCTGTTCTGATGTTTTGATAACATTGGTTGAAGGATGAATGCTGGCAAGGACATGTGGCGAGCTCCCTGTTCTTCTTTAAATAGTGCCTTGGGATCTTTTACAGCTACCTGAGCAAGCAGCTGGGATTATAATTTCAACATCTCTTCCAAAACACAACACCTCCAACACTAAAGAACTTCATCAGTATAGAAATGTTAGCCTATATTTTATGGTCAAGCAATGGTGGTTGAATCCAAGCCCTTTTGACTCAAAACCAGTAAGCAGTACCACTGAGCTAAGGCTGATATCTAGCACGTTGCCAAATCTCAAATGTCCCAAAGCATTTCACATACAAATTACACTGAAGTAGCCATTGCTGTTGTTAACAAATGCACAGTAATTGAGTACAAGCTGTTACAAATAGGAATGAGATAAATGATCAATTAGTGTATTTTTGGTGGTGTTAGTTGAAAGAAGAAGTTTGTTGATGACACTGGAAAGTCTCCTCTTCCTTACTTATGTAATGTCATGGGTTCTTTACACCCCACCTGGGATCCTGCAAAAGGCACATGGAGACGTGGTTTAACATCGTATCTGGAGGACAGTGCCTACCAGGACAGCATTCGCTAAGTACTGCGCTGTCAGATGAGGACTGTGAGCAGATGGGGAGAAGAGTGCTGTAAGATTGGTGGCTGTCAGCAGAAGTGGTGGGGAGTAGGAGGGAGCCAAGCACATAGCCTTAATATTGGATTCAAAGGGAACTATGAGTTCCTTACACTTGATTTAAAAGGAACTTTTTGGAAAGATCCATAGTCAAAACATGTACTGATTTGCATTCTTGTGACAGATTCTGCCTAACCTGTTGTGTGCCTCCATGTATTTTGTTTTCGCAACAGATTTTTAATTTCACAGGGTTGCCAAAATTAAATGTAATGTACAAACAAAATACATGGACACACATGAATGATTGGAAGTCTTCTGATCCATTCCCAGTCACTAATGGAGTTAAACAGGGATCCGTGCTAGCGCCATCCCTCTCCAGCACGTTTTTCTCTGCCATGCTCTTTGATGCCTTCCATGATGATGATCCTGGCATCTCATGCACAGAAGCTGCTCAATCTGAGACAACTCCAGGCAAAACCAAGGTCTCCAAGGACTAACTTTACGATTTCCTGCTTGCCGATGACTGTGCACTGGCTGCCAGTTCAGAGCTGGACATACAATGTGGCATGGACTTGTTCTCCAATGCATGCGACAACTTTGGCCTCACAATCAGCATGAAGAAGACTAAGGTAACGTAACAGCCTGCTGCAGGAAAGGCCTATCTCGAGTTCAGGGTTTCAGTCCATGACCAGAACTTCAGCAGTGTATAAATTCACTCATCTTGGTTGCACACTCTCTTGAACTGCCTAAACTGACAACGAGACACATGCCAAAGCAAGTGTGGCTTTTGGCACACTTTAAATATCTGTCTGTTGGAGTAATAATCCTCTCTTCTCTTGACACACATAAGACTTGGGCTGTATACCAGCGTCATGCCAAGAAGGTGAACTACTTTCACTTGAGCTGGCTTTGGTAGCTTCTGAAGATCAGATGGCAGGACAAAATGCCAGACAGAGTTGTTCACCCGAGCTGGCATGCTAAGCATCCGCATCATATTGAGACAGTTACAACTGAGTTGGGCTGGTCATGTAGCCAGAATGCCTGAAACTCACTTACCAAAGCGAATCTTCCATGGAGAACTAGAGTCCGAGATGCGCTCTTATGGCAGTCAAAGGAAGCTCTACAAGGACACTCTGAAGTCTTCACTTAGGAGTTTTGATATTGACTTTGAGTCCTGTGAGAAGCTCATCCAGGAACAATGCACCTGGTACAACCAAATAAAAAACGATGCTGCCTCCTTCCAAAACAAGCGCATATCAGTGGAAGAGAGAAAACGCAAGGAGAGGTAATCTCAAGCCAGCAACTCATCCGAAACTCAATCAGCCGTGGGCTGTCCTATTTGTAGCAGACCCTTCCAGGCACAGATTGGCCTTAGCCATAACCTATGCATCCATCAGAACCCTACCAAACACCCCAAATGATGAACATCTTCGCCGCGATGGGCAAACCAGAAGATTTTAATATTAGAAGAGATTTGGAACAGAGGAACACAAAATGGCAGCTAAAAAGTCTTGAAAGCATGTTATCCATGACACTTATTAGGTTATGGGATAGGAACCACTAAGCAAAAAATTAGTACATTAATTGCCTTCCATCAATAATTAATTAGCTTGGGTTACAGTAGATTTGCCAGTTGGTCTCAACCCATGAATTGAAGAGGAAGAACTGGCTAGGTTTTAATGCTTCTGATTACTATCTTGATTCATATGGAGGACAGCATGAGGCTCAAATGTGATGCTTGTCATTGCTGAATAAATTGGCACAGCCCACACATGTATGACGGCCACTTAGGTGATACTATGTTTCTGTGGGATCCTTCATAGTAATGAGCAAATTTCAATTTGGAAGGGGAGGAAAGAAATCGGTAGAGCAAAAAAGTACGTCAGTTACTATGTGAATATGTAAGACAAACATCTGAAATAGTGACGTTCCAAATACATTCAGACTTCAGAGTTTAATTCTAGGATATTCAGACATTAAATATCCTGAGGTAACGCCACTACTTCCTACCATCTTGAACATTTAAAAACTTATCAATTACAAAGTAGAGCAAGCTGGTAATTTTGTCCTGTTCAAAAAACATTGGCAAAGATGTTTTGTACATTTATAACTCATTCATATCATCTTTCTGTAAACATGAAAGCAAGAAGTATTTCACAGCTAGCTAAAAATAAATACCGGTAAATGAGACCTGCTGTTGCTTCAACGAGTTGCACCACAAGTAATGATACTTTCGGACACAGTTTTCTAACTATGATTCCACATATTTTGAGCCCTTGATTTTGGTTATGCCTTCAGAGGCAATTATCACACGACAGTGTTATCTCAGAATAAACAGAGAAACCGTACTATCCGCGGCTGCATAAACTGCCCCCACCTGTTCCCCACCACCCCCTCCGCACCATTCCCAGCTCCGAGCAGCTCACAGTTAAAGACACAGTCAGTTAGATAGCAGTATGTTTCAGTGTGCAGGTGGCATAGTGGTATTGTCATTGGACTGGTAATCCAGAAACTCAGGGCAATGCCCTGGGTTCAAATCCCTCCATGGCAGGTGGTGGAATTTGAATTCGATAAAAATCTGGAACTAAAAGTCCAATGATGATCATGGAACCATTGTTGATTGTTGTAAACACCCGACCAATGCCAAAATTGGGAGAGCTGTCTCACAGACTAGTCAAGCAACAGCCTTGTCATCCTTACTAAGGAATCATACCTTACTGAATCTTCAACATCGACTCCAGACCCCATGAAGTCTCATGGCATCAGGTCAAACAAGGGCAAGGAAGCCTCCTGCTGATTACTACGTACAGCTCTCCCTCAGCTGATGAATTAGTACTCCTGCATGTTGGACATCACTTGCAGGAAGCATGGAGGATGGCAAGGGTGCAGAATGTACTCTGGGTGGAGGACCTCAATGTTCATCACCAAGAGTGACTCAGTAGCACCAGTACTGACTGAGCTGGCCGAGTTCAAAATGACATAACTGCTAGACTGGGTCTGTGGCAGTTGGTGAGGGAACCAAGAAGAGGAGAGAACAAACTTGACCTCATCCTCACCAACCTACCTGCCGCAGATGCATCTATCCATGACAGTATCGGTAGGAGTGACTCCACACAGTCGGTGTGGAGATGAAGTCCCACCTTCACGTTGAGGATACCCTCCATCGTGTTGTGTGGCACTACCACCGTGGTAAATGGGATAGATTTCGAACAGATCTAGCAACACAAGACTGGGCATCCATGAGGTGTGGTGGGCCATCAGCAGCAGCAGAATTGTACACAAACGCAATCTATAACCTTATGGCCCGGCATATCCCTCATTCTATCATTACCATCAAGCCAGGGGATCAACCCTGGTTCAATGAAGAGTGCAGGAGGGCATGCCAGGAGCAACACCAGGCATGCCTAAAAATGAGGTGTCAACCTGGTGAAACTATAACACAGGACTACTTGCGTGCCAATCAGCATAAGCAGCAAATGATAGACAGGGCTTAGCGATCCAACAACTAACAGATCAGATCCGAGCTCTGCAATCCTGCCACATCCAGTCATGAAAGGTAGTGGGCAATTAAACAACTCACTGGAAGAGGACACTCCACAAATGTCCCCATCCTCAATGATGGAGGAGCCAGCACATCAGTGCAAAAGATAAGGCTGAAGCATTTGCTACAATCTTCAGCCAGAAGTGCTGAGTGGAAGATCCATCTTGGCCTCCACCAGAGGTCCCTAGCATCACAGATGCCAGTCTTCAGCCAATTCGAATCACTCCATGTGATATCAAGTTACGGTTGAGGGCACTGGATACTGCAAAGGCTATGGGCCCTGACAATATTCTGGCAATAGTAATGAAGACTTGTGCTCCAGAACTTGCCGCGCCCCTAGCCAAGCTGTTCCAGTACACCTGCAATACTGGCATCTACCTGGGCTATGTGGAAAATTGCCCAGGTATGTCCTGTACACAAAAAGCAGGACAAATCCAATCTGGCCAATTACCACCCCATCAGTCTACACTCGATCATCAGTAAAGTAATAGAAGGGGTCATCAACAGTGCTATCAAGTGGCACTTGCTTATCAATAACCTGCTCACTGACGCCCAGTTTGAGATCCGCCAGGGCCACTCAGCTCCTAGCCTCATTGCAGCCTTGATCCCAACATGGACGAAAGAGCTGAACTCCAGAGGTGAGTGACTGCCCTTGACATCAAGGCAGCATTTGACTGAGTGTGGCATCAAGGAGCCCTAGCAAAACTGGAATCAATGGGAATCAGAGGGAAAACTCTGCTGGTTGGAGTCATACCTAGCACAAAGGAAGATGGTTGCGGTTGTTGGAGGTCAGTCATCTCAGCTCCAGGACATCACTGTAGGAGTTCCTCAGGGTAGTGTCCTCGGCCTAACCATCTTCAGCTGCTTCATCAATGACCTTCCTTCCATCATAAGGTCAGAAGTGGTGATGTTCACTGATGATTGCACAATGTTCAGCACCATTCGTTACTCCTCAGCTACTGAAGCAGTCCATGTTCAAATGCATCAAGACCTGGACAACATCCAGGCTTGGGCTGACAAGTGGCAAGTAACATTTGCCACACAAGTGCCAGGCAATGACCATCTCTAACAAGAGAGAATCCAACCATCACCCCTTGATGTTCAATGGCATTACTATCACTGAATCCCCCACTATCAACATCCTGGGCGTTACCATTGACCAGAAACTGAACTGAACTAGCCATATAAATACTGTGGCTACAAGAGCAGTTCAGGGGTTAGGAATCGTGTGACGAGTAACTCACCTCTTGACTCCCCAAAGCCTGTTACCATCTACAAGGCACAAGTCAGAAGTGTGATGGGATACTCCCCACTTGCCTGGATGAGTGCTGCACCCACAACACTCAAGAAACTTGACACTGTCCATGACAAAGCAGCCCGCTTGAGTGGCATCACATCCACAAACATTCACTCCCTCCACCACCGGTGGACAGTAGCAGGAATTCACCAAGGCTGCTTCGCAGCACCTTCCAAATCCACGACCACTACCACCTAGACGGGCAAGGGCAGCAGATAGATGGGAACACTACCACCTGGAAGTTCCCCTCCGAGTCACTCACCATCCTATCCTGGAAATATATCGCTGTTCCTTCATTGTTGCTGGGTCAAAATTATGGAACTCCCTTCTTAATAGCACTGTGGGTGCGCCCACACCACATGGACTGCAGAGGTTCAAGGCGGCAGCTCACCGCTACCTTCTCAAGGGCATCTAGGGATGGGCAATAAATGCTGGCCCAGCCAGCGAAGCCTACATCCCATGGATGAATAAGAAAAACCATAAATGGAAAATTAAAACACTAGCAGCAATTTATCACCAAACTACAAAAATATGGATTCCTGGGGCAGCTCAGTGAGTTGATGCAGTAAGGAGCTAAGTCATACAAACCATGAGGGCTCAGGATTAACTGATTAGTGCTGAATTAGTTGGCTAAACTAGAGCGATGCTGTACCATGGGGAAGACACAGGGCAAGAAAAAGAAAAAAATAAACAGTTCCCACCCGTTATTGCCATCTAGTGACCCACACTAAAAGTAAGCATGTGGATACTGAGTGAGGGGAGAACTGGGTTCAATGGCGAAGCCCCCTCCACAACTGATCAGCCTGTCAACCTACTTCTCTTGGCTGACATACAACAATGACCACTTGGGTGAATTATCAGAGGGCGACTATTTTCTATGGGACCATACATGATTAAGGGAATCAATATCTTCATGCGAGGAAAGGGAGAAAATGCAGTAAAAGAAATGGCACAGGCAATGCACTGCTAAAACGTCTCTCCACTTTAAATAGGAAGCCTTTGAGGAAAAAGGGTGCTAAAGCGCTAGTTTCACTTTTAATTATAATTTGACTGCAAAATTTACAGAACATGGATTCCATATACTGTTAAAAAGGCATACGAGATCCTTGGTTTACAAATAGAGACAGAGTATAAAAGCAAGAGAGTTATGTTAAACCTTTAAATATCACTGGTTAGGGTCTCAGCTGGAGAATTGTGCTCAATTCTGAGCATCACACTTTAGAAGGATGTCAAGGTCTTGATGAGGGTACCAAGGCTAGAGAAACTGGGACTGCTCTCCTTAAAGAAGAGAAAGTTAAAGGAAGGTTAACAAAGACACTCAAATTCATGGAAGGTTTTGATACAGTAAATAAGGAGGGCCTGTTTCTAGAGGGCAGAGATTTAAGGTAATTGGCAAAAGAGTCAGAGGTGAGATGAGGTAACTTTCACAAAGGGAATTGGATAAATATTTGAAGGGAAGAAAATTGCAAGATTTTGAAGAAAGAGCAAGGCAGTGGGACTAATTGGATAACTCTTTAAAAGTGCTGGCACAGGCATGATGGGCAAATGGCCACCTTATGTGCTGTAAAATTTCATGATGCTCATTCAAAATTATAAAAGAAACAACACAATAGACATTCAATAATCTAAAGTTATCAATATCAACACTTCAATGTATTTATGCATCAAAGTCACCATGCAATCTTGGGACTGAAATCTGTGCCTATGATCTTGCTCAGCCTGCTTGCCCTAATCTTGGCTGCACCACATGGGTGGAGATAATAGGCTGCTAAGTGCTTCCCAAGGAAAGAATGGTTAAAAATAGAAGGTGAATGACCCATGCAATTCTGATGTAACTCCCAATGATCAGTTTCAGAATTACACCAGCAGAGATCTGGAAGAAAGCTATTTGCCCACACACTCATCAGACTGCAGTTGTGCCTAGCAAAACCCAAATCAGATAAATCACATTTAATTTAAAAAAAAGCCTGCTGGGTCAAAAATCTAACTCACCAAATAATTAAACCACAGAGTTTGGAAAGGTCCCAGGTGTGGTGCTCAGTTAATCCCTCTCAGCCAGGGCAGTAATAGTCAAGATTCTACAACTGGCCATATAATCATTCAGGAGGGAACATGGTTGGCCCTTACGATCAGTATTCAGCTGCCCCTGCTGCAAGTGCACATATTAACACTGGTTGAGGAGAGGACTGGTTTCAGCTGTGATACCAACCTTCTTTGCATGGTTGAATAATCTGCTGACGCTCACAGTCAAGGTTCATGTATGAAAAACACCTTGTGTGATGATGGAGGTTGCCTAATGCCCATTGGAACCATATCCCAGCAAAAAGTAAGTTCCTTCAGGAGAGCATGGAAGGGGCAACGATTTGTTAAGAAAGTTTACAACAAAATAAAAATTCATCTAGATCTCAATCAAAACAACATATCTGGTTTACCACTGAACTAATCTATACTTCAATTTAATATCTATTCCTTGGCCGCTGCAAAATTGCAGAGATCATTTCTGGCCATGAGGTTTATGTGTAAATTCTCTTTTAATGTAAACACATCAAATCTGATTCATTTTCCTTTTATCAACATTCAATGATGCCTCACAATCCTGCTCTGCTGACTAAAAGTTGCCTCAATTATAGGAAATCACACTAGTTCAGTAAAGTTTACGTCACAGTAATTATGGGCATAGGAATTGGCACTGAACAAAAAATCTCCAAAGTGACTGCCAACTTTAACTGATACTGCAGAATTGACAATGAAAATCACAGAGGAATGATAAATAAACAAAATACATCTATAAGAATAAGTCAACACTGCAGGGAACAAATGAGGAAAAGGGAGATAAGATAAGGAATGTTGCTATCTCATGAAGTTATATGCTAATAAGTTCGCAGCAGAAAGCTGCACAAGTAGATTTACATCAGAGCCAGCTGCACTTTTCAGAAGGCAAGATTTGTATAAGAAAAAATGTGTTAAAGATAATGGAAAAGATTAACAGAAACTTAGATTTTATCACTTACCTCATTTTTCAGCTCCTCTATCTGATCCTTTAGTTCTCGAATATATTGGGTGGAGTCTGAGTTGTTAAGTTGGCCTTTAACTTTACCCTCTTCTTTCTGAAATGGAGAAGAAAAACACTAACTAGAACATTTGCCTAAGTCTCTGCTAAATGAAAAAGATCAAATAAAAACAAGTGAGATAATTTTTCACTTGAAAACGCACATTTTTCATTAAAAATTGTTTAATTTGGAAACAAGCAACATTATATTTATTACACTCATTCACAACACAAAAGCTAAAAAGGGAACAAGTTGAAAATTGTTCTGCTGTACCATGACAAGAAAACTGTTCAAATTGAAACATCCTATTACTTATATAGCAACGGGGAGAGCTATATAGTACTCATTTCCCTTCAGTGAAGCATATACAATGACTGTGTGTGTAACAGTACTGACAAGATCATAATTAATGATCACTGGAGTCACACATGTATCATCACCCCCAGTGGACCCGAGTTCTGTTTCACACTGCAGAAAACAGAGGCACTCTTTATAAGAATAGAATTATTGCCAATTTAAAAAAAATTCTATTCTAGCCAACATTTTATAATTAACAGCACTGTTAACTCTCCCTAACAGCACTGTGGGTGTACCTACACCACATGGGCTGAAGTGGTTCAAGAAGGCAGCTCACCACCAATTTCTCAAGGCAATTAAGGATGGACAATAAATGTTGTCCTACCCATCAACACCCACATCCCTGTGAAGGAACAAAAAAATTAACATAGGATTCAATAACAAGAGAATGCGTTCCGTCAATTCTGTAACAAGTGGGACTGAAATGCTGCACTACTCCAGTGGCAGTAGTATCTACTATTGGGATGTATGGAAAATATGATTATTAAATATAAAAATATTCTAATTAAAGACTACTATTTTTGAGTTTGTACTCAAAGACAGACCCAACCTACTGTGTTGTGACTTCCAACATGGGTAGGGCAAGAAGGCAGGACCCCAATTTGCTCCAGCCAGAAAGGGGATCAAACCCTGTACTGCTGGCATGAATCTGATCCACACTAGTCCCTAAGGAACTCTACTCACTGCGCCACAAGACCTCCTTCAATTTAAGACTATAGTTGATTAGCATTATACAAATGATTATGCTTAATCAGTGAAATGTACAAGCATATACTGATTAAACTTTTCCTGTATATCGCATTGTGACTTTATTCTTTCTCCTTTGCCATTTTCCGTGTATATGCAAGTTAAAAACACCAAATATGGAAACAACCTGTGCACTTACGTGTGTTGCTAATCATTTGCGCTTAGGTTTTGGAAAATTTAATATAGAATAAAATGTTGCTTTTTATGTTCACACTACTTTATCTACTGCTTTCTTGGGTTTACTCTTTGCCTAGGTCGCTGGTTACCTGGGTCTTCCTTCCCTTCTATTTAATCTTTGTCAATTTTTTCACTTTGGCTCTGTTACTAGTTTTCTTTCCATTCTTTATACTTGTTATACACAGAATTCTTGCAACTGAGACTTAAAAGACCTAGAGAATTCACACTGCCACAAGATGGCTTCTCACAGCATTGCCAGCCATTTTGAAATTGCTTTGGATATTGTGAATCCAACAAATTCCTCATTTGTATCCATGCTTTCCAGTTGGAATTCCATGGAAAACAGGAACCTTCATGAAATTGGGAGCACTGAAATGCACGTGCAAAATATTTTATCAATATGGGTACACCAACAGCATTAAAGTACAAAATTCCAAACTCAGCTGTTAAGTCAGGGTACAATGCTTTACACTTCCAGTTCAAGAAGTAGTCTTAGAGGGACTGATCCGCAGAAAAGCAGCAAAATTAAACAAAATTTCTGAACAAAATATCCTGTTGTGTAGCTGCTACCCCTCCTGGAATATGTCAATGGACTTATCCATCTTACAAAATCATTTACTTGTGACTACGTTTCTTAAGTTGCGACAGTCTTTGGAGGTAGCTCTGCCTGACAGTTCGGAGTAAAAGCCACCAAATCTTGCAGGATGATGTTGTGCCCATTATTACATGCTACTTGGTGGCAATGACAAGTGGTCATTGAAGGGGGTCTAGAGGTCGAATTACCAATCTGACCTTTATGTGGAAGAGGCATAGATCCACGAGTTAAAACATCTGATTAAACTGAACATAGGATTTAAACAAAGGATACAAAATTTTCCTTGGATGATAAAATCATCATGGGAAAAACATTTTAAAAAGATATATCAGGTCACTAGTACATCACTCCAGGAGCTAAAAAAAATCCTCGGTATTAACACTATATCAACATTCACAAATTCAAATGAGTTTCATTTTCTTTTTAATGGAACATTCTACTATATTAAACTCTGATTCTAAATGCACTGCTTTGATCTCAGACAAACATTGTCAAACTGGGATTGACCATTATTGTCTAACTTTATATAATAAATATAATGGATCTGATTATGTTGGAGGCAGCACAAGGCTTCTGGGAATTAGTGATGCGTTGAGGTTTTCCTCAGCTAACTGATAACAGAAAGCAGTTACCAAGCTTCCTAGTTGGGAACATTTAGCTTACAGGTGCCAGTTAAACTGTAAAGAGATGTCAGAATCTAGAAGTAATGACTTCCCTGTTTCTATACATTTCAGGTTTCTCTTGATAGGATTTTGCTTTCCCTTTAACACTATTGAAGTGTTTATTTTCTCTCCCCGCCCCAGATATTAAATCAGATGTTGGATATTAAATACATCTTACTCAGTTCAGCATTAAGTACTGCATTCAATGCTGTCAACACGGCACCAAGGAATACATAATGACCCACTATATGCATACATATCCTGAAATTTCTGGGATCAAAGGCAGGGACACTGGCAGGAAGGTGGGAGCAGGGTGAAGTGGTGGTCATTTCTCAATTTGGAGCAGAACCTATGTCTGGCAATGTTCTGCTCCTTTTAAGCTCCATGGGTAATTATAGTAATTTTGGGTCAAACTCATAATGCAGCTTAAGTAAATATATACATCACTTACCTCCAAAGCAACACTGGATGCCAGAGACATGAGAGAGTTTGTATGTGCACTGTGTCCAGCCAGTGGAGGAATGAAGTGCAACTCTTAATGATCTCTCCATCATTTGGGCCCTAGCCACGGCTCTTTTCACCACACAACAGCAGCTTCCACCGGGAAGAATCCCGAGTGGAATTCTAGCCTAAGCTACAACAACTTGCATTTATATAGCATAGAGTTAGATTTTTAAGGAGCATCTTAAAGGAAGAAAGCAAGATAGAAACACGGAGAAGTTTAGGAAGGGAATTCCGGAGTTTAGAGCCCAGATAGCTGATAGCACAGCTGCCAACAATGGAATTATTAAAATTAGAGAGGCTTAGGCCCTCAACTCCCTTGATGTAATCCTCCCCATAGTGAGTTACCAGCCTCAGTTGTACCATTTGGAAGCCTGATCCTTACCAACAAGAAAAAAAGGGACAGCGGTGGGGGAGGTATGTCAGAAAGCCTCACCAGGTAGTTAGCTTCCTGATTGTGTCTTGAGAATAATTCGTTCGTCCAGGGATAAATGACTACCCTGTGGAAATTCAGGAAAGTGGCAACAGAACATGGCTTCAACTTTATTTTAAAAAAGGCAAGAATACAACAACTTGGTTCTTTCAACCCCTACCATAGCAATATGGTGAAACTCCAATTAGGGTGGACGGCATTGTAACACATGACAAGAACCTTAAAAAAAAGTCCAATTAGACAGCATGACACTACTATTAATAACAACTTGTAGCTGTACAGTGCCAATAACAGGAAAATTGTCAAGGTGCTTCAAAGGAGCATAATCAAGTATTGAGCCATTGAAGCTTTGGTGATGGGGTCTGAACATGGTGGTGGTTGGTATGATAGGGGAGGGAGAGAGACAGGATAGCTTAATGGACAAGGGGGGGGGGGTGCATTCCACTCCTCCTGGTCCACAAGCAGCACCTGAAAAGCAATTCCCCTGCTGGATATGGCCCTTCACACCACCTTCAGCTGCTGGGTTTCCAATCCAGGTAAACCTAGCCCACAGCACTTAAATTTTACTAGCATTTTAAATTTGAACCATTTGTTAGCTGCCCAACCCCCAAATATCTCCATTACAACCAGAAGTGGGCACCTTCAAGGCGAGTTGAGGTCAGTTTTTTGAATTGTCAAATTTTTGGCTCTAGCCTCAACCCATTCTAGGGTGTGAATACTATCCCCCACATTTCTCCTCACAGCAGATAGGCAGGTTAGCAAGAGAAATTTCCCCCAGGATACCTTTTCAGATCCAAATCAGCATGGCACTAGTAAAGGCCTAAAGCAGGTTCCTTTGGGAAATCATGAGGGGCTGGTGAAAAAAAGACTTTCATGTTCTAAAAATGGTTAGCAAATTACATCATATAATGGTCATAGCTCACCTTCATGAATTATGTGGCCTGTTAGTTTACCTTCTACAATCCCTTGTTAACCTATGTATACACATTTTTAAAACTCATTCATGGGGTGTGGGTGTCACTGGCTATTTCCCATCCTTAATTACCTTCGAGGCGGTGGTGGTGAGCTGCCTTCTTGAATCGCTGCAGTCCATGTGGTGTAGGTACACCCACAGTGCTGTTAGGGAGGGAGTTCCAGGACTTTGACCCAGCGACAGTGAGGGAATGGCAATATATTTCCAAGACAGGATGGAGAGAGGCTTGGAGGGGAACTTCCAGGTGATGGTGTTACCATGTGTCTGCTGCCCATGTCCTTCTAGATGGTAGTAGTCATGGGTTTGGAAGGTGCTGTCTAAGGAGCCTTGGTGAGTCCCTGCAGTGCATCTTGTAGATGATACACACTGCTGCCACTATGCGTCAGTGGTGGAGGGAGTGAATATTTGTGGATGGGTGCCAATCAAGTGGTCTGTTTTGTTGATGGCATCAAGCTTCTTGAATGGTGTTGGAGCTGCACTCATTCAGGCTGTTAGGAAATAGAGATAGTTTTACTAAGTTATATTGGTATTCCTAAGTGTTAGGAATGAATTTTAGCTTTAACGTTTAAGTTTGATTTGTATTTCTGAATCTGTGTGTTAGGAAAGGTGAAATAGAGTTTTAGTTTCACTTTAAAAAGATGTTTGCATTTCCAATGAGAGTTTATGACTGAAGAAGTTAAGTAAACTCTGTGGCTAGGATTTCCCGGTCGCCGTGTAAAATGATGCGGGATGACGTCAGGTGGAACTCCTGACATCGCCCCTCCTCATTTCAATTTTCAGGTGGGCAGGGGCTCAGCAGAATCAGCTGAGGCCAATTGAGGCCATTGACAAAGTAATTATAGTATTTAATGGACCTGCCTGTCCAACCTTAAGGTAGGTGGACAGGCCAGGAGCCCTGGCGGGCATTGGAAAAAGCATGAAACCTCATCCATGGGTGGGATGAGATTTCATGTAGGTTTTTAAATTTTTAATAAAAGTGTTATTGAAAGTATGGACATGTCCCAACTCATGTGACAGTGTCACATGAAGGGACATGTCAGGGGAATTTTTTTTTCTGTCATTAACATTAAGCAGCACTTAGCCTCAGGGAGATGAATGCACTCTTCCGTGCGCATGCGTAAAAGAGCACACACTCGGCTGAGGGAATCCCCCCACCACCCACACAGGGAGCGCATAGCTGGGCGGGCCTTAATTGACCGCTCCTAAATTTCCCCCCCAATGGGGGGAAAATTCTGCCCTGTGTTTCTCTCCAAAGATGCTACCGGACCTGCTGACTTTTTTCCAGCATTTTCTGATTTTATTGAACATAACTTTCTTGCTTTTGTATTATGTGCCACTATTGATACAGTACAGCATCCTGCATGCCTCATTAACTGCTTTCTCATCCTCCCCTGCATCGTCAGTGATCTGTCCACATTTTCCCCCAAGTCTCTTTGCTTCTGCATCCCCTTTAGATTGTACCCTTTATTTTTAAATTCTCTCTCCATGTTCTTCTTATCCAAAATAAGGGCTGAATTTTCCCAGAATTGCACTAAGTGCGGTAGCGGGCAGGTAAAATGGAGTCCTACCCACTGATGAAAATGGTGGGTTTTCACGCCATATCTTCCCGAGCCTGCCTTAGATATACGCTCCCTCGAAACACGCCGTTTCCATGGAGGGCAGGATCTCACTTGCCCGCTCGCCATCACTCCGCTGTTGCATCATGCCAGCCGCCATCTTTAAAAGACAGCCGCCAGCAAAACGCTTATCATCACCAGCTCACCACCGCTGCCTGGGAGACATGGCCAGCAAAGGCAAACAGACTGCAGTCTCCCACTTCAACAACGGGTCCCTCGAGCAACTGCTGGATGCCGTGGAGGCCTGTCAGGATGTGCTCTACCCCCGGTCTGGCTGCAGGATGAGTAGCAATGTCACCAATCCGCTTGGGAAGTGGTGGCAGAGGTGGTCAGCGCCAAAGCCCTTCAGAAGAGGACAGCTACCCAGTGCAGCAAGAGGATGATCTCCTCCATTCCACCAGGGCAAGTCACTCTTTTCATCACTCCCAACTCACACACACACAAACCCATCACACAGGGCCCTCACTCACTACCAGTGCAAGAGACATCACCATTCGCTCTCTCACACTCAACTTCATTATCCTCATCCCTTCCATGGGACCACTCACCACCCACACAGGTCAGGCATACTTATCATCGGCAGGTGTCCTGATACATACTCCCCATCTCAATCCATGCAGCACAAACTGACTCACAAAAGGAGGGAAAGGTCACAGACAGGTGAAGGAATACTGGAATTCTGACAGAATTTGAAAACAGAGCCATCCAGCTGGCCAGTGATGATCTGGACCAGTCTTGTGCTAACAGTGTGGTTGGCGCTGCTCCACCAAGTGAGGATCCAGCAGTGCAACATCCATCAGACAACCATGCCGTGAGTGATGTGCTCTTTCATAGGCCACTGCCATGCACTAATTATCTCCCCTTGCTTTCGCAGGCACATCTGGGAAGCAGCTGACAGAGTCCACGACCCAGAGTCTCCAAGCAAGCTCCAAAGAAACCTCTGAAGAGGGATCTGAAGGCACCATCCCTGAAGTCCTGTCACAGCGCTCACCTACACCTTCCACCAGCGCAGAGACACACACCTCGGTGGGACCTAGCTTTAGAGTAGCCTTGAGATCACAATCTGGTGAGCACATCGCACTTTCTGATCCACAGCGAGGCGACCATGTTCCAGACTTTGATCAGGACCTGGTAAAAGACAGGCAACACCTGCAAGGAGCCACGAAGGCCCCTCAGGTCTACAAACAGGAGCTGCATGTCATAATTCAGGCCATGCATCTGGCGGAAGAAATACGTCGCCAGGGCACACCATCTTGGAGGGGGCTCAACGTAAAGGTACCGCTGCAGGGCCTGAAGGCGGAGAGTCGCCACCTGGGTGCATAGGCACACTAGCGCCTGACCGCCCTCCCTAAGCGGGAGACTCAGAACCTCCGCAGCGATCCAGTGCAGTCTTTTGTCCCTGAAGAAGTCGACGAGCATTCTCTGGATTTTTGTGACAAAGTCCGGGGGAAGGGTCAAAGTGACCAGCCGATACCACAGCATGACAGCTGGTTTATGACCAGAACTCGACCCCAGTAAGACAGCAGCTGCAAGCGAGCGGTGACTTTGGTCTCCAGCTCCTGCCAGTTCGCTGGCAAGGATTCCTTAGGGTAGAGATGGACCTCCAGACAGAGGAGGCTGGTCCCGCTCCAGGTGAAAGGCCTGAGCTCCTCGGGTAGGTGATCCATCTGCCACAGACCGACCAGGAGTCCAGAACATTTACCCCAATTGATCCTGGCAGAGGACGCAGCAGAGTAGACCTCCTGGCACTCGCACATCCTCTGCAGGTCAGCTGTGTCATGTGAACATGAGGAGCACGTCATCGGCGTAAGCCGAAAGGACCACCCCGATACCTGACCCGTGTAGAACCAATCCCAACAACCTCCTCCGTAAGAGGCACAGGAAAGGTTCCATGCAAATAGAATACCATTGGCCGGACAGGGGGCAGCCCTGACACACTCCCTCCCAAAGCAAAGGGGCGCCGTCAGGAACCCGTTAAGCTTAACTAGACACTCTGTGGCAGCGTACAGAAGCTGGATCCGGGCGACGAAATGCGTCCCAAACCCGAATATTCATGATCCACCCTGTCAAACGCCTTCTCCTGGTCAAGAGACTGGAAGGCGCTCGACAGACCATCCCTCTGGGAAAAATGGATAATGTCCCGAACCAGATGAGTATTGTCGGAGATAGTATAGCCCGGGACGGTATAGGACTGGTCAGGGTGGATCATGTGGCTCAGCATGGTGCAAGGCAACAAGACATTACCCTGGCAAAGATCTTGTAATCCGTGCTGAGGAGGGAGACTGGGCGCCAGTTTTTAAGTAGGTGGAGATCCCCCTTCTTAGGCAGCAGGGCAATGACTGCCCTGTGCCACAAAAGGGGCATCCCCCCGGTTGAAATACTCTCCCCCAGGACTCCCGCATAGCCGCTCCTCAGGACGTCCCAGAAGAACTACCCCAGAGTACTGAGGGAGGCAAGGGAGGAGATTGCTGGGGCCTTGACAGAAATCTTTGTATCCTCACTGGCTAAGGGTGAGGTCCCAGAGGACTGGAGAATGGCCAATGTTCCATTGTTTAAGAAGGGTAGCAGGGATAATCCAGGAAGTTACAGGCAGGAGAGCCTTACATCAGTGGTAGGGAAATTATTGGAGAAGATTCTTCGTGACAGGATTTACTACCATTTGGAAGCAAATGGGCGTATTAGTAAGAGGCAGCATGGTTTTGTGAAGGCGAGGTCATGTCTCACTAACTTGATCGAGTTTTTCCAGGAAGTGACAAAGATGATTTACGATGGAAGGGCAGTGGATGTTATATACATGGATTTCAGTAAGGCCTTTGACAAGGTCCCTCATGGCAGATTGGTACAGAAGATAAAGTCGCACAGGATCAGAAGTGAGCTGGCAAGATGGATACATAATTGGCTTGGTCATAGAAGACAGAGGGTAGCAGTGGAAGGGTGCTTTTCTGAATGAAGAGCTGTGACTAGTGGAGTTCCGCAGGGATCAGTGCTGGGACCTTTGCTGTTTGTAGTATACATGAATGATTTGGAGGAAAATGTAACTGGGCTAATTAGTAAGTTTGCAGACGACACTAAGGTTGGAAGAGTTGCAGATAGTGAAGAGGATTGTCAAAGAAAACAACGGGATATAGATCGGTTGGAGACTTGGGCAGAGAAATGGCAGATGGAGTTTAATCCGGACAAATATGAGGTAATGCATTTTGGAAGGTCTAATACAGGCAGGAATTATACAGTAAATGGCAGAGGGATCTGGGTGTACAGGTCTACAGGTCATTGAAAGTGGCAACACAGGTGGATAGGGTAGCCAGGAAGGCATATGGCATGCTTGCCTTCATTGGCAGGGGTATTGAGTATAAAAGCTGGGAAGTCATGCTGCAGCTGTATAGAACCTTGGTTAGGCCACATTTGGAATATTGCGTGCAATTCTGGTGGCCACATTACCAGAAGGATATGGAGGCGTTGGAGAGGGTGCAGAGGAGGTTTACCAGGATGCTGCCTGGTCTGGAGGTTATGAACTATGAGGAGAGGTTGGAGAAACTCGGACTGTTCTCACTAGAGCGATGGAGATTGAGGGGCGACTTGATAGAAGTTTACAAAATTATGAGTGGCACGGACAAAGTAGATAGTCAGAAGCTTTTTCCCAGGGTGGAAGAGCCAATTACTAGGGGACAAAGATTTAAGGTGAGAGGAGAAAACTATAGAGGAGATGTGCGGGACAAGTTTTTCACGCAGAGGGTAGTGAGTGTCTGGAATTCGCTGCCAGAGGTGGTGGTGGAAGCAGGTATGATAGTGGTGTTTAAGAGGCAGCTTGACAAATACATGAATAGGATGGGAATGGAAGGATACGGACCCAGGAAGTGCAAAATGTTTTAGTTGACGGGCAATATGATCGGCGCATGCTTGGAGAGCCGAAGGACCTGTTCCTGTGCTGTACTTTTCTTTGTCCTTTTTTCTAAACAAACAAGAGAAGAAGAATTGGGCTGTTACCGAGCAACAAGGGTCCAGGGGCGCAGGTCCCTCCTACAGACACACAGAGAAACAGCAGTTTCAAGTTCAGTTTGAAATCAAGACCCCAGAGAGACTTACACTGGGAGAGGAAGCTGCAGATTGCCTAAAAGAACCAGAGGTCCCAAAGGAGTGAGACAGAAACCAGGGAAAGACCCAACCAAGTCAAAGCAAGGGCAGGAACCTGGAAAAGGTTAATGAAGAGTGAGGGGGAGAGATAAAGGCTCCAAGCTTCAGATTTAAAGAGACAAAATCTGCAGAAAGCAGATTTAAAGCAAGAACAGCTGGCAAGAGGCAAGAAGGTCCAAAGAGACAGCTAAAGGTCTGTAACTCTTTGTTATGGACATGTAAAGCAGTGGTATTGTTGATGGCTGAGTCGGTGAGAGTGAGAGTGCGTGGAAGACAGCTTGAATGTATGTAGTGACCCAGGAAACAGGAACATTGGAAAGAGCATTCGGAATCCTGGAGGTGAAGCCATGCAGAAGGCGTCTGAGAAAGCATCGGTTTGGGGGAAGATTCCAAGGCAAGGTCTTGGAGAGTGGAGATTAGGAACCCTCCTCTGAAAGTCAGAGTACAGTGAGACTGGTTGGCTCACGGTGTGACAAGCGTCTGGGGGGAGTTGAGGAGAGGTCCATTGCAACAGGTTGAGGTGGCATCCGTCACTTGGTTTCAGTGTGGTGTGTCTGACCACATAGTGCCTATTGGTACATGGACTGTGTACTTATATGGACATTAAGATAACTTTTGTAGCTTGTGTTATCCTTACAAATCTGTATATATCTGTAAAGGTATAGTTTATCTTTTCTTGTTGAATAAATGTTTTATTCTTTTGTTAAAAGTTCATCAGCTGATTCCTGTGACTCCATTCAGTAGCTACTCTCCACGTATCTAAACAAACAAATAAAAGTTAGGATCTATCAAACTGGGTTCCACCCTGGGATCAGGCTTGTCCAGGGGTAATCTCGGCTGGGGATTGTAACACAGGCAAGTGGAGAGTATTCCATCACGTTCCTGATTTGTGCCTTGTAGATTGTGGACAGGATTGAGAATCAGGAGGTGAGTTACTTGCTGCAGGATTCCTAGCCTCTGACCCGCTATTGTAGCCACAGTATTTATATGGCCAATCCAGTTCAGTTTCTGGTCAATGGTAACCCTCAGGATGTTGGTCATGAGCAATTCAGTAGTAGTAATGCCACTGAATGTCATGGGACGATGGTTAGATTCTCTCTTGTTGGAGGTGGTCATTGCCTGACACTTGTGTGGCACGAATGTTACTTGCCACTTGTCAACCCAAGCCTGGATATTGTCCAGGTCGATCTGCATTTGGACATGGGCTGCTTTAGTATCTGGGGAGTTGTGAATGGTGCTGAGCATTGTGCAATCATCTGCAAACATCCCCACTTCTGACCTTATGATGGAAGGTCATTGATGAAGCAGCTGAAGATGGTTGGGCCTAGGACATTATCCTGAGGAACTGCTGTAGTGATGTCCTGGAACTGAGATGATTGACCTCCAACAACTACAACCATCCTCCTATGTGCCAGGTATGACTCCAACCAGTGGAGAGTTTTCCCCCAATTCCCATTGAATCTTGTTTTATTGGGGCTCCTTGATGCCATACTCAGTCAAATGCCACCTTAATGTCAAGGGCAGTCACTCTCACCTCACCTTTGGAGTTCAGCTCTTTTGTCCATGTTTGTGCCAAGGATGTAAAAATGGTGAGGAGCTGAGTGGCCCTGGCGGAACCCAAAGTAGGTGCCAGTGAGCAAGTATTGCTAAGCAAGTGTGCTTGATCACTATTGATAACCCCTTCCATCACCTTACTGATGATTGAGGGTAGACTGATTGGACGGTAATTGGCCAGGTTAGATTTGTCCTACTTTTTGTGTACAGGATGTACCTGGGCAATTTTCTACATTGCCAGGTAGATGCCAGTGTTGTAGCATACTGGAACAGCTTGGGCACTGGAAGTTCTAGAGCATAAATCTTCGGTACTATCGCTGGAATATTGTCCAGGGCCCATAGCTTTTGCAGTATTCAATGCCTTCAGCCATTTCTTGATATCACGTGGGTTGAATCAAATTTGCTGGAGGCTGGTCTGTGATGCTGGGGGCCTCCTGAGGGGGCTGAGATGGATCAGCTACTAGGCACTTCTGGCTGAAGGTTGTTGTAAATGCTGTCTTATCTTTTGCATTGATGTGCTGGGCTCCCCCATCATTGAGGATGGGAATATTTATGGAGCCTCCTCCGCCAGTGAGTTATTTAATTGTCCACCACCATTCAGGCTGGATGTGGCACGACTGCAGAGCCTAGATCTGATCCATTGGTTGTGGAATCGCTTAGCTCTTATCACTTGCTGCTTATGCTGTTTGGCATGCAAGTAGTCCTGTGTTGTAGCTTCACCAGGTTGACACCTCATTTTTAGGCATGCCTAGTGCTGCTCCTGGCATGCCCTCCTGCACTCTTCATTGAATCAGGGTTGATCCCTGGCTTGATGGTAATGGTAGAGTGGGGGATATGTAGGGCTATTAGGTTACAATTGTGGTTGAGTATAATTCTGCTGCTGATGGCCCACAACACCTCATTGTTGCCCAGTCTTGAGTTGCTAGATCTGTTTGAAATCTATCCCACTTAGTACGGTGGTATTGCCACACAACATGGTGGAGTGCATCCTCAATGTGAAGACGGGACTTCGTCTCCACAAGGACTGTGCAGTGGTCACTCCTACCGATACTGTCATGGATAGATGCATCTGTGGCAGGCAGGTTAGTGAGAATGAGGTCAAGTATGTTCCCTCACCAACTGCCGCAGACCCAATCTGGCAGATATGTCCTTTAGGGCTCGGCCAGCTTGGTCTGTGGTGGTGCATGGTGCTATTGAGCCACTCTTGGTGATGGACATTGAAGTCCTCAACCGGAGTACATTCTGCACCCTTGAACCTCTAAGTGATGTTCAACATGGGGGAGTACTGATTCACCAGCAGTGGCCAGGGGGTGGGGGGTGCCAGGGGCAGTATGTGATTATCAGCAGGTGGTTTCTTTGCCCGTGTTTGACCTGATGCAATGAGACATCATGGGGTCCAGAATCAATGTTGTGGCCTCCCAGGGCAACTCCCTGCTGACGGTAAATCATTGTGCCACCGCCTCTGCTGGTCACTCCTACTGATACTATCATGGACAGATGTATCTGCAGCAGGCAGGTTGGTGAGGACGAGGTCAAGTATGCTTTTCCCTCTTGTTGGTTCCCTCACCACCTGCTGCAGACGCTGCAGGGATGATGATGATGGTGGTGTCTGGCTGTTGCGCGACTAGTCTGTAACGCAGCTCTCCCAATTTTGGCACTATCTCAGATGCTAGTGAGGATGACTTTGCAGGGTCGACAGGACTGAGTTTGCCATTGTCGTTTCTGGTGCCTAGGTCGGTGCTGGGAGATCATTCCTTTTAGACGTTTTAGCGGTTTGATACAACTGAGTGGCTTGCTAGGCCATTTCAGAGGGCGTTTAAGAGTCAACCACATTGTTGTGGATCTGAAGTCACACATAGGCCAGAGCAGGTAAGGACAGCAAATTTTGTTCCTTAAAGGACATTAGTGAACTAGATGGGTTTTTCTGAAAATCGACAATGGTTTCATGGTCATCATTAGACTTTAAATTCCAGATCTTTATTGAATTGGATTCAATTAAAGATTGGTGGGATTCGAACCTGGGTCCCCAGAGCATTACCCTGGTCTCTGGATTACTTGTCCGGTGAGAATACCACTACGCCATTGCTTCCCCCTTATGTACAAATAAAATGATCTTGAAAATAGATACATATTCCATTTAAGTAAGTACCTTAGCAGAACCCATAAGATAGTCATTAAATCATGTGTGAACATAGGATGTGGTTTCCTTCTCTTGTAGCATATGCAAAGATGTGTGGTGCAAGCCAAACTGTAGGGATCCATGGGTTCTAAATTAATGTCTTTAATTTCTTCATTAGAGATGTACTGAATGCAACTTTAACATTAAATATCACTACAGTTGTGCATTAGATTAATGCAAGCAGGACTATATTAAGATGTTCTTTGGAAACTTTTCTGAATGATTTCTCTATACGGGTTAATAATGTAAGGAGTAATGCAGGACCACTTCTTGATGGCATATTCAAAAAGGGCCTTATTTATTAGCGTGTGGGGATGGTGGAAAATGTAGATGTTAAAATCACCTGAACCATATCAATTGCTACATCATCAGATGTAGCATCCTGATTGTGAGTTGCAGCAAAGTATGAATGCACTATTTTGGGAAAGCTAATTTTAAAACAATTTGGATAGAATTGGGTGGTGAATTGGGGGAAAAAAACTAGAGGCAATGTTCAAATTAAGAATTAATGTCACATTGAAAGGCAAAGAAATAACCTGCATTTCTACAATGTCTTTCACTTCACCAGGATGTCACATGGGAGAGGATGCCAGATATCACTTAACAGCCAATGAGCTATTTTTGAACCAGTCACTGTTGTTAACACAGAAGATGAGGGCTTATGGAGTTGCGGGGGTGACATATTAGAAAGGATAGATATTTGGTTAACAGACAGGAAGCAGAGACTAGGGATAAATGGAACATTTTCAAATTGGCAGGCTGTGACTAGTGGAGTGCCACAAGGATCAGTGCTGGGGTCTCAGATATGTACAATCTTAAGACACAAATAGGCTGCAAAGAGAGATAGACAAGTTAAGTGAATGGGCAACGAGGTGGCATATAAAGTATAATGTGAGAAAGTGTGAGGTTATTCATTTTGGTTTTAAGAATAGAAATGCAGAATATTTTTTAAACAGACGGGAAAGTTGCAAATGTTAATGTTCAGAGAGACTTGGGTGTATTCGCACAAGAACACAAAAGGTTAGCATGCAGGTACAGCAAGCAATTAGGATGTAACAAGTGGTATGCCACAGGGATCAGTGCTGGGGTGTTAACTTTTAATTTACAAAAATGACTTGGGTGAAGGGATAGATTGTATGGTTGCTAAATTTGCTGACGACACAAAAATAGGTAGGAAAGTTAGTTGTGAAGAGGATGTAAAGAGGCTACAAAGTGACAGAAAGATTAAGGGAGTGGGCAAAGATCTGGCAAATTGAGTATAAAATGGGCAAATGTGAAAGTGTCCATGTTGGCAGGAAGAATGAAAAAGCGTATTATCTAAATGGTGAGAGATTGCAGAGTTGAGATTCAGAGGGATTGGAGTGTCCTAGTGCATGAATCACAAAAGGCAAGTATGCAGGTATAGCAAGTAATTAGGAAAGCTAATAAAATGTTGTTTATTGCGAGGGGAATTGAATACAAAAGCAGTGAGGTTATGCTTCAGTTGTACAGGGCATTGGTGAGACGACGTCTGGAGTACTGTGTAGAGTATTGATTTCCTTACTTAAGGAAAGATGTAAATGTGTTAGAAGTAATTCAGAGAAAGTTTACTAGAATACCAGGAATGGGAGGTTGTCTATGAGAAA
The DNA here is from genome assembly GCF_017639515.1 of Carcharodon carcharias. NCBI lineage: Eukaryota > Metazoa > Chordata > Chondrichthyes > Lamniformes > Lamnidae > Carcharodon > Carcharodon carcharias. The sequence goes on along the minus strand of NC_054482.1, from coordinate 101,585,171 downwards.
AGGCTGGACAGGTTAGGCTAAACTGGAGTTTAGCAGAGTAAGAGTGAGAGGTGACTTGATCGAAATCTTTTAAGATCCTGGGTGGTCTTGACAGTGTGGATGTGGGAAGGGTGTTTGCTCTTGTGGGAGGATCTAGAACTAGGGGTCACTGTTTAAAAATAAGGTGTCGTTCATTTAAGACAGAGATGAGGAGAACTTTTTTCCTCACAGAGGGTCGTGAATCTTTGGAACTCTATTCCTCAAAAGGCAGTAGAAGCAGAGTCTTTGAATATTTTTAAGGCAGAGCTAGATAGATTCATGATTAACAAAGTGGGGGTGAAAGCAGATCAGGCACAGGTGGGAGGTTACAGTCAGATCAGCCATGATCTTATAGAATGGCAGAGTAGGCTTGAAGGGCCAAGTGGCCTACTCCTGCTTCTAGTTCTTATGTTCATATGTTCATTTGGCATGTTGGCCTTCATTGTAAGGAGACTCAAGTACAAGAATAAATAACTCTTGCCACAAATGTGCAGGGCTTTGGTGAGACCACACCTAGAACACGGTGTGCAATTTTGGTCTCCATATTTTAAAAAGGATAGACTTTTTTATATCCTTTAGGAAAGTGAAGGTTCACTAGATTAGTTCTGGGATGAGTGGGCTGTCCTAAGAAGGAGGGGCTGAGTAAAATGGGGTCTACATTCTCTGGAGTTTAGAAGTACGAGAAGTGAACGCTTGAAAAATTCAAGATTATGAAGGGGCTCAACAGGGTAGATACTGAGAGCTCGTTTCTCCTGACTGGGAATCTAGAACAAAGAAGCACAGTTTCAGAATAAGGGACCAATGATTTAGGATTGAGATGAGGAGAAATTTCTACACTCAAAAGGTTGTGAATCTTTGGAATTCTCTGCATCAGAGGGTTATGGATGTACCATAATTGAATATATTGAAGGCTGAAATATTTGATCTCTCAGGGAACCGAAGAATATGTGGAGCGGGCAGGAAAGAGGAGCAGAGTTGAAGCCGAGTATGAATGACACAGTAGGCTCGACGGGCCGTATGGTCTTCTCCTGCTCTTATTTCTTGTGTTTGTACGCAATGCCACAGCCAATTGCTGCACAGCAAGTCACACAAGCAGCAATGAAACGTACAATCAATTATCACCTTTTAGACTCTGTTTCTCTCTCCACAGATGCTGCCAGGCCTACTGAGTATTCTCAGCATTTTCTGTTTTTATTTCAGGTTTCCAGCACCGGCATTTTATCTTAGTGCTTTTATCCACTACCACTTCTCTTCCAGGAATGCCTACCTTGAATCCTGTCTTCTCTCTGACAGGATTTCTATTTGTCCTTTTCACCATGTTCACCTTCATTACTTTCCATTTCCCTCCTGGTGTTTACTATTTTGCTCCACCTGTTCCACTCCCTCTTAAACAGTATAAAATCCATCATATTCCTACTTCTGTTTAGCTCTGAAGAGGCATATGGACTTGAAACGTTAACTCTGTTTCTCACTCTACAGATGCTGCCAGACTTGCTAAGTTTTTCCAGCATTTTCTGCTTTTATTTCAGATTTCTAGTATCTGCACTATTTTGCTTTTACCACTTTTTGGAGGTTTGCTTGATGAATAACATTGGTCAGAATACCAGCAGCACTCTACTACTTGCTTATTCATTCATGGGATGTGGGCACCACTGATAAGACCAACATTCATTACCCTTCCCCAATTGTCTTCGGGAACATAGTTATGAGTCACCTCTTGAACTGTTGCAATCCTTTTAGTGTACATATACCTACAGTGCGATTAGGGAGGGAGTTCCAGGTTTTTGACCTGGTGACAATGAAGAAACAGCGATATATTTCCAGGTCAGGATGGTGTGTGGCTTGGAAGGAAACTTGAAGATGGTGATAATTGCATATTCCTGCTGCTCTTGTCCTTCTAGGTGGTGGAGGTTCCATCTTTGGAAAGTGTTGAAGAAGAAATGTTGGCCAGTTGCTGCAGTGCACAATGCAACCACATCGTGCTACTGGTGCAGGGAATTAACATTTGAGGTTGCGGATAGGCCAATCAAACAGGTTACTTTAATATAAAAGCAAAATACTGTGGATGCTAGAAATTTGAAACAAAAACAGAAAATGCTGGAAAAACTCAGCAGGTCTAGCAGCATCTGTGGAGAGGAGCAGTTAACATTTCGAATCCGTATGACCCTTCTCCAGAGCTGAAGAGAAGTGGAAATGTGATGAAATTTATACTGTTTAAAGGAGGGTGGAGCAGGTGGATATAAGTATTGGAGATGTACCATGTGAAGGTGATAGAGGGTTGGAAATTGGAAGCAAAATTGATAAATTGTTCCAAGTTTACCAACTCCAACATGATGCCACCACCAAACACATCTTCTCACCCCCTTTGTCAGCATTCCGTAGGGACTGTTTCCTCTGGGACATCCTGGTCCACTCCTCCATCATTCCCAGCACCTCAGCCACTATCGGCACCTTTTTTAACCCTTTCCACCACCAATAACTCCCTTTGTCCTTTAGTTCATGACATCTTTGTCAATCTCTCCTTTGACCCCTCCTTTCGCTGGCCTTCTATCCAGCTTCACCTGCTCCACCCCACTTAAACAGTAAAAATTTCATCACATTTCCACTTCTCTTCAGACCTGGAGAATGGTCATACAGACTTGAAACGTTAACTCTGTTTCTCTCTCCACAGATGCTGCTAGGTCTATTGAGTTTTTCCAGTATTTTCTGTTTTTGAAGCAGGCTACTTTGTCCTGGATGGTATTGAGAGCTTCTTGAGTGATATTGGAGCTGCGTTCATTCAGGCAAGTGAAGAATATTTCATCATATTCTTAACTTGTAGATAGTGGAAAGGCTATGGAGAAATCAGGAGGTAAGTCACTTGCCACAGAATACCTAGCTTCTGACCTATTCTTGTGTACGCAGAATTTGTGCAGCTGAGCCAGTTAAGTTTCTGGTCAATGATGACCCCAAGATGTTGATGGTTTGAATCATCCTTGTTCAAGATGTTCGTTACCTGATACTTGTGTGGCAAATGTTACTTGCCACTTATCAACCGAAGCGCGAATGTTGTTCAGGTCTTACTGCAAGAAGGCACACACTAGTTCATTATCTAGTTAAAGATGAGTAATGTGAAATATTAGATACAATAAGCATAATGAGGGAGGAAGTACTGGAGGGACTGACATCTTTGAAGGTGGATAAATCACCAGGGCTGGATTGTACTGCAGGTTGTTAAAGGAAGCCAGGGAGGAAATAGCGATACTCTGAGGATCATTTTCCAATCCTCATTAGATACAGGCGAGGTACCAGAGGATTGGAGGCCTGTGAACATTGTACCAATATTTTAAAATGGTGTGAGGGATATCCCAGAAAATTATAGGCCAGTCAGTCCGACTTCGGTCATGGGCAAATTATCGGAATCAATTCTGAGAGACAGGCAGGCATTGATCAGGGATAATCAGCATGGTTTTGTTAGGGGAAGATCATGTCTTATTAACTTAATAGGAATGTTTGAGGAAGTAACAAGGAGTATTGATGAGGGTGGTGCAGTAGATGTTGTCTACATGGATTTTAGTAGGGCATTTGACAAGGTCCCACATGGTAGCCTGGTCAAAAAAGTGAGATCCCAGGGGATACAGGGTAAGGTGGCAAGCTGGATCTAAAATTGGCTCTGCGACAGGAAACAAAGGATAATGGTCAATGGATGTTTTTGTGAATGGAAAGCTGTTTCCAGTGGCACTCCACAGGGCTCATCATTGAGGCCCTTGCTTTTGTTGTATATATTAATGATTTGGACATAAATGATCAGAAAAATTGCAGATGACACAGGGCTGTGTAGTTGATGGTGAAGAGGACAGTCATTGTCTCCAGAATTATATCAATGGTTTCGTTGAGTGGGCGTAAAAGTGACAAATGGAATTCAATCCAGAAAAGTGTGAGGTAATGCATTTGGGGAGGGCAAAAAAAGCAAGGGGATACTCAATAAATGAGAGGACATTGAGAGGAGTTGAGGCAGTGAGAGACCCTGGAGTGCATGTCCACAGGTCTCAGAAGGTGGCAGAACAGGTGGATAAGGTGATAAAGAAAGCATATGGAATGTTTTCCCTTATTGGATTGTATTGAAAGTATTGAACACAAAAAAACAGGGGTGTGACGATGGAACTGTATAAAACGCTGGTTAGGCAACAGCTGGGCTTTTGTGTACAGTCCTTGTGACCACATTACAGGAAGGACATAATTTCTCTGGAGAGAGCAGAGAGGAGGAGATTTACAAGAATGTTGCCAGGGCTTGAAAATTGCATCTATGAGGAAAGATTGGATAGGCTAGGGTTGTTTTCCTTAGAACAGAGGAGGCTGAGGGGTGACCTAATTGAGTTGTACAAAATTGTGAAGGGCCTCGATAGGGTAGACAGGAAAGACCTGTTTCCCTGAGCTAAGGGGTCAATTACCAGAGGGTATTAATTTAAGGTGATTGGTATAAGGATTAGAGGGTACATGAAGGAAAAACTTATTCACCTAGAATGTAGTGGGCATCTGGAAATCACTGCTTAAATTGACGGTTGAGGCTGAAACGCTCAACTCATTTAAAACGCACCTGGATCTGCACCTGAAGCGCTGTAACCTGCAAGCTACGAACCAGGTTCTGGAAAGTGGATTAAAAATGAGTGGCAGGTTTATTTTTTTCTCTTTATTTGGCTGATGCAGACATAATAGGCTGAATGGCCTCTTTCTGCGCCGTAACTTTTCTACGGCTCTATGGAATTGTGAATGGAACTGAACATTGTTCAATCGATAGTGAACATCCCCAATTCTGACCTTATGATGGAGGGAATGTCATTGATGAAGCTGCTAAAGATGATTGGGCCTAGGACACTGCCCTGAGGCATTCCTGCAGTGACGTCCTGGGGTTGAGATGATTGGCCTCCAACAACCAAAATCATCCTAAAAACAAAAAAACTGTGGATGCTGGAAATCCAAAACAAAAACAGAATTACCTGGAAAAACTCAGCAGGACTGGCGGCATCGGCGGAGAAGAAAAGAGTTGACGTTTTGAGTCCTCATGACCCTTCAACAGAACAGTTTCAACTCTTTTCTTCTCCGCCGATGCTGCCAGACCTGCTGAGTTTTTCCAGGTAATTCTGTTTTTGACCAAAATCATCTTCCTTTGTGCTAGCTTGACTCCAGCCAGAGAGAGCTTTCTCCCAATTACCATTGATCTCAATTGTAGCAAGGCTCCTTAGTGACACGTTCAGTCAAGGGCAGTCACACTCACCTCTCCTCTGGTCCATGTTTGGACCAAGAATGTAATGAGATCAGGAGCCAAATGGTCTTGGTAAAGCCAATTTGAACATCAGTAAGCAAGTTACTGGTGACTAAGCGCTTTATAGCAATGTCACCATCCTTTCTAGCATTTTGCTAATGATTGAAAGTAGGCTGATGTTATGGTAACTGACCATATTGCATTTGTCCTTTTTGTGAGCAGGAGTTATGTGGGCAATTTTCCACTTTGTTGGGTAGATGCCAGCACTGTAACTATATTGGATTAGCTTGATACAGCTAGTTCTGGAGCACAAATCTTCAGCACTATAGCTGGGATGCTGCCAGGTACATAGATTTTGCTGTATCCAATGCCCTTAGCTGTTTCTTGATATCATGTGGAGTAAGTCGAATTGGCTAAAACTGGCATGTATGATGGTGGGGACCTCAGGTGGAAAGTGAAGTGGATCATCCACTTGGCCCTTCTGGCTGCATCTCATCTGAAAGGCGGTGCCTTCAACAATGCAGTGCTGCAATGAAGCAGCAGCCTATATCATGTGCTCAAGTCCTGGTGTTGACCCTGAGCCTGTAATATTGTGGCTCAGCAGCAACAACGCTGCTACAGGGCCAAGGCTAACACTGAAGGAGGTGCAAATTAAATATGAATCATATAGAGGTAAGTATCAGGTCACAGACCTAAATGGTTACACAGGAACGTTAACAGGACAAAAGAAAACGTAAGTACTTCAAAAGTTTCCAGGAAACCATAAAGGGCAAACATTAGAAAAATATACAACTAAATTAAAAACTGCTCAAAAATATCCAGTATGAAAAGTTGAAATTGAAAAAAGAAACCAAAGGAAATATTTTCTTTTGACATGCTCAGAGTCGACAAAGTATGAAAAACACATGGTGTTTCCCCAAAAGCAAAAAGTAAGATACAGGGAAAGTAAAAAGTGTAAGGCGAAAATTTGGATCAACAATTTTTACCGCAGAACTAATAGTATGTTCTCACTGCTGGCACAATGGGCTTTATGAAGAAATTAGAGAGTAGTATTAAAGTCATTTAAGATATAGAGTATTAGAATATTAAAAGGTACAGACATGGAGCAGTACAATCAAAAATACTTGGTAAAATAATGGTGGAAACAGAAGCAGCTATGGTTGAAATTTTGCACACACTAGTAGCAGCAAAATTGCATCAGAGTTTATTACTTAAAAGGTAACAGTTTGAAGCCAAAACTGATTTCTGAAAGGCAGGTCACTCCCACCTACAGAATTGGTATGAGTTGGTAAGCAGGCAATTGACAAGAGGCATTTGACAAGATGTGTCAGAAAAGATGCAAAAGTGCTGTTAATAAAGGGTAGTCTTGATTCTAACCAGGCAAGTGGGATCAGCTGATTAGCCTCAGGAAGAAACTGTTTCTGTTAATATTTTAAGTGCTTTGAATGATGGTACATCATCGTATGAAACAAAGAAACAGTTCAGAGGAACGGATAATATTTAGAGTGATTCTACAACAACAGCACCTTGCATTTTTTTAGCACCTTCAATGTAGTAAAAATCACAAGGCACTACAAAGGAGCATTATCAAAATTTGACACCGAGTCACATAAGGCGATTTAGGGTGGATGTCAAAGAGATCAGGTTTAAGTAGTGTCTTGAAGGAGAAATGAGAAGTACAGGCACAAAGAGGCTTAGAGGGGGAATCCCCGAATTTAGGGTCTTGGCAGTTGAATTCACGACTACCAGTGGTGGAGCGATAAAAATCGGGAATGCACAAAAGGTCAGAAAACTTACAAATTAACTTAATAACAAGAAGGGTTTGGAAATACATGTTGGTATCAAAAATAGCAAACATAACTTCAAAATGAAACAATATTGTTAAGTAAGATGACTCAGGAAAACACCTTGGTGGAATGGCTGATCAGACATGAGAAGTAATGTCAAAGTATAGAACAGCATTTGCAAAGTAAATAGATGCTGGGGTGAACAGAAAATCCACAGAATACAAGCCCATGAAACTAAAGTTGACCATCTGTAAACATAGTGACGAGACCACAGATGATTGTACCGTACCAAGCATGAAGTTCAAGCGGTAAAATAAAATGGATAAATAGCAAATGGTGGAAATCAACAAAATCAGGAAATGCTAAAACCTACAGCAGGTTAGTAAGCATTTTTAAAGAGAAAACGAAAACTGATTATGTTGTTCTGGGGGGGTGTGCCCTTTGTCAAGACATGAAGTTGAAACAGTAGCCTGATATTGCTGGCATCTTGATAAGATATACACCTCAGTGTCAAAAAACTGCTGCCTCTTGCAACATATCTGGCAAGTTCCTGATTGGCTGCATAACTTCCTCTTAGGCCACCAATATTAGGTCATGACAAAACAGACATGTGTCGTCTTCTTGCAATATTTACCCCAGAGCTCCCTCACAGAAGAACGGTCAATGCTCTTTTGCATTGTTTTGAACTAACTAGATAAGTGTCATCTCAAATGGTGCTCTATTCAATGATGACACCAGCCAAGATGACTTTGATCCCAGGATCTCCATGCAGAGGGCTGAAAAACACCATTAGGATCAGTTTCCAGCAATTCAAACAAAAAAAAAAGTTTTGTACTCCATTTTGCTGTGCTGGTGCAAGATCTGGCATATAAGTGCATGTTCATCCTATAAAGGTGAAATTTATATCAGTTGCAGCTATCAGGTTTTTACCATATTGCATTTGCAGTATTTTGTTTTGTTCATCAGTTACTTCAAAAATCTGATAAGGGACAGCATACATTACAATGAGCAACCACACAAAAGGCAAAACTTTACCTTTTAACACCAGTTTCCTCACAATCCAAAAAAGAAAAGTTTAAACCAAAAAATAAAAAGTTTAAACTATCTTCCGGTATGAAACATGATCCCTAGCATGAGAAAGAAATTGCTCAGTGCCAAGAAGTTTCTTCTACCAAAATCAATCTGGTTCACTAGGTGTATAATTCTAAGAATAAGGTTTACATTAATCACAGCTTATGTTTGCAGCTGGTTCCCAGCTAAGTTATATAGGAACCACATCGCCTCCATATTAAGTTTCTCTTGTGATGAATCAGCAATACTGGGAAGTGAGAAACTTTCAGAGATTTCAGGACCACTTGTGTTTGATGAGGACCAGTTACATACTGCAAAACTTCCCAAAGCTTGCAATGTTGTAACGTGAGCTCTGGCCTGACGGTTGAAAACAGGCATCAAATAAGGAACTACTCCCAAATCCACTCATTTCGGCATCCATTAAATAATGTCCAGCAAAATATTTAGATGCATATGGTGAATAAACAGGCTTTTGTATGAAAAATTTTCGAAACTAAGTCCCAATGGTAAGGCGGATCTTTGTGATGACAGAGATTTGTTATCTTATGTATAAGAAAATACTGAGCTGGTAGTAGAAAAAAAACTCAAATCTAATCATAATTTGTGCAATGCAGTCCATACATCACAGTGTTGCCAAAAGAACAAGCTAATTGTTCACACACATTCTAATGTGAAAGTTTAAAAGCCAAAAATAGCATTCAACTAGAACTGATGTTTCTCCCTATGTGTCACATAAAATGCTTTGGTGTTTAAGTATATAGTTTCATTGCGATCACTAGTCAACAGCTCCTTCTGTGCTTCTGCAGGTTGTAGCTGCTGTACGGATGTTTCTATTAAAACTAGCCTCAAAGTCTTAGCATACATTCTTCTAATACTTTCATGATAACACACAACCATTTTGTTTATGGCTTAATATCTACCTCATTTTGTTGCCTCATGGTAAGCATTCTGTAGTGAGAAAAATGGATCAGTTTCGCATCAGTTTTATGGAAAAGGATTTATTTTAAAAAAACTTTTCTGTGCAAATAAGAAGTTTCCTGTCTGGTATTTCCTAAAATGTACACTTTGAAAGTCTATAAAATGATGAGATAGACAAAGGAAAGCTACTCCCATTAACTGATGGCACAAGGTCTAGGTGACACAGATTTAAGGGCTGGGATTTTCCATGCCCGCTGGCATCGGGCGTGTTTGTGGTGTGAGCGGACAATACGGCAAGGTGGCCAAAAATCGGTTTCATGACATCGTGAAACCAGTTTGCAATTGTTGGCTCCGCCCGCTGATGGCAGGCCGCATTCCCTGCCATCGGACATCAGGAACTTCATTGTAATACATCAGCATATCATAGGTCCAGCACACAGGACTCATCCCCACCCCTCCTATGCTGGATCGTCCATGGGAAAACACGCTGACATGTTTCACAACAGCAAACATAAGGCGTGCACATGGCAGGCTGCACTTCACTTGGGATTTCAAGGTTTGTTTGCCTACCTTGCTTCGGGCAGCACTCAGTCATCAGCACCAGGCTTCACAGACAGCACATCATCACTTTTAGGGGGGGTTCATGGATAGGTCTCTACCTCCCATATCAGCCATATGTGGGTGGCTTTTCAATGGCTGCAGGGCAAGGTCTTGCTTGGGGAAGGGGGATAAGTGGCCTCAGGCAAGGGAAGAGGCTGCAGGACGAGAGCTGTACCGGGGAAGGAGGGTATCCTAAGATGCGTGTGGGGGCATATGTTGATCTGTGCAAGTGAACTCAAGATGGTGAGGGCTGAGGAGGCAGTCTCCAGAGGAGATGAGGCCAGGTGGACATGTAAGGGTATATGTGAGAGAATGGGCGGTAATGTCCCTTGAGCTGGCAGTGAGTGAGATGTGATGGGCTTGAGTGTGTGAATTTAGAGTGGAGATGGGTGCGTGGATGAGATCATTCATCCTCTATCTGCATTGGATGGTCAACCTTTTCTCTGCAACAATGGCACTGATCACCACTGCCTTCACCTACCAAGCTGGAGTGATAATGTAGTTGCCCCTCCTACAGCCAGGGCGGGAATAGTGGACATCCATGGCATCCAAAAGGTGCTCGAGGGCTGCAGTCTTCTTGCCTTTTGGGACCATGTCTTCTTTGCTGCAGTCCTGGGCTAGAAGCACTAAGTGTAGCTGTACTTTAAATATAGTGCCTGGCTTGATGGAGTGGCGAGGTGACAGTGTGGCAGGCGAAATAGAGCCCACCTGCCATCTAAATGGCATGTATCCCGGGAATGCATAATTAATACGGTAGGTTTGGGATGATATGGTGTGAAAACCTGCCATCGCGGCTGGTGGGTAAAACACTGTTTTACTTGCCCACTACGTACTTAGTGCAAATCTGGGGCGATTCTGTCCAAGTTTTTGGGCAAGAAATGCAGGGGGTGGTATGTAAAGAATTTTTTCACGCAGACAATGATAATGACCTAGAACTTGCTGGCTACGAGGTAGATTGAAGCCTAGATGATTAATGATTTCAAAATGAAATCAGATGAGTAGTTGAGGGCTATGGGGAAAGGGTGGAGCATTGGAGAATAGGCCTGGCTGGATTACTCAACTGAACTGGCAAGGACAAGATGGGCCAAATGGCCTGTTTCGCTGGTATAATGAAGCTATGACACCATGAAATAAATTGTCTTTTTTAATTACCTTTTGTACTCTTCTGAAGCTGTAACAAAAGAACTCAAAAAAAGACACAACAGTTTTTCAAAATGTAGACGTAAAACATTCAATCTAATGAAAATTAGTGTTTTTGTTACAAACGTGTGGGACTTTATGCTTTAAAATTTCTCCTTTAAGGTGAAACAATGTTCTGGATAGGGGGTTTGGTGATCATTCTAAACCCTGCCCAGAGGCAGGTTCATGTGATCTGGTTTTCATGGAGAAAGCAGCTCTGGCCAAAACATTTTGAAAAAGAGGAAGGGAGAGAGAGAAAGAGAGAGAGAGAGAAAGTGGGGAGTGGGGGGGTGAGAGAGAGAGAGAGAGAGAGAGAAAGAGAGAGAGGGAGAAAAGCTACTTTAAAGAGCAGAGTAAAACTTTTTTTACTGATGAGAGCTTTATCTCATTTCGAAAAGATGGAGGAACTTCTGGGAATTCAAGGAGCAAGGAGTCGCTAAGGTGGGCCTTTCTGGTGGAAGTCGGATCTGGGAGATTCACTGAGTGGAGCAACTTATGAAGGACACTGGAAGTTGCAACCTGGCGTGGCAAGGGGATATGACCCTGCTGGGAAGCATGTGGGATTTGTTTTTGTAATGCTATGTATCTACCAGAAGTGTGGTGCACAGCAAAAGGGGCTGTAGGATGTATGTTGAGTATCTCGATTGCGTTAGTTAGTTAATGCGAAAGAACCTTTTCTTTTGTTCAAAGTACTAGTTGCATGTTAAGTAATGTTAATGGTTTAGATTTATATTGATATAGTTTGTTACAGTAAAAGTCTTAAAATGTGAAATCTTGTCACTCGGTTATTTCCATTGGTCTTTTGGGAAATTCTGCTCTTAAATGTTATTGATCCCCATGGGGATCGTACCATATTGGGAGCAACTGCGAGATCAAAATCCAGAGACTGTAAAACAGGAACACTAGAATTTATCAGAGTTTTAAAAAATAAGATTTCACATTTAGTTTTGCTGCGCTCAGTGAAAAGTCAACATGACTACTTCTAATGCTTAGGCGATTCTGGAAAGAGAAGACCTGTCAGTGCCTTGCAACAGTTAACAAAGGTTAATTTGAAGGCTGTGGCAGAGAGGCTGACTTGAAAGTAGAAGCTAAAAAGGCAGGGACTGTTGAAGAATTGGCTCAGTACTTGAGCAGGAAAGGAGTAATCATAATAGTACTCAAGTTGAATTAGCTAGACTTTAATTACAAATGAAACAACCTGAATTGGAGTCAGAAAAGTGAAAACTTGAAATAGAATTTCAAAGAGAAAAGGAAATGAGGAAGTTTGGCAGAAGTTTGAATTGGGTAGAGCAAAAATTAGATTGTGTGAACAGAGGGTGGCGGTAAAACTGGAGGAAGACTCAGCATTAACTGCTGGTTTTGATTTGGTAAGGAATATTCACTCAGTGCCTAAAATCAGTGAGAAAATTGCCATAAAACTGCAATGGCTGAAAGAAAATTGGACTATTTTACTGCAGTGTGGGAAGGCTTTGGGGGTATACTCATCTCTTTCAGATGAACAGTCTGATAACTATAATACATTGAAAGCTGCTGTTCTCAATGCATATGAGTTAGCGCCAGAGGCTTACAGAAATTTAGGAACTTAAGGAAAAAACATAGTCAGACTTTTCTGGAATTTGCTAGACAAAAAGAAATGGTGCTTGATAGGTGGTATAGATTTATAAAGGTTGAACAAGACTTTGAAAATCTTAGGGAGATGATGCTAATGGAAGGATTTATAAATAGTGTCACTTTGGGAATAAGTTCCCACTTGGAAGACCATAAAGTTCCTAAAATAAGGGAAGCTGCAGTAATGTCCGAAGACTGAATTATCTCACAAGCATGTTAGTAATAAGTCTGCATTTATAAACTCTCAGAGAAAGTGGACAGAAGATCTGATTATAGTGGCAAAAATGGCCCGGGGAAGAAACGGACCCTCCAGTAGTACGAGAGATAGTCGAGGTTTAGGTCAATTCAAGTGTACCAACATATTATTTTTGTCACAGAAAAGGACATGTGAAGGCTGCAAGGCTGAAAGTTGGAGATGAAAAAACAAAACTACAGCATTTGTAAGATTGCATGGTTCCCCTTCAGAAAATATTATCCCAGTGGTTAAAGATGATGACAAAGTTGTAGGATCCCTTGTATTCATTACTAAGATGGGACAGGATGCAGAAAATTATTGAAATTTTCCGTTTAAAGGTGAAGTGTCACATTCTTGTCCGGTGAGGCAGGGAAGCCGATTGTTATTCTTGGAGATACGGGATCGAGACAGTCACTGATGTTGGCAGATGATGGGAATTTCCCATCAGAAAATTCGCTAAATAAAAATGTATCGATATGGGAGATTGATGGAAATAGTTTACCTACTCCTTTGGATAGAGTTAATTTAAAATGCAGCTTAATTAATGGTTCTGTAATTGTGGCAGTTGTTCCTAACTTGACTATTGATGGTTTAGATTTCTTATTAGGAAATGACGTGGCTGCGGATATGGTATTGCCTCTCCTGTGGTTTTGGAAAAACCTGTTGAGGCTGGGGAAACTGAAGTTGTACAAGAAGAATAGAGTGACTTAAAAGAAACCATAATTTTCTGTAACCCTGCTGCAAAAGTTACTATTTTGACTGAAGGTGCATCCAAAGAGACAGAAATTCAGGCTGCTAATTGTAAAGTGACATTGGAACATCAAGCTGATAAGAGAGAGTGAATGGCAGCTGGAGACGAGTTATAGCCGTCCGAATTAAAAATACAAGGAAAACATTAGCAAAGCATGGCAAAACAGACAACAACATTATTCAAAGCTAATGATGAAACAAAGGAAAAATTGCTTTGAAAGAGAGTGGAACAGCTGTATTCAATGCTGACACTGTAGAACTATGAAGAAAGATACGTGCTCTTGAATGTAAATTAAAACTTCAAAATGACCAAGTGATAGCTCTTGCTAGAAAATAATTAGACAAAGTTTGAATGCAATGGGATGACGAAAAGTAAAAAGAAATTAAGAAAATTCATGACCTGACTAAAAAGGAGTATCAGGCTTTCTTAACTGAACATTGACATAACCTTAATAAAATTCTTAAAAGCAGCTAAAGAGATTTTAACAGAAAAATTAAGACTTGTACAAAAGGGGGCAGTGTTAAAACTGCGTGTCCTGGAAGTGAACAACAAAGGGTCCACCATGGAAAAAAACAATTGAAGTTAAAAGTGATCCTGAATGTAAACAGGATAAGGTGAATCCAATTGTTGTGAATGACAATTTGGATGTTTGGCTGGTTGAAACTTTGTTCACAGACTTGGACACTAAAACGCACGTAGATCTGGAAGAAAAATGGAAATCAAGAGTTAAGGCCTGAAAAGAGTGTTTCAGTCTGTTTTGAAAAGTGAAAACCCTGATGACGATTTAGTGCCTGACTTTAAAGAACAAAGAAAACTGCTGAATCCACAGTGTAAAAAGTGATATGACAGGGGATTTCTCCTTGGATTTCAATTCACAGCCACAAAACCCAGAAGCCAGATGGTTTGCTAGCAATCAGCAAGGTTATTCTTGACAAAGTTAATCAAACAAAACAAATAAAACTTTTGGGCCCATTACAAACACTACTCCCAGGGTCCTAGATGGTGCACAATCCAATAGAGATTTTAAAAAGCAACATGAAGGATATGAAATCAAGATGCAATCTTTTAACCAAAGACATGCAAACGCCATTCAGGCTACACAAAATAAATTAGGAGATATGTACATGTGAATTAGCAGAGATTGAAAGAAAGGGAATTGACCAATAGTAAAAGATACTCTTGTTTGAAGAGAGTTGGGATACTAAGAACTGATGCTGGCTGCACTTTAAATCTTAATTGTCACATTCAGTTGGTTTTGTTATGGGTTAAGACTAACAATGTTTCTAGGAAAGAATTTTTAAAGGTAAAATGTGACCAAAGAGGAGGAGAAAACGTTACTTGTACTGTGTAACAATTTAGTTGCAAAAATGTATACAATATTGTATTTTAATAGTGTTATGGCAAAGAATATTATTACAGTAATTTTCTTTTCATTTTTAGTTACAAATGCATGACTATACAAGACAGTTATCTTTTAAAATGACTCCTTTAACTTAAGGTAAAACAGAATGTTCTAGTTAGGAGAGATGGTTGTCATACAAAACCACGGCACAGAGGCAGGCCCATGTGACCTGGATTGTCGTCGGGAAAGGAGCCTGGGCCAAAAACTTTTGAAAGTCGGGTGACAGTTTCCTCACCTTGACAGAGAAAAGGGACAGTTGCTCATTCGTGCTGAGGCGGGTAGCGCGAGGGCGACAGGGAGAGAGAGAGAGACAGAAAGGGAGAGAGAGAGAAACAGAAAGGGAGAGAGAGAAACAGAAAGGGAGAGAGAGAGAGACAGAAAGGGAGAGAGAGAGAGAGACAGAAAGGGAGAGAGAGAGACAGAAAGGAAGAGAGAGAGACAGAAAGGAAGAGAGAGAGACAGAAAGGAAGAGAGAGAGACAGACAGAAAGGGAGAGAGAGAGAGAGAGACAGACAGAAAGGGAGAGAGAGAGAGAGAGAGAGACAGAAAGGGAGAGAGAGAGAGAGACAGAAAGGGAGAAAGAGAGAGAGACAGAAAGGGAGAAAGAGAGAGAGTGACAGAAAGAGACAGAGAGAGAAAGGGAGAGAGAGAGAGGGAGAGAGAGAAAGGGAGAGAAAGGGAGAGAGAGAAAGGGAGAAAGTATGTGCCAGCGAGAAAGCGAGAGAGGGAGACTACCAGAAAGTGCCAGAGAGAGAGAAAATGAGAGAGAGTACCAGAAAGTGCCAGAGAGAGAGAGAAAGTGAGAGAGAGCCAGCGAGAAAGTGAGAGCGAGTGTGCCAGAGAGAAAGTGAGAGAGAGAGAGAGAGATTGTGTGTGTGTGTGACAGAGAGGAGTGTGTGCCAGAGAGAGAGAGAGATAGAGAGAGAGCCAGACAGAAAGTCAGAGAGAGTGTGCCAGAGAGAATGAGAGAGAGAGAGAGAGAGAAAGTGAGAGAGAGGGAAAGAAAGAGAGAGAGGGAAAGAGAAAGAGAGAACCTGAGGGAGAGTGCCAGAGAGAAAGTGAGAGAGAGGGGGACAGAAAGAGAGAGAGAGCGAGAGAAAGAGAGAGCGAGAGAAAGAGAGAGCGAGAGAAAGAGAGAGCGAGAGAAAGAGAGAGCGAGAGAAAGAGCGCGAGAGAAAGAGAGCGCGAGAGAAAGAGAGAGCGAGAGAAAGAGAGAGCGAGAGAAAGAGAGAGCGAGAGAAAGAGAGAGCGAGAGAAAGAGAGAGCGAGAGAGAGCGAGAGAAAGAGAGAGAGCGAGCCAGTGAGAGAGAGAGAGCCAGCGAGAGAGAGAGAGAGCACGAGCCAGCGAGAGAGAGAGAGAGCACGAGCCAGCGAGAGAGAGAGAGTGCGAGCCAGCGCGAGCGAGAGAGTGAGCGAGCCAGCGAGAGAGAGAGAGAGGGAGTGCCAGCGCGAGAGAGAGATAGATAGAGGGAGAGCCAGTGCGAGAGAGAGGGAGTGCCAGCGCGAGAGAGAGAGAAAGAGGGAGTGCCAGCGAGAGACAGAAAGTGAGAGAATGCCAGAGAGAGAGAGTGAGTGCCGGAGAGAGAAAGTGAGAGAGAGAGATAAAGAGAAAGAGAGAGAGAAAGCCAGACAGCCAGACAGCCAGCGAGAGAGAGAAAGCCAGACAGC
Organism: Carcharodon carcharias; assembly: GCF_017639515.1. Lineage (NCBI taxonomy): Eukaryota > Metazoa > Chordata > Chondrichthyes > Lamniformes > Lamnidae > Carcharodon > Carcharodon carcharias. The sequence goes on along the minus strand of NC_054482.1, from coordinate 101,568,692 downwards.
CAGGGAGACAGCGAGAGAGAGACAGAGAGCCAGCGAGAGTAAGAGAAAGAGAGAGCCAGCGAGAGTAAGAGAAAGAGAGAGCCAGCGAGAGTAAGAGAAAGAGAGAGCCAGCGAGAGTAAGAGAAAGAGAGAGCCAGCGAGAGTAAGAGAAAGAGAGAGCCAGCGAGAGTAAGAGAAAGAGAGAGCCAGCGAGAGTAAGAGAAAGAGAGAGCCAGCGAGAGTAAGAGAAAGAGAGAGCCAGCGAGAGTAAGAGAAAGAGAGAGCCAGCCAGAGAGAAAGAGAGAGAGAGAGCCAGCGAGAGAAAGAGAAGGGAGAGCCAGCGAGAGAAAGAGAAGGGAGAGCCAGCGAGAGAAAGAGAAGGGAGAGCCAGCGAGAGAGAGAGAGAGAGAGCCAGCGAGAGAGGGAGAGCCAGCGCGAGACAGAGAGAGGGAGTGCCAGCGAGAGACAGAAAGTGAGAGAGTGCCAGAGAGAGAAAGTGAGAGAGTGAGAGATAAAGAGAAAGAGAGAGAAAGCCAGACAGCCAGAGAGCCAGCGAGAGAGAGAAAGCCAGACAGCCAGAAAGCCAGACAGCCAGCGAGAGAGGGAGCCAGCGAGAGAGAGAGAGCCAGCGAGAGAGAGAGAGCCAGCGAGAGAGAGAGAGCCAGCGAGAGAGAGAGAGCCAGCGACAGAGAGACAGCCAGCGACAGAGAGAGAGAGCCAGCGACAGAGAGAGCCAGCCAGAGAGAAAGAGAGAGAGCCAGCAAGAGAGAAAGTGAGAGAGAAAGAAAGTGTGAGAGAGAGTGTGAGTGAGAGAAAGTTAGCGAGAGTGAGTGTGAGTGAGAGTGAGAGAGTGTGAGTGAGAGAGTGTGAGTGAGAGAGTGTGAGTGAGAGAGTGAGTGAGAGAGTGTGAGTGAGAGAGTGTGAGTGAGAGAGTGTGAGTGAGAGAGTTTGAGTGAGAGAGTTTGAGTGAGAGAGTTTGAGTGAGAGAGAGCCAGCGAGAGAGAGCGAGCCAGCGAGAGAGAGAGAGCCAGCGAGAGAGAGAGAGCCAGCGAGAGAGAGAGAGCCAGCCAGAGAGAAAGATAAAGAGAGAGACAGCAAGAGAGAGAGAAATTGAGAGAGAGAGAGAGTGAGAAAGAGAGACAGTGAGAGAGAGAGAGAGTGAGTGAGTGAGAGAGAGAGAAAGCGAGAGAGAAAGCATGAGTGAGACTGTGAGTGAGAGAGAGTGTGAGTGAGAGAGAGTGTGAGTGAGAGAGAGTGTGAGTGAGAGAGAGTGTGAGTGAGAGAGTGTGAGTGAGAGTGTGAGTGAGTGAGAGTGTGAGTGAGTGAGAGTGTGAGTGAGAGAGAGAGTGAGTGAGAGAGAGTGTGTGTGAGTGAGTGAGAGTGTGAGTGAGAGAGAGAGAGTGTGAGTGAGAGAGAGTGTGAGTGAGAGAGAGTGTGAGTGAGAGAGAGTGTGAGTGAGAGAGAGTGTGAGTGAGAGGAAGTGTGAGTGAGAGAGAAAGCATATCAGGGAGAAAGTGAGAGAGAGTGAGAGTGAGAAAGTCAGTGAGAGTGAGAAAGAGAGAGGGAGAGAAAGAGAGAGAGAGAGAGAGAGAAAGGGGGAGAGAGAGAGAAAGAGAGAAAGCAAGAAAGGGAAAGAGAGAGAGAAAGAAAAAATGTGAGAGAGTGAGAGAGAGATAGAGAGAGAGTGAGAGAGTGCCAATGAAAGAGAGTGCCAAAGGGAGAAAGTGAGAGAGAGATAGAGATAGAGAGCCAGAGACAAAGTGAGAGAGGGAGTGCCAGAGAGAAAGCGAGTGAGAGAGAGAAAGCGAGAGAAAGCGAGAGAGGGAGAGAGAAAGCGAGAGAGGGAGAGAGAAAGCGAGAGAGGGAGAGAGAAAGCGAGAGAGGGAGAGAGAAAGCGAGAGAGGGAGAGAGAAAGCGAAAGAGGGAGCCAGCGAGAGAAAGGGAAAGAGGGAGTGCCAGCGAGGGAGAGAGAAAGAGGGAGTGCCAGCGAGGGAGAGAGAAAGAGGGAGTGCCAGCGAGGGAGAGAGAAAGAGGGCGTGCCAGCGAGGGAGAGAGAAAGAGGGCGTGCCAGCAAGGGAGAGAGAAAGAGGGCGTGCCAGCGAGGGAGAGAGAAAGAGGGAGTGCCAGCGAGGGAGAGAGAAAGAGGGAGTGCCAGCGAGGGAGAGAGAAAGAGGGAGTGCCAGCGAGGGAGAGAGAAAGAGGGTGCCAGCGAGAGAGAGAGAAAGAGGGGGTGCCAGCGAGAGAGAAAGAAAGAGGGAGTGCCAGCGAGAGAGAGAGAGAAAGGGGGAGTGCCAGCGAGAGAGAGAGGGAGTGCCAGCGAGAGAGAGAGGGAGTGCCAGCGCGAGAGAGAGGGAGTGCCAGCGCGAGAGAGAGGGAGTGCCAGCGCGAGAGAGAGGGAGTGCCAGCGCGAGAGAGAGGGAGTGCCAGCGAGAGAGAGAGGGAGTGCCAGCGCGAGAGAGAGGGAGTGCCAGCGCGAGAGAGAGGGAGTGCCAGCGAGAGAGAGAGGGAGTGCCAGCGCGAGAGAGAGGGAGTGCCAGCGCGAGAGAGAGGGAGTGCCAGCGCGAGAGAGAGGGAGTGCCAGCGCGAGAGAGAGGGAGTGCCAGCGCGAGAGAGAGGGAGTGCCAGCGCGAGAGAGAGGGAGTGCCAGCGCGAGAGAGAGGGAGTGCCAGCGCGAGAGAGAGGGAGTGCCAGCGCGAGAGAGAGGGAGTGCCAGCGCGAGAGAGAGGGAGTGCCAGCGCGAGAGAGAGGGAGTGCCAGCGCGAGAGAGAGGGAGTGCCAGCGCGAGAGAGAGGGAGTGCCAGTGCGAGAGAGAGGGAGTGCCAGCGTGAGAGAGAGGGAGTGCCAGTGCGAGAGAGAGAGGGAGTGCCAGCGAGAGAGAGAGGGAGTGCCAGCGAGAGAGAGGGAGTGCCAGCGAGCGAGAGAGTGCCAGCGAGAGAGAGAGTGCCAGCGAGAGAGAGAGTGCCAGCGAGAGAGCGAGGGAGTGCCAGCGAGAGAGGGAGTGCCAGCGAGAGAGAGAGGGAGTGCCAGCGAGAGAGAGAGGGAGTGCCAGCGAGAGAGGGAGTGCCAGCGAGAGAGAGAGGGAGTGCCAGCGAGAGAGAGAGGGAGTGCCAGCGCGAGAGAGAGGGAGTGCCAGCGCGAGAGAGAGGGAGTGCCAGCGCGAGAGAGAGGGAGTGCCAGCGCGAGAGAGAGGGAGTGCCAGCGCGAGAGAGAGGGAGTGCCAGCGCGAGAGAGAGGGAGTGCCAGCGCGAGAGAGAGGGAGTGCCAGCGCGAGAGAGAGGGAGTGCCAGCGCGAGAGAGAGGGAGTGCCAGCGCGAGAGAGAGGGAGTGCCAGCGAGCGAGAGAGGGAGTGCCAGCGAGCGAGAGAGGGAGTGCCAGCGCGAGAGAGAGGGAGTGCCAGCGCGAGAGCGAGGGAGTGCCAGCGAGAGAGCGAGGGAGTGCCAGCGCGAGAGAGAGGGAGTGCCAGCGCGAGAGAGAGGGAGTGCCAGCGAGCGAGAGAGGGAGTGCCAGCGAGCGAGAGAGGGAGTGCCAGCGAGCGAGAGAGGGAGTGCCAGCGAGCGAGAGAGGGAGTGCCAGCGAGCGAGAGAGAGAGTGCCAGCGAGCGAGAGAGGGAGTGCCAGCGAGAGAGCGAGGGAGTGCCAGCGAGAGAGCGAGGGAGTGCCAGCGAGAGAGGGAGTGCCAGCGAGAGAGAGAGGGAGTGCCAGCGAGAGAGAGAGGGAGTGCCAGCGAGAGAGAGGGAGTGCCAGCGAGCGAGAGAGTGCCAGCGAGCGAGAGAGGGAGTGCCAGCGAGCGAGAGAGGGAGTGCCAGCGAGAGAGAGAGGGAGTGCCAGCGAGAGAGAGAGGGAGTGCCAGCGAGAGAGAGAGGGAGTGCCAGCGAGAGAGAGAGGGAGTGCCAGCGAGAGAGAGGGAGTGCCAGCGAGCGAGAGAGTGCCAGCGAGCGAGAGAGGGAGTGCCAGCGAGCGAGAGAGGGAGTGCCAGCGAGAGAGAGAGGGAGTGCCAGCGAGAGAGAGAGGGAGTGCCAGCGAGAGAGAGAGGGAGTGCCAGCGAGAGAGAGAGGGTGCCAGCGAGAGAGAGAGGGAGTGCCAGCGAGAGAGAGAGGGAGTGCCAGCGAGAGAGAGAGGGAGTGCCAGCGAGAGAGAGAGGGAGTGCCAGCGAGAGAGGGAGTGCCAGCGAGAGAGGGAGTGCCAGCGAGAGAGAGAGGGAGTGCCAGCGAGAGAGGGAGTGCCAGCGAGAGAGAGAGGGAGTGCCAGCGAGAGAGAGTGGAAGTGCCAGCGAGAGAGAGTGGAAGTGCCAGCGAGAGAGAGTGGGAGTGCCTGCGAGAGAGAGTGGGAGTGCCTGCGAGAGAGAGTGGGAGTGCCTGCGAGAGAGAGGGGGAGAGCCAGCGAGAGAGAGGGGGAGAGCCAGCGAGAGAGGGAGAGCCAGCGAGTGAGAGAGAGAGGGAGAGCCAGAGAGAGAGAGAGAGAGAGAGGGGGGGAGAGCCAGAGAGAGAGAGAGAGAGGGGGAGAGCCAGAGAGAGAGAGGGAGAGCCAGAGAGAGAGAGGGAGAGCCAGAGAGAGAGAGGGAGAGCCAGAGAGAGAGAGGGAGAGCCAGAGAGAGAGAGGGAGAGCCAGTGAGCGAGAGAGAGAGAGAGCACGCCAGCGAGAGAGAGAGAGAGAGAGGGAGAGCCAGCGAGAGAGAGAGAGGGGGTCAGCGAAAGAGTGAGAAAGGGAGAGCCAGCGAAAGAGTGAGAAAGGGAGAGCCAGCGAGAGAGGGAGAGGGAGAGGGAGAGCTAGTGAGCGTGACAGAGAGGGAGAGCCAGAGAGAGAGAGAGGGGGGGGGAGAGCCAGCGAGAGAGAGAGAGAGAGAGAGGGAGGGAGGGAGAGCCAGCGAGCGTGACAGAGAGGGAGAACCAGCGAGCGTGACAGAGAGAGAGCGTGACAGAGAGAGAACATGACAGAGGGAGAGAGAGCGAGCGTGACAGAGAGAGAAAGCGAGCGTGACAGAGAGAGAGAGAAAGCGAGCGTGACAGAGAGAGAGAGAAAGCGAGCGTGACAGAGAAAGAGAGAAAGCGAGCGTGACAGAGAGAGAGAGAAAGCGAGCGTGACAGAGAGAGAGAGAAAGCGAGCGTGACAGAGAGAGAGAGAAAGCGAGCGTGACAGAGAGAGAAAGCGAGCGTGACAGAGAGAGAGAGAAAGCGAGCGTGACAGAGAGAGAGAGAAAGAGAGCGTGACAGAGAGAGAGAGAGCGTGACAGAGAGGGAGAGCCTGCGAGCGTGACAGAGAGGGAGAGCCTGCGAGCGTGACAGAGAGGGAGAGCCTGCGAGCGTGACAGAGAGGGAGAGCCTGCGAGCGTGACAGAGAGGGAGAGCCAGCGAGCGTGACAGTGAGGGAGAACCAGCGAGCGTGACAGAGAGGGAGAACCAGCGAGCGTGACAGAGAGGGAGCGTGACAGAGAGAGAGCGTGACAGAGAGAGAGCGTGACAGAGAGAGAGCGTGACAGAGAGAGAGCGTGACAGAGAGAGAGCGTGACAGAGAGAGAGCGTGACAGAGAGAAAGAGAGAGAGAAAGTGAGGGAGAGAGAGAGAAAGTGAGAGAATGAGAGAAAGCCAGCGAGAGAGAGAGCGTGAGAGAGAGAGCCAGCGAGAGAGAAAGAGAGAGAGCCAGCAAGAGTGAGAGAGAAATCGGGAGAGAGCGAGAAATTGGGAGAGAGCGAGAAATCGGGAGAGAGCGAGAAATCGGGAGAGAGCGAGAAATCGGCAGGGAGAGAGAGAGAGAGAGACAGGCAGGGAGAGAGAGAGACAGGCAGGGAGAGAGAGAGACAGGCAGGGAGAGAGAAACAGGCAGGGAGAGAGAAACAGGCAGGGAGAGAGAAACAGGCAGGGAGAGACAGAGATAGACACTGAGGGAGGGAGAGAGAGAGAGAGAGAAACTGACAGGGAGAGAGAGACACACACACAGAAAGAGAGAGAGAGAGAGGGACAGAAAGAGAGAGAGAGAGAGGGACAGAAAGCGAGAGAGAGAGAGGGGGAGGGAGAGACAGGGAGAGAGATAGAGACAACAAGAGAGACAATGCAGCTATATGAAGAGTGGAGAAAGACTTCTTGTGTTATTACCATGCAGGATGCTGATTAGAGCTGGATTGCTGTTTGAAAAGACAGAACAGTTGGGACTTTTGGAGATTTAAGCAACAAGGAGTCACCAAGGTGAGCCTGCTGGTGTAGGTCAGATCTGGGAGACTAAAGCCAAGTGGACAAACTTTTGAAGACACTGGAAGTTGCAACCTGGAGTGGAAGGGAGATGTGAGACTTAAAGGCTGGGATAAATGTGGGACACGGTCTTGAAACGCAATATATCTGCCAGAAATGTGCTGCACAGTGAAAGGAGTTAGAAGATGTATCTCAATTGTGTCAGTTATTGCGAAAGCATCTTATCTCCAGATAAACCTATTAGTTACATGCTAAGTAATGTTTGATTTATTTTGATTTTAGTTTGGTTGTTACAGTAAAAGTCTTAAAGTGGAAAATCTCGTCAGTTATTTTCTTAGGTCGTTTGGGAAATTCATACCTTTTTAAAAGTTATTCGTCTCTATGGGAATCGCAATAGTTTAACAAAACGATGTTTGCAACCACTAGCTTCAGTATAAAAGAGCAAAACTGATTAAAATTTGATCACCTAAATGTGGTCTTATATGACATGGCCTGGAACACTTCCAGGCAAAACACAAACAAATTTTTCATGGTCTGTTAAAAGGAACTAGTATAGAGATGTGAGTAGAATTAAGTATGAGTCATACTAAATAAAGTACTTCACTTGAAAATTACTAAGACTGAGCTACACTGAAGAACATGGTATCTTCCTATCAATTTTTTAGATCTAGATAAAAATAGCTTGTTAAATACACAAACAGAAAACTAGTTTTGCTATGGTTTTCTATCCAGCTTGAACAGAGTGGATAAAGCTCTTTAACCATCTAAAGACCTTTTTTTTAAAAAACAAGTTGGACTATTTTATTAATTCTGGACATTGGAAATAGAAACAGAAAATGAACAGAGAAATAGCAGGCCCTCCTATATCTGGAAAGGAAAGCTGATGTCTATTTTCAATAGCTTCCGCTTTTATTTTAAACCTATTCAGCTTATTGGTTTAGTTTTATCCATCACCATTTTCACTTGAGAAAATATGGCACTACTATCATATTGTACCCATTTTTAGAAGGCTAGCTTCAGTAGCACTAGATACCAGATTCCATTGTCCAATTTCAGACTTGAACATAAAATCACAATATTAACTGCCTTCAAAGCAACGCTCATCTCATGATTAATTACACAATGAACCCAGTTAATTGTTGGGTTTTGTTTGAAGCAAAAGAATGCTGTCTTTCAACATTTGCATAAACACGAAGAATATTTCCTTAATTAGGGTCCACACCCAAGATAAAATCAGATTCTACTGCTGCACTCCACTTTCAAACTAGGTGATATACCCACCTTTCCGCCTACTACTGTTGGTATAAAGGTCCACCATAGTGTTGACTGTCCACAAGACTAGTTCTACATCTGCAGCTAGAAATATTGTAGCACAAACAGAACCCACTTCCTCACTTATTCATTCAATTATTTCTGTTGCTTGCAGTCCACAAGAGGGCAGGAAGTTCTGTTCCGTACCACAAGCTTGAAACAAAAATACAAGATGCCTTCAAACAACGACTAACCTGAAAATTTGTTAAAACTGGAGGCAGACATCAATCTCAAAATCTTCCTTTCTGTAAATCAATACAAAACTACTCTTTCACAAATTCAGATGGCAAGTTAGGGACAAATACTGCATTTTAGACTCTTTACTAGAATATTTACAAAGTACATCACTATTAATGTGTACACCTATATTTCAAAAGGATATATATATTGCTACTGCCCCAAGTTTCACTACAGATCTGCTACAGATACAGTTGTGTTGCGTGGTGGCAGTCCACTCTATTAACAGATCCCATGTCAGAATCAATATTGCATGAGCATAACCCAAGAGATATGCCAGCATCTCTTTAACACAGGAAACAAAGATTTTACTCATATTATCTCTCTTGTGCTTCTTCAATCTTTTGAAGAGATATCACTTAGTTCCATACACTGATTCTAACATTAGAGTTAGAATAGCGTGGGCTTAAGATCCATTCCAAAGACCAGCATATAGTAATAGAAAAACAGAATTACCTGGAAAAACTCAGCAGGTCTGGCAGCATCGGTGGAGAAGAAAAGAGTTGACGTTTCGAGTCCTCTTGACTGTTCGACAGAACTTGAGTGAGTCCAAGAAAGAGGTGAAATATAAGCACATAGTAATACCTCAGTTCAGTACTGAGGGGCTGCTGTGCTGTCTGAGATGCTGTCCTTTAGATTAAACTGAGACCCTGGCAGTCCTCAGGTGGGTGTAAAAGACCCCTTGGCACTACTTACGAACAGAGGATTTCTCTAGGTGTCCTGACCAACCATTTAGCCCTCAATCAACATCACTAAAAAACAGATTAACAGATCATGGTCGTTGATCTCTTTGCTGTTACAGGGCCTTGTTGTGTGCACATTTTCTTACATGTGACTATATTTCAAAAGTACTTCATTGCACTTGGGATATCTTGAGGATGTAAAAGGTGCTATTTAAATACAATTTCTTCCTTGCTGAAGGTAGATCAATACAATGGGACCATACACAAATTGTTAATCTGCTACCCACCACACCCCCCACAACAAACGGGCATGGAAAACAAAAGTTATCCCAACATAACTGGCTATTGCATAGTAATGCAAAATAATAAACATGCTATACTTCCCCACATCAGTGGATTGCCTGATTTGACTTAAACAAAGTAACTCCTAATTACCCTTCCACAATCTAAACTTGAATCTGGCCTTGAGCCACAGCTTTTTGTTTGACAATCTGATGACTTTGTCACCTTTTCTGGTCCTGGCTGACTACCAACCTATCAGCCTGTTACTACCACTTTGAAGGAAACGCCCATTAGACCAGAGGTTCCCTAGACATCTAGGAGGCCACAGGAAGATTTCAAAGAATTCGCAATAGGGATCAAGGTGGAGGAGAAAGAAAAGAAGCCGCTACTGGATCCAGGCTGCCTCCTCCCAAGCGACAGTAACATGTCTAGCCTGGGCTCCCAAAGCCAACCTACATGAGTGAGTGGGGGTGGGGGTAGAATGCCAGTCTGTTTTGTGCCCTCCACCTCACTTATTCACTACCGACCACTTGTAACCTTCCCATCTAGTGCATCAATATATAGAGAAGAAGCAACACTAATGGAACAAGAGCAACAAGTGGCCCTCTTGCTGTGGCTAGTAGTGGAGAGGGTTAAAAAATAAAGCACTGAGAACAGGTTTCAAGTGAAGTTAAAATGACACTAATGCTGTTTTAATAGGTTCAGTGCAGAAAATAATCCTGAGCTTAAACAAAGGGTGGGGGGAAGAGAAGAGGAGCTAAAAGGTCTAACTTTCTTAGGCCATACGTTCCAAAGACTGGCGTGTCATGTCAAACAGCATGTCGCTTCCGCTGCTCGCAACAGGCTAGCTACAGACTGTACCCAACCAATCCGTGCTTGCAAAACTCAAAACAGTGTCCAACATTAGATGTGATTCCGCAGTTGGACATTTCCTAAATAATCCTCTGTGCTGACAATTATGCTGACAACCAATTCAAGATTGTCAGTCGGGCTCACAATGTGGTGCATTTGCGTGTACTGGAAGCTACATATATTAATACAAAGGGCCCTGTTCTTTGCAGACAGAAAGAACATGTACACACATTGCACCTAATTCAGCTAAACACAATAAATGATAATCATTTGCTGGTTCATTCCTCAGGCCAATGCCTTGGCCAGAGTTAAGCTGCCTGGTTTAAAATTCAAACAATGCTTGGCAGTTAACAGTCAGTCACCATTAACTGCTGCATTCTTCATGGCAGTGTCTGCTTGCCAACCAGTCAGCACTCTCTTTTCATCAGTATAATGTTGTTGCTTCCCCTAACATTGGTATTCTTGTGATTATTCTGATGATTGCAAGACAAAAAGCTTTGACAAAATGTGTTTTTTCAGCAATACTCAATCTTCTCTTAGATAGTTAATAGCAATCGAAGACCTGGCAGGTGCTGTTATCACACAGAAATCAGGTCCATCTTAAACACTGGCCAAATGAAACTCCCAATTTCTGTCATAAGGGCAAGGCAGCAATACTGCCAGTGGAGCAGCACTGCCAAAAAACCAAATGCTTGCAAGGGGATTTTACAGTGTGCTCTCTGATCCAGCAAGTTTATTTTGGGCTGGTTGTGAAGAGTGGCACTGTATTTTCAAACAAACAATGAAAATGTTTGTGTCATATAGTTTCATATTAATAAGTAATACAAAAATAATACACTTTTAGTTATAAAACTAATATATAGTAAACTAAAATTACAGAAAAAGGTGTTGCATTAGAGGGGGTCTGTGGGTTTTTTTAATAACAGAGGACAACCTCAGAAGTAAAATGGTTGAGAACCCAGGTGTTAGACTACTGCTCCCAAGAACTAGGACCAGGAACTTTTCAGCACAATTGCTGTGGAACGGTTAAACCATGACTGAGACAGGCTAACAAATTGATTATTGTTCACAGCCTTTTGGGGAAGTAACATCAAAGGTTAGCTCATTAGCATTTGAACTGCCTTCTGACTCAGCACCTTTTAAAAAACTGATGGAACACAAAGATAAAGACAAGATACTGCAGATGCTGGAAATCTGAAACAAAAACAAAATATGCTGGAAAAACTCTGCAGGTCTGATGGCATCTGTGGAGAGAAAGGATGAAAGTACGAAATACACTTTGCTTCAAAAACCCAACATTTAAAAATAATCTTCTTTTCACCAAATCCATGTGAAAATTATTAAAAAAAAAATTAGACCTACCAAGGCGAGGCACAGAGGTGAGCAGTTCCAGGATAATTTCAGATACCCTCTTAGCGTATACACTCAGAGCTGAAGGGACCTAGATATTAACTGTATAAATTAAGGTTAAGTGTCTACAGCTGGGGGCACTGATTTGGTATACAGAGACACTTATTGACACTGGTAGTGAGTTGTAGAGTTAGGAGCTATACATTTTGTAATCTCTCACTGTGAATAAATCTAAAGTTGAGTAAGGATTGACTTCTGGTCTCCTTCACCAGCTGGCTATAAGAAGTTTAGCTTAAAGGTGAAGGTTGCCTAAAGATGAAAGTTGGAATTTAAACTTTTTTAAGACAAAAGATTAAAATCAGAGTAGCTTTTGTGAAGCAAAAACAAAAATAGCTGGAAAAACACAGCAGGTCCGACAGGATCTGCAGAGAGGAATATAGTTAACGTTTCGAGTCTGTATGACTCTTCATCAGAACTAAGGAAAAATAGAAATGAGGTGAAATATTCAATGGAGGAATACATCGTGGACTTTTACAGCCTGCATAAAAGATTGCAGAAATTCAAATTGGAAATTCCTTGTTCAGTGCTTGCATTTAAAATTACAGAATTGTGCCAAGGTGTCACATATGGAGAGGCTCCTGGTCGGAACTGGGGTTTGGCTTTTGGAAAGAGACATCCTTTTGCAGTAGATGTCTGTTGCCTTGAAAAAAATCTCGGGAAAGCAGTCATTTCCAGCAGCCTTGATGGCACAAACGGGGCAATCCCCAGTATCACAAAGGATGGAGGACTCAATGATTGCAGCATTTTGAGACAATCCAGATACTGGATGCAGGCAACTGTACAAAGGAAGAATTATAGACAGAAGGAATGAGGATGAAAGAACTTTAAGCAGATTTGGATACCACAAGACAGATGACAGAATTGGAGCAGCAATCTTCTCCTTCGGCAGTCCCTTGGGGCCAAGGGTGACTTTCTTCCACTCCGGAGTTAGCTAAAAAATCCATTGCTGGGATTCGCACACTCTGTCACAGGTGGGACAGGTCGTGTTTGATGAGGTGGGTAGGTGGGGTGCTTGAATTTTGGTACGCTCCTTCCGTTGTTTGCCCTTGGCTTCCACTTGGGCTTGTCGGGGATGTTTAAAATGATTGCCACCTTTGTGGATGCTTCTTCTCTAGTTTGGGCAGCCTTGAGCAGGAGATTCCCACAAATCCCTTGGATGTTGCATTTTTTCAAGGAGACTTTGAACGCCTCCCTAAAATATTTCCTCTACCCTCCTGGTAACCACTTGCTCGACAGCTTGTTTTGGGAGTCATGCGGACGATGTGGCCCACCCAATGTAGCTGATTAACCATAACTAGTGCCTCGATACTGGTGTTGTTGGCCTGAGAGAGGACACTGATATTGGAGACCCTATCCTGCCATTGAATTTGCAGGATTTTGCAGAGGCATTGCTGGTGATATTTCTCCAAGGATTTAAGGTGTCTGCTATACATTGTCCATCAATCTGACGCATACAGGAGAGCAGGTAGCACTTACAGACCTGTAGACCATGAGCTTGGTGCGGGTTTGAGGTATTTGTCATCATTCTTTCCCTCAGATAGTCAAAGGCCCAGCTGGCACACTGGAGGTGAGGTTGAGTCGATGTCTGCCCTAGTTGAGAAGAGGCTGCAGCAACAGTAGGCAAATGAACCCCTGGAAACAGTTAACAGTTGCTTTTGGTACAACTCAAAATATCATTATGTGATGAACAGCTCAAAGCAGAACAGTAGGGTTCTTTAAGTAACCCATAACTTAGAGAATCCAGAGGCTAAAAATGATAGTGATTAGTCTGAAGGAATTGAACTAGTCACAAGAAGCTTCAGTCAGATGATGAGTGGAGTAGCTGCAGCTTCATTTCACTGTGTGGTGTTAGATATTCGTTGTACCTCAATAGGGTGTGTGGAACAGATTGGCCAAAATGTTATCTAGATTCACTCAGTAGTGAGGGTCGCCATATGATCAAGGATTATGGAAGTTCTTCTTGTATTAGGTTTAGTGAAGGCAACACATTGAGGTCACTAAAAAAAATGGTGATTCCAAGCAAAATAGCTGGAGTAAGCCACTTAATTAGAACTGACGCAAGTCTCTAGGAAAATATCTTTGCTGTTAAGTGAGCCTTCCATGAAAAAGGCACAAATAAAGCTGGACATGGAGCACAATAAAGCAATTGTTTTGGGTAAACTTCAGATCCACTGATTTTCCTTAACAGAACCTGATGTTTCTAATCAGAATATTAGAAAAGGTGATTAAGAATCAGAGAGAAAAATGCAAATTGTTTTAAAGCTGCACAATTTGCTCGTCAAAGATTAAAAATCCCGCTAAAGGATGCAGATGTGGTTAATATGTGTACACAAGGCTCATCGAAGAGTTTAATGCAGAATGTGATATGTAAAACATATCGGAAGGCACTGCCACATCCTACTGCAAGCCTTTCATTGGCACATGACTTTAATGAGGTATTTGCAAAAATTACCGAGGCATCTTCCTGTCAGGTATTGTGGGGAAAAGGCTTTGCTTGTGTTGTTCTGACCAGTTTGCAGATCCTGCCATCGTACATCTACTGGAGTGTCAGTACAGCTTCAGAACTGGCAGATTGATAGTTGACATGATTTTCTCACTTCGGCAGGAGAAGTGCAGTGAACAACGCCAATCACTCTATCTTGCCTTCGTTCAATAGAGGTTTCACCACATCATATTTTTCACTGTCCTCCCTCTCCTCCTGGTACCACCCTCATGTAAGTTTTAAAATTCACAGCTGACCTCCAGAACTTTATATCAATGCATGTTTCGTAAGTGATTTCACTTCCTTAGCAACATTTTGTATTGTTGTCAGGAAAGAGGGACTGAGTTTAGACAGGTTAAGTTGACCCAAGAGCTCTTTGAGTTAAGGATGGGCATCAAAATGCCACAGGCAGCATTGGTAACTATTCATTATGATCTCTTTGAATCATGCAGGGTGGTGGATTCCTGGACTGGCCAAGGAAGTGCCAGAGTGGCGCTCCGGCAGCACTACATTCCTGACATGGAATGAATCGAATTGACTGAAGACTGGCATCTGGGAATCTCAGGAGGAAGCCAAGATGGATCATCCACTCGGCACTTCTGCTTGAACAACAAGAAACTTTTTCTCTTTCTCTCAAGTGCTAAGGAACGCAAGCTCCAACAACTCATCGACACCAACACCCATCTAGGACCCTCCACCCCTGCCGGTCCCTCCATCCCCACCCCATCTTTCAATCCCAGCCCCGGCCATGTATTCATTATACCCCCTGACCTTCCCCTCTCCGACGCTGAACATTCAGTGCTCAGCAAAGGACTTAGTTTCATATCCTTACGCCCTCATCTCAATGAATTTTGTGCTCGGCACGATGCTGAACTCTTCTTCCGCCGTCTTCGTCCCCATGCTCACTTCTTTGGGCAGGAGTCCTCTCCCCGTTCAACGGATCCTTTCACCCACCTCCAATATTCTCCCTCCACCTGGACCCCTCCCTCTGGATTCTTACCTTCTCTTGATCTTTTCATTGAGAACTGTCGGCGTGACATTAGTCGTCTCAATTTCTCTGCTCCTCTCACCCATTCTAATCTGTCTCTCTCTGAACTTACTGCCCTCCGTTCTCTCAGGTCCAACCCCGACATTGTCATCAAACCCGCTGACAAGGGTGGTGCTGTTGTTGTCTGGCGCACTGACCTCTACCTCGTGGAGGCTGAGCGTCAACTCGCAGACACTTCCTCCTACCTCTCCCTGGAACATGACCCCACCACTGAACATCAAGCCATTGTTTCCAGGACTGTCACTGACCTCATCTCCTCTGGGGATCTTCCTCCCACAGCTTCCAACCTGGGACGGCCCGCTTCTACCTCTTCTACCCAAAATCCACAAACAGAACTGTCCCGGTAGACCGATCGTGTTAGCCTGTTCCTGCCCCACGGAACTCATTTCTCGTTATCTTGACTCCCTTCTCTCTCCCCTTGTCCAGTCCCTTCCCAACTACATCCGTGATTCCTCTGACACCTTACTTCACATCAACAATTTCCAGTTCCCTGGCCCCAACTGCTTCCTCTTCACCATGGACGTCCAATCCCTCTACACCTCCATCCCCCACCAGGATGGTCTGAGGGCCCTTAGCTTCTTCCTCGAACAGAGGCCCGAACAATCCCCATCCACCACTACTCTCCTCCGTCTGGCTGAACTTGTTCTCACACTGAACAATTTCTCCTTTAACTCCTCTCACTTCCTCCAAATAAAAGGTGTGGTTATGGGTATCCGCATGGGCCCCAGCTATGCCTGTCTCTTTATGGGGTATGTGGAACATTCCTTGTTGCAGTCCTACTCCGGTCCCCTCCGGTACATCGATGATTACTTCGGTGCTGCTTCATGCTCTCGTCGGGACTTGGAAAAATTTATTAATTTTGCTTCCAATCTCCACCCGTCCATCATTTTCACATGGTCCATCTCTGACACTTCCCTTCCCTTCCTTGACACCTCTGTCTCAATTTCTGGTGATAGACTGTCCACCAATATCCATTACAAGCCTACCAACTCCCACAGCTACCTTGATTATAGCTCCTCACACCCTGCTTCCTGTAAGGACTCCATCCCATTCTCTCAGTTCCTTCACCTCCGTCGCATCTGTTCTGATGATGCTACCTTCAAAAACAGTTCCTCTGACATGTCCTCCTTCTTCCTTAACCGAGGTTTTCCAACCACGGTCGTTGACAGGGCCCTCAACCGTGTCCGGCCCATCTCCCGTGCATCCGCCCTCAAGCCTTCTCCTCCCTCCAGAAACATGATAGGGTCCCCCTTGTCCTCACATCACCCCACCAGCCTCCACATTCAAAGGATCATCCTCCGCCATTTCCGCCAACTCCAGCATGATACCACCACCAAACACATGTTCCCTTCATCCCCCCGGCGGCATTCTGTAGGGATTGTTCCCTCCAGGACACCCTGGTCCACTCCTCCATCACCCCCTATTCCTCAACCCCTACCTATGGCACCTCCCCATGCCCACGCAAAAGATGCAACACCTGCCCCTTCACTTCCTCTCTCCTCACCATCCAAGGGCCCAAACACTCCTTTCAAGTGAAGCAGCATTTCACTTGCATTTCCCACAACTTAGTCTACCGCAGTTGTTGCTCCCAATGCCGTCTCCTCTACATTGGAGAGACCAAACGTAAACTGGGCGACCGCTTTGCAGAACACCTGTGGTCTGTCCGCAAGAAAGACCCAAACCTCCCTGTCACTTGCCATTTTAACACTCCACCCTGCTCTCTTGCCCACATACCTGTCCTTGGCTTGCTGCATTGTTCCAGTGAAGCCAACGCAAACTGGAGGAACAGCACCTCATCTTCCGACTAGGCACTTTACAGCCTTCGGACTGAATATTGAGTTCAACCACTTTAGATCTTGAACTCCCTCCTCCATCCCCACCCCCTTTCCGTTTCTTCCCCCTTCCTTTTGTTTTTTCCAATAATTTATATAGATATTTCATTTCCCACCTATTTCCATTATTTTTAAATCTTGTATGCCCTGCTAGTCTTTCCACCCCACCCCCACTAGAGCTGTACCTTGAGTGCCCTGCCATCCTTTCTTAATTAGTACATTCGTTTAGATAATATCACCACCTTCAACACCTCTTTGTTCCTTCGTCTGAGACATCTTTTGATTATCTGCTGCTATCACTGCTTGCTTGTCCCTACAACCACACCAACACCCCCCCCACCTCCTCACTTCTCTCCCCCCACCTTAAATCAGCTTATATTTCGCCCCTCTCCTAATATTCACTCAGTTCTGTTGAAGGGTCATGAGGACTCGAAAGATCAACTCTTTTCTTCTCCGCCGACGCTGCCAGACCTGCTGCGTTTTTCCAGGTAATTCTGTTTTTGTTTTTTACTTTTGCTTGAAGTTGGTTGTAAATGCTTCAGCCTCATCTTTCACACTGATGTGATGGGCTTCCCCATCATTGAGGGGGGGAACATTTGTGGAGCCTCCTGCTCCTGTTACTTGTTTAATAAACCCACCATTCATGACTAGATTTGGCTGGGCTGCAAGAGCTTAGATCTGATCTGTTGGTTGTGGGATTGTTTAGCTCTGTCTTTTGCACACTGCTTCTGCTGTTTGGCATGCAAATAGTACTGTGTTGTAGCTTCACCAGGTTGACACCTCAATTTTAAGTATGCCTGGTGCTGCTCCTGGCATGCCTTCCTGCACTCTTCATTGTCACCTTGCAGTTTGGTTTACTTGCTAAGATTTTAAGCAGCATTTCACCTATCACCACATGATTGCTTTCACAAAGTCCATTGCTGAAAGGACTTCCAAAAGCAGTATTCATGACCACAATGTTCATGGGTTTCACATGTCTTTAAACTTGCCATTAGCAAATTCCCCTTCATTATCAGTCAGAAACTTAGCCAGTGTCCCAAGTCGGGTCCCTATCCATTTCTCCATTACTTAATCTACAATCATTTTTTTGTCCTATCTGGCTGCCATGTCTATAAAGTGCAAAATGAAAATATTTCTGTCTTTGTCCCATACTTTTAGACCATTTTGTATTGTTGTCAGGAAAGAGGGACTGAGCTTAGACAGGTTAAGTTGACCCAAGAGCTCTTTGAGTTAAGGATGGGCATCTAAATGCCACAGTCAGCGTTGGTAACTATTCGTTATGATCTCTTTGAATCATGCCAAGACCCATGTTAAATATCTCATTAAAGTCACATACCAAAGGAAGGCTTAAAATTGGATGTGGCGATGTCCTCTGATGTAGCTCGACAGCTATCCGTCACTGGAGACAATGGACTGTACCCTGGTCTATTGTGGCCGTAGAGCCCAATTCAAGAGAGGCGGTCCCTTCTGGCACAGATGAATGGCATTGGCCCACGGTTGACTGATGTCATTTCCATTTCCTTCCAGTGGGCTTTCTCTTCGGCCATCTGGTTATCTCTTTCGTCCTCTTCTTTTTCCATGCCCTCCCTGTCTGCCTCACTCCAGGCCACACACATCAGCAGTAAGGACTTCCCACACATCAACACCGATCCTGGTCAACTTAAGATCTTGCTTACAGTCATCCTTGTATCGCAGACTTGGGTGACCTGTTGTTCTCATGCTGATAGCAAGCTCGCCATACAGCTTGCCTTTCGGGATGCATCCGTCATCCATTTGGTGCACGTGACCCGATCATTGGAGTCACACTGACTCAAGAGATCAAACTTGCTGGGGATCCCTGCACTTGGTTGCACTTCCTTACTCAGCACTCTGTCCTGTCAGGCGATGCCTAATATTCATCAGAGGAAGCAGAGGTGGAACCTGTTGAGCCGCTCCTCTTGGCTTACGTAAGTTGTCTATGCTTTGCTATTGTAAAGAAGGGTGCTGAGAACACAAACCTGATAGACATGGAGCTTTGTACTTTCAGTTAGTTTGTTGTTGGTTCACACATGACCTCTCAACTTTGACATGACAACTGCAACCTTGGCAATCCTAGTGCTGAGTTTGGCATCAAGGTACAAGTTACTGGTAATTTTTGACCTGAGATATGTGAAGCTGTCACTGACCTACAGGTGAGGTTGTCATTGCCAATTGATGGAAAGTGGAGTCTCCATGCCCTGATTCATAACTTGGTCTTCCAGACGCTGATTGTCAGTCCAAAAGTGAGAATGACTGCCCTTGACATCAAGACAGCATTTGACCATGTAGCATCAAGGAGCCCTAGCAAAACTGCAGTCAATGGGAACTGGGGGAAAACTCTCCGCTGGCTGGAATCATACCAAGTGCAAAGGATTATGGTTGTGTTTGTTGGAAGTTAATCATCTCAGTTCCAGGGCATCACTGCAGGGGTTTCTCAGGGTAATGTCCTTGGCCCAACCATCTTAAGCTGCTTCATAAATGACCTTCCTTCCATCATAATGTCAGAAGTGGGGATGTTCGCTGATGATCGCACAATGTTCAGCACCATTCACGACTCCTCGGATACTAAAGCAGTCCTTATCCAAATGCAGCAAGATCTGGACAATATCTAAGCTTGGGCTGACAAGTAGCAAGTAACATTTGCACCACACAAATGCCAGGCAATAACCATCTCCAACAAAAGAGAGCCTAACCATCGCCCCTTGACATTCAATGCATTATCATTACTGAATCCCCCAGTATCAACATCCTGGGGGTTACCACTGACCAGAAACTGAACTGGACTAGCCATATAAATATGTAGCCACAAGAGCAGATCAGAGTTTAGGAATCCAGCAGCAAGTAACTCACCACCTGACTCCCCAAAGCCTGTCCACTGCCTACAAGGCACAAGTCAGGAGTGTGATGAAATACTCTCCATTTGCCTGGATGAGTACAACTCCAACACTCAAGAAGCTTGACACCATCCAGGACAAAGCAGCCCATTTGATTGGCATCCCATCCACAAACATTCATCCCTCCACCACCAACGCTCAGTGGCAGCAGTGTGTACCATCTACAAGATGCACTCACCAAGGTACCTTAGACAGCAGCTTCCAACCCCACAACCACTAACATCTTGAAAGGACAAGGGCAGCAGATACATGGGAACAGCATCACCTGGAAGTTCCCCTCCAAGCCACTCACCATCCTGACTTGGAAATATATTGCCATTCCTTCACTGTCGCTGGGTCAAAATTCTGGAACTCCCTCCCTAACAGCATTGTGGGTGTACCTGCACCATATGGACTGCAGCGGTCCAAGGCAGCAGCTCACCACCACCTTCTCAAGGGAAGGGCAATAAATGCCAGCCTAGCCAGCAAAGCCGACATCCCTTGAACGAATAAAAAAAATTAGTCTCTGAAGGAATCCCAAATTACCTTCTATCCTGGGCAATAGGCTACCATCCCCAAGAGGGGACTAAAATTAGTTCAATTTTTTCTGCACATTTGAATCCTTAGAATGCAAGGAGAAAGACTTTCATAAAGCTAGGGTCTTGGAGAAAATCTGATGCACTCTAAAGTATCATATAACACCATCCAAGATAGACTTTCATTCTGGGGGGGGTATGGTGTATTACAAATGAGGGGGCCAGAAGAAATGGAAAGGTCCTGGTCAGGTAATAGGGTGTGATGGTAAGGCATTGGTTATCCAACATAGTAATTAAACTCTTAAGGTTAATCGGGATTACAGTGGCGCTGAGGCACCCTGTACCCTTCATTCTCAAGTGCTTTGTGATAACAGTCCTGAGAAGCAGAATACAAAGGACCAGAGGATGGGTGTGGTAGGCTGAGTGATCATGATGCACAGGACAGGGCTGTCACATCTAATGGCCAATTGTCTAAAGTATACTCAGGTGACACATGTCCCGGAAGAGTCCAACGAACGGAGGGATGTGACTATTATGGAACTTGCAGGAAAAGCTACTAGCAAGGTTAAATATTGGTTAAAAGTTCAAGATGACGGCCAAGAAGTGAGGTCCATGAGTTGACAGAATGCAGTAAAAGAATGACAAATTATAAAGAGCAATGTGGGTTCTCACAGTGGGTTGGAGACTGACTCTTGAGTGAGAGAGATCTTCCAAAGGACATTGAAATGCAAAAAGAGGCAACAGCTTGAACAATTATGCAATGAAAAGAAGGCTACAAAACAGACTCCAGATTGGACGAGAAGCAGAAGCAAGCCCTGATGATGTGAAGTTTTGATGGCTGCCAATAAACTAAAGGGTAAACTAACAGGAGAGGCAAAACAAAAGGAATTGGATTATTGGAAGAAGTTTATTCAGAAATACCATATATGGAAAAGGACCTTGCTGATGGGACTTAAGGGTAAAGTGAGGTTAAGTGTTTGGGGTTTTGAAGAGCGACTGGTCGATACAGATGTTAGAGTGGACTGTTCCATACTAAGAACAGTAATCCTGAAAGTCTTTTTAACTCTTTTGGCCACATTCGTGAGAACGTAGATCAATTTACATAAAAGCTACATTTCTGCAGCTTCAGAGAGAAAAGTGTATCTGAAACTGCCTAAAGAGGCAAGCAATGCTGAAACTACGGAAATTAAACAAACGCATTTATGGTGTGAATGATGTCTCGAGGGTGTGGTATTTGTTGGTGAGATCTGTTTTGATGAAAGTAGGCTGCACTCAACTAAAAGCAGATCCCGCAATGTTTACTGATATCAAAAAGGGAAACTTTCAGACATCGTCATGATACATATTGCAGATTTCTTATGGAGTAGTACTATGGAATTTGAAAAATGTGTTAAAATTAAAATGGAATTTAGCATTGAAGTCAGGCTTCAGGGGCTTTTAAATATATTGGTTTAGGCATTAAGCAAAGTAGACCTAAGGTAACTTTAAATCAGCGTTCCTATTTACAGTGTAACCACTATACTAGTTAATCATGCGAGGTCATCACAGAAAGATGATGTCACATCTAAAGAAGAAACAGATCCATTGTGAGGTTTCACTGGTCAGTTGAATTAGTTTGTATTCAGACAGGACCGGATGCTAGCTTTGATGTATTGGAACTAAGCACTATGGTGAAGCAACCCAAAGTTGAGGATGTTCTTAAGGATAAATAAAACATTAAAAAAATTTAAATATGAAGAAATGCATACTAAGTTTCCGTCCCTGACTGACCAAAGAATATGAAATTAGTTACTTTTAGTGATGCTTCTCATGCCAGCTTTCCTGATGGGTATTCAAGTGCAGCAGGTTTCATAATATTTCTGATGGGTGAGGATGGGAAATGTTGCCCTTTAGCCTGGGAAGCTAAGAAAATAGAGTTGTTAAAGTACTTTAATGTGAAACATTGACTCTTTTGGAAGTGGTGGATATGGGATTCTATTTGTTAAATATTTTCAGGAAAATTCATTACAAGTGTGTACTGAAAACTGTTTACCCGTTGAATGTTGCATAGATAAGCCTTCATTGTGGGATAGCGTTCATGCAACAAAATGTGTAAATGAGAAAAAAAGATTATGTATTGATTAGTGTGAAACAAATGTTAGACAAGAAGGAAATCTGAGACCAAACGTGTTGATGTAAGCCATCAATTATCTGATTGTTTCACGAAAAGGAGTGCTTGTACCAAAAGATTATTGGGGATTCTAAAAGAGGGGCATATTGTAATGTAATGCTTCATAGAAAATATGGAAAATGATTTTTTTTGTATTGAAATATTGCTTGTGAATATTATGTTAAGTTTTGTTCAAAAAAGAAAGAAGGAAATCTGTTAGCTGTATAAATTAAGGTCAAGTGTCTACAGGTTGGGGGCACTGATTGGATTATGACTTGTGCATATACAAAGAGATGCTTATTGACAACGGTTGTAGAATTAGGATCTATACATTTATAATGTCTCACTTTGTGAATAAATCTAAAACTGAGTAAAGAACGACTTCTAGTCTCCTCCTTCACTAACTGACTCTCAGAAGTTTAACACTAGATTACCGTACAAAGTCACATTTAGTCTTCTCGTGGCATAATGTTTATAAGTGTACCCTTTACAGGCTATGCCAAAGAACCATGTTTCATGAACATCTAAAATCACGAGGTTCTAAGCAAAAATAAGTCTACTTACCATGTTTGAAATGTCTGAAGCCAGTAGCAATCTTCTGCACTTTCAAATTAATCTACCCATGAGGCTTCAACATCTTATATCAATTAAGAAAAGCACCATAGAGGCCTAAAAGTTATGCAGAAGGCAATATTCTGACATAAATATACAGGCGGTTTCCTTGTAATTAGCACCTCCCTTGTGGACTAGGTTAGTCACCTATACAACAAATTATCACAAGACATATGGTCACAGATAGTTAGCATGTAGATACAGCAAGCAATTAGGAAATGGCACGTTGACCTATGTTGCAAGGGGAATGGAGTACAAGAACTTGCTACAATTGTATAGGGCTTTGCTGACATCACACTTGGAGTACAATGTGCAGTTTTGATCTTCATATCTAAGGAAAGATACGTTTGCCATGGAGGTGGTATAGCAAAGATGAGAGGGTTGTCCTATGATGAGAAGCTGAGCAAATTAGGCCTATCCTCTCTGGAGTTTAGAAGAATGAGAGATGATCTATTTGGAACATAGAAGATTCGGAAGGGGCTTGATGGGTTAGAGGAGTTGGTTCCTCTGTTTGGGGGAACATGGGGACACAGCATCAGGACAAGAGGATAATCATTTAGGACTGAGATGAGAAGTAATTTCTTCACTCAGGGGTTGTGAACCTTTGGGGTTCTTTATTCCAGAGGGTTGTAGATGCCTAATTGATGGGTTTATTCAAAGCTGGGATCGACAGACTTTTGGTTTCTTAGGAAATCAAGGGAAATGGGGAGTGGGCAGGAAAGTGGAGTTGAGGCAGATCAGCCATGATCGTAATAAAAGGCAGAGCAGGCTTGAGGGGCCATACTCCTGATCCTATTTCTTATTTTCTTTGGAGAACTCACCTCAGTGAACCATTCAGATCAGGAAACATGAAAGTTCTTAAGGTTTAAATGTGCAGCCATCAGATATGTATTTTATGAAAACTTTCAGCAAAGAATTCAGTTTGAAAATGCAGTATTTGTTGTAGTTTTCCATAGAGAAGTTTAAAAACACTTTCCAATAGGTATGCAAAATCAAAGTATTTTGGGAGGTTGATGGCTGCTTCTAATTTTCAACAAATCTCCGGATTATTCATGGTTTTGAAGGCAAAGAAGCACAGCAACTTACAGCACAGGAGGCGGTCATTCAGCCCATCGGGCCTGGGCCTGGTATTTGAAAATGCTACCTAATTGGTCTCACTCACCTGTTCTTTCCTCTTAACTTCACAAATTTTGCCTTTTCAAGCACACACCCAATTCCCTTTAGAAAATTACTATTGAATCTGCTTCCACCTCCCTTTCAATAGAACACAAAAACTCATTTAAAAAAATCTCATCTCCTCCGCAGTTCCTTTACATTTTAGCCTATTTACAAAATATTTCAAATTTATTGTGGTACAGAACAGAATTTTCTGCCCTCTTGTGGACTATGAGCAGCAGGAATAAATAAATGAAGAGGTGAGGAAGTGGGTTCTGAGCACAGGAGATTTCTTTCTGCTCAATTTATCCAAGTATGAAGAGGGAAAGGAAGCAAGATTGGGACACTGCTGATTGACACCAACAACTACAGAAGCCACAAGGAGAGATTTAAAAGGACATGACAAGGGAAGAATGGGTTGATTTAACTATAAGTCTATCAAAGCAACTGATGTCTATGTTACATATCCACCCCAACTCAACTTGTGAAGTATTATCAAATATGGCAAAGTTGGCTGTTCAATTCCATGTGGTGCTCTATTATTTTGCTTCCTGCTCTATCACTAAAATGGTCAGGAAGATGAGTTTCTACATATCACAATCTTAACATTTCTGGGATAGAATTTAAATTATTTTGCCCAAATGCATCAAGTAGAATGTATACATCAAGCCGGAACAAATTAACACTGCAATTTATCTACAGAGTTCTAAAACATAACAGGACACAGCAAATTGCATCCCTCACCTCCCACAGCTGACAAAGTGTACCAGTTGCACCAGAAACAACGTGACCAGAACATGCAAATTGGCCTGATCTTGCGATATCGGATTGGGTCAAGGACGGCATCAATGGACAAGTGAGCGTTTTCATCTGCCCTCCTCTAACCCCAGACTTCCTAGGGAATTTCAGGCCCAGAAACTACAAAAAAAAAGAATTTCCATCGTTTTCTCATCTCACACACTGGAATTAAAAATAGTGAGCTTGAATAGCTATAAATTTTGCAAACAAAAGGAAAGGCGACTTTTAAAATGTCAGTGGCATGTTTGGAGTTAGACTGTATTACTGTATGCCTGCATGTAAAAGTTAATCCCATGACTTTTGGCCTAAATAACTGTAAATTTTCATATATCTCACGTAAAAGTCAAGGGATCAAAACAGAAAAATTTCAGAACCCAAGTATAATCCTGGAAATGTTAATGGTTCGATTTCATTGTAAACAAAATTGTAACAAATTAAAATGAATACCGGTAAGTAAATGCATAAAATATTTCTAGATTTAAATTTTGTTTTTATTTATTCAAACTATTAAAATGATCAGATTATGAATGATAATGAATATGAACTCTTTTAGTGTTGTTGGTTTTTACTTTATTCCATAGCGATGGTCTTTTTTGGATTTCACTTAGGCCCAAAGCAAGCATAGATGTAATCCCCTCAAGCACATTACACGTGTAAAAGTCACCCCCATAACCTTTGGTCTAAAACATTGGTCTCACTTTTACTCTAATATATATGGTCCTCGAAAGTATTTAATCAAGAATCACAGAGAAAACATTGCTGGGAAACAGTGCAGATGCTTCTACATCACAGCTATAGTCAACTATTCAAAATTCAACAGCTGGAGATAGAGACCAAACACTGGCAAAAGTGTCAGTTTTAACTATAGCATACTAATATGTCAACTGATTATTTAACTGTAACATCTAACAGTAAAGTGTTTGCACTATTAATTGAAAATACATTGGCCTGGATTTTGCAGTCACCAGCAAGGGAACAGTGCTCACCACCGGCCTCACTGATAGTTGCCCACAAAGATTTGACAGACTTCTGATTAGACACTTCCACTCATCCTACATCTTTTCTGGCGTGGTGCCCAATAAAGGGGAACTATGGTGTGGATAAGTAAGGTAAGAAGCAGAGAGACTCTTCAACCAGATTTAAGAATCCTCACTGAGCCATGAAGTGTCTAAACCAGAAAGTATTTAATAGGATTATCTGGAATATTTAATGCATGGTAAAATCATATAGAGAAAACAAAATAAAGATGGGAGTAATGGGAACACTACTACCTGCAAGTTCCCCTCCAAGTCACTTAGTACCTGACTTGGAATGATATCGCCGTTACTTCATCATCACTAGGTCAAAAACCTAAAAATGTCTTCCTAACAGCACAGTGGGTGCACCTACACCACTTGGACTGCAGCAGTTCAAGAAGGTGGCTCACCACCATCTCATGGGCAATTAAGAATGGGCAACAAAAGTTGGCCTTGCCATCAATGCTCGCATTACCAGCAATTCAAAGTAAAAAGGAGATAGGTATAAAAAATATACAGGAAAAGAAACTTTTTCTTCTGAGGAAATGAGATCTAGGGCCAGAGGTTTCTCAGCATTTAAACATGAATGTACTAGCCCCAATATTTTCAGCCATTTTTATTGCATAACAAGTTGGATTTCTGCATTTAACAATGCACATGCAGATGCCAGAAGTTGCTGTCACATTTACCATGCAATAACAGTGACTGTTAATAGCCTTGCCTTTATTATTAGAGCAAAATCCAATGATTAGCAAGGTTAGAATGGAAGAGAAACTGCTCGTTTTATAGTGGATGATTGAGATCTTAGCTAATCCTGAACCTTTCAAATTGAGTTTGAATGCATGTATAGATGCTAAACAAACTTTCAATAAGATCCACTTTATCTATGGGTTACAGGAGCTTCACAAGACACTATCCAACCACTTCTGCTGTATCACAGTAAGTGCATCTAATAACGGAATCACAACTGCCTTTAGAAAATCAAGTAACAAAAAGGAAGCCTGAAGGTATATGAAGCTGTTAGAACCATAATTATCTGGGTGCATGGCAGGCAATGCTTCTTTCAGTATTGATCAAAATTCTTGAGGATCACTAAGTATATGATCCTGGGTGCTGACATTGGGCGCACCATGGAAATCTACCCCTGAACATCAGAAAGGACCATAACAGCAGCTCTTTGGGGAAGAGGCAGGAGAAGGGGTAGTTTCTAGGAAAAGCTGCTGACCATGGCTCCAACTGCTCCTGTATCAAGAAGCTACTTTTTAAAAAAAAGGTTTTAGTTTCTTCACCTTTGGTGGCCAGGTCAGGCCCTGAACTCAGTCGGGAGTTTCAGATGGGCCCCATTTGCACTGGTTTTATCTAGGTGTGTCCAGTGAGATCACACAGTGATGTCTGTGCCAATGCTGCACTGGTCCTGACAGAGGGTTGGGGAATGGGAACACCTCTGCCCTACATCAATGGCTTTGTGGAATTGGCACAAGCTCCACTTCCAAAAATAATCCATGAAACTGTGGCTTAAGGTTGGTACCTGATAATGTTCCCACTAAACTATGCACTCATAAAAATAATTAAAAGGAACATTGGTACCTGGAGTATCTGGAAATTTGCCAAGTTTATGACCATTCTAGTAGACTCCCAACAAACAAGGGCCTCTGCATTTAGGCTAGTTTGCTTATTTTATGTTAAAACTATGTTAAAATAAAAGGGTGATGACTTGCTTAATTTGACCAACTCAATCATTGCATGCTTCAAAATCTTCTCTTCTTAGGCAATCCCTTGGGATCGAGAATAATTTGCTTCCACTCCAGTTCGGGCTCTGAAATGGCTGATAAGTCCAATGCATGATCTGCAGACTCTGTAGTGGGGCAGGTGGTGCATGGAAATAATGTTGTGCCTGATAACCCTGATACATCCTCCACTCATGGACTGCGCCAGAGTTTTCTACATGCGATAAAAAAACCTTCAATGGCTGCTTGCAAATAATTGGGGGTTAAGAGCACAAGCAGATTTAAATATAAAGTGCTTTAGTCTATTCAGTGTTTCTCATACATTTAAACTTACTGTACCATAGTTTCTTATACATAAAATTGATCTTCCACTTAATGGCTAATGTGTTTCAAAATCTGTATGGAATACTAGATTACTCATAGCTTTAAGCATAACTAATGACTCAGTGCAATTATTATAATACAATTCCCCACAATAGTTCATTGAATTAAATTAATTGTCTAAAACATTTGATTTCTGGCATTAGAAAAATAAATATTTGGCAGATATGTTGGATATAGCATCAAAATGAAAAATTATACAACTATAGATTTCTTGGCTGCACAATTCATTCAGACACATTCTGTAGCTGACAAGTCAAGGTTCAGATTTAGTTTTTCATAATGACTGATACGGGGTAGTATGTGAAAACGTGGCTTTGTTTGCCCTCTTAATGACCTTTTTCCTTCTTCAAGATGATTATCAGTCTCACACATCTGTCGCATATTTTACCTTCTGCTAATGACAGTAAAATGAAACTTGTAGTAGTTGAGCTGGTCTTGTACATCAGAAGTTTTCAACAGTCCTTCCTTGAAATTAACGTTACATTTTCCTTAAACCAAAAGTGTTGCCATACATGACGTTTTTTATTACATCAACAATTAAGTTTCTCATCTGATTTCTAATGCTGCAAAATAAGTCAGGTCTTTCTCTAATCTGCTATTTCAGGATGAGGATGAAAAGTAGGCACAAATTTAGTGAGGTTAAGGCTCATTGGGAAGTAGAGTATCCTGATAAACGTCCTAAGGGTTTAATGCTGTTAGATATGCTTCTAAAAATAAAAGCTCCTTTTGCCTAGCACCACTTCTTGTTTGATAACTTGTCATTAAAATTAATTTTGATTTTGTCATTTATTTCATAATGAAATTAGTTGCAATAGAGCCAAAACCTTTTTTTTAATTTCTCTTTTCTGGTTTTCCTGCATGACAACCTTCCTACCATCAATGCCCAACCTGTATGGTCCATGTAATAATTGTCTTCAAGCCTGCTACTAATTCCAGTTGTGTAGATGGACCTATTCATATGGAGCAAAGAATGCAACAGAGAGCTCTGTCTAACATGTCCACAGTGAAGCTCCACCACTGGGGATAATGGGCAGTGACTGACAGTTGAATCAATGATTTATCTATACATACCGCTTGTGCTGTTGCTCTCGGTAAGTCAAGGGTCAGTTACGGGTATGATACTGGAGTGGTGGAACTGCAGGAGTGTTACATACCTCTACTGAAAGGACTTACAGAAAAAAAAGCAAGATTTTTTGCTAGAAACTTTGAAATGTGTTTTTTATTGTTCCATTCAAAATAAATATTACCCTTATTAAATGTAAATAATAAATTTGCTCCTAAAATACATTTGCATATATAAACAATACATTTCTGCATGTAACTCAGCAATAGCTCTTCACCTTTAATAAACATCTGTTGGAAGCACTTTTTTTTAAAACAGTGAAGAAAATATTAAACTAATTAACATTTCCTGATTTACCAATTAGCATTGCAATAGCATTTTCTCCTACCAAAAGGTACTGCTAAAGTAATATGTTTATATTCAGGATGCAGGATGAAAGCTACATGTTACAAGTATCCTAGAATTTCCAGAAAACTTATTTTCTTGATTTTTGAGTTGGCATGATTGTGATAACAGATTCTCTGTGATCTGGGTACATTTTTCATGATCTGTAATTCTTGAACTTACAATTTGATAAGAACCTAAATTTAAATTTCAAGATCATCTTAAGATTTTAATAATTCACAAACTTGATTAAAAAATCTGGACTGAACATTGCACATCTGTTTATACATATACACTGACACGCAGCTCCACCCTCACTAGCAACTCTCTCCAGCACACCACTGTCTCTAAACTGTCAGCGTGGGACATAATTTCCTCCAACTGCCTTTTACTTTGTCCTTGATTTTGTTTATTTAGTTCATTTGGTTTGTAACAAAAGAGTTACATACTGGAGACCCCAAAGCCATTGCTTCAGTCCCTAGCAAAATTTCCTAGCTACGAGCTACATCCCTCTCTTTCTGACAACTGATCGAGGTTGAAGCAGACTGTTTGTAAGCTGGCATCATATTTGAACAAGAGCACATATCTGTGCTTTCAACCAGACCGACTATTTCCAGCTCTGCACTCTCAACTCCACCTGTCTCAGCTCATCTGCTGCTGAAAGACTCATTCCCGCCTTTGTTATCTCTAGACTT
Organism: Carcharodon carcharias; assembly: GCF_017639515.1. Classification (NCBI taxonomy): domain Eukaryota; kingdom Metazoa; phylum Chordata; class Chondrichthyes; order Lamniformes; family Lamnidae; genus Carcharodon; species Carcharodon carcharias. Next base: position 101,538,985 of record NC_054482.1, on the reverse strand, counting down.
GACTATTCCAATGCAGTCCTGCCAGGCCTCCCACATTCCACCCATCTATAAACTTGACGCCAACCTAAACTCTTCTGCCCGTGTCCTAACACATACCAAGTCCTGTTCAATCATCACCACTGTATCCGCTGACCTACACTGGCTGCTGGTCCAACATCACAATTTTAAAATTTTTACCCTCACTTTCGAAACCCACCATGACCTCACCCCTCCCAATCTCTGATCTCTTCCAGCCCTGCAATTCAGATATATATACTCTTCGAATTCTGGCCTCTTGTGCATCCCTGATTTTAACCTCTCCATTAATGGTGAATTCTTTAGCTGCCAAGAACATAATTCTCTCCCTAAACCTCTCATACTTTCTATCTCTCTTCTGTCCTTTAACACACTCCTTAAAACCTACCTACTGCCAAACTTTTGGTCGCTTGCCTTAATTTCGCCTTCTGTGGCTTGTTGTCAAATTTTGTCTGATAACGTTACTGGGGTGATTTACTATATTGGAGCTATATAAATATAAAATGCTGCTAATGTTTAGAAAATTTTGCAAGATTTGGAGATACATGGACTTGTCATGGATATAAAAGGAAAGAAACCATGTAAGTATCAGCGCTGATCAAATCAGTTCTTTTTCATAAATTCAGGCTAATATGGACTTGTAAACGCATGTCTTTTTAATTTAATATATATGTCAAAAATTCAAGTCTTTCTTTTCTAAAATAATCCAGTTTCCTCTCATATTTGTATGATAGTTGATGGCTCATCTGATGAGATTATTAAAATCAATTTAGGGGTTTCCCCAATACTGTTTTCTCCACTTTCTTCACTCACCATCTTAGCTACAGCTTGCTCCTAATTCCACTAAATAGTTCCCTTCTGGTTTCACACCCTTATAACATGACAGTTTGAATCTCAAAATACTGACCTACTCTTCCATGTTCTTACTGCGACAATGAAATTCTTATTTTCTTTTTATCTCTCAAATACAGCCAAGAGCTATAACTTTTTTGATGATTCCTTTGTCCTTCATCTGTTCAGACTCTTGGTTTCACTGTCTTCTCTGGAACTTCTACATATCTCCAACAGACAAAATTTAACCCTTAAGAAGTTTAGTTTCTGTATTTGTATTGAACACTCTTGTTTCCTCAACAACTCTAAAATCTCTTAATAAAAAACTCAAGCCCAGACTTGAAGACTTTTCCCATACATGATCTGTCTTTCTTAGCACCTTCTGCACTGTTAGCACAGCTACAGAAGAAAATTTACCCAAATGACTACCGTACTCTCAGATTTAGCCTTCGAATTCTCTCCTCCTCCTTTTCTTGGTCACATCCTTTATGTAGATTTTACCAATACTACAATGGTAACTGCACCTCCTCTTGCATCTCTTAACTTCAAGTACATAATCTTATACATTATTTACTCTTCTAGCATCCTTGTTATGCTGAAATCAAGATTCAAAACACCATCCCTTTCTTGTAACTCATTCTTAAATAGGATCTCAAAATTGGTTTCTAAGGTCTCCTCCCAGTCTTCCTTTCTTTAAAAACTCAAGCTGGTTATATCTAATCGCTCCTTAATGATTGAAAGCGTATAGAAATGATTCTGTCCTTCTAATAAAACATTAGGTATAGAATACTACATCAAATACTCCCACATCTAGTCAAACATAGTGGGCCACTGAATAAAGTTACCTTTAGTTCTTACAACATTCCTTCAATGAATGACAGGACAGCACACCACTTGCATCACTGAATTTTCCAATGAACATTTTTGGCTAGAATTTTTCCAGTTTAAATAAATAATGAAGAATACTGATGCTGTTATCTTTGGTCTCCCCACAAACTCAGTTCCCAAACCACTAATTTTAGCCCTCTCCCTGGCAACTGTCTGAGGCTGAAACCTCAGCTGTTGTTTTGTCAAATCCCTCATCCATGCCTTTGTTACCTCTACACTTGGCCATTCTGCCACACTCCTGTCCAACTTCTCATACCCTACCCTCCATAAATTTAAGGTCATCCAAAACTCTGCTGCCTGTACCCAAAATTGCACCAAGATCTGATCACCCATCACCCTTGTGTTTACTGACCTTCACTGACTCCAAAGCAATGTTCAATTTTAAAACTCTCATCCTTGTTATGTAAATGTTCCATAACCTTGTCTTTCCTTGTCTCTGTAATATCCTCCAGCCCTATAACACCCTGAGATATCTGTGCTCCTCTAATTCTGACCTCTTGCATGTCCACTATTTTAATCATTCCACCACTGGCTGCCATATCTTCAGCTGCCGAGGTCCAGAGCTCTAGAATTCCCTCTCCACCTTCTTTAAGACACTCCTCAAAATCTACTTCAAGCTTTTGATCATCTGTCCTAATATTGCTTTATGTGCCTTGGTGTCATTTTTTTTCTGTGAAGTGCCTTGGGATGTTTTACTATTGTTGTTGAAGCAGTGATGGATCCAACTCTGAGGAATGAAGTGGAGCATGTTTCAGCAGGAGAATATTTGGGAAACAGTGACCACAATATCATTAGGTTTAGAGTTTGCAAAGGACAAGGGTTATCAGGTAAAACAGTAAATGAAATGGGAGGTTTTGGAAGAGGAGATAGTTTGTTATAGACCAGGTACAATACCGCGAGAAGGAAAGCGGGGAGGGGGGAGGGGGGATGGCGTAGTGGTACTGTCACTGGACTAGTAATCCAGAGACCCAAGGTAATGCTCAGGGGACCTGGGTTCTATTCCCACCACAGCAGATGGTGGAATTTGAATTCAGTAAATCTGGAATTAAGAGTCTAATGATGACCACGAAACCATTGTTGATTGTCATAAAAACTCACTAATTAGGGAAGGAAATCTGCCACCTAGTTTGGCCTACATGTGACTCCAGACTAAAAACAATGTGGTTGACTCTTAAATGCCCCCTGAAATGGCCTCGCAAGCCACTCAGTTGTATCAAACCACTAAAAACAAGTCAATAAGGAATGAAACCAGATGGACCACCCGGCATCGTAAATGGCAATGGCAAACTCAGCACTTTCGACTCTGTAAAGTCCTCCTCACTAACATCTGGGGGCTTGTGCCAAAATTAGGAGAGCTGTCTCACAGACTAGTCAAGCAAAATCCTGACACACAGTCATACTCATGGAATCATACCTTCAGATAATTTCCCAGACACCACCATCACCATCCCTGGTATGTCCTGTTCCAATGGCAGGACAGTCCTAGTACAGGTGGCAGCACAGTGATATACAATTGGGAGAAATTTGCCCTGGGAGTCCTTAACATTGACTCCAGACCATATGAAGTCTCATGGCATCACTCAGTAAGATCACCTCTCATTCTTCTCAACAGGAGAACATAGGCCTATTCTACTCAATCTCTCCTCAAAAAGTAAATTCTCTTCAACACAAGAATCAGTCAAGTAAACCTACTGCACTCCTTCGAAGGCAAATTTCTCCTTCCTTAGATAAGGAAATCAAAACTGTACACATAACTCCAGATATGGTCTCACCAATGCCTGTATCATTGCAGTAAGATTTCTTTACTCTTCTACTCCAATTCTCTGTAAAAGGCAAATGTACCATTTGCTTTCCTAATTGCTTGCTGTACCTGCATGCTCATCTTCTGGATTCACATACAAGGCCACACAGGTCCCTTTGAATACCAACATCTCTCACCATTTAAAAAATATTCTGCTTTGTTGTTTTTCTGACTAAAATGGTTAATTCCACATTATGTTCCATCTACCACTGACTTGCCCAATCCAACGGGGTCTAATTGTGTAGTGTCATGTGACATCTTAGAATGCTTTTTGGAAATTCAAATACACAACATCCACTGATTCCTTTTCATCTACCTGCTAGTTATAACTTCAAAAAATAATAGATTTGCTAAGCGCTATTTTCCCTTTCATAATTCAGTTTGGCTCTGCCCAACTATTTTAATGCTTTTCAAAATGCCCTGTTATCATGACTCTAATAATACATTTTAGCAAGTTCCTACTTACTAGTGATGTCAGGCTAATTGGCCTACAGCTTCTGGTTTTCTCATTTCTTCCTCTCTTGAATAGAGGGGTTTCATTTGCTACGTTCCAATCCACGTGGACCATTCTAGAATCTTGGAAATTCTGGAAGATGAAAATCATGCATCCACTATCTTTGTAGCCATCTCTTAAAAAGCTAACATGTGGGCCATTAGGTTCAGGGGATTTGTAGGCTTTTGGTCCTAGTTTCTTCAGTACTATTTTGTTACTGGTACTATTTTCTTCAAGTTCCTCATTCTCAAAGGCTCTTGGTTCCCTATATCCAGAACATTTTCAGTGCCTTCTACCAAGAAGATAGGTACAAATTATTCATTTAAAGTCTGCCATTTCCTTATTACCTATTGCATTTTTTTCCATCTCTGCCTCTAAGGGACCCATAATTATTTCACTAATATATTTTCCTTTTTACAAACCTACAGGAACTATTACGATCTGTTTCTATGTCTCTTGCTTGTTTATTCTTATTCTATTTTCTCAAGCAATTTCTTTGCCCCCAATTTGATGAAGTCTAAAATCCTCCCACTCCTCAGGCCTATTGCCTTACTGGCAAATTATAACCCTCTTCCTTTAATCTAATACTATCTTTAACTTCTATTGCTAGCAATAGTTGGACCACTTTTCCCATGGGGTTTTTATTCCCTAAAAAAATATTTATTTGTTGTAAATTATGAATTCTTTAAATTTTTAGATTGCCATTGCTTATCGACCATCATATCTTTTAATCTAATTTTCCAATCCAATTTAGCCAACTTGCAACCCCCCCCAAACCCCCCTCATACATAGCTTGTTTTGTTGCCATTTTAGAGCCTTTTGACTCATGCAGAGCATTGCACACAATGCCTGTAATGAAACACAGAATCTGGAGGCAATCATATGTTGGGAGTAACCAGATCGCAAGGTTTACAACAGAGATGCGGCTACAGAAAAAACTGGACTGGGAATTAAACATCGTAGGCATAACATATTTAGAAAAGAGGGAGGGGAAAACAGGGAGGTGGAGTGGATGCACTTATTCAGGATAACATTATGCCAGTAGATAATGGGGATGCAGCTATCAGCATGACAGAAATAGAATCTACATAGATAAAAAATAATAAAGGGTCAATCACAATAATAGGTGTAGTTACAGAACACTTCATAGTGGTAGGAGGTGGAGGAAGAAATATGCACACAGATTAGGGAAATGAATAAAAAAAAACAAAGATCAATAATCATGGGGGATTTCAACTATCCTGATATTAATTGGACAGAAGAGGTAGATAAAGGGGATAAGGGAATGGAGTCCCTACAATGTGTACAGGGCTTTCTTTCTAACCCAATATGTAAATAGCTCCTCAAGTGAAGGTTGACTATTTGATCTAGTAACGGGGAATGAACTACAGCAGATAAGAGAAGTAGGGGGATATCAAGGAAAAATGTTCAATAAATAATATTCTTTAAGATGATGATAGAGAAGGACATAAGTATGACAAAAACCAGATTAACAGATTGGAGAAAAGCTAATTTTGAGGGGCTGGAAATAGAACTTGGAAAAATAACATGGGCAACCCCACAGCCGCAAACAATGATGCAGAACAATGGGAAACGTTTAAAACACTGTTCAGAGTGCAAGAGAAAAATATATTCTTTACAAAGGGAAAAACAAACAAAACACTAGTGGGATTCCATGGATGGATAAACAAATAAGGGAACAACTGAGAGTTAGGAAAGAGGCATGTATTAAGTACATAGAGAGAAGAGGAGTGTCCATATGCAAGTCCTGGACAATATTCAGGTTTGGACCGATAAGTGGCATGTAACATTCATGCTACACAAGTGCCGGGCAATGACCATCTCCAATAAGAAATATCTAACCATCTCCCCTCTACATTCAATGGCATTATCATTGCTGAATGCTCCTATTATCAATATCTTGGGGGCTATCATTGACCAGAAACTAAACTGGACTAGCCATATAAATACTGTGGCTACAAGAGCAGGTAAGAGGCTGGAAATTCTGTGAAAACTAACTCACCTCCTGAGCCAAAGCCTATCCACCATCTATAAGGCAGGAGTGTAAAGGAATACTCTCCATTTCCCTGGATGAGTGCAGCTCCAATAACACTCAAGAAGGTTGACGCCATCTAGGACAAAACAGCCCACTTGATTGGCACCCCATCCACCACCTTAAACATTCACTCTCTCCACCACCGATGCATAGTAGCAGCAGTGTCTACCATCTACAAGATGCACTGCAGCAACCCAACAAGGCTCCTTCAACAGCACCTTCCAAACTCATGACCTCTACCACCTAGAAGGACCAGGGTTGCAGATGCATGGGAACACCACCACCTGCAAGTTCCCTCCAAGTCACACATCATCCTGACTTGAAACTATATCACCGCTCCTTCACTGTCGCCTGGTCAAAATCCTGGAACTCCCTTTCTAACAGCAACATGGATGTTACTACAATAAATGGACTGCAGCGATCCAAGAAGATAGCACACCAACACGTTCTCAAGGATAATTAGGGATAGGCAATAAATGTTAGTCTTGCCAGCAATGTCCAAATTCTATAAACGAATAAAAAAAGAAAATATGAAGAGATAGGAGATAAGTCTAAAAATAATTGGGAAGGCAAGGAGGAACTACAAAATAAAATTATGAATATAAAACAAAACTCAGATATCTTACAGGCACATCAATAAAAAGGGTGGCTGTGATGGGAATAAGGCAATTAAGGGATTAACAAGACTTAAGTAACGACAGAGAGATGGCAGAAACATTAAATAATTATTTTGATTCATATTTACCAGTGAGATAGAACAGGCAGACATAACTTTGAATGATGAGATGAGTAATGAGATTAAGTGCATTTTAAATAAAAAAGGGATGTACTGAATAAACTAAACAACCTTAAAGAGGATAAAACGCCGATCCAGTTGGATGGCGCCCATATATTTCAAAAGAATCTAGGGAAGTGATAGTGGAATTATTACTACTCTTATTTAATAACTCATTAGAAAAAGGTGTAGTGCCACAGGATTGGTGGAGAGATAATGTAATTCCTATACTTAAGAGAGGGGTTGGGTGGGGGGGGGGGTGGAAACAGAACATGTCCAGCGAATTACAATAGTGGAAGAAGGTGGAGGAAGAAATATGCAAACAAATTAGAGAACTGAGTAAAAAAACAATAGAATAATGATGATGGGGGATTTCAACTACTCTGGTATTAATTGGACAGAATAAGTTTGAACAGCACCTTTTAAAGGGCAATTAGAGATGGGCAATAAATGCTGGCCTAGTCCCATGAGTGAATGAAAAAAGTTCCTTAATTTGTCTGAATACTTCTTCCTCAACCGTAGCATCTCTGGGGAGAGAAATAATGGAGAGAATAGAAGAACATATAACAATGAGAAACACAATAATGAATGGTCAGCATGGACTTCAAAAGAGAAAATCTTGCTTAACCAACTTTATTGGATATTTTAAGGAGGTAACAGAGTGTGGCAATGGTAATGTTGAAGATGTCATTTATGTGGATTTTCAAAAAGGCCTTCAATAAGCTGTGGCTGGTCTCGCAGTGGGTGGGAGCAGAGAATCCAGCGGGAGGCAAAAAATTGGAAACTGCTATCGTAAAAATAGGTCGCTATCCTCCTGAAGGTGTTTTCATGGCGAGTCGGTTATCCCGCCGACTAGTGGGCGCGAGCGCAATTTGATTATTCATTAGCATGTCATGAATGCTCATTAAAACAGCCACTCGCCAGAATCTTGCCACGCTTTCCAATCTTCCGTCACGCCAGCAGGAAAATTACGTCAGCGTCAAACCCATTTGAAAAGGGTTGGCGTGCACAAGGCACACCTCAGTTCACTGGTGACTTTGAGGTGAGTGGAACATACATGTCACGATACTGCACTGGTCTTGTTGCGACGAACACCACTCTGTTGGGATTGTGGGGTTGGACTGCTCCTTCTCTTTGCCTTCATTGCCCAGAGGAACACCACTGTGCTGTGGTACTCATGCAACTCCACTTTCAGAGACCAACGCTTTAACCGGGGGTGGGCAGTGAGGCGAGGCATCAACGGGGAGGGAAGGCTGTGGAATGGCAGGCGAGGGAAGGGCAAACATGAGGGGGGCCTTTCTGGGGTTGACCTCTAACCTCTTTTTGCCACCAGAGTGAGCAGGAGTCCACTTAGAAAGAAAGCAGAAGACCTTCTTGTGATAAAGGCCACATAAAACCAATGGCTTCATTAGCACTATTAAAGGGCCACTTAGAACTCAGTGGCTTTACATCACAGTTGCTGCATCTCAAGTGTAACTCATAGGAATGTAGAATTTGGGAAAGCAGGCAATAGTAAGAGATGCACAGCTGTATCATATATGGCATTCCTTCAATGATGGCTCTGAAGAAGGGTCATAAGGACTCGAAATGTCAACTCTGCTTTTCTCTCTACAGATGCTGTCAGACCTGCTGAGTTTTTCCAGCATTTTCTTTAACCTTTCAGATTTCCAACATCTGCAGTATTTTGCTTTTATTAAAGTGAAGGCCTGTCACGTGTTTACCAGATGTGACACACCTAATGGGACAAAGGGCATCCGCTCATTGACCATGAGCAACTGAATGGTCATCAATATGCTACATCAGAGATTGGAGCACAGAGCTAAGTTGGGTCAATCATTTCACTTAAACTTTAGCATCCCATGCAGGGATCCAGGGCTCAATGCTGCTTTTGTCAGGATCCTAATGCAATGGAGGAGGCAAAAGAGGGAAAGGCGACTCCATGTGCAGCTTCAGCAGCAGGGACATGGTCAAGCAGAGCAACAGCATGAAAAGGAGGGTCAGAAGAAGACACCCAGACAATGGGGGCAACTCGCCCGACCTCGGTGCCTGAGGCACAGGTTGATGACACCAGTGCGTCACCCTCAACAGTCGTTCCAAGGAGAGGTACAACGCTGCTCACAGGTCCACATGCTCCCTTATAGAGCAGACTGTAGGGGTTCTGAAGAAGCATTTCAGAAGCTTGAACCACTCAGGCGGCTCACTCCAGTACACCCCCGACAGGGTTTCGCAGTGCGCTGTGTCCTTCACAATCTGACTATGCAAAGAGGTGAGCTCCCTGCCGCCAGAGGATGACCTGAAGGGTGGATGAGATCTCATCAGAGGATGAAGTACTGGAGGCCCTGGAATCTCAGGAGGCTGCTGAGGGTCAGTTTGAGTGTGATCACGCCATGGAGGAATGAAGATGTGGGAGGTGTGCCCGTGATACCTTAACCTTCTTTCAACTCAGGGGATGTCCACTGACTTGCAGCGAGAATGAGTCCCGCATTCATACTTGCCTCGTAAATCGTCAGGCCATGATCTTTACTTTTGTCCAAGGAGCCCTGTGAGTGAGCTCACTCTGGGAACTGACAGCCCACTTAGGAACAAGATAGCTGCAAGGGAAGACATGAAGCCTTTGCCACCATCTAATAATGCCAACACTGCTACAACTAAGATGCGGACATGCCTATGGATCTCCTCCTCCCATGCATGTCTTTACTTCTGCTACTATCACTGAGAAGACACTAAATGGTGTTATTTGAGGAAGAAGGGTGAGAAAAATACATCACACACTTCTAATAAAGATTTAGACACATCTCCCTGACATCACACAAGAGTGCAGATACTAGTTCAGCTGAGGCTGACATCACAGGCATGTTAGTCTCACAGTGGGACACTATCATTGATTGGGAGGAAGGCTAAACTTTGAAATAAGTGGACTCCAAAATACAAAATCACAACACCTTCAGTTGACGGGAACATTCACATAACCATCAAATGTATTAACACATTTACATAAATTGAAATTACTTTTTCCACCTACTTCCATTATTTTTAAATGTATTTCCATCCATTATTTTATCTCTACCTTTTAGCCTTTTTCAATTCCTTCATCCCACCCCACCCTATCTCCACTAGGGCTATCTGTACCTTGCTTGTCCTGCTTTCTACCCTTAATTAGCACATTCCTTAGATAATATCACCACCTTCAACAGCTCTTTGTCCTTTTGTCTGTGACATCTTTTAGTTATCTCCACCTATCACTGGCCCTCTATCCAGCTCTACTTGCCCCAACCCCCCCTTAAACCAGCTTATATTTCACCTCTCTTCTATTTTTACTTAGTTCTGTTGAAGGGTCATTCGGACTCGAAACGTTAACTGTGTTCCTCTCCGCCGATGCTGCCAGACCTGCTGAGTTTTTCAAGGTATTTTTGTTTCTGTTTTGGATTTCCAGCATCTGCAGTTTTTTGCTTTTATCCAATTTATTTACATGTCTAGCACACCCGTGCCTGGGTGCAGCCCTGACATCCGCAGCAGTGGTGGAGACAGCCTGCTGACTGCTGCAACCTGATGTCTGTGATGACTTTGGTAGATGTCCTCTGGTGGCCCGTGGCCTGGAGCTCCCCGGCCTGATAAGGGTCACCTGCTCAGGAGCAGAAGTGCCCTCGGCGGCCCGAGAAGCCGGAATGGATGGGGTCACAGGCAGAGGGGGCTGTGAGTGGTTGCACGCCCTTGGAATGTCCTGAGAGAAGGCCCCCAGGGTATCTGGTTGATGCTCATCCTCCCTGTGGATGCCCGAAGGCCCTGCCCTGACTCCTGCAGGAGATGGTGCATCTGGAGGGGGGATCAAGGTGCCATGTTGCCTACATCCTGATGGTACCCACCAGGCGCATGGCCATGGAGTGCATGGCCACGCATAAATCTGGCAAGACCTGCTGGACCAAGGCCTCCATGGTGACCTTGGATGCTCGCATATCGTAGCCACGACATCAGACAGAACATGGACAGACTCCTCCATCGTTCGCAATAGTCGGGTGAGTGAGTGCTGAATCTCTGCCTGACGTTTCACTGCCTGTCGTTGCATCTCCAACATAAATTTGGCGGTCGCTTCCAGAGGCACATCATCTGACTCGGACTGAGTGGGTGGCTGGTCTCCAGCAGCCCTCCGAGTACCAGAAACCTGGTTGTCCCTGCCTCTGACTGCTGCCGGGACGTGTCAGTGAGGTATTCCCCAGAAAGTGAGCCTGAGCCTAATTACATCTGTGCCCTACTGACGTGTATGACTGAGCTATTGGACGGTGCGTGTGAGTGCTGTGATGGCTCTTCTGGAGTTTTGTCCTCGGATAAGGTCTGGAATACAGAGACACTGGAGAGGATGCAGAGAAGATCTACAAGGATGATGCCTGAAATATGTGGGTATAGATGTTAGGAAAGTATTGACAGGCTGGTCCTCTTCTCCTCTTGAAAAAAGGCTAAGGGGTGACCTTTCTTTAAAATTAAGAAAGGTTTTGACAGAGATGATACATGTTTCCTCTTGTGGGGGGAGAACAAAATTAGAAGTTATCAATATAACATCCAATCAGGAATTCAGAAGAACTTTACCCAAAGAGTGGCGGAACTTGCTGCCACGGGTTGCGGTTTAAGTGAATAATATGATGCATTTAAGGGGAAACCGGACAAGCATATGAGGTAGTAGGGAACAGAGATTTATGATGATTGATTTAAATGAGGAAAGCTGGGAGGAGACTCAAGTGGAGATTAAACACTGATGTGCCTTATATCCTACATAATCCTTTGCAATCCTTTGAGTTAAAACATTACTTTCCTAGTAACATCTAAATGATAAACCCCTTTTGGGCTGTAACTTAAAACTTGATGATCTCAATCCTGAACTTTATTTTTTAATTTTTTAAAGAAAATCATGCTTTGCTTTCTGATAATTCTAAGTTGTCCTTTAGGGAAGGAAATCTGCCATCCCTACTTGTTCTGGCCTACACGTGACTCCAGACCCACAGCAATGTGGTTGGCTCTTAAATGCCCTCTGAACAGGCAATTATTGATGGGCAATAAATGCTGGCCTAGCTTGCAATGCCCATTTTCCATGAACAAATTTTAAAAAAAATCACTGATTACTACACAGCCATCTTTCGAAAGCAAAACTGTTGTTAGTTTCAAATGAAGCATAGTTGAAGCTGATAGCATTGAAATATGAATTTAAGATTGCCCAAGCTCAAATTATGTAGGTTTTCTCCAGACAGCAAAGAGGACATTAGATCAAATTATGTTAGATTCAAACCCTACTGCTAAGGTTGAATGGCCACTTCAAAGTCAGTTACATTTAATGGGTTACTTAGTTTTAACCAATTCATTTAGCTCTTTTATAATGCTTTACACATGACACTGCCCATTAAGGCTCAAAGTGACTTCAGGCTATTATAGACTATGTATCTAATGCCTTGGAAATGTGTGGAGTAATCTGAAAAGAACAAAGTAGGCTTTGCTTTCATACAGTGTGTGTCGGCTAACTGATAACTTAAAACATGATAGCAGGACTTCATAAGTTTCAGGAAACTCATTCCTTGGACTCTCATGCAGCCTTTATAAAACGGGAGCTTCAAGTGGATATGGTCAAACCTTGGATTTATCAGGGAGCACTACAAAAGTCAGGAAAGAATAGGTGAGACACAACAAATCAATCCAAATCTTCCAAAATAATCAAAAAGAGTTAGGTGTTCAGACATCCACAATTCTAAGCCACATTTTCACTGATGTACTGCATGGCACTGTAAGGGCTGGATTTACAAGTTTTTATTGCAGGCATTTTCAAAGTATGGTAGCAATTCTTTTGGCAGATGATATTGTATCACTAGTGGACTCAATCTACCTACTATCTATAACTAAGCTAACTAGAGACAAAAGAAAAAATGTTTACCCCTATTTTTTATAGCTTTGTATAGCTCAAAGGGGAATCTCCAAAGATATATAAGGGGATTCTGTTCCAATTGTTGACTTCTACAAGTACCCTTGTGAATGTCAATTTCAGCCTGCACAGCAGCTAAGACAGTGTAAAGTCATCTTTGTCTTTTTTGATTCAGGATCCTATGTATGCATTAGAAGAGCTTTCTCGGCATCATGTGCAAAGATTCGTTTCACAGGAACAGGGGGGCAGAGGGTGGGATGCGGTTATGTTGGGGTCAAGAAGGAATTTTGAATCCTTGGGCTTATACCCTGCAGCTTAGCTTTCTGGACTTAAGTGAACTGTTAAAGAGAGGCTTATAGATTTCTGAGTAGCTTGGTGAAAAAAATTTCTTCCATATTTTTCTAGTAATTTTCTTAAGTATATACATCCTTTTAGAACTTCACCAATTAGTAGGAAAATATTTCCCTATTCACCCCAGCAAACACTGTCATAATTTTGAAAGCTTCTGAGTATTGCCTGAATTTTTTCCAAATTCAGTTGAAAAAGTGTCCAGGTTTTCAAGCTTTCTTTCATAAAAATATCTCATTTCAAGTATCATTCTGGTGAAAGAGTGGGGGTTTATCTGTGAGGGAGTGGAGCAGCTATTTAAAGAGCGGACCGGAGTTTACCTGTGAGGGAGCTGGTTCTCACCCAGACGCTCAGCAGCACTAGAATTTGAAAAGAGTGATGTCAGGACAAGGGAGAGTGCTGATTGGTAAGTAGTGGGTAAGTTGTTTTTTTTCCACTTCAAAGCGACATTACAGAAGGTCTCAGCAATTTTTTTTTAAGAAAAGCTAAATAGTTTTCTACTTTGCTTAAATTTAAGGAAATAGTATTTTAATTAAAAATTAACAAAAAAGTATGGCAAGGGAGCTCAGTCCTATGTGTTGTACAGCCTGCAGCATGTGGGGAATCTTAGACACTTCTTGCAGTCTGGATGACCACATGTGCAGGAAGAGCCACCGGCTTGACCAGCTTGAGCAACAGGTTTCAGAGCTTGAGTGTCCGCGAGGCTGAGGGTTACGTGGGTAGCACATTTTTAGATGTCGTCACTTCGCAGCTTAAGGAAGTGCAGTCAGAAAAGGAATGGGTGACCGCCAGTCAGAAGAAGGAAGGCAGGCAGGTAGTCAGGAAAGACCCAGAGCGCACCTCACTCAAGAACCATTTTTCTGTGTTGGAAAATGGTGAGGGTGAAGGTTCCTCTGGAAAGGGCAGCCAGATCCAAGTTCATGGCAGTGTGGGTAGCTCAGCTGCACAAGGCAGGAGGAGTAAGAGAGCAAGAACAATAGTGGTAGGAGGCTTAATAGTGAGGGGTGCAGACAGGTGCTTATGCGGTCATAGACATGACTCCAAGATGGTATGTTGCCTCCCTGGTGTCAGGATCAAGGACGTCACAGAATGGCTGCAGGGCATTCCGAAGGGGGAGGGTGAACAGTCAGAGGTCATAGTTCTCATTGGTACCAACGACATAGGTAGAAAGAGGGATGAGGTCCTGCAACAAGAATTTAGGGAGCTAGGTAGCAGATTAAAAAGCATGACCTCAAGGATTGTAATCTCTAGATTACTCCCTGTGCCACATGCTAGTGAGTATAGGAATAGGAGGATAGAGGGGATGAATGCTGAAGAGATGGTGCAGAAGAGAGGGCTTCAGTTTCCTGGATCACTGGGTCTGTTTCTGGCAAAGGTGGGGCCTGTACAAGTCATTGTGCCTAAACCTGAACGGGACCAACATCCTTGCGAGGAGGTTTGCTAGTCCTGTTGGGGGGGCTTTAAGCTAATTTGGCAGGGAGATGGGATACTGAGTGATGATCCCCATCATACAGTAGGGGATGATGCACAGCCAAGTATAGAAGAGGAACTAAGTCAGTCTGGAAAACAGAGCAAAACAGACCTGTTAAGGCACAAGGGAATAATGCAAGGCTGGATTGCATCTATTTTAACGCAAGGAGTCTTACAAGTAAGGCAAATTAATTGAGGGCATTGATTAACACTTGGGAATATGATAATATTGCTATCATAGAGACATTGTTGAGGGATGGGCAGGACTGGCAGCTAAATATTCCAGGGTATAGGATCTTCAAGCATGAAGGGGGGGGTACAAAAGAGGAGGTAGCATCACACTATTGATCAAGGAGTCAATTACTGCAGTAAGGAAGGATGGTATTTTAAAAGATTACTCAAATGAGGCCATATTGGTAGAACTTAAAAACAAAAAGGGGGCAATCACCTTGGTGGCAATTACTATAAACCTCCAAACAAACAGTCAGTGGGAGATAGAGAAGCAAATATGTAGGCAAATCTCAGAAGCGTAAAAGTAATAGGGTAATAATATTAGGGGATTTCAACTTCCCCAATATTAACTGGGATAGTCTTAGTGTGAAAGGCTTAAGAGGGGGCGGATTTCTTAAAGTGCATCCAGGAGAGCCTTTTGAGCCAACATGTAGAAAGTCCTACAAGAGAAGTGGCGGTACTAGATATAATCTTAGGGAATGAAGCCGGGCAAGTGGTAGAAGTATCAGTGGGGGATTTTGGGGATAGCGACCTAAGATTTAAAGTAGTTATGGAAAGAGACAAAGATGGACTGGAAATAAAGGTCCTGAATTGGGGGCAGGCTGATTTCAATATGATAAGACCAGATCTGACCAAAGTTGACTGGGACCAGCTACCTGTAAGAAATTTTACATCGGGCAAGTGGGAAACACTCAAAAAGGAAATAGTAAGAGTTCAGGGCCAACATGTTCCCATAAAGGTGAAGGGTAGGACCAACAAGTCCAGGGAACCCTGGATGTCAAGAGGATTGGATAACGAAAAAAAAGGAGGCTTGTGGCAGATGCAGAGGACTGAAAACAGCAGAAGCCCTAGAGGCATATAGGAAGTATAGAGGGGTACTTAAAAAAGTAATTAGGAGGGTGAAGAATGGACATGAAAAAACACAGGCGGGAAAGATAAAGGAAAATCCCAAGGCATTTTATAAATATATTAAGGGCAAGAAGATAACCAGAGAAAAAGTAGGGCCCATTAGGTACCAAAGTGGCGATCTGTGCACGGAGCCGGAGGACGTAGGTGAGGCTTTAAATGATTACTTTTCATCTGTGCTCTCTATGGAGAAGGATGATGTTGGTGTAGAAATCAGGGAGGGGGACTGTGATATAGTTGAATAAATTAGCATTGAAAGGGAGGAGGTAGTAGCTGTCTTAGCAGGCTTAAAAGTGGTTAAATTCCCAGGCCCAGATGAGATGTATCCCAGGCTGCTACGTGAGGCAAGGGAGGAGATTGCAGTGGCTCTGACACTAATTCTCAAATCCACTCTGGCCACAGGAGAGGTGCCAGAGGACTGGAGGACAGTGAATGTGGCACCATTATTCAAGAAGGATAGTAGGGATAAACCAGGTAATTACAGGCCAGTGAGTCTAACAGCAGTGGTAGGGAAACTACTGGAAAAAATTCTGAGGGACAGGATTGATCTCCGCTTGGAGAGGCAGGGATTAATCAGGGATAGTCAGCATGGGGGGAGATCATGTCTAACAAATTTGATTGAATTTTTTGAGGAATTGTGTAGAGGATAGTGCAGTTGATGTAGTCTACATGGACTTCAATAAGGCTTTTGACAAGGTCCCGCATGGGAGAATGATCAAGAAGGTAAGAGCCCATGGGATCCAGGGCAATTTGGCAAATTGGACCCAAAATTAGCTTCGTGGCAGGAGGCAGAGGGTGATGATTGAAGGTTCTTTTTGCGATTGGAAGCATGTGACGAATGGTGCACCAGTGATCGATGCTGGGACCCTTGCTGTTAATAATGTACCTTAATGATTTAGACATGAATATAGGAGGTATGATCAGTAAGTTCGCAGATGACACGAAAATTAGTGGGGTCGTAAATGGTGAAGAGAAAAGCCTTAGACAACAGGACAATATAGATGGGCTGGTAAGATGGGCAGAGCAGAGGCAAATGGAATTTAATCCTGAGGAGTGTGAGGTGATGCATTTTGTAAGGACTAACAGCAAGGGAATACACAATGAATGGTAGGACCCTAGGAAGTACAGGGGATCAGAGGGACCTTGGTGTACATGTCCATAGATCCCTGAAGACAGCAGCACAGCTAGATAAGGTGGTTAAGGCAGCATATGGGATACTTCCCTTAATTAGCCAAGGCATAGAATATAAGAGCAGGGCGGGGGCTGTTGGAGCTGTATAAAATGCTAGTTAGGCCACAGCTGGAATACTGTGTGCAGTTCTGGTCGCCACACTATAGGAAGGATGTGATTGCACTGGAGAGGGTGCAGTAGGGATTCACCAGGATGTTGCCTAGGCTGGAGTGTTTCAGCTATGAAGAGAGACTGAATAGGCTAAAGTTATTTTCCTTAGAGCAGAGAAGGCTAAAGGGGGACCTGATGGAGGTATACAAAGTTATGAGGGGCATAGATAATGTAGATAGGAAGAAAGTTCTCCCCTTAGCGGAGGTGTCAATAACCAGGGGGCATAGATTTAAACTAAGGGGCAGGAGGTTTAGAGGGGATTAGAGGAAACATTTTTTCACCCAAAGGGTGGTTGGAATCTGGAACACACTCCTTGAGGGGGTGGTAGAGGCAGGAACCCCCAAAACATTTAAGTATTGTTTAGATGAGCACTTGAAATGCTATAGCATACAGGGCTACAGGCCAAGTGCTGGAAAATGGGATTAGAATAGATAGGTACTTGATGGCCAACATGGACACAATGAGCCGAAGGGCCTGTTTCTGTGCTTATAACTCTATGAATCTTTACTATATCCTTTCTATGTTTCTGATTTATTTTCTAGAATGGGGTATCAAGAACTGCAAAATGTTCCAAAAATGCCTATTTAATGTTTCGTATAAATTCAACATAATTTTATTTTTCATGTTCTTAAAGAGTTTAGCTATAATTTCACTTCACTGAGGCAGTGCTTTTCTGAGTACTTTTATGGCAGCTCCAGCCAGGGTTAACTAAGCATAGAGGAGGAATTGGACCTGGGATTTTATGATGCCCGTACTCAGTGCCATGATATGCAATGCATTCACCCAACAAATGAATTCCTTTTAGGAAAGCCAAAACAAATTAAGGGAATGTTTAGTGTGATGCTGCACTGACGTACACTTGACAATTCCCATGATTAGTTTTGAAACCAGGAACATAAATGTAAGGGAATTTATCTTTTTTATAATGTATTGATAAATGGGTCATTTTAAATCTTTGTCCAAAATGTCCAGCTAATCAAAATATATATATATATATATATATATATATAAAAAACTTGCACAATGTAATGTTGCACCTCTTGTTATAATTTCTAAAATAGCCATTTTTTAAAAGAACATTTTGAAAGAATCAACTTTATTTCATCTCATCATTTTTAGGAAAGAGTGAAATTATTACAATTTTTCACTATGAAAGGTGTTTGCATTTTCAATTTATATAGTGAACTTAAACTACAGTTGTCACGTGATGCTTTAAATGGGAGCACCAACCTTCTGAACCTTAACAGCTTCTGACAGGAATTAAGTTCTTTTGTGGTTTCAGAATATGAGTATGAGTAAATCATTAAAGATGACCTACCAATGACCTGAATAGTAAGAAAAGCAACACTGATTTAAATCTATCATTTCTGTAGTTTAACTCATTCAAGTACTCATGTGGGTGTACTTGCATTTACCACATTCCACTCATCCAAATTCTCAACATTTATAACTTACACCTCGGAACAAATCCACACGTCACCGCATAATCAGATTAAAAATGGATTGCGTTGAGCCAATACTATTTTTAAATTTGGCTACTTACTAATAGTTTTACTTGGAAAACAATATGGGTGGGTACTAACATAATTTCCTGTACACTTCCTCTTACCTTTTCACACTTAGGCTTCACTAATGCTGCTCTTACTTCCATCACAAAAATTGAAGATGCTTCTCATTTTAATTTTAAGATGCCAGTATTAATCACCAACATTTCACTGCATGTTTTTTCCATTCACTTAGAAACATTGTATCCCACACACAAACCTGAACAATCTCATCCTACCTACACAGTTAGGTATTGTATGGTCCATAAATCTGAACTTTGACTGTACTTTGAATTGTGCGGGCGATGCCTCCAACTTTCAAAGCAGGTTTTTTAGTATACGTTTAAGATCCCTTACATTCTGCAAGACTTGCAGTTTTCCTGCATTTTCTTTGTTTTTCTTCATGGTAGAATCAGATATTTCATAGATGTTAAAATAGGCTGCATGGTATAAAAGAAAGTGAGAAATAGAGAGACTGAGAGCGGAGCCGAGACGATATAAGAGCGTGAGAAAGAGTGAGAGTGAGCACGGAGCCAGCCGGATAAGAGCATGAGAAAGAGTGGGAGTGGAGCCGGGAGGGGAAAAGAGCACGAGAAATAGTGAGAGCAAAGCCGGGAGGATAAAAGAGCTAGCTGCTGCTGGTGTAGATCTCAATGGACCGACCAGATTTGGAGAAAATCGAATGTGATGTCAAAGGGAACTAGGTAAGCGTTTGATTAGTGAGCATTTTACTTATTTACTTGTTTTGCTTATTTATACGAACCTACTAATTAGCAGGAGTAGGCCACTTGGCCCCTCGAGTCTGCTTCGCCATTCAATAAGATCATGGCTGATCTGAATGTAACCTCAACCTCACATTCCTGCCTGTCCTCGATAACCTTTTACCCCCTTGTTAATCAAGATGTATCTCGCTCTGAGGAGAGAGAGAGAGAGAGGAAGACCCTTGGACAGCCAATCAGCAGCACCTAGAGGAGAATGTGAGAGGATGACCCTGGGACAGGCAGTCAGCAGCGCCGAGAGGAGGGTAGCAGAGGAGGACCCCGAGCCTGGCAGTCAGCAGCACCTAGAAGAGAGCAGAGGAGCTATAAAATCAGCGTAAGAAGCGGCAAGAGTTTGAGAGCAGAGGTGACTAAGGGAGTTTGGTGAGGAGGGAGGAGGTGCTCCTTTCCTTTTCTAGCTATCCTCAGAAGGAAGAGCAGCAGCCTTGCTAAGTGGGACCTGGTGGATAAATTAGAAAAATGTAATATTTTTAAACAAGTACAATATACTTGGATTTAACCGAGAAGCGCCAGGAATAAGAGAAATTTAGGGCCAATATAATAAAGTAATATAAATAATCTAAAATAGAATAAAGTTGACGTAAGGGGAGTAGAGTTAAGACATGGCTAGGCATGGAATGCGTGTCCTGTAATATGTGCAATGACCACACATGCAGGAAGTGCTGCCAGTTGCAGAAACTTGAGCTCTGGGTTTCAGAGCTGAAGTGGTAGCTGGGGTCACTGTGGTGCATCCGCACAACTGAGAGCTATGTGGATAGCCTGTTCAGAGAGGTGGTCACACCACACCTTAAGGGTCTGGAGACAAAGAGGGAATGGGTAACCACCAGGCAGTCTAAGAGAAGTAGGCAGGTAATGCAGGACTCCCCTGGGGTCCTGCTCACAAATTGGTTTTCTGTTTTGGAAAGGGAGGGTGCTGGTTCTTCAGAGGAGTGCAGTCAGAGCCAGGTTTGTGGCACCACGGTTGGCTCGGCTGTACAGGAGTGGGGTGGGTGGGTGGTGGTGGTGGTGGTGGAGGACGAAAAGAGCGAGCAATGGTGTTAGGGGATTCATTAGTTAGGGGAACAGACAGTGTTTCTGTGGCCGTAGACCTGACTCTAAGATGGTATGTTGCCTCCCTGGTGCCAGGGTCAAGGATGTCATCCAGCGGATACGGGACATTCTTCTGGGGGAGAGTGAACAGCCAGTGGTCATGGTCCACATTGGTGCCAATGACTTACGTAGGAAGGGGGATGTGGCCCTGCAATCAGAATTTAGGGAGCTAGGTAGAAAATTAGCAAGCAGGACCTCAAATGTAGTAATCTCCAGATTACTCCCAGTGAGTACAGAAATAGGAGGATGACGCATATGAATGCGTGGCCGGAAAGATGGTGCAGGAGGGACGGCTTTAGATTCCTGGGACACTGGGACTGGCTTTGGGAGAAGCTGGCACCTGTACAAGGCACCTGCACTGGTTGCACCTGAACAATACAGGGACTGAGTTCCTTGCAGGATGCTTTGCTCTTGCTGTTGGGAGGGGTTTAAACTAACTCAGCAGGGGTGTGGGAATCAAGTGAAAATATTAGAAATGTATACCAGGGTGCACAAAATACTGGGAGAGACAATTAGCACTAGTATAGAGAATAGTAAGTTAATAGGTAAAGTCAAGGTGAGGGAGAAAGTAACAAAACCT
Organism: Carcharodon carcharias; assembly: GCF_017639515.1. Classification (NCBI taxonomy): domain Eukaryota; kingdom Metazoa; phylum Chordata; class Chondrichthyes; order Lamniformes; family Lamnidae; genus Carcharodon; species Carcharodon carcharias. Next base: position 101,517,939 of record NC_054482.1, on the reverse strand, counting down.
AAATCAAGGTTACTATGTATGTGAATGCATGGAGTATAGTAAATAAGATTGCAGAGTTACAGGCACAGATTGCCAAGTGGAAATATGATGTTGTGGCGATATCAGAGACCTGACTCAAGGAAGGGCAGAACTGGGTGTTAAATATTCCCGGGTATAAGGTGTTCAGAAAAGTTAGGATAAGAAGGAAAGGAGGAGGGGTGGCAGTATTGGTTATGGACAGCATTGGAGAAAGAGGATGTTTCAGAGGGTTCAAGGACAGAATCAATTTGGCTAGAGCTAGGTTACAAAAAAAGCGTGCAATTACATTGCTCGGTACATCTATAGACCGGCAACTACTGAGAAGGACGTAAAAGAACAAATCTGCAGGGAAACCGCAGAAAGATGCAAGCATTATTGAATAGTTATAATGGGGGACTTTAATTACCCGAATGTAGACTGGGACAGTGGTATTGTAAAGGGCAGAGAGGGGAAAAAGTTCATAAATTGTGTTCAGGAAAATCTTCGGCAGCATTATGTGCTTAATCCAACAAGAAAAGACGCACTGTTGGACCTGGTTCTTGGAAATGAGGTGGGCCAGGTAGATCAAGTGTCAGTGGGGGAACATTTAGGAGAGAGTGATCATTGTATTGTACGTTTTAGGATGATGATAGATAATCCAGAGTAAGAAAATTTAACTGGACAAGAGCCAACTTCGAAGGGGCAAGAACGAAGCTAGGTATGATAGACTGGAATGAAAGATTGGCGGAAAAAATTGTAGCTGAGCAATGGGCTCTCTTCAAAAAAGAATTGGTTCAGGCATGAGTCAAGGAATATTCCATCAAAAAGGAAAGGTAGGGCCAGTAAATCCAGAGTTTCCTGAATGAAGCGATATAAATTAAGATAAAGAAGAAAAAGTGTGCTTATGACAGGTGTCAGGTAGAAAATACAATTGAGAACTAAGAGGAATACAGAAGGCTCAGAGGAGATGTGAAAAAGCATATTAGAGAAGCGGAGAGGGATTATGAGAAAAAACTGGCAGCCAACATAAAGGGGAATCCCAAAGTCTTCTATAGGCATACAAATATTAAAAAGGTAGTAAAAGGAGGAATAGGGCTGATTAGGGACCTAAAAGAAAATTTACACATGCATGAAAGGGCCAAGGCCAAGGTATTAAATGAATACTCTGCATCCATCTTTACCAAGGAGGTAGATGCTACCCAGGCCATGGTGACAGATGAGGAAACTCTGTCACTAGACGGGTTCAAAATTGATAAGGAGGAAGTGTTGAATAGACTGTTGGCACTTAAAGTTGACAAAGCAGCGGGACTGGACGAGATACATCTAAGAATATTGGAGGAAGTGAGATTAGAAATTGCAGGAGAACTGGCCATAATTTTTCAGTCTTTCCTAGACTCAGGGGAGGTGCCAGAGGGCTGGAGAATTGCAAACATTATGGCCTTGTTCAAAAAAGGTTGTAAAGATAAGCCCAGCAATTGCAGACCAGTCAGTTTAACTTCAAAAGGACATAGACAAGTTGGTGGAGTAGACAGATGGGTGGCAGATGAAGTTCAATGTGGAGAAGTGTAAGGTGATGCATTTTGGTAGGAAGAACATGGGCCGACAATATAAAATAAGGGGTGAAATTTTGAAGGGGGTGCAGAAGCAGAAAGACCTGGGTGTATATGTGCATAGATCATTGAAGGTGGCAGGACAAGTGGTGAGAGCAGTTAATAAAGCATATGGTATCCTGGGCATTATTAATAGGGGCATCGAGTACAAGAGCAAGGAGGTTATGCTGAATTTAGACCGCAGTTGAAGTATTATACAGTTCTGGGTGCCACATTATAGGAAGTATGTGAACACATTGGAGAGAGTGCAGAAGAGGTTTACAAGAAGGTTCCAAGGGTGAGAAACTTCAGTTACAAAGATAGACTGGAGAGGTTGGGACTGTTCTCCCTGGAGAGAAGGAGGCTAAGGGGAGATTTGATAGAGTTGTTCAAAATCATGAGGGAGCTGGACAGAGTAGATAGGTAGAAGTGGTTATTGCTCATAGAAGGATCAAGAACGAGAGGGCACAGATTTATAGTGATTTGCAAAAGAAGCAAATGTGACATGAGAAAATACTTTTTCACACCAGTGGTTCAGGTCTGGAATGCATTGCCTGGATGTATGGTGGAGGCAGGTTCAATCAAGGCATTGATGAGGGCATAAGATGATTACTTGAATAGAAACGATGTGCAGGGGTACAGGGAACAGGCAGGGCAATGGCACTAGGTCATAAAGCTCATTTGGGGAGCTGGTGCAGACACAATGGGCCGAATGGCCTCCCTCTGCGCCATTAAAATTTTGTGATTCTGTAAAAATATTCAAAGACTCTGCTTCCACTGCCTTTTGAGGAAGAGAGTTCCAAAGTCTCTCAACCCTCAGAAAAAATTTCTTCTCATCTCTGTCTTAATTGAGCAACCTCTTCTTTTCAAACAGTGACCCCTAGTCCAAGATTTTCCCACAAGCAGAAGCATCCTCTCCACATCCACCCTGTCAAGACCGCTCAGGATCTTAAAGGTTTCAATTAGGTCTCCTTTTACTCTTTTAAATTCCAGTGGATACAAGCTGAACCTGTCCAGTCATTCCTCATACGACAACCTGCCCATTCCTGGTATTAGTCTAGCAAACATTCTCTGAACTGCTTCTAACGCATTTACATCTTTCTTTAAATAAGGTGCCATGAAGCTATTAATGTATATAATATTTTGGAAAATATTTTCTTTTAAAATAGAGGTTTAGACGGCAGGTGTGTCTTAATTAGATTAAAGTCAGCTAGTCTGGGTGCTTTACTATGTACTAGTTTGAGATGTAAACAGAGAAGTAGAGTATATTTGCATTTATTGAATAGAGCATTCAAGAAGTGGGGTGAAGCCTTTCTAGCAGCTACCAAGCAAAATGTTTATATTACTAATAAAATTGATACGATGAATGAGGTTTCATTGTTAAAAGGTAAAGTTCAAAGAGACTGGTGAGATAATGAGAATTTGAATTCAATCAGTGGTGGTAGGTATAACTTCAGTAGTTTTCAGTAGTGTGCAGAGCAGAGGCAACGCAAGATCAAAAGACAGATGCAAGCCTCCAACTGGCTCCACAGTGAAAAGAACCTCAATTTTAATTCCTAAGGTGAAAATACTTTGCCTGGTATTTGATTAAGTCTATGGGTTGATGTTGCCTTGATGGAGATTAGTTTGGGAATTTGTTAAAAGCTATGATAGTAGTAATTTGTAGCCATGTATAAATATTTTAACCTGTGTAAATTAATAAAATGGTGCAATTAGTTTAACGTAAAGCCTCAAGAACTGATGGCCCGATTCCTGAATTTAAGGTCACAGCTCAAATATAACACTTAAAATTATAGGTTATGATAGTTGTTTAAAGTTTCCCTCTGGGGTTTTTAAATAACTTTGCTTTACCAACTGCATCGATCATAACATAAGGACACCAGTACTGTGCACAGTACTCCAGGTGTGGTTTCACCAGTGCCCTGTATAACTGAAGCATAGCCTCCCTACTTTTGTAATCAATTCCCCTCATAATAAATGATAGTTCTATTAGTTTTCCTAATTACCTGCTGTACCTGAATACAAACATTTTGTGAGTCATGCACTAGGACACCCAGATCCCTCTGAAGCTCAGAGCTCTCATCCTTTAGATAAAAAGCTTCTTTTTTATTCTTCCTGCCAAAATGAACAATTTCACATTTGCCCACATTATACTCCTTTTGCCAGATCTTTGTCCACTCACTTAACCTATCCATGTCACTTTGCCTCCCTATATCCTCTTCACAATTTACTTCTCTACTTATCTTTGTGTCGTCAGCAAATTTAGCCACCATTCCTTCGGTCCCTTCATCCAATTTACATAAATTGTAATAAGTTGAGGCCCCAGCACTGATCCCTGTGGCACACCACTTGTTACATCCCGCCAACCAGAAAAAGACCCATTTGTGCCAACTCTCTGCTTTCTGTTAGCTAATCAATCTTCTATCCATGCCAATATGTTACCCTCCTCCACCATGAGCTTTTATTTTCTGCAAATAACCTTTGATGTGGCACTTTATCAAATGCCTTCTGGAAATCTAAACACAGTACATCCACTGGTTCCCCTTTATCCACAGCACATGTGACTTTAAAGAACTCCAATAAATTGCTTAAACATAATTTCCCTTTTACAAAACCATTTTGACTCTGCCTGATTGTCTTGAATTTTTCTAAGTACCCTACTATAACATCTTTAATAATAAGCTAACACTTTCCCTATGACAGATTTTAGGCCAATTGGCCTATAGTTTCCTGCTTTCTGTCTCCATCCCTTTTTGAATAAAGAAGTTATATTTATTATTTTCCAATGTAATGGAACATTCTCCAAATCTATGCATGAATGTACTAATTGCTTGATTGAATTACTGTTATAGGTCGATTAACTTTCCCCCACGTCACTTTGCAATTTTCTCCTGCTCCGCTCTCAGCAAAACGCTTTTCTCTTGCTCTGCTCTCAACAAGGTCCTTCCCCGCTGTCCTGTTCTTGGCAATACCCTTTTTATAATTCAACCTTTTTGTCACATTCTTGACTGAATTCATTATCGTCATTCTCTGTGTTTAACAAAAATGCAATGACTGAAAACATAAAACAATTATTCAGTCAGGGGGTCATGTTTGTCTCCAGGGCCAGGGAGAGAAATCATGGACCTTGGTGCTTCTCCTGTTTCCGGATCCCTTATTTCCCCCCTCCTCCTTTAACCCTCTCCCTCAATCATGCATGCTATTTTTTCCCCCTTTCAAGATTCACCAATCAATTCACCAATCACAGGAAGGTATAAGATAAAATGATAACGCCCACTGTTGGCATCTGGTTACAAATATCACAAGATATTTACGCAGCATTGGTCATTAATATTAACAGCAGCAACAATATAATGCAGTATTAGTTTGTGTGATCCAAAGGTGATCCCATCACAGCTTTTAAACCAACCAGCGGGTACAAATTTTAATTTAACAGCATCATGCAATATTGTTAATTTGGCAGGAAAAGATCCCAATAGTTATTTTTATAACACTGTGCAGACAATAACACTGAATTAAGCTCTCATTAACATGTTCTACACATTGCATCATATGGACACAATTCATATTTGGGGGAAGGATTCAACACTTGCAACCCAGGTAAACTACAAAAGATCTTTTCCATTCTCTAGAAGTAGGCAACTTTCTCCTGCATGGGTGCGTGATATTATTCAGTATAATTATTTCATACAAGGGGTCTAATTGGATTCTATTCTATCAGTAACCTCACAGGGTAGAGATCAAATGACTCCTGAACAACTTTATCACGATACTTCAATACCTCAAAAATCTCATAAAAGCACCAAGATGGAGTGGCCAACCCACAAGTACTTAATTGGTTGTAAATCAATTTGAGACATTGTGAAAGGTGCTGAATAAATATAGGCTTTGTCCTACTTTCACTTCACCTGCATGCAGTAAGCAGAGTAACTGTAGCAATGGTGAAATTGAGGCCCAACACTAATTCTCTAAAGGTAATTCATCACAGATCAATCAACTGATGTTAGGAAAGCAGCTACAAAGAAATCACCACATTTACAAAACAATTCAATACTTTTGCTTATACAGCCTTATATTCTGACTTCTCTAACAGCAACCCACAATACATCATAAATGGCATCTGTTGTTTTTACGCTAATGACACTATCCAATTTCACCACCTGGTTCCAATTATCAATTAGACATTTACCAGCAGCTCAAGAAAAATGTAGATTGAATTGTTGATCTAGTACATGGTACGTAAATTCAGTACGGCCTTAACCCAAGAACCAGATTGTTTCCCCTTCTCCCAGAAACCATTATACAAATTGTGCTGTACACTGACTTTACAGCCTATCTGGGGTCAACCTAGGATGGAGTAGGTTGAAGGCTTTAAAACTTTACTTTAAGCAATCTCCTAGTGACAAATGGGGATTTAATTCCCAGACTTTGCAAGGGTAATAAAATGGGGGATAATGAGTTAATGTGTTGTATCAATCCCGGTTTTTAGTTTCTTACATTTATTTTTATGAGGCCCAAGCTCCTCAAGCCTCTGGTACAACAACATAGCATGTAATCAGAATTGTGTCTACTTTAGGGCACAAAGAAAATTTAGACTGCTATTTATATGCTGCTTTATTCAGAAGAGTTTTAAGAAGTGCATAGTATTTAGTTTTGTGGCACTTAAAGCCAGTCTTTCAGGTGTACTCCTCAGTCTGGATGCTATTTACAACACCGAGCTTGGGCTCACCTAGCCTCTGGGGCCCCTCGCGTTCAGCATTGTCTGTACCCCCCCTCTCCAGGGCCCCGATTGCATCCAATGGTTCAGTCGGTAAACCACCTGGTGTCACACAAAGTACAAATTTCTGGTACAAATGCTTCTATGTGCTGATTTAACCAAGGCAGCAGTAGACACTCTGTAGTCTCAATATTCCTAAGCTGGCGAAAGAAAAACAGAACCCTTGTTCTGGATCACAATTCGGTGAAAAGACCCCATTTGTGATTGTCAACTGAAGACAGAATTGACCTCAGTTTTTCTGTTCGAGCATGGTCAAATAACCTGTCAACAATGGTCAGGCTCACATGTTAAGCCAACTGGGTGAAGTATCAGAAAATTCCTGGAACCCATAGAACTGCAACTCAGTACTTCAGAATAAGAAAATGGGGAAGAAACGGAGAAAAATTTCATCAATGCTAACTTTTATATTAAATACCTGTATCTCTAGATCAGCAATTTTCTGTTGTAGTTCAACCACGGCTGCTATGCTATCTGCTTCTCGAAGCCTCAGTGCCATCACATCTTCTTTATTCTAAAATGAAATTGAAGCTAATCACTTGCAATATAAATAATATACCTGTACTCAAAAATACAGATGATTAGAGATTTATTTGATTAAAAATGTTAAAACCATTCATTTTTAATAGAACTGCACTGAGAATAAAGAAAGATGACATCTCATCGTTTAACTACGCATTCTGAAGAGTGCATGCATGTGCGAGAGAGCATGTGTGCATGTAAGATTTTTGAAATTTATCCACTTTAAATAACTTTGAAAAGCAACCAAGAAGAACTTATTTGCATCTGAGAAATATTCCAGAAAAGCTTTGCTAAACTCCAGGATCCCCAATTTCTACTTCAATTGATGCACTTGAAAGTGTTGTGGGACATTTCACAACTTTAAAAGCTCTATATTAATATAAATTGCTGTGGCTTGATGGAATAGGTCAAGAGAAATTAACATTCTTGAAAAGGAGTTGAACTTATATTTTACAAATATTGCAATTCTCACTAAATTCATGGCCAATGCTCTTTATAAGATGTAAAGTTCTTGTTATCCTATCCTGTACTGCTAGTCAATATTATTAGAATGATAATTTACAAGACTATTTTTATTCATTTGTGGGATGTGAGCAGCACTGGTAAGACCAGCATTTATTGCCCAACCCTAATTGCCTCAGGTAGGTGGTAGTGAGCTGCCTTCTTGAATCTCTGCTGTCCATATGTAGGGACATCCATAATGTTGTTATGGAGGGAGTTCTTGCATTTTGACCCAGAGACAGTGAAGTAACAATGATGTAGTTCCAAGTCAGGATGGCGTGTGACTGTGGACCAATTAATGAACATGCTCAAGGTCAATGAACAAAGTACACCCAAACTGCATAAAATGCTGACCCACACTACGTTTTAATATTAATCACTAAAATATCCAATTTAAAAAACTTTGAATGAGAATAGATGCGTAACACATTTGATGCAATCAGCCTGAGAACATCAATTTTTTCCTCAAAAATAAACCACAGGAAAGAAGCAATACTTCTTGTTAGCACATACGAAATATTCTAACTTTTAGGAAACTAGCACACAGGCTTCTGTGGTCCACATAGGTGACTATGTGTAGCCCGCAATGAATTTAGACATCAGGAAATCAGAGATGCTTGCAGTTGTTACAATCTAAAAACATCTAAATAATTGCAATTTCTGAGATTGGTTTTATAACCACTACAAGGCTTTTTAGCCATAGCGAAATTCATATTTAGTTAACACTCTTCCATATTGACAAGTTTTCAGTTGCAAAGACAAGTTATTCACCTTGAAGAGAATATTATGCTGTGGGTGCAGATGCTGCTTTTAACTATAGTTGAATTTACTGGAACACACTGTTATTAATGTACATAGTTATTGCAAACTGAAGAAACCCAAGAGGATTGACCAAGATATATGCAACAGTGCTGAAATGCAGCACTCAATTTTTGTCAAAAGGAGAAGCTTTACATGTTGCAATTTGCAATCTGCTCTGCTCTTACGATTTAGTATCGAATTCTGATGTGGTTTTCGTGAAAGGATTGTTATTTTGAAGCTACTGTAATACATTTAATAAAAAAATCTGAACCGCATGTGCAAGTCTTTTTAGACAAACTCCATTTGTAAACAAAATTTATCATGAATGTTAAGAATTTAAGGATGGGTGCAACAGCAAAAGAAATCTGTAATAGCTGTACATTTTCTTGCACAAGTAATTTGTGTAATATCTAGGTTTGATTACAAAACAAAACCCTCGCTTTTCACTCAAACAGGAAATGTAAAGGTTGCCAAAAAGATTATTTGAATTTTTTGTCAAAAAGTATATCATCTGACAAAAATGCATTACTTGATTACAGAAAATGTTAAGATAGTGCGGAAATTTCTACACAAACTGACCGTTTATCAGCTGATACATGTCACACAGACAACAAAATCTGCTGTATTTCTCATGTACATCATCTGGTTTTGACAACATCGGTACCTAATCCTGATAGGTCAACTAATGGGGTATTGGACATCCTATTTATCCTGCAAGCCTGGCTAACGTGAATAATGGCTTAAATCCCCACTAGGCTCTCAGTCCACCCAACATTCTCTCTGCTGCTCTTTTCATCCTCACACTATGCTCGCATTTAATTTTTCGCCACAAACATACATTTTCATTTCATTTATGACATATAAAATAGAATGAGACACAACATTTCATAAATCATGAGAAAATATCTGAGTTAGATGCAATAATTATACATAATCTTCATTTATATTCAGTCTTTTGACTTCAAAATGAAAATCTAGAATGTTTTGAGAAACAACTGAGTAACCTAATTCAGTAAATGACAAAGAGAAAGGAAATCAAAGCACGGGACAGAAGAATGAGCAAGGCGAGTTGGACAGAAATATTGCACAATTTAATAGATAAAGCACACCTTAATACACAATTTCAATATCTTCTAAATACAAGACAAAACCTTATTCCCAGGATATCATGACTTTCATCATTATGAGAATATATCTCATTATAAGAATATATCTGTTTGATACTATTGACTGTTCTGACTTGTGCTCAAAAGTAAAATCAAAATACCAGGAAATATACTAAAACTAAATTAAATTACGAGTCTTCGTAAGAACATAAGAAATGAGAGCTGGAGTGGACAATTTGGTCTTTCAAGCCTGTTCTGCCATTCTGGTCTTTCACCTGAACTTCAACTTTCTATATTATTCTCATCCTTTAATTCCCACAGTACACAAAAATCTATTGATCTCTGTCTTCAACATACTCAATGACTGAGTATACATAGGTCTCTGAGTTAAGAATTCCAAAGGTTTGCCATCTTTTGAACGAAAGATTATTCACTGCCACCCACTTGACTTTACCATCCCACATGGTCTTACTGGTCCCACTGTACTAATCTCAGATAAAGCCAGCTCTGATCGCTTCCTTGCAGCACTGTGCATCTATATCCCCCTTCCTTGCCCAAACTCTACCTCCTATATCCAGCGCGGGAACAAACAAGTAATCGTCCAATTCACTTATATCTGCACTTTCAAAATCCCAGCTGTCTAGCCTTTAGCCCTCCATGCACAACAACATTTTCACCCTCACCTTCGATGCTCTGGTTGCTAGTAAATCCATTACCCTTTCTCACCTTGGCTATTCACCTGGTGCAACTCTTACATAAGAACATAAAAATTAGGAACAGGAGCAGACTATTCGGCCCCTCGAGCTTGCTCTGCCATTCAATAAGATCATGGCTGATCTCCTTGTGTTTCGATTTCCACATTGCCATCTAACCCCGATAACCTTTGATTCCCTTGCCTTAAAAATATTCAATGACCCAGCCTCCACCGCTTCCTGTGACAGAGTTCCAAAGTCGCAAAACACTCAATTTTTTTCCTCATCTGTCCTAAAAGGGCGACCACTTATTTTAAAACAGTACCCTCTAGTTCTGGACTAACCCACAAGAGGAAGCATCCTTTCAACATCCACCTTGTCAAGGCCGTTCAGGATCTTGTATACTTCGATCAAATCACCCCTCACTCTTCTAAACTCCAGTGGAAACAGGCCCAGTCTGTCCAAACTTTCCTCATAAGACAACCCACTCAATCTAGTAAACCTCCTCTGAACTGCCTCCAACACTTCCTTAAATAAGGAGACCAAAACTGCACACAGTATTTGAGATGCGGTCTTACCAATGCCCTGTATAACTGAAGTACAACATCCTTACTTTTATGTTCAATCCCTCTCGTAATAAAGGATAGCATTAGCCTTCTTAATTATTTGCTGTACCTGTATACTAACTTTTTGTGGCTCACGTACTAGAACACCTAGATCCCTCTGCAGCTCAGAATTATGCAACCGTTCTCTATTTAATACTCTTCTTTTTTGATCTTCTTGCCAAAGTGAACAACTTCACATTATCCCACATTAAACTCCATTTGCCAGATCTTTGCCCACTCACTCAACTTATCTATATCCATCTGCAAACTCATGCCCTCTTCACAACATACAATAATAACTTCTGCTCCTTTAAGTCCAAGGTCACAGACTTGAGAGAATATGGTAGACTACTATTTTAGTTAATCACTACAGATCTAGCTGGATCACTATCTGCTCCATTCGCTAAAACTGCCCATTATTCCAGGATCTTCCAGGAATCGAAAGATAAACCCCGGTTTCTTTCCATGAACTATAAACTGTCTTCTTAAACCCCTCTCCCCTCCACCCTCACCTCCAAAAACAATTGTGTGGAACTGACAAACTTCTTTGTCACTAAGATCAAGACTATCCGACCAGCTGCTACTGCTGTTTCCTTCCCTTTCATTAGCCCACCTGGGTAAAGTTCCTCTGAATCTCCGCCCAACCCTAGCCCTGAACTCACAAATTTCTCTAGTTTCTCTTCCATCTCCCCTCATGATCTCTGAGCTCATCTTGTCCATGGGTTGACCTCCTGCTCCCTCAACCGTGTTCCCACTAACCCTGCTGACCACACAATTTTCCCTTCCTGTTTCCCATGTTAGCCTATATTGTTAACTGCTCTGTCTTCAGGTATTGTCCATCACATCTCTAAATCTGCCATCACCACCCCCTCCTCAAAAATCGAATCCTTGTCACCACTGTCCTTGCAACTACTGCCCCATTTCCAAACGCCCTATTCTCTCCAAAGTCCTTCATGTTGTCACCTCCCAACTCCATTCCCATCTTTCCTGGGCCTCCATATTTGAATCCCTCCAATTAGGTTTCTGGCCCTGTCACAGCACCAAAGCAGCTCTTAAAGTCTTAAATGCCAGCATATTTCACTGTGACAAAGGTAAACTACCCCTCCTTATCCTGTCAGTAGTTTTTGACACAGTGACCATACCATCACCTCCAGGCCATCTCAGCTGTTGTTCAACTGGACGGGACCGCTCTCACCTAGTTCCATTCTTATCTAATCATAGGCAAAGTATTGATTCTCTTTGTACCCCAACACCAATTACTTCTGGTGTCCTCCAAGAATCTATCCTTACCCACCAACTATTTTTTTTCATGCTGCTCTTTGTCAACAATACCCAAAATCAAAGCATTAGTTTTCACATGTACGCTAACAACACCCAGCCCTACCTCACCACCAACATCTCTTGATTCCTGCACCATTACTAAATTATCAGACTTATCCCACATTTAGTATTGGATGAGCTGAAATTCTTTCCAATTAAATATTATGAAGACTGAAGTCATTGTCTCCAGCCCCCACTCCAAATTACCTCTCCCTGGCAACTGTCTGAGACTAAATCAGTTGTTCACAACCTTGGTATCATATTTGACCCCAAAGTGAGCTTCTGCCCACATTTTCTTGCCATCACTAAGACTGCTTATTTCCACTTCCATAACATTACCCGACTTCCCCCAATTCAACTCGTGCTACTCAAACCTTATTCATGCCATTCTTAACTCTAGACTTGACTATCCTGCACTAATTCACACCATTCCATTCACCAATTATCCCTTTACTTGCTGACCTACAGTCACTCCTGGTCAAGCATCCTTGTTTTCAAATCCCTCACTGGCCTTGCCCCACTCTAGCTTTTGCAAACTCCTCCAGCTCCACAACCATCCATTATGCCTACTCTCATCTAATTTTGGCCTTGAACATTGTTGTTTTAAATCACTTCACCATTGGTGGCTGTGCCTTCAGCTGCCTAGACCATAAGCTCTGGAATTCTCTTGATACACCTCTCTGCCCCTCTACCTCACTTTCAGATACTTACTGTTGCTTGCCATTTCAACACTCCACCCTGCTCTCATGCCCACGTCTGTCCTTGGCCTGCTGCATTGTTCCAATGAAGCTCAACGCAAACTGGAGGAACAGCACCTCATCTTCCGAGAAGGGACTTTACAGCCTTCTGGACTGAATATTGAGTTCAACAATTTTAGATCATGAACTCTCTCCTCCATCCCTACCCACTTTCCAATCCTCCTTTTGTCCCCACCTATTTCCATTATTTTTAAATGTATTTCCATCCATTGTTTTATCTCTACCTTTTAGCCTATTTCGATCCTTTCCCCCCAATAGTGCTATCGGTACCTTGCTCGTCCTGCTTTCCACCCTTAATGTCACCTATTAGCACATTCCTTAGATAATATCACCACCTTCAACACCTCTTCGTCTATGACATCTTTTGGCTATCTCCACCTATCACTGGCCCTCTATCCAGCTCTACCTGTCCCACCCCCTCTTAAACCAGCTTATATTTCACCTCTTTTCTATTTTGCCTTAGTTCTGTTGAAGAGTCATACTCGAAACGTTAACTGTGTTCCTCTCCACAGATGCTGTCAGACCTTCTGAGTTTTTCCAGGCATTTTCATTTTTATTTTGGATTTCCAGCATCCGCAGTTTTTTGCTTTTAACTTAAAACTTACCTGTTTGACCAATTTTTGATCATTTGGCCAAATAACATCTCATGTGGCTCAGTGTCATAAATGATGCTCCTGTGAACACCTTCAAACAGAACCTTGGAATTTCATTAGGTTGAAGTGCTATATAAATTTAAATTCTTGTTGAAGAAATTTCTCCACCCCTCAGTCTAAATGACCGAGCCCTTTTTCTGAGGCTGTGGCCCCATGTTCTAAATTCCCCAGCCACAGGAAACATTTTGTAGATGTTTGCTCTGAAGAATTCTACATATTTCAATTAGATCACCTCTCATTCTTCTAAATTCCAGGCAGTATAGGTCTAGTCTATTCAATCTTTCCTCATAGAACAGCCCCCTCATCCCAGAAACCAGTCTAGTGAACCTTTGCTTCACTCTCTCTTGGGCAAGTAATTCTTTCTTTAGGTAAGGAGACCAAAACTGCACACAATACTCCAGCTGCAGCTCCTACATAATACCCTATATAATTGCAGCAAAACCTCTTCACTCATAGTCCAATCCTTTTGTGAAAAAACCCAAAATGCCATTTGCCTTCCTAATTGCTTGCTATGCCTACATGTTAACTTTGTAGCACAAAGGACACAAAGGCCCCTCTGCATGCAAACATTTCCCAGTCTCTGATCAATCAAAAACTATTCTTTTTTACTTTTCCTGGATAACTTCACACTTTGCCACATTGCATTCCAACATATATTGCTGCCCATTCACCGAAACTGTCTATATCCCTCTGCAGCCTCTTTGCCCTCCTGACTGCTTACTTTCCCACTGACTTTGTATTGTCAGTAAAATTGAATATTACACTCAGACCACTCATCTAAGTCATTAATATACATATAAAGTATACAAGTTATTATATCACAGCTAGAATTTACATATGGACAAGAGGGAGTCAATTCATTCAGTAACATTTGGTAGGGAAAAGATGAGGGAATACATAGTACGCACAGAGAAAGTAAAGAATTCAGCTAGCTAGCAAAATACTGTACTCCCACTGCACGAATGGCTATTAATAAAGAAAGTTATAATCTAGTTTAGTACTACGGTAATGATTTGTTATCTGGCTTTAAGACAGGAAGCAGATAGTAGTTATTGGTAGTTATTCAGAATGGCAGCAGGTGGGAAGTACTGTTCCACAAGGATCAGTGTTGGGACCACTGCTGTTCACAATTTACAAAAACAATTTGGACTTTGGAATCAAAGACACAAGTTTTGAATTTGTGGATTACACCAAATTGGGTGAGAATGGTCAATACTGGAGGAGGGCTGCAACAAATTACAGGATAGCATTAATAAACTTGCAGATGGACAAATAACAAGAGGCCATCAATGTAAGAAAGCCAATTGGGATTTCAAAAGAAACTTTTTCACCCAAAGAGTAGAAAGAGTGAGGAACTCGCTACCACAAGGAGTGGTTGAAGTGAATAGTATAGATGCATTGAAGGGAAGCTTACATGCATTTAGGGGAGAAGAGAAGAGGATTATGATGGTACATTTAGATGAGAAAAGGTGGAAGGAAGGCCCAAGTGGAGCATTAATACAGACATGGACTGGTTGAGCCAAATGGCTTGCTTCCTGTACCATATATCCTATGGAAGGTATACTATGTAATGCTGATTTGATGTTACTTGGGAAAGAGCATTTAGGGAGCACTATTGCTTTGATAGGGTATTCATTTATACAAAAATGAAAGCAAAAATATATGAAATAAGCATCTGAAAGTTAAAAAAATAGTAAATTCATGTTCTGGGTAGAAACATGGTCAGAATTGGATTGTGAAAGAACAAATATGATAAATAGTAATACAATATCAGTACAAGCATTGGGTTTAGTTGGAAAAGCTCAAAGTGAACTACAGAAACAAAACTTCATTTTCTCAGAGACTATTTGGAGCCTTTCAATCTAAACAACAACTTTAACAGTTTTAAATCCTAGCTGACTCTTTTTGATTTCTATTCTACCTTGCTTTCCTCCAACACTTAGCTGTTTACTCATCCTTTATCTTTCTAATGTCATTTTGCAACCTGATTAATATGAATATGATTGCGCATTAGCCTGCAATTTTAATCTTTCTCCAGTTAAAAAATGATACTCAGTCAACTGTGCTTCTTTGTACTCTTAATTATTATATCTGACCAAGCAATCTTTACCTGCTCTTCACACCCATTGTTGTTTCTGACAATCTAAAACCCATCTTGCCTAGCTTTGCTCTTTAATTGCTAAATGTTAAACTATCCAGACTCTTGATTTTTAATTCAGATGTTCAGCTTTTGCAATTGTTTCCTTTTTAAGCTTAATAATTTATTCAATTTCTCAGGAATAATTATACTTTATGAAGAAATGACACCCTGTGATTAATCTGTAGTCACAATAGTGTTATACATAATGTTATGACAGCAGACAATAGCCCGAATTGCTTACGGAAATGTTGAGCTCTTAAGTAAAATATGTTTTTTTTTTAAAAAAAAGGACATATAAGCAAAAGCTGGCTGAGACTGTAAAGTAGCCACTTGCTGGAAAATTCCCGTGTGGATTACACTTGACCGACTGGTCCAGAGAACAGAATGTTGCACCTACAAAGATGTCAAGGCCTACCTCAGACAGAGACACTTCAAAGGAAAAGATGCAAGGCAAAAACTGAACTGTAATCTATGGTTGCCAAGATAATGAAGGCTGATCACCATCTTAACAGAAACCATCTCCTGAGAGTTATATCATAGACTGTGGACATGATGCGATTTGAAAAGAAAGCAGATCTGGACGAAAGACATGTTTGTTTTTTCCCTTCCAGGAATACACAAGAAAAAGGGTTAAAAAGCTAATTACAACCCTGCTTCTGTGTGCTAACCTTGGTGTTCCAGCTGTGAAGGAATGATCATATTTTTCCTGACATTACTGTGGGATACTTTAAAGCAGGCTTATGTCTGTGTGTGTGTATGTTTCTGTGTGAATAATTTAAGTAATCTGCAGACTGTTTGACTGCAAGGTTTGATTCATCAAAGGGATTAAGTGTAAAAAAAACAGGCATTTGAAATGCTAACGAACGAGCCAAGTAAAAGGGAATTTGCATTTTTAGATAAGAGAGGTTGTTGGCTTTTCATAGGGACACAGTAAGATGTCTACAACTGGCAAGGTAAATAAGGCAAAGTTATTACGTTTATTTTTCCCAGAAATTCTGGACTTATTGACAACATGAAAGATTTTTATAGTCTGGGAAGTAACTTCCAACAATGGAATTTACAGATCAAAAAGAAACAAATATATTTAAAGAAGGATGGTAGGCTATACGGGTGTGGCTGTGTGAGATCTTGAAAAGTATACTGTGTGAAACAGACTTGTGGGAAAAAGCCTGCAGCCACCCTGGAGAAGTTTGCTGTTCCAATAACCACAGTTGTGTTAAAAGCCTTTGGAGTTTCACTGTTGAGTGAGAGGGAGAGAGAAGCTGTGAAGTACCTCCCTTACAGCAACAGCGGGTGTTTGTGGTAATCTTGCTAAATGCTTTACAGATTAATAATCTATTTTTGGAATGTTGTCTGAAAGGGATGTGTAGTTGGGAGTCTAGTTGGGTAGACGTTTTGAGAGCTGTTATAAGACTAAATAACTGTGTAACTGTAATCTTGTGTGTACTTAACATTTTCTTTTATTAATAAATGTTTTAATTTAATCTTTAAAATCTATAAAGGCGGTCGTGAACTCATTACTTCTGACTTCAGTGCACAAACTTTCTCGTAATAAATACAAATTGCAAAATCGTGTGATAGTGTGGATTTGGTCAGCCTGGCAAATACCACCTGCCATATGACAGTCCTGGTGTGCGAGGATGTGCTGTGAAGGTCACAGCTGAAGATCATCATCTAGGCATCCCTGCTCTTGCAGGTAAAAAAGTTTCCCTCTGATTGCTGGAAGCAAGTCACAAGCCAGCAAAGCCATAGTTGAGAAGAAAACAGGACAACTCCTTGCAGCTAACCTACAGAACCAAGAATCACCAAACCAACTACTCAACTGCCCAAAGTCAGCTCTACTGGAATCATCCAACTTAACAGCCGCAACATTTCATCATCTACTCCTCATAGACCAGCCAAAGACTAATTCGTATATCTTTTTAACTGTTATTTCTAGACTCACTTCTCATTCCTAATTTGCATGTGTGTGTGTGTCACGTTTTTATCATTTCTTTCTCAAGTTTTAGTAACTAATAAACTCACCCTTTCTTCAACTCAAGAATGCCTGGTTAAACTGGCTCCTTTTAAAACATACATTAATAAATACATTTGGACTGGGAAAAGGTATCTCACGAGGGAAGGGATTCTTTTTAAATTAACCAGGTGATTAACAGTGAGGCTGTGTGTCTTAGGCTACAGGAAGATATAGGCGGGATAGTCAAATGGGCAGATAAGTGGCAGATGGAATTTGACCCTGAAAAGTGTGAGGTCACATACTTTGGAAGGAGTAATTTGACAAGGAAGTATTCAATGAACGGCATGACACTAGGAAGTTCTGAGGAACAAAGGGACCTTGGCGTGTGTGTCCATAGATCTCTGAAGGCTGAGGGACATGTTAGTGGGATAGTGAAAAAGGCATAGGGGGCACTTGCCTTTATCAATCAAGGCATAGATTACAAAAGTAGGGAGATCATGTTGGAGTTGTATAGAACATTGGTGAGGCCACAGTTGAAGTACTGTGTGTAGTTCTGGTTGCCACATTATAGGAAGGATGTGATTGCACTGGAGGGGGTGCAGAGGAGATTCACCAGGATCTTGCCTGGAATGAAACATTTAAGTTATGAAGAGAGGTTGGATAGACTTGGGTTGTTTTTGTTGGAGCAGAGAAGACTGAGGGGCAACCTGATCAAGGTGTACAAGATTATGAGGGGCATGGGCAGGGTGGATAGGGAGCAGCTGTTCCCCTTAGTTAAAGGTCAGTCATGAGGGGACATAAGTTCAAGGTTGGGGGGGGGGGGTTTAAAAAGTACCTGGATGAGCACTTGGCACGTCGTAACATTCAAGGATATGGGCCAAGTGCTGGTAAATGGGATTAGGTAGGTCAGGTGTTTCTCACGTGTCGGTGCAGACTCGATGGGCCTAAGGACCTCTTCTGCACTGTGATTCTGTAGCAACCAACCGAAAGGGAGCCAGTTTATCCCTCCTCACCTGGGAACATAACAATTTGGGGTGACTTGCTTGGGATCATAACAAACTGGGGGAACCTCACCAGGGGACCTGTCGTAACAATAATTAGATAAATCATTTTGAATGAATTTCTGTATAATCACGCACACTTGTTTACATTTGAATTTTTAAAAAATTTGCTCTTAGAATGAGAGTAAAACTGTCACGACTATATTTACTGCCCATCGTTGGTTGCCCTGAGGTGGAGACGATGGATCATTAAAGTTAAGACACTTTGAGAAGGCATAAACAGTCAATCATGTAATGAGAGTCAGGAGTCATGCACAAGCCTGGCCAGGTAGAGGCAACGGGTTCCTTTCCCTGAAGGACATCAGTGATCCAGTTTGGCTTTTATGACAATCCATCAAACCTCTTATTTTTTTTCTGGTGTTCGCTTACAAATTCCCGGATATATTGAATTCAACCACAATTTAACACGGTGGGAAGTGAACTCACATTAATGTCTGATTCATACCCTTTTTTAGTATGTCCTTTCTTTTAAAGAGCTTTTAGGAACATGACTTTCTCAAATAAAACACCAAGCTTGATTATGACATCTTATCAAACACCTTGAAATGTTCACTGTTTCAAACTCAAATTTATGTAGAACTTTGTAGATAAATTGCACTCAAAACAGTTGGCTGGCATAAATTTTTCCACCCGTGATTATTTGATATAGGGTATATACTACATACTTCATATAGCCTACCTTGCAGTCCATCTCAGCTATTTTTCGTTTAGATTCATTTAACTGAGTGAGTAGTCCCTTATTCTGGGCTGTGAGATATTGCACCTTCTCGCATAGGCCATTGCACTCCTTCTCTGCTCGACATAGTTGGTTGCTGCTGATTTGGTTCTGATATTTTGATAAGTTAACAGATAAATAAAACAAGAGTTAGAAACTGTAACTTCAAATTCACATCATCAACTTTTCTAATAGTAACGTAATAGCAAAGCAATTCCCCTTACTCATGTTTTCCAAACATGGAGAATTAAATTTTCTGGAAGATTGTTGTTGACATTTCTGAAGCCATCTACATTCTCTTTCCCCCACATACATCATTTAGCTATGCTGCCTATTCGCAATCCTTCATCTGAGAGAAATACATATCTGTAACTGCTGTCAATGGCACTGTTGAAGCCAATGACCTGGATTTGGCAGTCAGTGGTGAAAGAATGGCACTCACTGTTCACCTCAAAAAAAAGGTTCCCCACAATGTTTTAGCTGACTCTAGAGCACAGATTTCCTCTTTTTCTGTTACATCAGTTTGAATTCAGCGCCCTCAACAGGGAATCTGTGGTACCTGTGAACAGGGCAAGCAGCAGGGAGGCTGTGCAAACAATCAGACTGATGAATCTTCTCAGTCAGTAAAGCAGGAAATAAAAAAGGGAAATATAAATTACATTTAAATAAGTGTACAGAAGGCAAAATAAAGATTGGGGCATTCACACTGGATTAAGCGAAAAACTTAAATAGAAAAACAAACTTAAATATTTTAA
The DNA here is from genome assembly GCF_017639515.1 of Carcharodon carcharias. Classification (NCBI taxonomy): domain Eukaryota; kingdom Metazoa; phylum Chordata; class Chondrichthyes; order Lamniformes; family Lamnidae; genus Carcharodon; species Carcharodon carcharias. The sequence goes on along the minus strand of NC_054482.1, from coordinate 101,497,993 downwards.
TATGTATTTCTGCAACATTAATTTAAAGGAATGAGACCCCATATTTTTAAAATTAACTTTTCATGGTTCAAGGGGTTGCTCAGCAGTAATTATGACTTACTATACCTTTAAAAACTTTTACACCTGATTCAGCAAGATTTAAGGTTTTCAGTGATCTTTAGTGCGACCAATATGTAGTTAATTCATGTTCACGCCTTAACAGTGATTTGAGTGCAGATTAAATCGGCAAAGGCTGCAAAATTCCCTGTGAAGGAGAAGAATATCCCCAACAGCAACTTTTCTGGATTTCTCTGCTTAAGTGCACAAATGCGCATGACACATGCTGTTGCCAGTTTTACCCAGCAATAATGATGGTTTCATCATTATTCGAGCAGCCAAATCTAGGCCACTGTGAACTGTACTTTACATGACAGATAGTGCTCCACCAATGGTTCTTCAAGAATTCTCGTTTTTTTTTACCAAAAGTCATTTTCTTGCCCCATCTCAAGGCATTTAGATAGATAGTCCATTTGAAAGCATGTTGCAGCCATCTCCATGGGCAAAATACCCTGCTGAAACCAACTTCCGATCAACTTGCAGAACCTCTGCCATTTCGCATATAGAAGACTTCTGATCTACAAATCTTTTGACCAATCATTCAAATTATATATTCAATCCAATAAGAAGGCTCTGCTGGACAAATATAGTGTTCATGAATAGTTACTTTAAAATACTCAAAAAGTCTGTTCGAATTACTTCTTGCTATTACAGCTCTTTTGATCCTCGGTCTGTTTCAATCGTGTTAAACAAGAGCGAGGTAAAATAGTGGACCCTGTATCAAACTGTATTCCATGATAACAATAGTAGTTTGATTCGAAGTAATCTACTCAAACACTGGTCAACTGAACTATAAGCCTTTGGACTGCTCAGCATGCTTTGTGTAAATGCTTTTTTATGTTGTGGTACACATTAAATGTTGAATTAATGTTGCTTAACTTATCATAATGAAATGAACAAATTATACTTATCCAAATAGGGATGTTTCCTGAACTGTCTGCATAAACAGAACCCAATCATAAATTTATTAAATGAGCATCAAGTTGCTAAATTGACTGATACAGTTTTTAAAAAAAATTCTGGCATGCTTCAGAACCTCCATTTTCAGTTTATATTACAAAAAAGTATCTTTCAGGTGCTTGTGTCAAGCTGCACTGTAAGACACTTGCAAATGCAAGGCAAAGTTCAACAGTATTTCCTGTGAGTCCAAAGTAACTCATACAGAATGTTAACAATGACTAGAGACATCTGTAGTGGTCAGCAGGAAGCAACTGTACATTATCATATTTTTGCAGCAAGAACAACTAAAGTGATCACCTAACCCAACAATTAGACTCATCTCAAATCTCTGTGAAACTTGAAGGTATTTCCTCCAATGTAACATGCAGTTCAGTGGCACAGCAAACTATAATCACGAGCAGTAATGTTGGAATCATGAAACTCGAGTCCAAACTCAATTTCCATAATGGCAACTTCGCAATCTTGGTTCGACAACTAGGGTAAGGATAAACAGGCAGAAGAACAGGAAACAAGTCATGGTCTTGCACATCTCAGTTGGTGAGTCACCTCTCGTGGCATCACCCGAGGATGGAAAATAACAAAATTGGAAAAAATTACAGAAAAAAATTCTTACTGAAGGTAAAACTGTATGGCAAACTCTACTTCATGAAAAAATGCCAGCAGCAGCTGTTTATACCTGTGTTTCAAGTTCCAACATCCGTTGCTTTATTTCTTTCAGCTCAGCCTGCGTTTCAGCTCCTCTGAGGCGCACCGTCATCAGTTCATCCTGGAGCTCACTTACAGCATTCCTCCGTGGCGAGTCTTTCCATCTGCCGGTAGTTCTAGCCAGATGACGCTAGAGAATATTTGAGAATTGGAGTAAATTTCCATTATTCCTTTGTGGATACACGTATCAATTTAAGTGAAGTGTTCAGCATTTTACAACTGAAGAAGAAATTCTTTTGGTACATATTAATCTATCCATTCAGAAAGGTCCTAAAGCCCTCCTGCCTCAAATTGTAGCATATATATATATAATATATATATAGCTTGATATATATATATATATTATATATAATTCCATTTGATGTAGTTTTCCAGATTTTTAATTTTATATGTATATAAAATTGTTTCTCAGATGCCTCCTTTTAAAACTAAAAGTCCAAGTTTTCTTCAATCTTCCCTCAGACACTCCTCCCTGCTGCAGACTGGTGTGACCTCACGACTGAGACTAGTGCGCGTAAATTTTAAATCTTACATTGATAAATGCCAAAGGTATTGAGGGATATGGGGCAAAGGCAGGCATAAGAAGTTAGATCGCAGGTCAGCTATAATGTAATTGAATTGCAGAACAGTTTTAAGGGGATACATGGCCTATCCTTTCTCCTAATCTCTTCACTGTTGGTTGTACTAGCTTAGCTCATTTGTGACTGACCAGGATTAGTCAGTACTCAGGGTGAGGTTTGATCAGAGCACTACATGGCAGTTTGATAGGACTTTCTCAGACTTTCATTTTTTTGTTTGAACCACAAAGTTCAACATCCTATTAAATTTATTAAATACTTCTCTGCATTGGTTGGATACCGAGTAGCTCACTTACTAAGATGCTTAGGCTTCTCTGAACTACATAAGATATTAATTTTTAGAAATATTAATTTGTAGATGACCTTTTGAATAATAGCAGGATGCTTTCTTTCCGTGAGAGAGGGAACAGAATTACGCGGTGCAGAATTTGAAAATTACAACTTTGAACTATTATTCTTGACCAAATTATAGTGTCACAGATAATTCGAATGATTGTTTAAATAGCAATATCTCAAACTGCCCATCAGTTCATAATCTTATCTTTGGATGAAACCATAAGCCAACCAAACAAACTTAAGTTGCTTACAACAGCACCTTAAATTAACTTATTGCCTCGAGATCACTATACACCATCACTACCTCTCAATACAAATTTTGTTATTGACTTGATTGTTTAATCACTGCAGTTTGTTTGGCTTGGCAGCAAATCTCATGATATGACAGCTTTTCTTAAGAATTCTTTGATAAAAATCAATTTTTTCCAGAATATTTAATACGCAATGTTTCAACTTTAGACATTTATATTTTCCCATTATTTCAATATTTGTCAATCAAATTGCAGTTATTTTGAATTGTCATCCATGTGCAATTTATGCAACCTTAAAAGAAAATACATCTGGGAACTCAATGTAATGTTATAGAAAGTATAAACTATGTCAAATAACAATACATGCTATTTCTTAAACTATCACATCTCCTAATTGCTCAGTTGTTAAAGGCGCTACTTGGTCCTATAGTAAGCAATTCAGGCCAGAATGTTCTGGGGTTAGTCAGCTAATCTCAGCTGGATAAAAACAAGGTGCTGACGTGGTCCTTAGTGCGCTTGGTCTAGGGAGGGGCAAAAAGAAATCAGAGATCCCAGTCTTAATTTCCATCCAGTGAGCCCTTATGGAAAGTGTTCGAGAATTGATCTTGGGTTTAACTGTGATGTCTTCCATCAATAACTAATCTGTCAACATGCAGTTGTATATGCAGAATAGTCATTTAGACAAGGTACCTGGCAAGCCATATGCCAAGCAAGGGATGCGCCTTCAGAAAAGGGAGAAACTTCCAAAAAATAATTTTAGGCTATTCATTCTTCTTCATTTCATATAGTGCATGTTTCCAACACTTTACCAGGTTATATTTCAATGGTTAGGTAAAGTATTTGAATTAATTTACCAGTACTTAACACGTTTTTTTTAATTCATTCATGGGATGTGGGCATCACTATTTTAATGCAAAGAGCAAATTAGAAGGAATGCTGAAATTCCAGTTCTTATGATAAAAGCAAAAAACTGCGGATGCTGGAAATCCAAAACAAAAATAAAAATACCTGGAAAAGCTCAGCAGGTCTGACAGCATCTGCAGAGAGGAACACAGTTAACGTTTCGAGTCTGTATGACTTCAACAGAACTAAGGAAAAATAGAAAAGAGGTGAAATATAAGCTGGTTAAGGGGGGCTGGGACAAGTAAAGCTGGGTAGAGGGCCAGTGATTGGTAGAGATAGCCAAAAGATGTCATAGACAAAAGGACAAAGAGGTGTTAAAGGTATTATCTAAGGAATATGCTAATAAGTGACATTAAGGGTAGAAAGCAGGACGAGCAAGGTACAGATAGCCTTAGTGGGGGTGGGGTGGGGGGAAGAGATCGAAATAGGCTAAAAAGTAGAGATAAAACAATGGATGGAAATACATTTAAAAATAATGGAAATAGCTGTGTCCGCAAGCATGACCCAGACCTCCTTGTCGCTTGCCATTTCAACACTCCACCCTGCTCTCATGCCCACATGTCCGTCCTTGGCCTGCTGCAACGTTCCAGTGAAGCTCAACACAAACTGGAGGAACAGCACCTCATCTTCTGACTAGGCACTTTACAGCCTTCCGGACTGAATATTGAGTTCAACAATTTTAGATCATGAACTCTCTCCTTCATCCCCACTCCCTTTCCAATCCCCCTTTTTTCCCCAATAATTTATATATTTTTCTTTTCCCATCTATTTCCGTTATTTTTAAATGTATTTCCATCCATTGTTTTATCTCTACCTTTTAGCCTATTTCGATCTCTTCCCCCCCACCCCACCCCCACTAGGGCTATCTGTACCCTACTCGTCCTGCTTTCTACCCTTAATGTCACCTATTAGCACATTCCTTAGATAATATCACCACTTTCAACACCTCTTTGTCCTTTTGTCTATGACATCTTTTGGTTATCTCCACAAATCACTGGCCCTCTATCCAGCTCTACTTGTCCCACCCTCCCTTAAACCAGCTTATATTTCACCTCTTTTCTATTTTTCCTTAGTTCTGTTGAAGAGTCATATGGACTCGAAACGTTAACTGTGTTCCTCTCCGCAGATGCTGTCAGACCTGCTGGATTTTTCCAGGTATTTTTATTTTTGTTCCAGTTCTTATGCCTGGGAGTTCCTGAAGTAGTCATCTATCCCAGCATTTTCATCTGAAAGATGTAGGATATTCCACTTGCAGTGGAGAGGGTAAAAGGAAAGTTGTCTCTGATCTGCATGTGATGTGTCAGTTTTAACTGACATCAAAACTAGAGCTGGGTCCAATTTGATTACTACAAGCATTGCCAAAGACATTAATGATGTTACTTCAGCAACAATTGCAAACTTTCAAAAGCTGCAGCTAATGCTTTCCAAAGCACATGTATGCGCACATTGGTCACTAATGTATGACAAATATATAATAAAATACTGATAAATTGTACATACTCAATCATATCCTTTATGTTATCAGCTAATTAGCATGATGGCAGTCTGGTTTACTAGAATAATAAAAAATCCATCAGTTTGGTCTGTTATCTCTTAAACACCAAACACTACTTTTTCTTTTATTGTCACTAAGACCCATTATGCAGCCTATGAAGCAGATATCAAAGCTTAAGGGCCAAATTTTATGAAGCACACAAAGATTACTTTGATTTTCAGTTTTAGCTACTTGGTAATTCAGCTTAAAGTTATTATAATGTATGGCAGTATTAAATCCTCAGTTAACCAAACAGTAACCTCACTGCCGCCTACTGAAGCAACAATGCAATATCATTAAAGATGTGAGAATTGATGAACTCTTCAACTTTCATTCTTAAAAATAAATTAGCTAACTGAAACTATAACCAATACAGGCACAGATAAAATCCCCCATTTCTCTTATTGGGGACTTCAAAAATCACAAGTTCACATCGAAACGGAGCATCATAAAATGAGTTCATTTCTTAAAAGTAATGGAGTTTGCATACTGTCAGTCATTCCACTCTATTATATTTGTCTTTGGGACATGGACAAGGTGGTGTTTATCGCCTATCATAACTTTACCAGTAAGTATTAAGGGTCACCCAGATTGCATGGGACTGGAGTTACGTGCAACTCCTCTCAAACCGCACCTGGTCAGCCAAAGATTCCACCTCCTATATATGTTGAAGGAGACACTCTGGGATATGTTGAGCATTTCTCATACCTTGGTAGCCATCCCTCTCAAAAGGCTGCCACTGACTAGGAGATCCAGGTCACTAGATCAGCTGCGCCAGCTTAGCCTTCTGCAAACTACAGCAATGGGTGCTTGACAACGAAGATCTCAAAAAGTCAAAAGCCCTAGTGTACAGAGCAGAGCCCTGCACAGAGAAATTCCATCAACAATCCTCCGGATTCAATGGGAGGGCTGTCAAAAAGCAGCTTGTGTCCTTCATGAAGTCAGCTCCACATCATTCAGGCAAAACTCCTACAAAATCAACTCCGATAACCGAAACCATCTCCCCCACTAGGTCCTTGTTTCTTAACTCTCAAATGGCCAACATTCCAGGGTAGGGCGAAGAAAATGCTTCAACTACACACCGAACCTCTGCCTGAAGCACAGCAGCAAAAAGACATTAATGACTGGGACGAGCTTGCTTGCTACTAATCGTTCAGAATAGCGACAAATTGTCCATCAAACTTCAAGCCACAACGTCTTAATGATGAAACAGAATGGCGGCAGAGAAATGAAAAGGAATAAAATTCTGCACTCTGGATCCCATTACCACGTGAGATGTCCTGCCCCATGTACCCAAAAATATAGAGGTCAAGGACCGGCCTGTTCAGTCACATGAACACCCATGGCTGACTCTCATGACCCTGAGTAGATGTCATCCTTGAATTGAGGGGCAGTCATCACCGTTGATGACAAAAATGCAGCAGCCATGGTCAACTTTTCTGATGACATTTTGAATTTGTTTAAATTTAGTTTCACAATTTTGTGGTGGGGTTTAACTCCAGCCTTCAGTTGACGCAGCACCATAACCAACCAGGCTACAAAATAATTTGTTAGATGGTTTTCTAAAAGAAATATTTTTATGTACAAAAATGCAACCCTCCCATTTTTCATTGCTCCTGGAGGAACCAGGTGCCTTGCCTATGGCTTGAGGCCGAGCATTAAAATAAATGTTGAGAGATACAGGGCTCTGGGCCAAGCACTAACCAGCTCAAAGCTTCCCAACTCCAACTGGTTTAAGCTCCAGTAATACACATGTGCACACTTGGGAAACCCTAGCCCTGAATGTCAATTTGCACTGAGCTTCTTGGATATCATCAGGGTGTTTTTATAATGATACGGACAGGAGGGGGTTAATTTAAACAGCACTAATTTCTCCTCTCTGTATGGGTCTGCAAACAGGCCTCCTTTGTATTCGTATAGTGAAAGAATGATAGAGAAAAGATTTACAGTGCAGAGATCACAGAGAAAAGAAATAGTTTCACTTGGGTTCCAGAGTCCAGAATGAAAGTCCAAAGAGGGATTCCTTCTTGGAGGTCAGTGAGCTGAAAACCGATGCTAAATAATTAAATTTTCCTGGTGTTTTTGATTTGCTTTCCTCTTTATAAATGGTGGCATAATTCCCAACGCCTCAGTTTTGATATGATCTAGTTTTCTATTAATAACTCCACAGCAAACGCAAGATAGGATGAACTCAAGGGATTCATTTATTTTCACACTCTCAAAATGCGGAATGGTCGTAACGTTGCCTCCTCTGTATTTGTACAGTGAAAGAATGATAGAGAAAAGATTTACAGTGCAGAGACCACAGAGAAAAGAAATACAGTTTCATGTGGGTTCCAGAGTTCAGAATGAAAGTCCAAAGAGGAATTCCTTCTTGGTGGTCGGTGAGCTGAAAACCAATGCTAAATAATTTTCCTGGTGGTGTTGACATGCAGAGATGAATCAGTCTTGTAGGCAATGGTACTGAACTTCCAGCAGAAGTAATGTAGATGGGGCCAGGGGTCTAATCTGGGCCAGAGCTCCTTGTCTGTGAGGCTGCTAGTCAGATGATAAAAAGGTAGGCAGACTTGGGAGTCCAGCAAGGCAATATTATTGGTTTCACAAGCCCGAGACCCATGTCACATGACTCCCACCTCTTCACACTGTCTTTGACGAAGGACATGTATCCCTCGTCTGGGTCCCTGAGATTGTTAAATTTCTCAACCATTAAGAATTGAAAGCAAGGTTGTGGGGCCCTTTGTCTTACCAAACAAGCAGACTCGTGTTGGCTAGCCGGGGATTTGAAAATGCAAATAGTGTTTGTATAGCTCGCTTTGAATTTAGTCTGGGCAGCCCATAGGGGGTCGTTAGTGGTTCAGGGATAACTAAGAGAGTTTCTCTGATACTGCCAGGTAGCTTATTTTGTTCAGGGTCACAGACAGACATAGATACAGCCATTTTTGGTCTTTGTCTGGTTCGAAATTTTCAGAGATAGCAATGAGCATATCTCTAGATATTTTAAGAAAAATATACAGAGTGAGGTCTTAGTCCCTAACAATAAAGAATGTGCATATACTCCATACCAGAAAAGCAGATAGTTCATCTACATGGATTTCTTACAAGGTTGATTTGGAAACTCAAAATACGGTGATAGAGTCTGCGCAAGTCAAACATCATGATTAAAAAAGATGTCTCCTCAGCAAGTCTTAGCAGGCCGTACAATCAGGCAAACATCTTCCATGTGCCCAAACTCATCGTAACCTGACACTTACATATTCACACTTTCTAGCAGGGTTTACAATACAGTGATCAGGAATGAGAACTTGAACCAATTTGTCCCTTTACTAGCATTTCAACTGCGACTCCAGGTGAAATCAGCTAATGCAGAAGAGAAAGAGAATTCAACGTAAAGCTATATGGCATGTATGCCTTAAATTAGGCAGTACCTTCATTCTTCAAACTACTCGAACTGTTTTCAAAATGATTTATTTGTGAACAGGTAACTTGATCAAAGGCATCAATTAAAAATGCTCAAAATAAATTTCCAAACATTCCTTGTTTCCTCCATATTGTAATTGGTTAAATCCTATCATAGTCTTAAATAGGATAAGAACAACAAAGAACAAAGAAAAGTACAGCACAGGAACAAGCCCTTAGGCCCTCCAACCCTACGCCGATCATATTGCCTGTCAAACTAAAACATTTTGCACTTCTGGGGTCCATATCCCTCTATTCCCATCCTATTCATGTATTTGTCAAGCTGCCTCTTAAACACCACTATCGTACCTGCTTCCACCACCTCCTCTGACAGTGAATTCCAGACACTCACTACCCTGTGTGTGAAAAACTTGCCCCGCACATCTCCTCTATAGTTTTCTCCTCTCACCTTAAATCTGTGTCCCCTTGTAATTGAGTCTTCCACCCTGGGAAAAAACTTCTGACTATCTACTCTGTCCATGCCACTCATAATTTTGTAAACTTCTATCAAGTCGCCCCTCAATCTCCGTCGCTCTAGTGAGAACAATCCGAGTTTCTCCAACCTCTCCTCATAGCTAATAACCTCAAGACCAGGCAGCATCCTGGTAAACCTCCACTGCACCCTCTCCAACGGCTCCATATCCTTCTGGTAATGTGGCAATCAGAATTGCATGCAATATTCCAAGTGTGGCCTAACCAAGGTTCTATACAACTGCAGCATGACTTCCCAGCTTTTATACTCAATACCCCTGCCGATGAAGGCAAGCATGCCATATGCCTTCCTGACTACCTTATCCACCTGCATTGCCACTTTCAGTGACCTGTGGACCGGTACACCCAGATCCCTCTGCCCGTCGATGCATTTAAGGGTTCTGCAGTTTACTGTATAATTCTTGCCTGTATTAGACCTTCCAAAAAGCATTACCTCACATAATTTTAAGATGATTCTGTCCTTCACCAAAGTATGCTTTGTAAATATGTTACAGAGCTCTCCCATGTCTTAACACTAGTATTAACTGCCCCTATGGAACAGATATCTGGATGGCAACTCTAGTTGTGCAAAAATCCAAATATCTTATTTTTCACTGAATTTTATACATGCCTTTTTGCCCGCTATTCACATTCAGGTCATTTTCTTCACCCTCTTCCTTGTTCTGATAAAGTATCCCTACTGAAAACATTAAGTAGTCTTCTTTTAGATGATAGACTTCCAATGTATCTCCAACATTAACAGTTGTTTTTCTTTCTTTTTGCCAATTAGGATTAACAGGTTGAAATTTGAAGATAATTTTAAAGTCTAGAAATGCTGCACCCAAGCTGGCATAGTGGGACAGGAACTAAATTTACTCTGCATATTGTCTACTAATTCAATGGATTCTTTTCTTTTTGCCTAAATCACATGAGTGACATTTCAAATGTACTTGGTTGTAAGCCTCTTATGGGATGACCTAAAAAGGTGCAATATCAATGTATATTCATTCCTTTTTTTTGTTATGAATTTCCTGATGCTTGCTCCTGCTAGCAACATTCAGCATTGCAGAGTTTTGTTCAGTTGGGGAGCTAGCATGCTTTGGTTATTCAACAGTGCCAGTCAGACAATAGCAATTTATTCCTACTCTTGGAATGGAACACTTCACTTCCATTTGTACCCCATCCAACAAGCTGCAGAGAACTGATGACTCGCCCTAGGAATACTTGAGTCATAGGGGCAGGCATCTTTCAGAATTTGCCTTCAAACAACATGGTGCTTGTTCCCTTGTTTTTTTTTAGTCTATCCTAATACTGTGAAAACATCTTTCTTAGCTACTGTTACATATTCTATTATCTGAATCTAGCAATCTTGTCCAAGTAAGGTAACTTAGTGAACCTAAAATCATCAATTGACACAAATCCTGCATTTAAAATTTCTCAAATTAAATTCTGGATCAGCGATCTGTACTCCGCACCAAATTCACAAGCTTCCTTTTGAATCTGCAATTTATTATTTCATTCTTAAAACGTACAAAATCTGTATAACTGTGCTACTGACAGTGTCCTGTTTCTTCAATGCAACTTAGGAATGGGTAATATAGTTTAATTGTTTTTAAATGGTTAAGTGACACAAGCAGTAAAATAGTACGACATTTGGTCTGGATTCCACAAGAGGGTGCAGTTATTTTCAGTTCAGTAGAGAGCGGTATGCACTACATATCTACTGAACTTCATCTACTGGAGATTTTAAATAAAAACATCAGGACAAACCTCTTGTTAAAGCTGTAACCAACTATTTTATTGCAACTGTACACAACTACGTTGAAAAAAATTGATAAATCAAAAATGGATGAAGAACTTTATGGAGTCATTATGCATGATTAACGAACACCTAGGATAATGTGCTTTAGTCTTATAAACTTCATTTATCATTCAGCAAAAAAGCCACCTGATATATGAATAAATTTTTCTATAATGCAAAAAAATGACAAACTTAAAATTAACAACATGCAAAGTTATAATACACTTAATGTCACTTGAAGCTTTGAGGATACACTGTTTCATTAGCACTGTACAGTGAAAGAAAATACATTAAAGTGCTCAAGGACATCAGACAAGGGAAAGGTTTCTTCAAGTAAAATTATTGGGATAACATTGGGAGTACATAACCAGAGATCCTGAGTTTAGTGTCTTTCCTCAATAAACCATTCAATCATTTACAATGGTATCCAAATTACAGCTGACAGAACATATATGTGGAACATGAGCTCTGGCAATCTGATCAGGGAACATGGTAAATTGTATAAATTTTTCAGTTCCATTTGCCCTTACATTTCTTACATGCCGATTTGCCTTAAATTAATCCTGTGGTCTCAGAGCTTTAGAAAATTATATGCCAAATACCATTGGCTTATCAGTGAATAGGTGTTTAATGATTATGCCAACATCTTACAGTTTCCACATTTAGAATGTTTGCAAAGTATAGGAATATGAGGTGCTCCACATAGTTCCAGAGAATGTGATTCTTCCCAAAGAAAAAGAACATTGGATACAAGATTCATGACATTTATGCAACAACATCAGTGAGGTTTGGGGCAAAGGCTAAAAATTAGGTGTAAAATGCTATTATAGCCTTCAAGTGACATTATAGTAGATCAACTCCCAAATAAGTAACAGAAAATGCTGGAAATACTCAGCTGGTCTAGCAGCACCTGTAGAGAAAGAAAAATATAGTTAACATTTCAGGTATGTGACCTTTCACTTGTTTCTCTCTCCACAGATGCTGCCAGAGCTGCTGAGTATTTCCCACATTTTTGTTTTTATTTCAGATTTCTAGCATCTGCAGTATTTTGCTTTTGTTCCATAAATAAATAATTTGTCCACAGAATACGCACCATATGCCAGCTGCTGGGATGCAGCTTTGTTTAATTTGGCTGCCCCTTTAAACCTGCTGTTCAAGGACAATTGGGGATGGGCAATAAATGCTGGCCTAGCCAGCGACCCCCACATCCCATGAATGAATTAAATAAATGCTCCCTGCAGGGATGTTTAAAGAGATGCAACCCTAGATTTATTAGAGGTTGATTACGGACAGCTTTTCTAAAGATAGGTAGCTTTAGGCCAGATATCAATGCCAGAAAACCAAGGAGGAAATGAGTGTCATTCTCTCCTTTTTTGAAAAAAACTATTTGATACTTAGAAATGTAGCATCTACAATGTGGACGTCCAGAAAAATACAAGATTGTCATATAATTTTATTAAAAATTTCATTAATGAGAAAGCATGTTGGAACCCCACTACAGTACACCATGCAGATTTGGGATGCAAATTCACACGTCTAACCTCCACACAGTTTTTAATTCATTCTTGCTACTTTGGGAAATGCCAAACAGTAGCCAGGTAATTTCTATGATGAAAAAAAAATCAAAGATGCATCCATTGCATTATGCTTGTGCACCTCCTAGTGGCTGACCCTAAAGCAGCATTAGTTTATTTTTACTCATTTATGGAATGTGGATGTCACTGACAAAACCGGCATTTATTGTCCATCCCTGATTGGCCTTGTGAACCATCATCTTGAACTGTACAGTCTATGTGTTTTTAGGGAGGGAGTTGCAGCATTTTGACCCAGCGACAGTGAAGGAACAGCGATGTGCTTTCAGTCAGTGGCTTCCTGACTTGGACTTCCAGTCAGCTGATATTTTAATACTACACTTTGTTCCCACACTGCCCCTTTCTGTCCTTGGCCTGCTCCAGTATTCAAATGATGTGTAATGCAAGCTAGACGGCAGAACATCATCTTTTGACTGAGCAATTTAAAGCATTCTGAACTGAACAATGAGTTCAAAGATTTTAGATCATTCCTCTTCCCCACTTTCCTTTGCTGTTTATTCCCTCTTTTTATTATACTTTTACATTTGTTTCCAAATGACAGCTATTCAGGATGTGCCGGTTGCATCTCCTCCAGACACATTTTTTGTCCCATTAATACTCCCTTTGGCCTTTCACCATAAAACCTCTCTTGTCCTCCACCCTATCACAAACCTTCTCTTTTGTTGTTTATTCCACCCTTCCTCCTTTCCCTTGCTGAAAACTCATTACATTTCTAATTTATCCCAGTTCTGGTGAAAGTTCATAGATCTGAACCATTAAATCTGCTTTTCACTCATAGATGCTGCCAGACCTGCTGAGTATTTGCAGCATTTTCCATTTCTTTACCATATTTCCAGCATCTGCAGTCTTTTGCTTGGGTCCCTGAACATGCTGTCACCTTTCTCCCAACTCCACTTAAATTCCTTCAATCTGCCACAACACTGAAAAAGCATTAATCAAAGCTACAAATAATATTCTCAGTCACTGTGATCCAGACACAGGATTTCTCCTCACCCGCTCAATCTCCCTGTCGGCTTTGATACAGTCAACTACACCATCTTCAAGTGCCTCTCATCTATCCAAATCTGTGGGATAGGCCATGCTTTGCTCCACTCTTATCTATCAAATTGTAGCCAAAATATCTCCAGAAACATATTTGTCACCTCTAGGCCTGCATATTCTAATACTCTTCTGCACAGCCTCCCTTCTTCATGTTCGGTAAATTTAACTTCCAAGAAAGACTCTGCAGTCTGCATCCTGAGCGCCACACTTTAGGGTGGATGTGAACGCAATGGAGAGAATGCAGAAGAGGTTTATGAGAATGGTTCCAGGGATGAGAAACTTCAGTTATGCAGATAGATTGGAGAGGTTGGGACTGTTCTCCATGGAGAGGGGAAGGCTAAGAGGAGATTTGATAAAGATGTTCAAAATCATGAGGGAGATAGGGAGAAATTGTTCCTGCTCATACAAGAATCGTGAATGAGAGAGTACAGATTTAAAGTGATTTGCAAAAGAAGCAAGTGCGATGTGAGAAAAACCTTTTTCACACAGTGAGTGGTTTGGGCCTGGAATGCATTGGATGGAAGTGTGGTGGATGCAGGTTCAATCAAGACATTCAAGAGGCCATTAGATGATTATTTGAATAGAAACAATGCGCAGGGTTATGGGGAACAAGCAAGAGAATGGCAGAGTCATAATGCTCATCTGGTGAGCCGGTGCACACATGGTGGACTGAATGGCCTCCTTCTGCACCATAACTATTCTGTGATCCTATTCTGCAACAAGTTGCCCAAAAACTAGCCCTGAATTCACTGACTTACTTGTTCCTTGTTCCTCCAGTCCTCAAATTTTAAACTTTCACCCTCACGATTAATCCCTTCATTAGGGGAGATGGTGCTGTAGTGGACTAGACTAGTAATCCAGAGACCCAGGGAATTGCTCTGGGGAGCTGGGTTCAAATCCCACCACAGCAGATGGTGGAATTTGAATTCAATAGAAATCTGGAATTAGAAGTCTAATGATGACCATGAAACCATTGTCAATCATCATAAAAACTCATCTGGTTCATTAATGTCCTGTAGGGAAGGAAATCTGCTGTCCTTACCTGGTCTAGTCTACATGACTCCAGATCCACACCAATATGGTTGACTCTTAAATGCCCCCATAAATGGCCTAGCAAGCTAGCCACTCACTTATATCAAACCGCTAAAAGGTCTCAACCAAGGAATGAAACCGGATGGACCACGCGGCATCGAACTAGGCATCAGAAACAACAACAGCAAACTTCAGCCCTGTCGACCCTGCAAGGTCCTCCTCACTAACATCTGGGGTCTTGTGTCAAAAGTGGGAGAGCGGTCTCACAGTCTAGTCAAGCAACAGCCAGAGACAGCACCAGGCATACATAAAAATGGAGGTGTCAATTTGGTGAAGCTACCACACAGGACAATTTGCATGTCAAACAGCATAAGCAACAAGTGATAGACAGACCCAAGCAATCCCACCACCAATGGATCAGGTCTAGGCTCTGCAGTCCCGCCACACTAGTCATGAATGGCAGTGGACAATTAAACAGCTCACTGGAGGAGGAGGCTCCACAAATATCTCCATCCTCAATGATGGGGGAAGCCATCAGCAGCAGCACAACAGAGCAAAAGGTAAGGCTGAAACATTTGCAATAATCTTCAGCCAGAAGTGCCAAGTGGATGATCATCAGTAAAGTGATGGAAGGGGTCATCAACAGTGCTATCAGGTGACACTTGCTTCGCAATAACCTGCTTGCTGACACTCAGTTTGGGTTCTGCTAGGGCCACTCAGGTCCTGGTCTCATTACAGCCTTGGTTCAAACATGGACTAAAGAGCTTAACTCCAGAGGTGAGGTGAGAATGACAACCCTTGACATCAAGGCAACAGTTGACTGAGTGTGGCATCAAGGGGCCCTTGCAAAACTGGAGTCAATGGGAGCTGGGAGAAAACTCTCTACTGGTTGAAGTCATACCTAGTACAAAGGAAGATGGCTGTGGCTGTTGGAGGTCAATCATCTCAGTTCCAGGACATTGCTGCAGGAGTTCCTCAGGATAGTGTCCTAGGTTCAAACATCTTCAGCTCCTTCATCAATGACCTTCCTTCCATCATAAGGTCAGAAGTGGAGGTGTTTGCTGTTGATTGCACAATGTTCAGCACCATTTGCAACTCCTCAGATACTGAAGTAGTCCATGTCCAAATGCAGCAAGATCTGGACAATATCCAGGCTTGGTATGACAAGTAGCAAGTAACATTCATGCCACAGAAGTGCCAGGCAACGACCATCTCCAACAAGAGAGAATCTAACCATCGCCCTTTGACATTCAATGGCATTACCATTGCTGAATTCTCCACTAACACCACCCTGGGGGTTACCATTGACCAAGAAACTAAACTGGATTAGCCATATAAATACTGCGGCTACAAGAGCAGGTCAGAGGCTAGGAATCCTGCGGCAATTATTGTACCTCCTGACTCCCCAAAAAGAAAGAAAGAGAGAGAGAGAAATGAGAGAGTGCCCCACAAATGTTTCCACTTCAATATTTATCCAATCCCTTTTAAAAGCTATTACTGAGCCTGCTTTGATCACCCTTTCAGGGATTTCAGAGCATCATAACTTGTTACTTGTTTTCATGTCACCTCTGGTTTTGCCTGTTACCTTAAATCTATCTTTTCTGGTTACTGACCCTTCTGGCATAGTTCCTCCTCATTTAGTCTATCAAAACATTTAATGATTTTGAGCACCTCAATCAAATCTCCCTGTAGTCTCCTCGACCTGAAAGAGAACAACTACACTTTCTCTAGACTCTCCACATAACTTAAGTCTTTGATCCCTGGCACAATTCTTGTGAATCACTTCTGTATTCTCACCAATGTCTTGACATTCTTCCTAAAGTGTGGTGCCCAGAATTAGGCACGATGCTCCAGATGGGGCCTAAACAGTGCTTTATAAAGATTTAACGTAATTTCCAGCCTAGGCCCCAAATGCTTCTCCCAGATGGAAGCAGTGATTTACTTGAACTTCTTTCAAATTAGTATATCGTAGTCACTGCTCAGAATGTGGATTCCTCTCCATGGAGGGACCAAATACAGATTGGGTGACTGCTTTGCAGAGCTCCTCCACTAAGTCCACAAGCAAGATTCCACCCATGGTTACTTATATGAACATTGAAGCTGTCTATTCATAAAGAAGCATATTCTAGGTTTCGTATGGCATTCAAAATGTTACTGATGCTTATTTTTCTTTTCACTTATCTCTGACTCTTGTAGGTTTACCGCAATTGCAACAGGCTAACCAATATATATAAAATATATATAGTTTTAAAGGTATTTACTAGAATGATGTGATTAAAACACACTGATTTTTACAGCTACCCAACATTTACCACTGTACAGCTTTCCCCTTTTCCCAGACAATGCCTTAATTGCTTTGTTTGCCTTTATTAGACGAGGCATAGAATATAAGAGCAGGGAGGTTAAGCTGGAACTGTATAAAATGCTGGTTAGGCCACAGCTAGAGTATTGCAAGCAGTTCTGGAATCCGCATTATAGGAAGGATGTGATTGCATCAGAGAGAGTGCAGAGGAGATTTACCAGGATATTGCCTGGGCTGGAGAGTTTTAGTTATGAGGAGAGATTGGATAGACTGGGGTTATTTTCAATGGAGCAGAGGAGATTGAGGGGGGGACAAGATTGAGGTGCATAAAATTACGAGGGGTATAGATAGGGTAGACAGGAAGGAACTTTTCCCCTTGGTAGAGGGATCAATAACCAGGGGGCATAGATTTAAGATAAGGGGCAGGAGGTTTAGAGGGATGTGAGGAAGAGTTTTTTTCACCCAAAGGGTGGTGGGAATCTGGAACTCACTGTCTGAAAGGGTGGTAGAGGCAGAAACCCTCATAACATTTAAGAAGTATTTAGATGTGCACTTGCGATGCCATGGCATACAAGGCTATGGGCCTAGTGCTGGAAAATGGGATTAGAATAGTTAGCTACTTGTTTGACTGGCGCAGTCTCGATGGGCCAAAGGGCCTTTATCTGTGCTGTAGGCCTCTATGACTCTATAACAATGAGCTTCCGGTTGCTTGCAATTTTAATTCACCACCTTGCTCTCATGCTTACATTGCTTCCTGCAAATGTTCCAATGAAACTCAACGCAAGCTGAGTTCAACAATTTCAAATCATGAACTCTGTCACCCCAATCTTTTTTTTGGTCATGTGCCAGTCTGAATCTTGTTTTTCATGTTTTTGCTTTCATTATTTTGCCATTTATACTCTGGAAAAATGCTTTGTTTCTTTGTTACAACCATTACTACTCCCTTTGCTTTTTGTTCTATGACATTATTGTCATTTAATCTCTCTCACCCTCTACCCTGTCCCAAACCTCTTTTTTAAACTTTCTCCCCTCACCCTTCCAACAGCATAAAATCCATCACATTTCTACCTTCCTTCAGTTCTGAGGACACATTCAACTCAAAACATTAACTCTGTTTCTCTCTCCACAGATGCTGCCAGACCTGAGTATTTCCAGTATTTTGCTCCCAGCATCTGCAGTATTTTGCTTTTGTTAACATAACTTCCCTACTTTTGTATTCCGTGCCTCTATTTATAAAGGCAAAAAAACCTCCAAGCCTTTTTAACAAACTTCTCAATTTTTCTGGCCACCTTTAAAGGCTTCTGAATGCACACCCCAGGTCTCTCTATTCCAGCTTCTCCTCTAATATTCTGCCATTTAGGTTATTTTGCCTGTCTTCATTCTTCATCTAGTGGTGATCAACTTCATAGGTATTCATCACTATTCTCTGTTGGCTGTCCCACAGCTCCATTAATCCCATGAGCTTCAATGTGCTTCATCAAATGCCTTTTGGAAGTCCTTATGCACAATAACTACACTATCCTCATCAACTCTCTCCATTACATCATCAAAATTCTCTCCGTTATTTCAAAGTACTCAATCAGGTTAGTCAAATACAATTTGCTACTAACAAATCCTTGCTGCCTTTCATTAACTTGTCCATATTTTTCCAGGTGCTAATTAATTTTGTCCTGGATTAATTTCTCTAATAGTTTCCCTATCACCAACGTTAAACTGACTGCCTATGTAAACATTTATAAAAGTGCCCTGTGTTCCCTTTTTATTTCATCTATTAATCTATTCGCATGCACTAGCTTATTTCCTTTTAGCACTCTCCCCAGTATTGTATTCCACTTTCTTTCTATTAAGTTATGAACCTGACATTTATCAAAAGCTTTGTTTGTCTGTTCCAATTTACACACTGTATCTGTAGTCATCTTGGGAGTGCTAGCTTTGGGTGATCTTCCCTTCCCCTTATAGGACAGAAGGAGCAAAGTATAAATTCAAGGACATAAGAAATAGGAACAGGAATTGACCATTCGGCCCCTCGAGCCTGCTTTGCCATTCAATAAGATCATGGCTGATCATCTTGTATTTCGATTTCCACATTCCCATCTAACCCCAATAACCTTTGATTCCCTTGCCTAAAAAGAATCTATATACCTCTGCCTTTAAAATGTTCAATGACCCCACC
Organism: Carcharodon carcharias; assembly: GCF_017639515.1. Lineage (NCBI taxonomy): Eukaryota > Metazoa > Chordata > Chondrichthyes > Lamniformes > Lamnidae > Carcharodon > Carcharodon carcharias. The sequence goes on along the minus strand of NC_054482.1, from coordinate 101,478,762 downwards.
TCCACCACCTTCTGAGGCAGAGAGTTCCAAAGTCATACAACCCTTAGTGAAAAAAATTCTCCTCATCTCTGTCCTAAAAAGGGCGACCCCTAATTTTAAAACAGTGCCCCCTAGTTCTGAACTCACCCATAAGAGGAAACATCCTCTCGACATCCGCCTTGTCAAGGCTGTCCAGGATCTTGTACACTTCAATCAAATTACCCCTCATTCTTCTAAGCTCCAGTAGAAACAAGCCCAGCCTGTCCAACCTTTCCATATGAGACAATCCACTCATTCGAGGTATCAACCTAGTAAACCCCCATTGAACCGCCTCCAATGCATTTACATCCTTCCTTAAATAAGGAGGCCAAAACTGCACACAGTATTCGAGGTGTGGTCTCACCAATACCCTGTATAAACTGAAGCATAACGTCTTACTTTTATGTTCAATCCCTCTCTTAATAAAGGGTAGCATTCCACTAGCCTGCATTACTCATTGTGCCGCATCCTAACTTTTTGTGACTCAAGTACGAGTACACCTAGGTCTCGCTGCACCTCAGAATTATGCAGCTGTTCTCCATTTAAGTAATACTCTGCTTTTTTGTTCTCCCTGCCAAAGTGAACAACTTTGCATTTTCCCACATTAAACTCCATTTGCCAGATTGTTGCCCACTCACTCAACCTATCTATATCCATCTGCAACCTCATGTCCTCTTCACTATATACTTTCCTACCTATCTTTGTGTCATCTGGAAATTTAGCTACCATGTTTTCATCCCTCATCTAAGCCATTGATGTAAATCGTAAAAAGTTGAGGCACCAGTACAGAGACCTGTGGGACACCACTCATCACATCCTGCCAATCAGAAAGAGACCAATTATGCATACCCTCTGCTTTCTGCCAGCCAGCCAATCTTCTATCCATGCTAATATGTTACCCACTACACCATATACTTTTAGGTTATGTAATAATCTTTGATGTGGCACCTTATCAAATGCCTTCTGGAAATCCAAGTACAGTACGTCTACAGGCTCCCCTTTATCCACTGCGATGTCACTCCTTCAAAAAAACTCCAAGAAATTAGTTAAACATTATTTTCCTTTCACAAAACTATGCTGACTCTTCCTAATTGCCTTGAGTTCTTCTAAGTGCCCAGCTATAACCTCCTGAATGATCGATTCTAATAACTTCCCCACAACAGAGGTCAAGCTAACTGGCCTACAGTTTCCTGTTTTCTGCCTCCCTCCCTTCTTGAATAGAGGAGTTATATTTGCTACTTTCCAATCTGATGGAACCTTTCCAGAATCTAGTGAATTTTGGAAAATTAACACCAGCGCATCGACTACCTCATTAGCCACCTCTTTAAAGACCCTAGGATGTAGTCCATCAGGACCCAGAGACTTGCCCAGCCTGCAGCCCTCCAACAATTTGCTCAATGCCGTTTCCCTAGTGATTTCAATTTCACCAAGTTCTTTTCACCCATTCAACTCCTGATTTACAGCTGTTACTGGAATGCTTTTTGTATCCTCTATAGTGAACACAGAAGCAAAATATTTCTTCATCTCTTCCACCGTTTCCTTATTATCTACTGTTAACTGCCCACTGGTCACTCTCTAGAGAACACACACTTTATTTACTCTTTTGTTTTTTAAGTACCTGTAGAAACTTTTGCTATCCGTCCTTACATTTCTAGCTAGCTTCCTCTCATACTCTTTCTCCTGATTAACCTTTTAGTCATTCTCTGCCATTCTTTATATGCTATCCAATCATCTGTCCTGCTACTCATCTTTGCGGAGGTGTATGCTTTTTCCTTAAGTTCGATGTTTTCCTTAACTTTTTTAGTTAACCACAAATAGTGGGTTCTCCCCTTAGAATTTTTCTTTATAGTAGGAATGTTCTTATTCGGAATACTCTGAAATGTCCCCTTAAATGTCTGCCACTGCTTCTCTATTGATCTGTCCTCCAGCCTAGTTTCCCAGTTCACTTCAGCTAGTTCAGCTTTCATCCCCACATAGTTGCCCTCATGTAAGTTTAAGATACTAGTCTTAGACCCACTCTTCGCCCTTTCAAACTGGATGTAAAATTCAATCATATTGTGATCGCTGCTACCTAGAGGTGCCTTTACTCTGAGGTCATTAATTAATCCTGTCACTTTACACAATACGAAATCTAATATAACCTGTTCTCTGGTTGGTTCCAGAACATGCTGCTCTAAGAAGTTATCCCAAAAGCATTCCAAGAATTCCTCATCCAGGCTACTACTGCCAATCTGACCTTTCCAGTTTACGTGTAGATGAAAATCACCCATGATTATTGCCGTCCCTTTATCACAAACACAACATATTTTCTCTCGAAAACTTTGTCCTACAGTGTGGCTACTGTTAGGGGGCCTGTAGACCACCCAACTAATGACATTTTTCCCCTACTATTCCTCAGCTCCACCCAAACCGATTCTGATCTCCAGAACCAAGATCATCTCGAACTATTGCTCCAATGCCCTCTTTGAATAACAGTTCTACCCCTCCACTTTTACCTAGCTTCCTATTCTTCTTGAATGTCATGTACCCTTCAATATTAAGGATCCAATTTTTGTCATCCTGCAACCACGTCTCTGTAATTGCTATCAGGTCATATTTATTTACTTCAACGTGGGCCACCAATTCATTTACTTTGTTATGAATGCTACGTACATTCAGATAGAGAGCCTTCACTTTTGTCTTTTGGCTACCTTTGTAACATGTAGTCTTGGCTGTTTTTTTAAAATACGTATATGTGGAACAAAACAATGTGTAAACAAAGTTCAAACAGATCCATTGCAACAGCAATACGAGTTCTGGTCCCTCTCATTTCTTCTGTACAACAATGTGTACACTCAACCTATGAAGTTGATCACCACTAGGTGAAGAATGGTTCTGGCAAAGAGGAAGCCTGCAAATGCTCCCTCAGGTGAGATGCCAATGAAATCTCCCTTGTTCTGAGGGTTGATCTGTATCCTCAAGCAAACTGCCAGCACGAAGGCCCCCACACAGGCGATGAATCCTAAGCGGAAGGGAGTTGAAGGAGAAAGTACCAATCAGCGCGCAGTAAAAGAACCGAGCTACTCCATTCAGCACCATGTACAGCAGGTACAAGTCCAGCAGCTTCATCCAGAGCAGAGTCCCTGCCGCATATTCCTCACAGAAGCGGCTGAGCACCAACAACACCGACACGCACATCATTACAGGGAGGCCAGTTTATTTCTCTGTCCCTTCCTGTCATTCTCCAACCCTCATTTCTCATATTACTATTTTGTTCTCCTGTCTTGACTCTACACCTTCAATTGCCTCTACCCAAGCTCAATCCCTCGCCCCTCTTGTTTAATTTAAATTCTTCTCTACATACCTGCTATACAATTTGCAAGGACGCTTGTCCTGGCACAGTTCAGATGTAAACTGTCCCAACGGTATAGCCCCCACTTCCCCCAGTACTGATGCCAGTGCCCCACAAACCAGAACCCACTTCTCCCACACCAGTCTTTGAGCCATGCATTCATCACTCTAATCTTATTTGCCCTATGCCAATTTGCACGTGGCTTAGGTAGTAATCGAGAGATTATTACCTTTGAGGTTCTGCTTCTTAGTTTGGCACCTAGCTCCCTGTACTGACTTTGCAGAACCTCTTTCCTTGTTCTACCTATGTCATTGGTACCTACATGGACCACAACAACTGGATCCTTCCCCTCCCACTGCAAGTTCCTCTTCAGCCTTGAGCAGATGTCCCAAACCCTGGCACCGGGCAGGCAACACAGCCGTCTGGACTCTCGCTCTTTGCTTCAGAGAACAGTGTCAATCTCCCTCACGATACTATCTCCTACTACCCTTACATTCCTTTTTGCTCCCCTCGCTTGAACGGCTTCCTGTGCCACAGTGCCATGACCAGCCAGCTCATCCACCTTACAGACTTCGCTTTCATCCATACAGACTGTGAGCACTTCAAACCTGTTTGACAGCTCCTCCCTTACTGTCTGCTCGGTCCCATTACCTGCCTCACTGACAGTCACATCCTCCTGTTCCTCACTGCTGACCAAAACAGATAACCCTCTTCTAAGAGATGTGACTGTCTTCTGGAACAAAGTATCCAAGTATTTCTCCCCCTCCCTTATGTTGTGCACTGTCTGCATTTCGGCTTCCAGATCAATAATCCTGATCAGGAATTCCTCAAGCTGCTTACACTTCCTACAGACATGTTTGTCATGGATCGCCTTGACGTCCAAAAGTTCCACATCTCACAGCTGCAACATAACACCTGTCCCACCATTAACTGTTAATTAGTTAATTTACTTTAAATACTTTTTTATATATGCTACAATTACTGTTTATTGAATGCTAGTACCACTGACAACTAAAAGTTATATGATTCTTAACTACAAGGTATGTGTTTGAGATGCTTGTTTATATTACTTTATTTTTATTGCTTTTTTATCTTTACTGGTTGATTTTAATTTTAAAGTTTTCAAATTTTGGTTTATTATTTTAAAGTTTTAGTTCTTTTTATTTATAGATCTACCTTAACTCACCTGTCCCAAGCTGGTTTCTCACACACTGTCCCTTAGACTGAGGACATACCAGCCAATAAACTTACTAGCTTCCTGTGGCGTCACAGTTGCTTTTTCTTCTCTTTGCTGGACTACAGCTTCCCAACAGCTGAAACAGTAAACAGTGCGCTGCTCTGCTCCCGACTGTCTCCCGCAGGTCCGCTCCACTCCGCTCTGACCCCAGCAAGGTACCCAAACTGAAGTCCCCACCGCTCTCCACGCCCTTTTTAAACTGAAGTCTCTCCTTGCTCTCCACATCCTTTTTAAACAGAAGTCTCTCCCGCTCTCTGCGTTGAACAACAGCTAGTGGCTGTTCGTGGAAAGTTGTGTAACTGGAAAAAACAAAATTTGCCATCTCCCAAGTGGAGATAAAACACGGTGATTCAAACAGCCTGCTGCACCGAGGTACAAACACTGGGAATTGAAGGCATGCTGCTACAGTCTTGGGGAAAAAAATCTTATATCTCTCCTGAGACAATAAATGAACTTAATGCTAATGTTATGATATTTGACATTACAATGTACAATTTGCAGCATATGAATTTGTAATCTGTGGAAAGATAAAGTAATATGCAAAATAAACCAACCACAGATCTAAACAAATATCGTGAAATATTTTACATTGTGTTATGGCAGAGTCCAGATAACACTTTTATAGAGTGAGTCAAAAATACTGGGGATTTAGCACCCCCAAGAAAACCTATAGACGCTTTTGTGAACATTTGCAAAGTTACAATACGGGTCCATCTTACCTGCCAGTGATCGTCCAAATCTTTAACTTGCTGCCGAAGTTCTTTCAGGCCCATTAGTGCTTCTGCTTCTCTCAACTTTGCCCCTATAAGCTCCTCTTGCAACCTGGCCACATTGTTCTCATCAGGCAAGGAACTGTTTCTCTGTTATTAGAGATATTTTAAACAATTTTTAGTGTCATGTCAGAATTTGGAATTGCACAGTCCCCAAAGCCCAGTGATGCAGAATTCACTAACAGATAGATATATATTTAGTCAGGAGGTACAAAGGTCAACCATTTCTACATGACAATATGTGAACAATTGTACCATGCAATTACAGACAGCTTCACTGATAAAACAGGCATCTAACAGGAGTGTGTTATTACACCAACATTATTCACAATCATTCTTGCAGCGGTGCTGCGTCTTGCTGTTGACAGGCCCACCACCGGGTGAAAGTAACTTATCTCACAGATGCTGATCTCTTCAAACTCAACCAGTCGAAGGCCAAAACAAAGACAACAACCACTTCTTTAACAGAACTATAGTATGCTGATGACGCACAAGCTTATGCTCACTCTGAAGAACTACAACAGTTGACATAGTCACCGGAGCCTATGAAAGACTGGAACTTACCCTCAGTATCAGGATGATTAAAGTCCTCTACCAAACCAAACCAAACGTATCAAATCCAATGCCTTCAATTGAGACTCATGGTGAAGTGTTGGAGAATGTCCCTCTCTTCCAATATCTTGAAAGCTATCTACCCCAGAAAGCTGACAATGAAACAAGTCTACCACCAAATTCAATGGGTTAGCTCAGTCTATGGTAAACTACATACCAGAGTTTGAAAATCATAAAATTAAGCTCCAAAGACTCATTTTTGACTCAAACTGTTAACAGTTTCTCTTTCACAGATCTTCCAGACCTGCTAAATTTTTCCAGAAGTTTGTTTTTATTTCAGAGTTCTAGCATTAACAGTATTTTGTTTTTATTTGAGAATTGTGAGATCAGACCCTGCACTAAACTCAAAGTCTTCTTGGCAGTGGTTCTCCTACTCTTGTCTATGCTGCTGAAGCTTGGACAACTTATGGACTCATACCAGCCCCCCAGAACATCATCCTGCAAATGAAGTGGGAGGAAAAGGAACAAACATGAGTGTCCTCCAAGACACGGACGTCAAGTATCGAGGCCATCATAATTTCACATCGGCTGACGTGGATGGGGCATGACATCAGAATGCCCGACTCAAACTGCTCAAATAGGTGCTTGACTGAAAGCTACACCAGAGAGCCCATTCATGCAGGAGTCAAAAGAAATATTTCAAAGACAATCTCAAAGTCTCCATGACGATCTGTCCTAATAACATGAACACATGGGAAACAGAAGCCCAATTCAGACCAAAATGGCAATCATCAAAAATGGTGTCAAGACCCTCCAATCAACAAGAGGAGCCACTGAGAATGGCGAGAAAGGTAAAAAGGTAGAGCAGCTGTTCAAGCCAACAATCTGTCACCACCTTTATCATCCGACAACCAATGTCCTTACTGTGGGAGAGCCTGCAAGCAAAGTTGGGCTCATGAGCTACCTGCAAACCCCCCAGCCAACACTGACATCTCACTTTCACCCAGCCATCGGCAAGGAAGAATTTTCATAACATGACACAAGGGATTGCTGATGAAGATAACAGAAGAATGGCAAATATTTGAATTTAAAAGCTACGTGACACATGGTTAACAAAACAACACAGGCTTCTAGCTTGCTCCTGTTCCTGTGTTCTAGTGTCTACATCACTGACATAAAACTGGTACCAAATGGCACATTCTACATGCTAGAGATTGCAGGGTGGCTATTATGGGAAATGAAAAATGTCACAATGGAGTATTGGGGTACTCTTCTGAGGTGATGATTAAGGCACATTGATGGAGAAAAGCAGAGATACTTTATTCTGTTATCCAAGCACTACACCTACTCTGGGATACTTAATGAAGAAATTCAGACAAACAAGCAAATATATACACAACACACAAACTAATTATCCTTCACTTTTATCGGGTAATGACGACCTTCTACTTAGCTGTTCATTGCAAATCACAGTTGAGATCTGGAAAACAGCATGCTTTCAAATCCATTTACTCCAGGGTGTTACATTGCATTGTACTATTCTCCCTTATAAATCTTTGGAAGCACAGTCAAAACATACAAGAATATTGGCTCACTACAAGATAAGCAAAGCTTGTTCAAACCATATACTGCTATTCAATGCATAATGCTGTCAGGATACTATAAAGCTTTATTACATGGTTGACAAGGTGGATGCTACAGATAGTTATTCAACCCCCCTTAAAAAGGTTTAAAGTACTGCACAAAAATGTTAAAACAATGCTTGTAAATAGAATAGTTTTGAATTATCTATGTCTAACAATTTGTTCTCATTTACAGGATATTGAGTGCAAACTTTCAAAAAGAAGCATATTTAAATTATATGATGACTTCTGTACCCAAAAATGAGAGGTTTTGAAAATAAGAAAAAAACACCAGCTGTTGAGTACATTCTGGTTATGTTTTGCCAGTAACTACATCCCTGACTATTCATACAAGCTGAATGATTGTAGTCCTGCCTAGCCTCTGTTAAAATGACAATGGTCATACAGGCAGGTAAAAAGGAGTGATATATCTTCTGTTCACTATTTACAGCAAAGTTGCAAACAAGTTCTTTACAAAACTATTAAAGATTTGCTACAAATAAGAGGAAATACTTCAGCATAACAACTTGAAAGTAAGGTGTAGGGGAAATGAGAAGAGTAATAGCTGCACTTCAATCATTAGCTCCAGCAAAGTTTCATTTGACTTCAACTTAAAAAGAAGAAAAATAAAGCTAATTTGTGATAAGGGAAATAATCAATCCATTGAACTAACACACTATTAAAGCTATGAACTGGAGTGTTACTCATAAAATCAAGATAACCATGCAGATATCACAAGAAAGCAAGCTTTAAATTTTGACAAAAGAAAAAACAAAGTACATTAAAAGCACTGACGAATTCACCCAGAGGCATTCTAGTTTATGTAAAAATCATAGCAAAGGTCAGCACATTGTGAAAATGTGCATCTTGATACTGTAGTGCATTCAACGAATCTAAAACGTAGGATCTATTAACCAATTTTCCTCAGGCCTTTTTGCCCCCCACACTCCCTCTTGCCCCCAGTGGATTTCCAACTTTAAAATTAAATTTAATAGAGATTCTAATTTTACAACTATAAAAGCAAATTATTCCTTTCTGATTGCATTTGCTTTATTTAGATGATTCATCTCATGTGTTTCCTCAGTGTTCTGTTTCTGATGTCAGCTATGGCTCAGTTGGTAACATTCTTGCCTTTGAGTCAGATGGTTGTAGGTCATGTCCCACTCCAGGGACTTGATCACAAAAACCTAGCCCACAATCCAATACAGTATTGAGGAAGTGCTGCACTATTGGAGGTCTTTTGAATCAGAGCTTAAATTATCTGCACTCTAAGGCAGACATAAAGGATCCCATGGTGCTATTTTGAAAAACAGGAGAGTCACCTCTGGTCTCCTAGCCGCTATTTATTATTCAATCAACATTGCTTTTTAAAAAAATCAATTCATTATCACATTGCAATTTTCAATCTCAACCTACTCCATGATGACATGCAAGCTGTGATTCTTCACCAATGGAAACACCACAAACCCTCTCTGAAAACTGGGGTCAAACGAGGTTATGTCATTGCACCAACTCTCTTCTTCATTTTCCTCGCTGCAATAATATACCTCACCTCCAACAAATTACCCATTGGCATAGAGATAATCTACAGAAACTGTTCAACCTACAGCACCTTCAATCGAAAACCAAAATCATTCCAATTTCAGTTATTAAGCTTCAGTATTCAGTTGCCGCTTGTGAGTGCACTCACTCAAACTGGGCTCCAGGTCATTGTCAATTCCTTTTCCGAAGCATGAGAAAATAGGCCTTTCACTAAACATGCAGAAAGCCAAGGTCCTCTTCTAACCAGTTCCCACAGCATATCTCCTCCCATCAGTTAAGATCAATGGTGCGTTCCTGGAAAACATGGACCATTTTCCATATCTTGGGAGCCTCCTCTCAACGAAGGCAGACATACACGACTAAATTCATCATCGCCTCCAAAGTGTCAGCTCAGCCTTTGGCCAACTGAGGAAGAGTATTTGAGGTTGGGATCTCAAACCCGAGATTTAGGTCATGTTTACCGGGCAGCAGTGATTCCTGTGTATCTATATGCTTCGGAGGCTTGGACAATATATAGCTGGCCCCCCCAAAGCAGTGGAGAAGTACCATCAGCAGTGCCTTCGCAAGATCCTCCAAATCCAATGGCAAGAATGGCAGCCCAACAGCAGTGCCCTCTCCCAAGCCAACATGCCCAACATTTAGCTGCTAATCACTCAAAACCAGATCCACTGCGCAGAACACGTTCATGTGCCTGACACCAGCCTCCAAAAGCAACTGTTTTACTTGGAACACAGTCATGGCAGGAGACTCCCAGAAGGATAACCGAAACACTTTAGGAATATCCTCAAAGCAACCCTGAAGAGATAAAAACATCCCCGCTGACTCATGGGAAATCCTAGCTTGGGAATGACCAAAACGGAGGAGGCTTATTTGGAAAGGCACCAAACACATTGAGAAAGTTCAATGGGAGCATACAGAGGTGGAGCTGAGGCGACGAAGAGAGCGCACAAACCTCCAAACAACTCATTTGCCTGAACCTTCAAACACCACTTGCCCTGTATGTGGCAGAATCCACAGATCACATATTGGACTCATCAGCTATCCCTGAGACCATCGAACCATCCCTGAACCAACTGAATCATCCCCGAACATGTTGAAAAAGAGCGGAAGCAAATCATCCTTAATCCCAAGGGAATGCCAAGAAGATGACGACACTTCAAAAGCACATCATTCGTTGTAAAGTGTCTTGGGATTTCCTGAGGTCATGAAAGGCATTTACACAAATGCAAGTCTTTCTTTTGGATCAACAGATCAGTTCATCACTTTCATCAACTGCAGTTTCTTTTGGATAACGTATGCCATAACAAAACAAAACTGTTATCTTGGATTTGACTGGGAAAAGCAAGTTACTATATAATTCATGGATGTGCTTCAATAGAAATCTTAGTATCATTGCTCAGCATTGAAGTTTTAACACCATGGAATTTGAAAAATGAGCAAATAACTTTCAGTTTCTGCAATGGATTTGTGGGACTCTGAAATACATGTCCACTGCACTATTTTTACACAAAACAAATGGAGTGAGTGTAATTCAGGTACCTTTTCTATGTCCAAGATTTTGTCTTGCATCTCTTTGAGGGCACATTGCGATTCTGCTTCTCTTAACCTTGCCTGCACTAGCTCAGTCTCCAATTGTAGAACAAAATCCTCACTGTAGCGTGGGTTGCATTTATGCTACAAAAGAACACAGCATTATAAAAATACATCAGTGCTGGTGTTTGAAATTCATTAACCCAATGCCCAATTTTACATAGAAGTATTTATATTGTAAAATTACTTGGGAACAGGAGTTAAGCAGGCTAAATAACAACTATGAAAGCTTTGATCAAAGCTTTAAAATCTAGTATTAGGTAGCAGTAATGGCAATAATTAAATTGTGTTAATCAATAAATAATTAAAACTACAGTTTAGTAAACACAAACTATATAAAAGATAAAGAAAACTGCTATAAACAGATCTATCTACACTGGATTTTTCAAATTAAGGACGAAGATCTTATCGCACAAAATACATATTTCACTAGTGTAGGTTGTGTCCCAATAAAATGCCATTATTGTTTTCAAATATTTAGCAGTGTATCTGCACCATTGTACTCTAAGTTTAATCTCCTTTTATTTTCACATAAAAGTAGATGCATTACACGAAGTGTGTATAAATTACAAAATGCAAAATACCTAATGTACTGTATGCAATAGTCAAGGTTTACTACCCATGCATTCTCAATACAGCTTTACCTTGCACACCAGCTATTCAGATACAGCACACAGAGTTGCATGCACCACATATATTGTATGTATGTACATCCAACTGAGGCATCGACAAACAAACAAAAATGTGGATGGACATTTAAAACACAATTTTTTCAGACAGTGATCAATGGCTCTCAACTAAAATGGTCAAGTCACCAAAATCTAAACTTTAGTTACTTGGCTTAATTTTTATTAGCAGTTACAATAATCAAACCACATTTTGAATGGCCAAGAAAAAGTTTCAACTCATGTTACACAATTCAGATTATGTAAATAGCTATTTCTTAATGCGTGAACCAAGATTGTATTGACAGACCATTTGACAGACATTATGCTTAAGCCCAAGCCTGTCCACTGGTTTGTCTGTACATGATCCGTCTCTACACCATTAGGTAAGAGTCCAAAGCTTTCACTAACTATTCCTTCTCTTCTTCAGAGGCAGGATAGAGCAAGGAGTTTTCCATTCTCTGCAGTTATCACTAAACCATTAGAGAACCTGGGGCCAAGTGGCCAGAATTTTTCTGTCGGCAAGTTGGGGGTGGGGCCCGCTCGCCGACGTGAAAATGACACGGGATGACGTCAAGGGGGGGGGAACCAATTGATGCCATTGACAGGATAATTAAGCCAATTAAAGGCCCTGTCCGTCCAACCTTAAGGCTGGCGGGCAGGCCGGGAGCCCCAGCGGGCTTCTGAAGAAACACGAAATCTCAACCACTGGCGGGATGAGGTTTCATGTCTGTTTTTTAAAATTTTTAACATGTCCCATCTCGTGTGACATTGTCACATGCAGGGGACATTTTTTTATTTTTCTACTTTTTAAGTTCATAAAACTTTCAGCACTCTTCCTGAAACAGCACTTAATCTCAGGGAGATGTGCGCTCTTTTGCGCACATGCGCGAAACAGCACACTTTGACAGTTGGGGAATCCCACCACCACCCCCACCCCCACACAGGAAGCGCATAGTGCTTCCTGTTGGGCAGACCACTGGATGGGCCTTAATTGGCCCGCCCACTCAAAATGGCAGCGGGGCCCGAACTCCGCCGCCGAGCCGGTGGGGCCTGCCCGCCCATCAAGGGCGAAATTCTGCCCATGGAGTTTCACAGGGTTGGTTCTCTAAGTCAAAGAGCCCATAGCAACTGTATGAAAATACACTATAACAACTTAGCAACATCAACAAACAAATTAAATCAAGGACAAAAGGTAATCCATAAAAACAACTGATGAGGCAAGCTATTATTATTCCCTGCAAGCTTTAGATCTTTCAAACAGTATATTACATCAATTATCAAGTGTATAAATGAGATAGATTTACTAAATACTAATTACTGATAACTTTGAACAAGAACAGGCCATTTTAACCCCTTGGGCCTGTTCTGCCATTCATGGTTGATCTGCAGCTTAACTCTATATACCTGCCTCTGCGCTATGTCCCTTAATGCCTTTGGCTAAGTAAATCTATTAGGCTCAGATTTAAACTAAATTCATCAGCATCAATTGTAATTTGAAGAGTTCTAAACTTCTACCACCCTTTGTATAATTTCATTCCTGAAGGGTCGAACTCTAATTTTTAGACAATGCCCCCTAGTCCTGCACTCACTAACCAGTGGAAATAGTTTCTCTCAATCTATCCCATCTGTTCCCCTTAATATCTTGAAAACTTCCATTGAATCACTCTTAACATTCTAAAAATTCCAAAGAATACAGCATTAGTTTGTGTAAACTCTCCTCGTAATTTAACCTTTGGAGTTCAGGTATAATTTTGATAAATCTAAACTGCACTTCAAACCCAATATATCCTTCCTAAGTTGTGATAATTACTGATCTCAGGGCCCCAGGTGTGGTCTAGCCAGGACTTTGTATAAATGGAACACATTTGCTACCTCCTTGTATTCTAATTCTCTAATATAAAAACCAGCATCCCATTAGCTTTTTGATTATCTTCTGCACCTGCACAAGATATTCAAATGATCTAAAAACAGAAAATGCTGGAAAATCTCAGCATGTCTGGCAGCATCTGTGGAGAAAGGAACAGAGTTAACGTTGAGTCCAATATGACTCTTCATCAGTACTTCAGAACCCGAAACGTTAACTCTGTTCCTGTCTCCACAGATGCTGCCAGGCCTGCTGAGTTTTTCCTGCATTTTCTGTTTTTATTTCAGATTTCCAGCATCCACAGTGTTCTGTTTTTATTTTAAACATCTATTACCTGAACCCCTAAGTCTCTTTGGACTTCCACTGCTTCTAGATTTTCACCATTTAAATAATACCCTGTTCTATCCTCTTTTAGATGCTAAGTGGATGACCTCATACTAGTCTACATTGAAATCCATTTCCAAAGTTTTGGCCTTTCACTTCATCTAACATTATCTCTAATTCTATGCTTCCATTTACACTGCTTATATAATGCTACCTATTTTTGTATCATTGGGAAATTTGGATATGTGGCTTTCTATTCCATCATCTAAGTCATTAACAAATATGCTAAATAGATTCTTGCAAGACACAACTAGTCACATCCTGCCAATTACAGTGCCTGGCCATTATCCCTATCATTTCCCTTCAATGCCGTGAGTTTTAACTTTAACTTATGAGGGACTTATATCAAATGCCTTTCGGAAGGCCAGGTAAGTAACATCTATAGACATTCCCCTGTACTTCACCTTAGTCACCTCTTCAAAAAACTCAAGAGGTACATCAGGCATGACCTACCCTTAACAAATCCATGCTGATGTAAATGTTAAGCTGACCAGAGAATAAGTTGAATTTACTTACTAATTACAATTACTGAGAAAATATTCTATAAAGTACTGAGCCCTCGTACCTTGAACATGATGTGGCATTTTAGCTTTAGCCCTAGATAATGTGAGGAAGTGTGAGCTTATTCACTTTGGTATTAAGAGCAGAAAAGCAGAACATTTTTAAAAAGCTATGAAACTTTCAAATGTTGAGAGAGACTTGGGTATGCTCATACAAGGAACACAAAGTTAGCTTGCCAACAATTAGGAAGGCAAATAGCATGTTTGCCTTTATTACAATGGAACTGGAATACAAGAAGAAAGAAGTCTTGCTACAAATATGAAAGGCTTTGGTGAGACAACTCTTAAGTACTCTACACAGTTTTGGTTTCCATATCTAAGGAAGGATATACTTGGCTTTGGAGGCAGTACAGCAAAGGTCACTAGATTGGTTCCTGCAACGAGACAGGGCATATTGTCTTTGGACTTTAGAGGTATGGAAGATGATCTCATTGAAACAATCAAGATTCTGGAGGGGGTTGACATAACAGGCACAACTGTTGTTTCCCCCAACTAGGGTATCTGGAACATGGGGGCAAAGTCTCAGGATAACAGATTAATTATTTAGGACTGAGATAAGAAGAAATTTCTTCATTTAAAGGATTGTGAATATACAGAGTGTTTTAGATGCTCCATCGAGTATATTTAAAGCTGGGACAGATAGATTTTTGATCTCAGGAAATCCAGGGATATAGGGAGAGGGCAGGAAAACAAAGTTGAAGCAAAAGATCAGCCATGATCATACTGAATGGCAAAGCAGGCTCGAGGGACCATATGCTCCATTCCTGCTCCTATTTCTTACGTTCTTATGCAGACTGCATTCAAATAAGACTAGGTATCTCCTCAACCTTACTCATAATTTCTCTAATCAGTTCATGTGCTGGAGAAAATTAGTTACACAAGGACATCTGTTTTTTAACTTCCCAAAATGAAAATTTGCATTAGTGGATTTTTGTGAATCACTTGTTCATCTTAGGAATCAATATATATGTTTTTCTTAAAGAAGTGAATATTCTTTCGTATTTTATGCTTTGTTTAGTAATTTTCCCATGTTTTTAATTACATAAGTTGAACATAATATTTAAAATATACTGTCAAACAAAATTGCTTTATAACCCATCGCCTTTGAAACACAATTCAGATATTCTCCAAACACAGGTTTGAAAATTAATCACTGCATGATTCTTTCCATCAAATTGCAAGCCATACAATTTTTCAAATACATTTAATACACGCCTAGATACACAGACTATAATTCAATCAGCAGGTCTAACTTCAGTCAAACCACAGAGAACAAAACCAGCTAGCTCATGAAATTATACTGATGAATACAGGGACAAGCGTGATTGCCATTAATGCAAAATATTGTCACAGGGAATGAAAAGAAGCAAGTTTATTCTAAAAAGAAAACAAAAAGCTTAGTGCATATAGCACATCATATGCTGGAAATTCTCAATTGCAAAATTGCCTTTATGACTATAGCTATCTCAAACTGGTATTTGTACTGTGTGATGCACAGCTGATAAATTAAAGTTACAACGCCAGATGCACCTTGCATTGGGCCATAGAAAGTTCAGCGACAAAGGACCATGGCGCATAAGTGTCTAAGATCCACTTCCCAGAGGTCTAATTCTTCATGCGAGACATTTATAAAATTGCTAGGAAGTTTCACTTTTGTGCACCTGGAGTCAGATTGACAATCTCCCCCAAAGTTTTTTACAATTTGAACATGACAAAACATTATGCTGCAGTGAGAATGAGAGTATGATTCATGTGGAGGAAAACACCAGTACATGCTTCATGGGCTGAATGACTTGTTTGTGTGCTGCAATATTCTATGACATGGTCCTCAAGCTACCTAGCCAACCATTGTCTGTGTTGTTCTGTTCAGAGTAATTCTGGTAGGACACATTTATCATAATAAGGTGAATTTAATTTGTCTTTAAGGAACTGCAGAAATATAGTAGCCCCTCAATAGAAGTGTGTGCATGGATGTCAAATAAGGATATGATCAGGCTTAGCTGTGATATTCCTAGTTGACTAGAAGATACACACAAAATTGCCAAATCACTGAGGTAGTGAAAATAACTCATACCAGTGGAATTATCTTTAAGGTGAGGGTGGGGGTGGGGGGGTGCGGTGTGTGTGTGTGTGTTGGTGGTGGTGGTGGTGAAGGAAGTACATTAAAAATAATGTAAGAATGCTGTAGGGACTGAAATGTTTGTAGAATCAGTCATAATGGAACAGTGGCCTTTAAAAGATGTTTTGTCTATTGACGTCAATTGTACAATTTTGGGCATTATTAGGCTTTAACCACAGAGATGTGTTTGCTGTGCAAGTAATCATCTAGTCTTATTTGATTTAAAATCTAACTTTAGACACTCTTCAGATTAAAAATATTGTCAACTTTCATCAGAGCATTGGTCTTTCATTCGTTACAGATGCAGCCCCAATGCAGTCTTAAACCAACACACCCCAACCACTAAATTCATTTCCCTTTTTTTGGATTCCATCCGCCTTTACATCCACTATGAACCAGGTTCTTTACAATGTTGGTGGTCTCATCTGATCCTGAACTGAACTTCTGTTACTGTACCTTCTACCTCACAAACAGCGTTGACTTCCAACTCCAGTCTTGATTATTCCAATGTTCTCCTAATCGCCTTCCATAAACCTGAGCTCATCAAAACTCTGGCTCCATGTATAAATTCTACTCATTCATTTCACCTCTGCTTAGGTGACTTGCACTCAAGGCTTCAAATTTAAAATTCTTATCCTAATGTTCAAATCCCTTCATGGTTTCACCCATCCCTATTTCTGTAACTACCTCCAGCCATAAAGCCCTCCCAAGAATTGTGTTCCTACAACTCTGAACTCTGGTGCATCCATCTGCATCACTCCACCATTATCTGTTGTGCCTTTCGTCATCCAGGCCCCAAACCTCTGGAATTCCCTCCTAATTCCCTCTGCCCCTCTCTCACCTCTTAAGAATCACTTTAAAACCAATCTTTATAACCAAGTTATTAGTCACATCTTAATGTCGCCTTTTTGATTCAGTGTCAATTTTTGTCTAATTACACTTCCATGAAACACCTTGGGAGATTTTTCTGAATTGAACTGAAGATGTTTCATAAATACAAGTTGTTGTTGGTGCAACTGTGTCACAGCTTTCAGACTGTGGATGCCATTACTTAATTCAAGGATTTCTTCCATCAAGTGTCCCACTATTTTCCAAGCATTATTTGCCCACTGCTGTTGGCACTTTCTGGATAGATCAACTAATTATCACCCGGCACTCAGCATCAAATAGCTGAAAATAAAATGGTAAATTTCATGAAAAAAGTATAAATCTCGTGTGCATAAACCTGTAATAGATGTCAATCATACTCAAGTTGTCAAATATCTGCAGGTGGGCCAATTTCTCAAAACAAATAATTGTAATTCATCCTCATTGTGCAGCATAGTTTCAGGCTGCCATCCAAAAAGCAAATGGAACACATATAATGCTTAAAAGGCAGTCACAAGTGGTGCACAGGGAGGAAAGAATTGGGAGGGGCTGATCCTGCATCAGTGCCATATTGTGCTGCATTCAGCACTTGGTGAGTGTCTACAGGTGCAAGGGAACAAGTCAACATTGTTAAAGCACATGTTTGGACAAACAAATTATTGGGACAGTTTAAAATAACAAATCTGGATCCGCTAACTAATCCGGAAGTAAGATTCAAACACTGCTTGCTTTTATGGCTTTTAAAGTATCCAAAACTTCAGCTGCAAAGCTAAATGATTTTTAAATTCAGATCGTAACCATAGCAGCCAGCAGTATCTGTAATCAATCATACAAAGTTACAACAAAAATTTATAGTGAGTCTGTGTACTAGGGGGTCTTTTGATTCAATATTATTGAAAAGGGTGACTTGTTGAATTTTTCATCTTGCAATCGTCAGGACAAACTCAATAATGCCAACTTTCAAATGATCACAACAATTTTTAGTACAGGAGAAGAAAAGGTGCTGATTGGTTGGCAAGTCGACTCTGATTGGCTGAGGTATTGCCATGGAGAAAGCAGTGGGAAACCATAGGCTCTCCAAGCTCCCAGATATTTCAAAAGAGGTGCAAGGCTTGAACATATTCCTTTTGTAGAGAATGAGTCTCTGTATGTTGCTTCAAGCAAGCATAAATGAGCCACATTACAGGCTCAACTGATTACCCTAAATGATTGGTTAGTGCAGCTGTTAGCACACGTTTCAGCAACAAGTTTCAGCAACATGACTCTTTTCTGCAGTATTCAAGTTCTGTACTACCAAGCGATGATTCAATTACTGCTTATAAGCTAACTGTTAAATCTTGCATAATAAGTTTATGAAAAGAATTATCAACATTAACTTAGAGAAGGAAGCAACAGATGCCATGTACTGAAGTTCTTTCACTCCTTTGCTCAAGTTTATTAGACTTAATTTTGATAACATCATTTATTTTGTTACTTCACTACAACTCTTGCCTTCAAATGCATTAATGTTTGTTCTTATGTTTAAAAAAAATAGCCAAATTTAAGGCCAAGGTGGGATATATACATTATTAAAATAAATCATAGTCAGAAACTCAATCCCACATTCAAGCAGCTTATTCAGATACAACTGCTACAAGCCTCAACTTTTAATATTTTCTCTATAGTCTCAGCCTGTCTACTTAGAAGCTTGATGACAATGTTTACAGTTGCTGAAAAAAACATGAGAGCTCAAGTAATTTTTTTTAAGTATAACTTACATACATCCAAGTCATTATGATGCAGGTCTACAGTAGACTGCTAGCATAAAATTATGGATTTTGTGCTAAACAACAAAAAGTGAGGAAATCTGGAAGAACTAGACTACTACAAGTACAGAATTGGCAACAAACACCTAAGGAAGAAAAGCATAAAATGTAATGTAAAATTATGTTCCATTACTGAATAAAAAAAAAACTTCAGAGTTGGAAATGAGACAAGATGGCATGAACAATAAGATGCAAACTAAGCAAATGAATTATAGGAAATAGATGATGCTGCTAGCCTCCTTACCCGTTGCTCTTGGAGCTCCCTGATGGCATCCTGAGCTTTCTCCAGCTTAGCACTAGCCTCATCACTTTGCTGTTTAAAGGTGGCCAGCTCCCGTTTAATGAGGTAGTTTTCCTCTGCCTCTTGTGCCCTTGTCACTTGTCCCTTAGGACACAATTGTGCAGGGAGTAAAGATTGGTGTGGGGGAGTAGTGAAAAATTTTCTATTTTACATTGGTAGATTAGTAACGCATCCCGGAGGACAAACATTAGATTATTTGAAGATCTTTTCCCCCAGAAATATACTGTTTAGCAATGTAAAGCACTTACCAAATTTTCTACATGCAATTCTGTTAAATATACATGTAGTAAGAATTAATGGCCTCGATTGAATTAGAAAACTTAGGAGTTAGTGAGGAGCTGCACATGCATTAAAATTACAAATACTCCTTCATTTATATAAAGGTTTAAAAATGTGCATCTGGAATGGTCATCTGTAAATAAAACTGACTTACTGAATAGGGTTACTATTTCTATGGACAATGGTTTTAATTTCAACTGGGCATTTATTCGATCAGTGACACTTCTTTACCCTTTATTAATTATTTCAAGTATTACTGAAATGTAATGAAATTGTGTAATTCAATTATTACTATTTTTTTTTGAGAGAGTAACCATTTTCCAGAAACACACAAGTCATCATTTCAAATCTTGTGCAATACAGGAAGAAACTGTAAACAGAAGTAAAGACAACAGTCTTTCTCAAGGGATGCAGCATTTATCCATATTACAAGACATGGATAGGATGAGGAACTGTACCTGGATCAATCTATCTGCCAAAGAAGCACTTTCCTACAAAAGGAAAAAATCCAGACAGATATAAGAGAAAGTCTAAGAAAACAATGAATATAAAAGAAGCAGTGATAAAATAAGCTGTAAAACTAATAGAAGAGAAACTGTATAAAACTTCTGGAAGGTGTTGTGCCCCGTTTAAATCACTCCTCCTGGAAATGATCCAAATCATTTTCATTATGACACTGAAATAATTCAAATTGTTTTCTTTTTGATACTTAAATTTATATATTACGTATGCTTAAAGGAGGCGGAGAGTGAATAAAAGCTCACATGACATGTCCTCTAGGAAGACTTCGGAAAAGTAGAGGTATTTGATCAGCAGTGGTCTCCAGCACATTATGTACGGAGGCGAATTGTACTTTGTATCATTAGGCTCATATTTAATAAAAAGCCATGCTATTGTTAGAAGCTATTATCTCAACTTTAGACTTCAAAAAAATGTAGTAGGAACAGGTGCTAGGAAACTTTCAATCAACCGAAGTTTGCCATAAAAATAAGTTTTATCATCTATATAGAACTTACACTGTTCTAATTAATTTGAACTACTGCACATTAGTACTCACAATTTTAGTTCTCCATTTTCCAATGCAGCTTATAAAACTAACCAAAGCAAAGAAGCATTCAGCAGATCAGACCCATCATGCTGCTACTTAGAGAAATGTATATTTTCACTTATTTTATAAATAAGCACCATTGAAATTCTACTGTAAGTTATAAACTAATCAGAATTTCAACAACATTGTATTTTGATGCATTCATCTTCTGTGCTTTAAATAGACTACTCATTTATCATCTACTATATTATGTAAATCATCTTATTATAAATCAGCTACCACATCTTAAAAGCATAGCTCACAGAATAGATCACTAAAGCAAGGCACAAATGAAGGCATTTAGTGCAATATTTCAGGTAGTTACACAAAATTAAGAGAAAATTAAACAGAAAACTTAGCACTAAATTGAAATGCATTAGTTGGCAAAGCCAGCCAAAATTTGCTGTGCAGAATATGACTTGTATCTATTTTGGTGGAACTTAGTTTTACATGTGCAATCATGTTCTATCCAAACCTAAGAGCAGCAAACAATAATGAAAGGCAATCAAGGTTTACAGTAAGTCAATTAGAAATGCTGACATTTCATCCAAGAAGAATAATTAATGACTCAAACCTTAAATAGCTTAACAGTTGAAATAAAACAAATGTTACGATAAATAACGAATGTACGCTTAATTACCTCTTGCACGTGAGCTGATAATTAAAGTCTTTTTTTTAAGTAAAGGTTCTGACTTGCTTGAGCAGCATTGTTTCTTTAGAATAATGCTCCACAGAGTTACAAGAATTCCAACTCAGTCGGAAATTGTGACAACTGAAAAGTTTTTATTAATTTACTTACTTAAGTTAGGTGGAACACACAAAAATGTACAAAATTGAGGCAAGTACAAATCAGTGTTATAACCATAAGCCCCAAATGACCGAAAATATAGTTGTCACTTAAAATCTCTACTTTGATTAACCAATTCCGACAGGACAGCTCAGCAAATCATTAGATTAAGCAAATATACACATTGTAAAAACTCATTAAATAACCTTGCCTAAGGAGTAAGCAAATGAATCCTTGTTAAAGAAATTAATAAGTTTCTTTCATTTGGTCTTTTATATTTAGACTAATATTAATTTTAAATTCCTTATTTTAAATTAGATTAGTTCTATTTATAATAGAGGGCGACATTTTACAGCCCTTCCCCCCCAGTGGGATGTTCCGTTCCCGCCAAAGTCAAAGGCATTTTGAATGGCTTGCCACATTTTACGGTCTCGGCCCTGTAAAACTCTACCCAGAGTTAAAAAATGTTGTGCATGTGTTGTTTTCCATAGTTGCTTCATACAAATTCATGTATAATTCCTTTCTTTAGAAAAATATGACTGAATGACGAGGAAAATAATTGTTGCAAGTCAAAAAGCACTGATCTGTTTAAAGACTACAGCATAAAGTGACATCACCCTTCCATGCGCAATTTTAACACAAGCTGAGTGAATTTCCAATATTGGCAGGCCACATGAGAAGAAAAGTGGAAGGGAGTGTTAAAAGAGGGGCTGGCAAAGTCCTGAAAAGGAGTGTCCTCTCACATTGTAAAAATGAACGGCAAAGGGGGATTTAAAGATGTTGGAAAATGCATTAAAAGATGACATTGGAGTGGCAACCCTGTACAGTAACGTTTGAATGTTAGGAAGCAAATCTATGTCCATGATTCGCTGTGCAGAGTGTTCAGCACAGTGGTGGAAGCAGCCGCGGTTTGTAGAAAAGTTGGCTTTTCACTCCAGTTTTTCTAATGCCTCTTTTAAACAGTCCATTACATAGCAGCATCAAGCAAGCCACCCGGCAATTATCTCAGATGAAGTGAGGGCAAAATGGATAAGCTTCAACCCAGCCACTTATTTTGCTACCATTACACTGTGATTTTTTGTTTTTTTCCTCCCCCCCACCCCCCCCCCCCCCCCCCCCCCCCCCCCCCCAAAAAAACAACAGGCAATCAGTAAGAAAAACCAAAGGCTTCTCAGTCTCAAAAATCTTCAATTTAAAGTTTCAATTCTCAAACATGGAATCTGCAATGACAACCAGGCCAGTGTACTGAAATGACCATAAAATCATCCTTTTTGCTCATCAGAATGAAAGTGCACCTAATACACTAGTGCTGTTGCCCAACCCCGCCACACCCCATATACTGCTAAAGAACACAAGATTGTTCCCAAGATGTATTTATTAAATCTATTATGTAACACATACCTCTTTGCTTAGTATTGATGTATAGCTGAGCCAAGCACTGTTAGTAAATAAGCCAGGCTATTTTGTTGGCTCCAAATCATCTTTGATCAGATAAGCAGGTGAAACATCTCCCACAGCAATCCATAGAATTTTTAATACAGGGTACAGTGTCTCAAAACCAACAGCCTCGGGACTGAGTCAATGCCAGGTTTTGGATCTTGCCAGCTTTCAGTTTGGGCCAAACCGGGCCAAACCAGGTGCGGTGCGGTCAAAGTCGCTCAGGCCACTTGGAGCACAGGAAAGGACTGGTGTGCGAAGCCGATGACTAAACCTGCACACAACCCCATTAATGCTGCACCTAGCTGAGCAAGTCAATAAATTATTTTACTCATTTAATAAAAATTCAAATTCATTCATGACCACTTATAAAAACGTCTGTTTTTTGGACATCTCTGGTTTCTGGATAGCTGGATTTGAGACAATGTACCTGTAAATGAACAAACTATCTCAGTTTTTAGCTTAAAATCTTGGATTCTCTATAACTCAATCTAATAGTACTCACCTTCTCCAAAGTTTCAATGCGCTGTTTCAGCAGTCGATTTTCTGTGCGTAACCTCTAAAAATGGGAAATACATTCTGAATAACATTACATATATCCTCCTCTTTTTAAAACAATGCTACTGAATGGAAAAGCTCTAGGTTTTAGCAAACATACAATCCAGATGATGCAAATCCATCTAGTTGTGCTTGCAGTTTTCATTATTTTTCGTTAAACAAAATACCATACCATTGCATTCTGTAGGCAAGGCTTACAGAAAAACCAAAAGCAGCTCTGTAGCAAGTGCAGCAACATCAACATCTTGCATCAGGAAAGAGAAAATTAATGTGGCTTAAAAATGGTAGGGGCAAGGTGCCTAATATTCAAAGATACAAAGTGATCAGAAAAGGTGGAGAAGGAAAAGGGGAGGTGGGCTGGCAGTACAGATTAGGGAAGGCAATGTACTGTTGACAAGAAGGGATGTCCTTGTCTTTTTTGGGGGGGGAGGGGTGCAAGAATAGCATCTATTTGGTTAGAGTTAAAAAGCAACAAAAAAAAACAATCACACTTCTGGGGATATTCTTCAGGGCCTAAGTTTTAGGCCTTCAAATAAAGATATAGAGGAGCAAGCCTGTAGGGAATTACAGATGTGGAAGAACTGTAGAGTGGTAATATTGGATGACTTTACCTAAATATCAATTGGGATAAGATTAAAGGGAAAGGAGGAGGAGGCATTCAGAGATGCCTTCAGGAAAACATTCTTGACCAGCATCTTCTCAGTCCAACTAGGGAGGAGACATTACTGGATCTGGTGCAGGGGAATGAGGTGGGCCAAGTAGACCAAGTACCTGTGGGAAAACACTTGGGTAAGCGTGATCGTTGTATAAGGTTTAGATTAGTAACGGAGAAAGGCAAGGAACAAACCGGAAGTAGAGTTCTAAATTGGAAGAGTGCTGACTTAAATGGGATGAGAGAGGATCGAGCTAGGGTAAAATGGAACCAAAGTTTGTCAGGAAAACTGTAATGGAACAGTAGCTGATATTGAACAAGAGGTGTTTCAGGCATAGACTAGATGCATGCTAACAAGAGGGAGGTAGAGAATATGATGAATCAAAGAAGAAAGTGTATGATGCATGTCAGGTGAATTCTTTATGGGAAAGCCAGGTCAAATACAGTAAGTTGAGAGGGGAAGTGAAGAGGAAAATATGACTGAAAGAGTGAATATGAGAATGGAGTGGCTGTTAACATTAAAGAGAATCTAAAAATCCCCTACTGTCATGTAAATAATAAGCAGATAGTAAGAGGCAGGGTGGGATCTATTAGGGACAAAGAAGGCAATATGTGATTAAGGGTGCAGGGCAAGGCTAGAATACCATGAGTACTTTATATCGGTAACAAAAACAAAAATATCTAGAAAATCTCAACAGTTCTGACAGCATCTGCGGAGAGGAATACAGTTAACGTTTCGAGTCCATATGACTTTTACTTTATATCGGTGTTTAGTGTGAAAGAGGATGCCAACAAAATATTGGTAGAAGTGGAGATGGCAAAGGGAATGGATGGGACTAAAATTGATAGGTAGGATGTACTGGAAAAGCTGGCTATGCTTAGAGTGGACAAGTCAGGATGGCTTGCATCCTGGGTTGCTAAAGCAAGTGGGGATGGAGATAGTGGTAGGGCTTGCCATAATCTTCCAATCTTCCCTAGGTCCAGGGGAGGTGCCAGAGGATTGGAAAGTGGCAAATGTGACACTTACATTGAAGAAAGTGGCAAATATGACACCCACATTGAAGAAAGTCTATGACATTCCTAGTAATTACAGGCTTGTCAGTTTAATATCAGTGGGGATAAGGTTTTGGAAACAAAAACCAGGGAAAAAATTAACAAGGTTTTGGAGACGTTTCAGTTAATTAAGGAAGCCAGCATGGATTTGTAGAAGGCAGAACATGCTTGACTAAGCTAACTGAATATTTTGTTAAAGTAACAGAAAGTTGATGAAAATAGTGCAGTGGATGTTGTCTATATGAGTTTTAAGAAAGCATTTGACAAAGTACCACATAAAAGGCTAGTTAACACAATTGAGGCTCATGGAATATGGAGGCCAGTGTCAATTTGGGTTAAAAAAATGGCTTAAGGACAGAAAACAAAAGCATAAATGGTTGGTTTTCAGACTGGAGAATGGTAGACAGTGGTGCTCCCCAAGGGTCACTGCTAGGACCTATAATTGTTTTGATATATTACATATAGATATATACAAACGTGACTTGGATACCGCAATAGTGTAACATTTTAAAATTTGCCAATGATACCAAACCTGAAGGTGTGACAATCAACTGCACAGGACATATATGCTCATTCTGCTAGCCATCTAAGTGGCAGATGGAACTTAATACAGAGAAGTGTGAGATGATGCATTTTGGCAGAAGGGATAGTGAGAAGCAATAAAGACTTAATGCAGAGTTCTAAAGAGAGTACAGGGACCTGGGTGCGTTGATCTTTCATATTGAAAGTATAAAACAAAGCATATGGGATCTTGGACTTCAGAAAGAGAGGTACTGAGTGCAAAAGCAGCACTTTCATAAAGCTCTGCTTAGGCCACATCTAGAGTTTTGCGTCCAGATCTGGCCAGTTTAGGAGGGATGTAAAGATCCTTGAAAGGGTGCAGAGGAGATTTATCAGAGTCGTCACAAAGATGAGGGAATTTAGTTACAAGGTTAGGTTAGTTGTGCTTTGTGGAGCAAAGGAAATTGAAGGGAGATCTGACAGGTGTACAAGATTATGACAGATTTAGTTAGAGAAATAAAGCTGTTCCCATTAACTGATGGTACAAGGGCTAGGAGACACAGATTTAAGGTTTTGGGCAAGAGATACAGGGGAAATGTGAAGAACAACATTTTCAATTTACATAGCAAGTGGTAATGACCTGCAACAAAAACAGAAAATGCTGGAAAAACTCAGGAAGTCTGGCAGCATCTGTAGAGAGAGAAACAGAGTTAATGTTTCGAGTCCATATGACCCTTCTTCAGAACTCAAAACATTAACTCCGTTTCTCTCTCCACAGGTGCTGTCACAGACCTGCTGAGTTTTTCCAGCATTTTCTGTATTGTTTATTTCCAGCATCTGCAGTACTTTGCTTTTATTTTTATGGTAATGAGCTGGAACTTGCTGCCTGCCAAGGTGGTAGAAGTGGAGACAATGATTGCGAAAGGAAATTAGACAGATATTTGAGGGAAATAAACTTGCAGGCTGTAGGTATAGAGCAGGGGGATAATTTTTTGCCCGTCAGACGGGCTGGGTGTGAGCAGGCGCGCACGGAGCTGCCTCAGGGGGATTACTTTGATTATGAAAACTTGAAAAAAAATTTTTTTTTAATTATTCAGACGTGTCCCTCATGTGTCACATGAGCTGGGACATGGCAATGAATTTTAATAAAAATTTTTATTAAACTTATAAACCCTTCATGAAACTTCATCCCGCCCATGAACGAGGTCCCGTGAAAAATGCAAAGGCCGTCTGGGCTCTTTGCCTGCCCGTCAATCTTAAGGGTGGACGGGCAGCCCCGACAAAGACTTTAATGAGGTGATTAATGGCCTTTTTAGGCCTTTGACAGTTTGGTAGGCGTGCAGCCGAATCCGATGCACGCCAGCAGATCTGAAGACTGGAATAGCGCACGGTGACGTTGAAACGCATGCCCGACGTCACCGCATGTCATTTTACGCACCGATGTTTGGGGCCCACCCCCACACGCCGACCAGAAGATTCCGCCCCAGGTGAATGGGAATGACTGGATGGCTCTACCAAAGCTGGCACAGACTCAATGGGCAAAATGACATGCACGTAGTAAATATATTCAAATAAGAGAAACATGTCCTAAGCCATGTTTCCTGCATTGTCACGTTTGGTTCAAAGTGGAGACGTGGAATCAGGTTGAAAAATCTGACTGGGCTCACATATGAATAACTGCCACTTGGCAAATGTATCAGAATGCAAATCGGCATCCATAGAACTGTGGCACAGCAGGAAACTAATGGTTTCAAGAGAGGCAGAGTGTTTAAAAAGTAGTGAAAAAGCAAGTGAAACATAAGTGGAAAGAAATGATGAATGAAAAACAACTGAAAATATAGATCTAAAAACAAAAAAACTGCGGATGCTGGAAATCCAAAACAAAAACAGAATTACCTGGAAAAACTCAGCAGGTCTGGCAGCATCGGCGGAGAAGAAAAGAGTTGACGTTTCGAGTCCTCATGACCCTTTGACAGAACTTGAGTTCGAGTCCAAGAAAGAGTTGAAATATAAGCTGGTTTAAGGTGTGTGTGTGGGGGGCGGAGAGATAGAGAGAGAGAGGTGGGGGGGGGGGTGTGGTTGTAGGGACAAACAAGCAGTGATAGAAGCAGATCATCAAAAGATGTCAACGACAATAGTACAATAGAACACATAGGTGTTAAAGTTGGTGATATTATCTAAACGAATGTGCTAATTAAGAATGGATGGTAGGGCACTCAAGGTATAGCTCTAGTGGGGTTTTTTTTTATAATGGAAATAGGTGGGAAAAGGAAAATCTTCATAATTTATTGGAAAAAAAAAAGGAAGGGGGAAACAGAAAGGGGGTGGGGATGGGGGAGGGAGCTCATGACCTAAAGTTGTTGAATTCAATATTCAGTCCGGAAGGCTGTAAAGTGCCTAGTCGGAAGATGAGGTGTTGTTCCTCCAGTTTGCATTGGGCTTCACTGGAACAATGCAGCAAGCCAAGGACAGACATGTGGGCAAGAGAGCAGGGTGGAGTGTTAAAATGGCAAGCGACAGGGAGGTTTGGGTCATTATTGCGGACAGACCGCAGGTGTTCTGCAAAGCGGTCGCCCAGTTTACCTTTGGTCTCTCCAATGTAGAGGAGACCACATTGGGAGCAACGAATGCAGTAGACTAAGTTGGGGGAAATGCAAGTGAAATGCTGCTTCACTTGAAAGGAGTGTTTGGGTCCTTGGACGGTGAGGAGAGAGGAAGTGAAGGGGCAGGTGTTGCATCTTTTGCGTGGGCATGGGGTGGTGCCATAGGAGGGGGTTGAGGAGTAGGGGGTGATGGAGGGGTGGACCAGGGTGTCCCGGAGGGAGCGATCCCTACGGAATGCCAATAAGGGGGGTGAAGGGAAGATGTGTTTGGTGGTGGCATCATGCTGGAGTTGGCGGAAATGGCGGAGGATGATCCTTTGAATGCGGAGGCTGGTGGGGTGATAAGTGAGGACAAGGGGGACCCTATCATGTTTCTGGGAGGGAGGAGAAGGCGTGAGGGCGGATGCGCGGGAGATGGGCCGGACACGGTTGAGGGCCCTGTCAACGACCGTGGGTGGAAAACCTCGGTTAAGGAAGAAGGAGGACATGTCAGAGGAATTGTTTTTGAATGTAGCATCATCGGAACAGATGCGACGGAGGCGAAGGAACTGAGAGAATGGGATGGAGTCCTTACAGGAAGCGGGGTGTGAGGAGCTGTAGTCGAGATAGCTGTGGGAGTCGGTGGGTTTGTAATGGATATTGGTGGACAGTCTATCACCAGAGATTGAGACAGAGAGGTCAAGGAAGGGAAGGGAAGTGTCAGAGATGGACCACATGAAAATGATGGACGGGTGGAGATTGGAAGCAAAATTAATACGTTTTTCCAAGTCCTGACGAGAGCGTGAAGCGGCACCGAAGTAATCATCGATGTACCGGAGAAAGAGTTGTGGAAGGGGGCCGGAGTAGGGCTGCAACAAGGAATGTTCCACATACCCCATAAAGAGACAGGCCTAGCTGGGGCCCATGCGGGTACCCATGGCCACACCTTTTATTTGGAGGAAGTGAGAGGAGTTGAAGGAGAAATTGTTCAGCGTGAGAACAAGTCCAGCCAGACGGAGGAGAGTAGTGGTGGATGGGAATTGTTCGGGCCTCTGTTCGAGGAAGAAGCTAAGGGCCCTCAGACCATCCTGGTGGGGGATGGAGGTGTAGAGGGATTGGACGTCCATGGTGAAGAGGAAGCGGTTGGGGCCAGGGAACTGGAAATTGTTGATGTGAAGTAAGGTGTCAGAGGAATCACGGATGTAGGTGGGAAGGGACTGGACAAGGGGAGAGAGAAGGGAGTCAAGATAACGAGAAATGAGTTCTGTGGGGCAGGAGCAAGCTGAGACGATCGGTCTACCAGGGCAGTTCTGTTTGTGGATTTTGGGTAGGAGATAGAAGCGGGCCGTCCGAGGTTGGGCGACTATCAGGTTGGAAGCTGTGGGAGGGAGATCCCCAGAGGAGATGAGGTCAGTGACAGTCCTGGAAACAATGGCTTGATGTTCAGTGGTGGGGTCATGGTCCAGGGAGAGGTAGGAGGAAGTGTCTGCGAGTTGACGCTCAGCCTCCGCGAGGTAGAGGTCAGTGCGCCAGACAACAACAGCACCACCCTTGTCGGCGGCCCCAGCTATGCCTGTCTCTTTATGGGGTATGTGGAACATTCCTTGTTGCATTCCTACCCCGGCCCCCTTCCACAACTCTTTC
Organism: Carcharodon carcharias; assembly: GCF_017639515.1. Taxonomy (NCBI): domain Eukaryota; kingdom Metazoa; phylum Chordata; class Chondrichthyes; order Lamniformes; family Lamnidae; genus Carcharodon; species Carcharodon carcharias. The sequence goes on along the minus strand of NC_054482.1, from coordinate 101,448,952 downwards.
TCCGGTACATCGATGATTACTTTGGTGCCGCTTCACACTCTCGTCGGGACTTGGAAAAATTTATTAATTTTGCTTCCAATCTCCACCCCTCCATCATTTTCACGTGGTCCATCTCTGACACTTCCCTTCCCTTCCTTGACCTCTCTGTCTCAATCTCTGGTGATAGACTGTCCACCAATATCCATTACAAACCCACCAACTCCCACAGCTATCTCGACTACAGCTCCTCACACCCCGCTTCCTGTAAGGACTCCATCCCATTCTCTCAGTTCCTTCGCCTCCGTCGCATCTGTTCCGATGATGCTACATTCAAAAACAGTTCCTCTGACATGTCCTCCTTCTTCCTTAACCGAGGTTTTCCACCCACGGTCGTTGACAGGGCCCTCAACCGTGTCCGGCCCATCTCCCGCGCATCCGCCCTCACGCCTTCTCCTCCCTCCCAGAAACATGATAGGGTCCCCCTTGTCCTCACTTATCACCCCACCAGCCTCCGCATTCAAAGGATCATCCTCCGCCATTTCCGCCAACTCCAGCATGATGCCACCACCAAACACATCTTCCCTTCACCCCCCTTATCGGCATTCCGTAGGGATCGCTCCCTCCGGGACACCCTGGTCCAATCCTCCATCACCCCCTACTCCTCAACCCCCTCCTATGGCACCACCCCATGCCCACGCAAAAGATGCAACACCTGCCCCTTCACTTCCTCTCTCCTCACCGTCCAAGGACCCAAACACTCCTTTCAAGTGAAGCAGCATTTCACTTGCATTTCCCCCAACTTAGTCTACTGCATTCGTTGCTCCCAATGTGGTCTCCTCTACATTGGAGAGACCAAACGTAAACTGGGCGACCGCTTTGCAGAACACCTGCGGTCTGTCCGCAAGAATGACCCAAACCTCCCTGTTGCTTGCCATTTTAACACTCCACCCTGCTCTCTTGCCCACATGTCTGTCCTTGGCTTGCTGCATTGTTCCAGTGAAGCCCAACGCAAACTGGAGGAACAACACCTCATCTTCCGACTAGGCACTTTACAGCCTTCCGGACTGAATATTGAATTCAACAACTTTAGGTCGTGAGTTCCTCCCCCATCCCCACCCCCTTTTTTTTTCCAATAAATTATAAAGATTTTCCTTTTCCCACCTATCTCCATTATAAAAAAAAACCCCACTAGAGCTATACCTTGAGTGCCCAAAAATCCATTCTTAATTAGCACATTCGTTTAGATAATATCACCAACTTTAACTTTAACACCTATGTGTTCTACTGTACTATTGTCATTGACATCTTTTGATGATCTGCTTCTATCACTGCTTGTTTGTCCCTACAACCACACCCCCCCCCCTCCACCTCTCTCTCTCTCTATCTCTCCGCCCCCCACACACACACCTTAAACCAGCTTATATTTCAACTCTTTCTTGGACTCGAACTCAAGTTCTGTCGAAGGGTCATGAGGACTCAAAACGTCAACTCTTTTCTTCTCCGCCGATGCTGCCAGACCTGCTGAGCTTTTCCAGGTAATTCTGTTTTTGTTTTGAAAATATAGATCGGTGGGAACAGTAGTTAATGCATGAATATTTATTTTCTGCAGTTACAACTGCACTAATCACAATGAAATATTTCCTTAATGCACAATGCAAAGCAGGATGGATAGAAAAGTTGCAGAAACAGAAATCTCTTGAGAGTGCCTTGAGTTATTTCTCAATGTTAAGGCAATGCATAACCTTTTGACCTTGCAAGCAAATTTATCTGTCTTATAACCATTCAGTGAAGCAATCCAGCACTTACCTTAATTTCTACTTGCTCTTCCATCTCCTTATTTTTTATTGTAGTGTATTCCTTTTCTAACCTGACAATAAGAAATATATTCATCTGGTACATGGAGCATTTATAATACACACCAGATAAGACATGAAGACAAATATGACACTATTTTGATAGTGTAGTATTCCAAAGCCATTAAGAAACCATACTTTCAACTCAATGAGATTCATACAATCACAGGTTTTCTAATGCTCACCAGGAAATGTGTGCCCATAAGCAGGAGGAAAGCAGCCTGACTAATTATTTGGTTTTGTACTTCTGTTTTCTTTATCCATTACAGGAAAGTCATAATGTGTAGGCACAATGACAGTCAAAGTTGCAATGGCATGATTACTCTCGGAAAGCAGATTAATATCATGGAAATTTAAGCAAAATAGAGCTGTATCTGATACCCACTTCTTCATCTTCTTTGCATTGTATTTAATTTGATAAGCCGCTTGGATCAACTTGTCAGGGCCACTGTCAAACTGATGTGGAATGACTTTTTGAAAATGCTAGTGGAAAAATTACATAGATGTAATTAACACTGTGGAACATATTTTCAAAAAATTATATAAACTACAAAAATTGTCTCTTTTTAAACCAGAACCACTAAGTTAGCTTCATCCTTACCTGTAACATTCCCTCCATATCAAGCTGCATCAGTTCTGCCTGATTGGCCTGTAGTATAGCTATCCCAACACGAAAAACAATTTCTAGACCCTGGTAAAAAATACAAAATCACAGTGAAATCTGAACAAAGACTAATTAAAAAATCCTTTTCCTTTTCCTACCCCCAAATATCTTGGCACACTTCTATAACAACTGTTAGTGAACAACTAAGGCTTTAGTGCTTCGCAGCAGGTATAATTTGCACAATTACTTACCTCTGACATGAAAATGTCAAATAATCTTGTAGCAACTGGTAGTGGAAATGTAGTCAGAAAGATAGTAAGGAACCAGGAAGAAGAGTACATGGATGTGTGGAAACTCTGCGATTGAAAGTGCACATAAAGTTCTGGTAGCTGTTCCTGTGAATACGAAAGATATTAACCAACAGAAATCAGAAATGGCATGGCGGTACTGTATAATTTGAACTACACGCATCTAACGACTATCTTTCAATCTTTTTGTGGCGGTTTGTTGGTCACTGGGTGTAGTTTGATTTTCATGAGACCACATTCTGTGAAGTATAAAGTGAATGTAATTCTGGAGGCAAAACAGGAACCACTAAATCTTGAACCAAAGTATTTTGAACAAGTCAGTTGTTTTGAGTAATTCAGTCCTCTAACCATTCATGAACATTGTCTCAATTGGGAGCTGTTCCAGTTCAGCTACAACACTGGCATCTACCCAGCTATGTGGAAAACTGCCCAGGTATGTCCTGTACACACAAAGCAGGACAAATCAAGCCCAGCCAATTACCGCCCCATCAGTCTACTCTCGATCATCAGTAAAGTAACAGAAGGGGTCATCAACAGTGCTATCAAGCGGCATTTGCTTAGCAATAACCTGCTCACTGATGCCCAGTTTGGGTTCTGCCAGGGCCACTCAGCTCCTGACCTCATTACAGCCTTGGTTCAAATATGGACAAAAGAGCTGAACTCCCAAGGTGAGCTGAGAGTGACATCAAGGCAACATTTGAATGAGCGTGCCATCAAGGAGCCCTACCAAAACTGGACTCAATAGGAATCAGGGGGAAAACTATCTGCTGGTTGGAGTCATACCTAACACAAAAAGGTGATGGTTGTATTGTTGGAGGTCAGTCATCTCAGCTCCAGGACATCACTGCAGGAGTTCCTCAGGTAGTGTCCTAGGCCCAACCATCTTCAGTTGCTTCATCAATGACCATCCTTCCGTCATAAGATCAGAAGTGGGGATGTTCACTGATGATTGCACAATGTTCAGCATCATTCACGACTCCTCAGATACTGAAGCAATCCATGTCCAAATGCAGCAAGACCTGGACAATATCCAGGCTTGGACTGACAAGTGGTAAGTAACATTCGTGCCACACAAGTGTTAGGCAATGACCATCCCCAGCAAAAGAGAATCCAACCATCACCACTTGATGTTCAATGGCATTACCATCACTGAATCCCACACTATCAGCATCCTGGGGGTTACCATTGACCAGAAACTGAACTGGACTAACCACATAAATACTGTGGCTACAAGAGCAGGTCAGAGGCTAGGAATCATGCGACGAATAACTTGCTTCATGATTCCCCAAAGCCTGTCCACCATCTACAAGTCAGGACTGTAATGGAATACCTCCGAGACTGGATGAGTGCAGCTCCTACAACACTAAAGAAGCTTGACACCGTCCAGGACAAAGCAGTCCGCTTGATTGGCAGCACATCCACAAACATTCACTCCCTCCACCACCAACGCACAGTAGCATCAGTGTGTACCATCTACAAGATGCACTGCAGGAATTCACCAAGGCTCCTTAGACAGCACCTTCCAAACCCACAACCATTACCACCTAGAAGGACAAGGGCAGCAGACAGATGGGAACACCACCACCTGGAAGTTCCGCTCCAAGTCACTCACCATCCTGACTTGGAAATATATCGCTGTTCCTTCACTGTCACAAAGTCAAAATCCAGGAATTCCCTCCCTAACAGCACTGTGGGTGTACCTACACCACATGGACTGCAGCAGATCCAGAAGGCAGCTCACCACCATCTTCTCAAGGGCAACTAGGGGTCGGCAATAAATGCTGGCCCAGACAATGAAGCCCACATCCCACGAATGAATTAAAAAAAAACTCATTTAAAAATGCTGTGTTTTCCAAGATGTTATGCACTGATACAGCCAATATTAATTGCCATAATTACAAATCATCTATTAAACAGGGCATGGCAAATAAGAGACAAATATGCAATGATATAAAAATATAAACTTGTTTGCGAAGTGAATTAATGCTCAATTCACACTAGTAATTCAAGCTACCCAATATTACTAATCAGACCAAACAATTTGGTTTGTGGTAAGATCTTTAAGCAGTTTCTGAATTTTTTTTTTAACTCATTCACAGGATGTGGGCTTCACTGCTGAGCCAGCATTTATTTCCATCCCTAGTTTGCCCTTGAGGTGGTGGTGGTGAGCTGCCTTCTTGTACTGCTGCAGTCCATTTGGTGTAGGTACACCCACAGTGCTGCTAGGAAGGGCGTTCCAGGATTTTGACCCAGCGACAGTGAAGGAACGGCGATATATTTCCAAGTCAGGATGGTGAGTGACTTGGAGGGGATCTTCCAGGTCATGGTGTTCCCACTTATCTGCTGCCCTTGTCCTTCTAAATGGTAGTGGACATGGGTTTGGAAGGTGCTGTCAAAGGAGCCTTGGTGAACCCCTGCAGTGCATCTTGTAGGTGGTACCCGCTGCTGCCACTGTGCATCAGTGGTGAAGGGAGTGAATGTTTGTTGATGTGGTGCCAATCAAGCAGACTGCTATGCCCTGGATGGTGTCCAGCTTCTTTAGTGTTGTAGGAGCTGCACTCATCCAGGCAACTGGGGAGTATTCCATCACATTTCTGACTTGTGCCTTGTAGATGGTGGACAGGCTGTGGGGAGTCAACAGGTGAGTTACTCGTTGCACAATTCCTAGCCTCTGACGGCTCTTGTAGCTTATATGGCTAGTCCAATTCAGTTTCTGGTCAATGGTTAACCCCCAGGGAGTTGATAGTGGGGGATTCAGTGATGGTAATGCCATTGAACATCAAAGGGCAATGGTTGGATTCTCTTTCGTTGGAGGCGGTCATTGCCTAACACTTATGTGGCGCGAATGTTACTTGCTACTTGTCAGTCCAAGCCTGGATATTTTCAGGTCTTGCTGCATTTGGACATGGACTGTTCGGTATCTGAGTCGTCACGAATAGTGCTGAATATTGGGCAATCATCAGCGAACATCCCCACTTCTGATCTTATGATGGAAGGGAGGTCATTGTTGAAGCAGCTGAAGATGGTTGGGCCTAGGACACTACCCTGAGGAACTCCTGTAGTGATGGCCTGGAGCTGAGATGACTAACCTCCATCAACCACAGCCATCTTCCTTTGTGCTAAGTATGACTCCAACCAGCGGAGAGGTTTCCCCCTGATTTCCATTGAGTCCAGTTTTGGTAGGGCTCCTTGATGCCACACACAGTCAAATGTTGCCTTGATGTCAAGGGCAGTCACTCTCACCTCATCTTGGGAGTTCAGCTCTTTTGTCCATGTTTGAACCAAGGCTGTAACAAGGTCAGGAGCTGAGTGGCCCTGGCGGAACCTAAACTGGGCATCAATGAGCAGGTTATTGCTAAGCAAGTGCCATTTGATAGCATTGTTGATGATCCCATCCATTACTTTACTGATACTCGAGAGTAGACCGATGGGGCGGTAATTGGCTGGGTTTGATTTGTCCTGCTTTGTGTGTACAGGACATACCTGGGTAATTTTCCACATACCCGGGTAGATGCCAGTGTTGCAGCTGTAATAGGACAGCGTGGCTAGGGGTGTGGCAAATTCTAGAGCACAAGTCTTCAGTATTATTGCCGGAATATTGTCAGGGCCCATAGCCTTTGCAGTATCCAGTGCCTTCAGCCATTTCTTGATATCATGTGGAGTGAATTGAATTGGCTGAAGACTGACATCTGTGATGCTGAGGGACTCCAGAGGAAGTCGAGATGGCTCATCCACTCAGCACGTCTGGCTGAAGATTGTTGCGAATACTTCAGCCTTATCTTTTGCACTGCTGCGCTGGGGCTCCTCCATCATTGAGGATAGGGATATTTGTAGAGCCACCTCCTCCAGTGAGTTGTTTAATTGTCCACCACCATTCACAGCTGGATGTGGCAGGATGCAGGGCTTAGATCTGATTCGTTCATTGTGGGATCGCTTAGCTCTGTCTATCACTTGCTGCTTATGCTGTTTGGCATGCAAGTTGTCCTGCTTTTTGGCTTCACCAGGTTGACATCTCTTTTTTTTTGAGGTATGCTTGGTGCTGCTCCTGGCATGCCCTCCTGCACTCTTCATTGAACCAGGGTTGATCCCCTGGCTTGATGATAATGGTAAAGTGGGGGATATGCTGGACCATGAGGTTACAGATTGTGTTCTAGTACAATTCTGCTGCTGCTGATGGCCCACAGCACCTTATGGATGCCCGGTCTTGAGATGCTAGATCTGTTCAAAATCTATCCCATTTAACATGGTGGTAGTACCACACAACACGAAGGAGGGTATCCTCAGTGTGCAGGCGGGACTTCATCTCCACAATGACTGTGCGGTGGTCACTACTACCAATATTGTCACGGACAGATGCACCTGCAGCAGGCAGGTTGGTGAGGATGAGGTCAAGTATGTTTTTCCCTCTTGTTGGTTCCCTCACCACCTGCCACAGACCCAGTCTAGCAGCTATGTCCTTTAGGACTCGGTCAGCTCAATACTACCGAGCCGCTCTTGGTGATGGACATTGAAGTCCCCGACCCAGAAAACATTCTGCGCCTTTTCCACCCTCAGCGCTTCCTCAAAATGATGTTCAACATGGAGCAGCACTGATTCATCAGCTGAGGGAGGGTGGTATGTGGTAATTAGCAGGAGGTTTCCTTGCCCATGTTTGACCTGATGCCATGAGACTTCATGGGGTCCTGAGTCGATATTGAGGATTCCCATGGCAACTCCCTCCCGACTGTACACCACTGTGCCGCCACCTCTGCTGGGTCTGTCCTGCCGGTGGGACAGGACATACCCAGGAATGGTGATGGTGAAGTCTGGGACATTATCTGTAAGGTATGATACCATGAGGAAGACTATGTCAAGCTGTTGCTTAACTAGTTTGTGAGACAGCTCTCCTAATTTTAGCCCTAACCAAAGTTTTAAGTAGTAAGCATGACTTTGCAGAGTCAACAGGGTTGCGATTGCCGTTGTCGTTTCCGGTGCCTAGGTCGATGTTGGGTGGTACGTCCGGTTTTATTCCCTTTTCGTGTCTTTGTAGAGGTTTGTTACAACTGAGTGGCTTGCTAAGCCATTTCAGAGGGCATTTAAGAGTCAACCACATTGCTGTGGGTTTGGAGTCATGTGTAGGCCAGACCAGGTTAACGACGACAGATTTCCTTCCCTAAAGGATGTCAGTAAGCCAGATTGGGGTTTTTACAACAATCGACAATAGTTTCACGGTCATCACTGGATTTTTAATTCTAGGTTTTTATTGAATTCAAATTCCACCATCTGCCATGACGAACCCGGATCCACAGAGCAGTACCCTGGGTCTCTAGGTTACTAGTCCAGCGACAATACCACTATGCTATCGCCTCCCCATTAATAAATCTGAATATAACCACACATTAATTTAGTTTAATCTTTCTCTTACCTGTATCATCCACTCAAATTGATACATACAAAGGCCTAGCTCAGCCATACTAGGTTTGAAAAGTTCTCTGAGTCGGTAGTCTTGCATTAACTTGACAAAAACACAAAATGCTTCCTCCTCTGGCATCTTCACAGGAGAAAACAGACACAAACTAAGACTTGAAGGATCCAAGGGAATCATATGCATTACATTCATGCACTTAAAATTCAAGTTTTACAGAATACGTGTAAATATTTTCAATATAAATTTCTTTAGTCAACTTTTACTTCTATTTTATTTACTCCTTTATGTATACACTTCTTTCTACATTTCTGCAAAAAACTGAAAATAACAACATCCCTAAATTAACCTTTGCAATCTAATCAAACTAACACCATACAAGATATTTACTTCAAAAAAATTGAGGGAGAAAGGCTTGTAAAAGGTCAGCTGGCACCTTTCAGGTTGAAGTTATACTATATCCTGTGCAATACCCAAGTGGTATTAGATAAAAAGGCTGTGATACCTTAACAAAAACAGAATTACCTGGAAAAACTCAGCAGGTCTGGCAGCATCGGCGGAGAAGAAAAGAGTTGACGTTTCGAGTCCTCATGACCCTTCGACAGAAGGGTCATGAGGACTCGAAACGTCAACTCTTTTCTTCTCCGCCGATGCTGCCAGACCTGCTGAGTTTTTCCAGGTAATTCTGTTTTTGTTTTGGATTTCCAGCATCCGCAGTTTTTTTGTTTTTATCTCTGTGATACCTTACCTATCAGCTTCAGTACAGTGAAGAAAAAGATTGTCATCCTATTATCTGAAAATATTTCACATTAACGCAAAAGCATCTGTCTAATGGCATTTTTAAATACTTTCTTAACAGACTATGAAAAATATATTTCACACAATCTACTCGGTGGAAAATGGAAAGTATAAGACACCGAGAACCTTAGAGATATGCTTTTAATGTGACTGTTCTGTCAAACTCCAGATACCAGGAAATTGGATCAAAACAACAAATGATTGGTGAATATATAGATATTGCTGAGAGTCAGCTGGAAGATAATCTCAAAATGGATCATTTTTAGACCATGGTAAGAGAAGACCAACGACACAGTGGAAGGCCAATTCTTAACAATTCTTGCAGCAATTTCTCCAATTAACTAGCAACAAAAATGTTTTACAGCAGCCACCCTGAGAATCATAACTGTAACATACTGAATTTCCCCCCTTTCCATCAATTTTCTTCACGAAATTCCTTTCCTGAAGTCATTGACATAACTTTGTGGTACAGTTTCACTGGCACCAGGCAGCTTCAGGTAACTTGCCCAAGTGATCATTGTGAAAATAATGAGACCCGACAGATTATGCCATCACCTGGACCTTTATAACTGCTGCTAATACTGTCGTGATCCAATGCCCAGAATACACATTTCAGCTGAAGTTACTGGATATCTAAACAATGACTCAAGCTACAATTGCAGATGTGAACATCTGAAAAAATCACTCAAGAACTTTAAAGACAAAAGGGAGGTCAGAGATGGGGCATTAATCAGCAACAACAGAAGGGTCAGGTGGATGTTTCTGGGGTGCATGGGAGATAGGGTAATGGCTAAACTTTTGAAAGGGAGGAGACAAAGGGCTGAGACACAGGAAACATTTCGAATACCTAGCTAGCATGTGCGCCTGGAAGGAAAACTGAATGGTTAGTAGTCCAGTAGAAATAGGGTTGATGGAGCAATTGGTAGGTTTTATGGACAAGGTGAGCTTGACCAGATTGAGAGCAGAGCTCACAGAATTGACGGAAAAACTAGAGTAGGGAAGTGACTGATGGGCAAGGAGAATGGGGGGCAGCAAGTAACAAAACTGAATAAGATGGCCTTCACCTCGGTGACAAAAAAATTCCATGAGCTCTTCATATGTTGAAATTGAGGATAAAGGGAATAGGTAAGTTTTAGAAGCACTCGAGAAAAGGCACTTGGAATTATCTTTGCTCTCTAGGTGACTCTAACGTAGTACAAGTGAAAGTCTTGTTGAGGTGAAGGCAATGGTGGAAGTGAGGGCATGTTTAGGCAAATCAACAGCTACAGATGTATCATTCTGAATGGAAGGTCGCAGGTCATGCACCTCAGAGCTTGAAACACTCCAGGCATCAGGAAATGTGACCCACATGCTAACCTTAAGCCTTCCCAGAGGATTAGGTTAGGTACTTAGCAGGATAGATGCTGGGAGAACGTTTTCCTGGCTGGCAAGTCTAGAACTAGAAGTCTCGGTCTCAGAATAAGGGGTCAACTGTATAACACCGAGATGAGGAGAAATTTCTTCACTCAAAGGGTTGTGAAACTTTGGTATTCTAGCGATGCTCAGTGATTGAGTATATTCTAGACAGAGGGAGATAGATTTTAAGATACATGGGGAAACGAGGGAGTTGGGGATACTGCAGGAAGGTGGAGTTGATGTAGAAGGTCAGACATGATCTGACTGAAGGAATCTGGCCTACTCCAACTTCTATTTCTTATGTTATGATCTTAGAACTCTTTTGTGACATCTTATAATTTTAATAGTGAGCCCTAAGTGTACCAAAGCAAGACAAGGTAAATTAGCAGCTACCAAATGCTGTGGTATTCACACACACACACACCAAGGCCAAAAACACAGAAATTCCACCAAAGACTTATTAAATTTAAAAGCAAAATACCTGCATAAGTAGTAGTCCAACTATAAAAGCACTCCCTTGGCAATAACCAACTTCACGATCTACAAGTGAATAGGCCTGCAAACAGAAATGAATTATACTTAAAACTTAATGCGAAGACAATTTGCAAAATAACTGTTCAGAAAAAACACTGTACTGCATACTACAAATACGTGTGTAGAAATGGAAATATTTTATTTCTCTCTACATTATTTTAATCTGCAATCACAGAGCAATAGTGACTGAACAAATGATTGGAGAAAAATCTAAATGAATCTACTTGCTGGTCATTTCTCATATATATCAATTGTACTTTATTCAGATAGACAGAACTGTTCTCTTGCTGCTGGATTCTCAACAACTGTTCATAAAAATGTTCAGTTGAAAAACAACATGGCAACAGCTGACCAAACTTGTATCTTGAAAGCATTATAACTATAAGTGATAACAAGTCTGCTCTTTCTGCACTTGCCAAATTTATAGAACTTGCCAATTACTGCTCATGGGTAAACTGCTAAGAAAAGTCAAAGAAGTTTTAAAAATAATTTAACAATTGAAATGGCATTCTGGCCATCTTGCCAGGTATGCTATTTTGCAGATGAGCAGATTTAGGAGATTGTCCCTGCACATTCCCACCCCCATATAGTCCAATATTATTTTCTAAGGCAATACATGACATACTAGCAGATGTTATAACCTCTCTATGCCATCACCCTACCAATCCTAGAGACAGGATGGGAGAAGGTGATACTATGTATGATTAGTGGTTGAAAGAAACCAAGAATGAGGATTGTAATATAAGGGTATGTCATAAATAGCTTTAATGTGGGACTGAGTGCAGTACCTCCCACAGTGGTGTAAGGAAGCACATGATCTGGATCCAGGATCAGTGCAGTACTGAGCAGAGACAGATATGGTCCTAAGCATGGAGAGAGCTCCTAGCTTGTATCTTTACATGTGTAAATAGTTCCAGTAGTTAATAAAGACTTACAATTAAACTACAGGTGACTATGGAGACTTCTTTAAGACATACTGATCTGTAACCAAAGCTTCCCAACAAGGATGAACAAAATTCACAACTTAAAATACAATTTCCTTTAAGCTTGACTGTGTACCCTTCCAAGTAACTTAAAGCAAAATTTAGAGACATGCCTCCTCTCATTTCCCCATAAGTCCACAAAAGGGAAAAGAAACGAGCATGAGACACATTGCCAATATAAAGTGCTTCCTCTTCCCCCAGTTTCCCACCATCCTTCATTCCAGCATGTCTTATATCATTACAGAATCACAGAATGATTACAGCACAAGAGGTGGTGTTATGACCCCCAAGCTTTAGTATGATAATGTTTTGTTTAAAGTAAACAAGGTCTGACATTCAAGACATTTGCTAAAATACTAAAGCCACAAGACGCTACGGGTTTTGAACAAACTTGAATAAACTTCACCATACAAGGTCAAAAAGATAAAACAATTACAATATCTATTTTATGCTCTAACATTCAAGGTAATATAAGGTGCATGTGAATTAACCCCCCTAGTGCTTCCTTAAAAATATTCAGACTCTGCTTCCACCACCTTTTGAGAAAGAGAATTACAAAGATTCACTATCGTCTCCACATCCACCCTGTCAAGAACTCTCAGGAGCTAAAAGGTTTCAACTGAGTCGCCTCTTACTCTTCTAAATTCCAGTGAATATGAGCCAAACCTGTCCAGCCTTCACCTCATAAGGCAAACCCCCCATTCTGGGTATAAGTCTAGTAAACCTTCTCCGAACTGCTAATGCATATACATCTTAAATATGTGTCCTCTGGTTCTCGATCCTTCCACCAGTGGGAACAGTTTCTCCCTGACAACTCTGTCCAGACCCTCTCATCATTTTGAATAACTATCAAATCTCCTCCTTCTCTTCTCAAAGGAAACCAGTCCCAACTTCTCCAGTCTGTCTATATAACTGAAGTTCCTGATCCCTGGAACCATCCTCGTGAAGCTTTTCTGCACTCTCTCATGCCTTCACATCCTTCTGAAGTGTGGCATCCAGAACTGGACTCCAGTTGAGGCCCAGCCAGTGTTTTAAACTATTTTAACAAAACTTTCTTGCTTCTGTACCATATCCCCTTATGCCCCAGGTCCCTCTGCTCCTGCACTCCCTTTAGAATTGTCCCTTTAATTTTATTTTGTGTTTCAAAATGTACCATTTTCAAATGTACCAAAATGAATCGCTTCAAACTTCTCTATTTTTTCTCTTTATTCTTTCATGGGATGTGGATGTCACTGGCAAGGTCAACATTTGTTGCCGATCCCTAATTGCCCTTTGAACAGAGTGGCTTGCTAGGCCATTTCAAAGGACAGTTAAGAGTCAACCACATTGCTGTAGGCCAGACCAAGTAAGGATGGCAGATTTCCTTCCCTAAGGGACATTAGTGAGCAGGTAGGTTTTTACAACAACGGATGATAGTTTCTGAGACTAGCTTTATATTGCAGTTTTATTGCCATGGTGAGATTTGAACCCATGGCTCCAGAGCATTAGCCTGGGTCTCTAGACCACTCGCCCAGTGACATTACCACTACACCATCCTTTCCCCTCCCAAATTTTATCTGTCAATTGCCCACCCACCAACCTACGTCCTTTTGAAGTTCTACACTATCCTCCTCAAAGTTCACAATGCTTCCAAGTTTCATATCATCCTCAAATTTTAAAATTATGCCCTTTACACTAAGGTCTAAGTCATTTATATACATCAGGAAGAGCAGGGCTCCTAACACCGGCCCCTGGGGTTCTCCACTACAAACCTTTCTCCATCATTAACCATCATCTTTAACCACTACTTTCTGTTTCCTGTCACTCAGCCAATTTCACATTCATGGTGCTACTGTCCCTTTTGTTCCACAAGCTCTGACTTCGTTCAGATGTCTGCTCTACAGCACTTTATCAAATGCCTTCTGGAAGTCCATATACACCACATAAATAGTAATGCCCTCAACAACCCTCTGTTAACCCATCAAAAAAATCAAGCAAGTTAGTTAAACATGATTTACCCTTAGCAAATCTATGCTGGCTTTCCTTAATTAACCCGCGCTGGCCCAAGTGACCATGAAGTCATCTTGCTGATGTCAGTTAGTCAGAAGGTCCATAAGAGGACTTTACCAGACTGGATGCCAAATTAGAGGAGTCATGTCAATAAAAGGTAGCATGACAAAGACACAACATGGCTGCCTTAGAAGGCAATCTGTAGGGTTCCTTATAGATCTGCTATGCTCTTCTAGGATATCTGTGCTGGTATCAGCAGAGTAACTTCTTAGTGCTAGGGGACGAAGGAAATAAAAAAAACAGAACTGAGGATATACCTCACCAAGGATAATTATTTTATGTTCCCAATTTCTATCACCCCACCACTGACGTTCATACCTTCAGCTCTTCTGGCCCTGAGCTTTTGAATTCCCTTGCCAAACCTCTCTACGCCTTTGCTTGTTCAATCTGTTTGACCGTCTATCCTAATATCTCTATGTGACTTAGTATCAAATTTTGTCTGATAATGCTCCTGTGAAGCTCCTTGGGATGTTTTACTATGCTAAAAGGTGCCAGGCAACAGCAAATTGTTATATTTAGTTAATATTGACATACCCAGCAAACCACAACTTCATCACTCTCCCTAGTAAGAATAACGGATGAATTTTCCTTGCAGCAAATTTTTGTCATTTAAAAAAAATCTCTTCCAATCAGACTCATTAATACAAAGTCTCCAAATGCTCTACTTTGTTTCTCTTCAGTTCTTTCACATGAAGGAAGACACTAAATCAGATGTCTTTATATTATATATGACTATAATCTACAGTCTCAAGCTAAAACTCACTTAAAAAATAAATCTTTTCAATTCAAATTAATCTTTTCCCAATTGCTTTTTATACAAGAGGAGTGTACTATTGTATAAGATACAGATGTTATTTTTTGTGTCGTTAAGATAATTTGTCTCTCATGCACATCTTTCACATCTGTGAAAGTGATAAAAGCTGTAAATCATGAGGAAATTAATTTAAAACTTACCAGATGTTTTAAATAGGTGCTAGGCATGGATTCTGAATAGTTCTGATAGCCAAGAAAGATTTAAAGTGGTTTGAAACAATATATTTCAGATGTCAACTATGAGGCACGCCATATCCTGAATGATTGTAAAAGGATATGAAGTGGTAGAGTGCAAGCTGATGCAACATGCATGCGAGAACAAGAGAGCATAAAATCTAATGCAGCGTTAATGGAAAGCAGACTCTGAAATGGATGGAGGTGAGTTATGCAGAAAGGAGACACTGTAGCTTTCCTGGAGGAAAAATAATCAAGAAACGCAAAGATAGAGAGGGGAAAAAATGTACAAAGATCAAAACAAACCTTATTAAACTAGAAAGTGGGAGGGGAAGGGAAGGGTAAAACTCCAAGAAGTATGACTAAAGGGAAACAAAGCAGCAGGTTAGCGTTTGGGGGGGTAGATTCAACTTCATGGAAAATTATGAAAAAACTGAAAAGAAAGGAGAGTCCAGGAGAGGCTATTAAATTCTTCAGAACACAAAATAGGATAGAGTGTTTGGAAAGGGCTAGGAATCTAACTTCAAGCACATCAGATAAAGGGACCACAATGAGAAAGAGGCTGGGAAATACAGGACTGAAGGTGTTGTATCTGAATGCACGCAGTATACGAAATAAGGTAAATGAGCTTGTGGCGCAGATTGAAATTGGCAGGTATGATGTGGTGGGCATCACGGAGACATGGCTACAAGGGGATCAGGACTGGGAGCTAAATATCCAAGGATATACATCCTATCAAAAAGATAGGCAGGTTGGCAGAGGGGGTGGGGTTGCTTTGTTAGTAAGAAATGAAATTAAATCGATAGCGAGAAACGACGTAGGGTCAGATGATGTAGAATCTGTATGGGTAGAGTTGAGGAATCGCAAAGGTCAAAAAACCATAATGGGAGTTATGTACAGGCCTCCGAACAGTAGTCAGGATGTGGGGCACAAGATACACCAGGAGATAGAAAAGGTGTGTAAGAATGGCAAAGGTTACAGTGATCATGGGGGATTTCAGTAAGCAGGTAGACTGTTGGTAGTGGATCCCAAGAAAAGGAATTTGTGGAATGTCTATGAGATGACTTTTTGGAGCAGCTTGTGGTGAAGCCCATTAGGGAACAAGCAACTCTAGATTTAGTGATGTGTAATGAGGCAGATTTGATAAGGGAGCTTAAGGTGAAGGAACCCTTACGAGGAAGTGACCATAATAGGATAGAATTTACCCTGCAATTTGAAAGGAAAAAGCTGGAATCAGATGTAATGGTGTTACAGTTGAATAAAGGCAACTACAGAGGCATGAGGGAGGAGCTGGCCAGAATTGACTGGGAGATGAGCCTAGCAGGAAAGACAGTGGAACAGCAATGGCAGGAGTTTCTGGGAGTAATTTGGGAGACACAGCAAAAATTCATCCGGAGGAAGAAGAAGCATACTAAAGGGAGGACAAGGCAACCATGGCTGACAAGGGAAGTCAGGGACAGCATAAAAGCTAAAGAGAAAGCATACAATGCGGCGAAGAGCAGTGGGAAACCAGAGGATTGGGAAGCCTACAAAGACCAACAGAGGACAACTAAAAAAGAAATAAGAAGGGAGAAGATTAAATATGAGGTTAAACTAGCCAGTAACATAAAAGAAGATTGCAAGAGTTTTTTTAGATATATGAAGAGTAAGAGAGAGGCAAAAGTGGACATTGGGCTGCTGGAAAATGACACTGGGGAAGTAGTAGTGGGGAACCAAGAAATGGCGGAGGAACTGAATAGGTACTTCGCGTCAGTCTTCACGGTGGAAGACACAAGTAACATCCCCAAACTTCAAGAGAGTCGGGGGGCAGAGGTGATTATGGTGGCCATTACCAAGGAGAAGGTGCTAGGAAAACTGAAAGGTCTGAAGGTGGATAAATCACCTGGACCAGATGGATTACACCCCAGAGTCCTGAAGGAGATAGCTGAAGAGATACTGGTGTTAGTGGAGATCTTTCAGGAATCACTCAACTCAGGGAGGGTCCCAGAGGACTGGAAAATCGCTAATGTAACCCCCCTGTTTAAGAAGGGAGTGAGGCAAAAGACGGGAAATTACAGGCCGATTAGCCTGACGTCGGTCGTTGGTAAGATTATAGAGTCCATTATTAAGGATGAGATTTCAGAATACTTGGAAGTGCATGGTAAAATAGGACAAAGTCAGCATGGTTTCATCAAGGGGAGGTCATGCCTGACAAATCTGTTAGAATTCTTTGAGGAGGTAACAAGTAGGTTAGACAAAGGAGAGCCAATGGATGTTATCTATTTGGACTTCCAAAAGGCCTTTGACAAGGTGCCGCACTGGAGGCTGCTCAGTAAGATAAGAGCCCATGGTGTTAGAGGCAAGGTATTAGCATGGATAGAAGATTGGCTGTCTGGCAGGAGGCAGAGAGTGGGGATAAGGGGGTCCTTCTCAGGATGATGGCTGGTGACTAGCGGAGTTCCGCAGGGGTCAGTGTTGGGACCACAACTTTTCACTTTATACATTAATGATCCAGATGAAGGAACTGAGGGCATTCTGGCTAAGTTTGCAGATGATACTATGATAGCTGGAGGGACAGATAGTATTGAGGAGGTGGGGAGGCTGCAGAAGGATTTGAACAGGTTAAGAGAATGGGCAAAGTAGTGGCAGATGGAATACAATGTGAGGAAGTGTGAGGTCATGCACTTTGGTAGGCAGAATAGAGGAATAGACTATTTTCTAAACGGGGAGAGAATTCAAAAACCTGCAGTGCAAAGGGACTTGGGAGTCCTAGTCCAGGATTCTCTTAAGGTTGCAGGCTGAGTCGGTAGTTAGGAAGGCAAATGCAATGTTGGCATTTATTTCGAGAGGACTAGAATATAAAAGCAGGGACGTGCTGCTGAGGCTTTATAAGGCTCTGGTCAGACCACATTTAGAATATTGTGAGCAATTTTGGGCCCCATATCTCAGGAAGGATTTGCTAGCCCTGGAAAGGGTCCAGAGGAGGTTCACGAGAACGATCCCAGGAATGAAAGGCTTAAAATATAAGGAACATTTTAGGACTCTGGGTCAATACTCGATGGAGTTTAGAAGGATGAGGGGTGGATCTAATTGAAACTTACAGAATACTGAAAGGCCTGGATAGAGTAGACGTGGGGAAGATGTTTCCATTAGTAGGAGAGACTAGGACCTGAGGGCACAGCCTGAGAGTAAAGGGAAGACCTTTTAGAACAGAGATGAGGAGGAACTTCTTTAACCGGAGAGTGGTGAATCTATGGAATTCATTGCCACAGAAGGCTGTGGAGGCCAGGTCATTGAATGTATTTAAGACTGACCTAGATAGGTTCTTGATTGGTAAGGGGATCAAAGGTTATGGGGAGAAGGCGGGAGAATGGGGTTGAGCAACTTATCAGCCATGATTGAATGGCGGAGCAGACTCGATGGGCTGAATGGCCTAATTTCTGCTCTTATGTCTTATGGTCTTATACACTGCACAGATTACGTCTCTTCATCAATTCTTCATAGTCTATTTTTTCAAGCCTACACATTAATCTCATAACATATTGAAACAGTTATAGCTAAATAGACAATGTCTCTTATTTTAGTAAGCGCCACATTTTCCTTGGAAAAACAGCAAAAAATTGTTACTAAACTAGACTTCGCGAAAGTCTTATTCTGTCTTTGTAAACAGACATACCAAAAAAGGCATAAGTTACTTTCAAAATGATGGAAGGTTGGAATTTTCTTCAACAAGCCGTAGAGCTGGAAAAAATCTTTCTGAAATAGGCCAATTTAAACTACAGCAAGGCAACTAAATTCCAGGTCATCAACTGGACTGCATTTCATTTCATGGCAGAGAAAGCTCTGCACAACGGGGATGGAATTTATCAGCAGGGCCACAAGACAGGTGCTGACAGATCACATATCTGTTTTACACAGCCCACTTGATTTTCCTTTGCAGTCAATGGAAAGAAAAATCAGTCGGGGTGTATCGCGGTTGGCTGATGCACTACTGCCTGTTTTGCACCCAAAGTTGAACTTTACTTCCAAAATACCTATTCCTAGGCTATGTACAACCAGTAATTTAAAAACACAAAATACAGGAAAATGGTAATCATTATACATTTAAATTTTGAAGTCTTCTGCATTTTCAAACACACTTAGCCTGGTCACTATGCTGGTTATGAAGCATATACAATTAGTCAATCATCCCAACAGAAGGCTGACAACATGATATTTTCTACAAAGGCGTCTTTCATCATCTAAACTAAAATATTCAAAAAAATAAATCACCAGTGAGCACTCAAATAAGCAGTTTTAAAGACTGCTGGGTTTTTGAAGCCTAAGTTTAGTAACCAAAAAGATAGAGTTCTAACTTTAGTGTCTATCATACAGGACAGATAGAAGTAACATGTTCATGTTACTTCCAGTTTGCATGAGAATCTATCATATTTAACCACTTACCCACTCCCACAGCCCCTTCCCCAAGTCAAATAAACAAACAGTAATTGCGTTCTCGTTCTGTATATAGTTCTTCTAAATCAGTGTTAGGTTTTCAATTCCATACATACCAACGTCATCAAAATTTTCTTTTCCACCTAGAAGGAACTTATGCAGAATGAGTTTGAAGTCAGAACCCAGTTTCTGGTGGACAGTGTGAACACACAAATGTTGACAATTTAACCGTAAGCTGGCAAGACCACAATGATACAGAAAATATAAGTTCGCACTGATGCATGGGGTGGTATCCTGGATATAGGGTTAAGACATTCTTCAAGCAAAATGGAACTTTTTGTTCATCTAACTATATTTTTCTTAACCTGACTAGAAGGAAAAATTGTTCAAACTCTGCAATGTTTCAAAAACATCCCATTATGATGTTTCTGTTCCTTGTACAAATTGCAAGATTATTTTAAAATGTAGGAAGGTTCATTATAATAAAGTGGCTGCACTTTATAAGAAATTACATATAAAAGATAGCTTTACCTTCATAACATTAAATAGAACCTCTTGTCCCAGGCTATCTTTTTCTTTGAAAAAATCATGTTCTGGATATGTTCTAGCAATATCTCTTCTTATAAGTTTTTCACATGGTGAGGTCATCTTCAATAGCTCTGAATACTGATCTTTGATTGGCATATTTTGAGCACTGCATAGGAGTTGCCACACAATAGCTCGGAAATGATGAGGAATCCCTTTTCGGACAAGTTCCTGAAAGGTACAGAAAATAAATTTCAAACGAATATTTGTGTTTGTTTTCATTACAAGCTAGTGGAACATGGCTGTTGCAATGAGAGAGGTATCAGTGCTAGTGTGGTATCAGCACTAATATTAAATAATATTATTGACTAATATCAGTACTGAGTGGCTTGCTCGGCCATTTCAGAGTGCATTTAAGAGTCAACCATTGCTTTGGGTCTGGAGTCACATGTAGGTCAGACCAGGTAAGGATGGCAGATTTCCTTCCCTAAAGGATTGTTTTTGCAACAATTGACAATGGTTCCATGGTCATCATTAGACTTATAATTCCAGATATTCAGTGAATTCAAATTCCACCATCTGCCGTGGCAGGACTGGGTCTCTGGATTACTAGTCCAACGACAATACTACTACACCATCAGTGATGGTGGTGTCTGGTAAAGGTAAAGGTCCACATGCATTAAAGCATGCTCACTTGTGTGTGTCCAAATGTTGGCCCTCTTTGTATTGATAGCCCAAACAAGATGGACATGTCAGCACATACAGTGCAAGGATGCAAAGCAAAAATGGAGACTATCGCCTTGAAAGATATTCACATTGCTCATCAAAATTTGAGCCAAGTAACTTCATCTCTGAATTGTAATTAAATTTTTATCAATGCAAAACATAAATACTTATCTAGTAACTCACCTACAAGAGAGTAAGTCAGGCCTGCATAATTCTTAGTGCCCCACTAGCAGTCAGCTCAACATCAACAGATTCCCAAACAGCAAACCTACCAATTTTCTTGGTTTCTGTCATCTCAGCTATGTTGGTAGCACACTCAATTTTGAGGCAGAAAGTTGTGGATTCAACCGTAGTACAGGCCTGAACACATATTCTAGCTTGTCAGAAGTGCACTGAGAGAAGAAACATTAAAACACCAATCCTGTCTACCTGCTCAGGGTCTGCATATTTAAAAGAAAAGCAAGCAATTCTTCCAGTGCCCTGGCTAACATTTTTCCTTACCTGGCCATTTATTAATTTGCTGTTTGAGAGATCTTGCTGTGCGCACATGGACTGCTGTGTTTGCCTACGTGACAGTGACTGAATTTCTAAAGTAATCCATCATTCCAAAGTGCTTTGGGACACCCAGGGGGCATCAAAGGTGGTACTGAAAAGCAGATTCTTACTACAATGGTGCACAATGTAAGGGAATCTATTCTGGCAATGTTAATATCATGACATGATTGTGACATCATTTTCATAAATCTTAGCAAATGTGTAATCTTTCCAAGAATAACAACTTTGGTAATTAAATAAAAACTGAACAAAATACTTTTTTTTTAAAGCAAATGCTAAGCATGCCAACAACAGCACTATCAGGCAAACAAACGAGAGTTGACAATGAACTGTTCCTTAAATAAAATGGTGCCTTTTAATCAACGTTGACCTCCAGATCCAGATGTCAATTTCACTATCTTAAATTTTGAAATAATAAAACTGGATCCTATTTGATGTTTGTTATTCCAGCCAACTGTACAAGTTAATTAAACCAACAGCACCAGCATTTGAATCAATGTCAAGTTAACTATCTCAGTGAGGTTAGCATTACTACAAGGGGGGTTAGCATTTTGAAAACTATCCTATTCTCAGTTGTAATTTAACTATTTTCTCCAGTTCATTAAAAAGCTCAAACAGTCGGTAAAGCAAAGTTACTAATTACATCTTGGCATGCAGTGAAAATATATTGATGGCACAGATAGAGGCATTCAGCCCATTGTGTCTGCACCGGCTGGGGGCAAGAACAGAGCTGGGCCCAATAGGCTGGAACCAAAGGTTGGTAGGAGAAGCGGTAGCTGAATAATGGGCTGCCTTCAGAGAGCAGATGGTTGGGGCACAATCAAGGTATGTTGCCTCAAAAGGGAAGGGTAGGACAAACAAATCCAGAGCTCCCAGGGCGACAAAGGAGATAGAAATTAAGTTAAGGAAGAAAAAGCATGCTTACGACAGGTGTCAGGTAACAAGTGCAATTGAGAACCAAGCTGAATACAGAAGGTTCAGAAGGGATGTGAAAAAGCAAATGCGAGAAGCAAGAGGAATTATGAAAAAGACTGGCAGCTAACAAAATGAAATCCCAAAGTATTGTATAAGCACAACAATAGTAAAAGCATGGTAAGAGGAGGAGTAGGGCCAATTAGGGACCAAAAACGGGATTTACACAGAGGCAAAAGGCATGACTGAGGTGTTAAATGAATACTTTGCATCTGTCTTTATCTACAAGGCAGATGCCGCCCAGGCCATGGTGACATGGTCACTAGAGGGTCTAAAATTGATAAGGAGGTGTTTTGGATAAGCCGTCAATACTTAAAGTTGATAAGGCACCAGGACCGGATGAGACGCATCCAAGAATATTGAAGGAAATGAGAGTAGAAATTGCAGAGGCACTGACAATGATCTTTCAATGTTCCCTGGTTTGGTGGAGGTGCCAGAGGGCTAGAGAATTGCAAACATTATGTCCTTGTTCAAAAGAGTTTGTAAAGCTCTACCCTGCAATTACAGACCAGTCAGTTTAACTTCGGTGGTGGGAAAACTTCTGGAAATAATTATTTGGGATAGATTTGGATGAGTCAGCATGGATTTGTTAAAGGATAATCGTGTCTAACTAACTTGGAGTTTTTTGAAGAGGTGACAGAGATGGTTGATGAGGACAAAGCCATTGATGTGGTGTATATGGACTTCCAAAGGGCATTTGATGCATTGCCACACAACAGACTTGTTAGGAAAGTTATAGGTCATGGAATAAAAGGGACAGGAACAACGTGATACAAAATTGGCTGAGATATGAAACAGAGTAATGGTTAATTTTGGGCAGGAAGAACGTTTCTGGTCGAGTTCCCCAGGGGTCAATATTGGGGCCCTTGCTTTTCCTGATAGTTGGTGGACAACACAAAACTTGGGAGAATTGTGAACTGTGAGGAGGGCAGTGTAGAACTTTAAAAGGACATTGACACATTGGTGGAGTGGGCAGATAGGCAGATGAAGTTCAATGTGGAGAAGTGTGAGGTGATACACTTTGGTACAAAGAACATGGAGAGACAGTATAAACTAATGGATAGTATTCTAAAGGGTGTGCAGGAGCAGAGACCTGGGTGTATATGTACATAAGTCATTGAAGGTGGCAAGAAAGGTAGAGAGAGCTGTTTCTAAAGCATACAGTATTCTAGGCTTCATTATAATGGAGTACAAGAGCAGGGCGATGATGATGAACTTATATAGGACACTGGTTAGACCTCAGCTGGAGTATTGTGTACAGTTCTGGGTGCCACACTATAAGAAGGATGCGAACACAATGGAGGGAGTGCAGAAGGGATTTATGAGAGTGGTTCCAGGGATGAGACACTTCAGTTACAAGAAAAGATTGGAGAAGTTGAGACTGTTTTCTTTGGAAAGGAGAAGGCTACGAGGACACTTGATAGAAGTTTTCAAAATCTTGAGGGGTCTGGTCAGAGGAGTTAGTCCCTGCTCGCAAATGAATCAAGGGCCAGAGGGCACAGTTTTTTTGCAAAAGAAGCAAATGCGAGGTGAGAATAAACTTTTTCACACAGCGTGTAGTTAAGGTTTGGAATGCACTGTCTGGAAGTGTGGTGGAGGCTGGTTCAATTGAGGCTTTCAAGAGGTCATTAGATTATTATTTAAATAGAAACAATGTGCAGGGCTGTGGGAAAAAGGCAGGAGATTGTCACTAAGTTAAAATGCTCGGAGAGCCATCACAGACACGACGGGCCGAATGGCCTCCTTCCACATCGTGACAATTCGGTGATTCTGTGAAAACTTAGCCACTCACTCTAATCCCACTGTCCAGCACCCGGTCCTGCAGGTTACCACATGTACTGCAACGACTCAAGACAATAGCTCATCATCACCTTCTCATGGGTAATTAGGGGTGGACACATACACCCCACAAGTGAATATTAAAAAATTATATATTAGACAGCAAGTTATATTGCACTTCATGTGGGACTTCCATGAAACCTCCTTCTATGTGGGCATATGCTCAGAGCTCAGTTCCTTTAGGGTGAGCAGGCAACAGTACTAACTTTCTTCTGGCATTAAAGGAGTTGAAAATCCAGAAAACCCAAGAGGCAAACTGCATTTTATGACTTTGTACCTAGCTGGAAATGCCAAGAAATGAGAGAAGATCAAACTGCAGCTAATCTCGCATCTCTTGCATTGATTAGTTGTTCCCCTTCTGTTCAAGGGGAACAACTCTCTTATAGGTTGGCTACCAGTGGGTTGGACTTAATTGCAAAATTGAGACTCAATTGCTGCATTAGTAGAAATGCAGGGACTGGCTCCTTGTCTTGACTTACTAGTTCCTTAATATTGATATATCTATGTTTCCCATATGCCATAGCATAAACACATTGGAAATTTACACATGGAGGGAAACACAAGTTTTTCTGCTCTGTGCCCAAACTTTTACTGCAACTTCAATGGGTACAAAACCAGTTCACATCAATTCAAAAGTGGCAGTATAACTGTCCCCTAAGCTTTCAAGCTGACAGGAAAATAGGATCAGTTCCATTCAAGTTATTTTTACATTTGCAACTTTTCCAAATCTTGCACATTATCACTCCCTTTCCTTACTGAGTAGAGTACTCCCAAATCAAATCTCTTCCAGATACAGTATCAAATTAGAAATGATAAATTTGCTCTACTGTTTAAAACTGCAAAGCAAGCTCAAGCCTCTTCCATGAGTGAATCAGATCATGGCTAATTTGTACCACAACTAAGCTTTCTCATCTTTACTCCATATCCCTTGATAACCTTAACAACAAAACTCTATCCACTTCAGTCTTGAAAATTTTGATTGACACAGCATCCATGGGCTGGGGGCTGGGGCAATTGTGGGGAGGGGTGCGCAGAGCTCCAGATTTGCAATATCACTTGTTTCAAGAAACTAGCTCTGATTTTAAAATTGTGTCAATTGATCTGGCGCCAGGGGAATATTTTCTCTGTTACAAGAAATTTTAAATCTCTTAATCATTTTAAACAACTCAATTAGATCACATTCAACTTACCAAACAAAAGGGAACATGCAACAACCTGCCCTCATAATCTAATTCTTTGGGCCCTGGTATCACTGCACCCATTGTATCCCGATTAGGGACAAACTACAAGTTATTAACCAAATATCATTTATATGGCTGCTACACTGGATATAATGCACGGAGGAACACTGCTGTCCATCTTGGACACATATTGTCCTAGTTTTAAAATGCAAGTTTCATACATTAGTGTACATCTGTATGTATGCTGATTCCTCCATGCCGGAGTATCTAATGTAAGGTAAAACGTCTATGGCTACCAGGTCTTCAGTGTATGAAAAAGTTGTCATGAGACACAAAGTGCAGTCCAATTGAACCTGTCCAAAGCCAGCAATAGTGTCCTAGAGCATGCAGTGATGGTTCTACAATACAGTAAACATATACTATTCTGATAAACATTTAAAGCTAAAATAGGGCTCCCTTCAAAAACGTCACAACGCTTCTCTCTGAATAAATTTTCTGTCCTACCATTTTAAACATCAAGGACAATGGCAAAACACTACTGATTTGTGGGCCTTACCCTCATCTGCTTCTCTTTCTTTTTCCGTACATCATCCCACTCATTCACAATTCTTCCCCAGAGGATCCAGGTATCTTCTTCCAGGTGGCTGAGGTTACTTGAAGCAGAAGAACTGGATACCAGGGAAGATCCACTATTTCGACGAGATCCATTTACAGATTTCAAAGATTTACTATCAGTCTCCAACAGCCTGTACCAAAAACATTTAGTCTTCTAAATGAAAGCCAAGTGAATATTAATTTAGGCTACCAAAAGCCAAGATGCATAAATATAATGGAAAAGTATCCATTTTGTCATTTCTGCATATTTCAATTTATTAACCTTTAACTTTACTTTTGTAAAGAAACAGGTTTTTGGTTATCAACTCCACTTGAAATTTTTAAGACATCAGGGGATGGTCAATGATGTTCTAGAGTAGTGGGCTATAGATTCACACTTACTGGCATGAATGAAGACAACAAACAAGGAAAGGTGGAAAAAAGTAAACCAACACAGGAAATTGCATTAAAAGGCAATAAAAATGATAAATGGAATCCCAATTTTGCTGTAATTCATGTTATTATAAAAATACTTCTATACTTGGTCCTATAAATCAAAAGAAAATACTTGTCCTTACTCAGTTACTTAAGCAGTGCTGTAAACCCTAGCAAAACTATTTCTTGCAGCAGACTAGGGGTCAAGTTGGAGTGCTTGCTTGGACTTACACTAATTGATTTGGGCTTCATTGCCTGTGTTTTTTTCTATTGACGCTTATTCCAGAATGGATGCAGCCCACTGTCATTTGGCCAGAAGAATGCTTCTGTTTTGCTTCAGGTTCTAATAAGCGCATTTTAAGTATGGTGGCTCATAACATGGCAGTTTGATTGTCAGCGAGGTTGGCTATTCAGAACATCTCAGGGTGCTCCAGGGCCCACCTTCCTCCACATTTTCGATAATAGAATAGTAAAAGCATTAACAAGCAAACATTAAGTACAAATTATTATAATAAAAACAAAGTTCTGGAAAAACTCAGCAGGTCTGGCAGTATCTGTGGAGAGAGAAACAGAGTTAACGCTTAGAGTTGAATATAACTCTTCTTTGGAACCTTCGGAGTACAATTATTACTTTGTATAATTGAAATCAAAACAATTTAAGGCTTGAACATTTTCTATTGCAACTTTCACCGGAAAAATAAAAGTTATTTGGCTGTGGCAGATTTGAGGTAAACTATCAAGTCTTCATGCTGATTCTTCTTTGAGGCCTGCAAAGATCATTTTTGCTCCTGGGGTCTATTTCTTCGGACTCTCCAGGAAAATCCTGAGTGTGTCCTCATCCCAGGTAATACTCTGAAGCAAACAAAAATTAGGGTAAGAAAATCCTTCATCTCAGTGAAGTGAGATGATTCATACTCCTCGTACTCACTCCCACATTCATCTCACAAAAATGTAACTTTAGACTCACCATGAACCATGCCACTATAAATCTACTCGTCTATTTAAAATGTTTTGAGAATACTCATTATAGTTCAAAGTGTTAAAGGTATAAACAAAAAGAAAACTAAGAGAAACTTACAAACATCTTCCAATGAGCAAAGTTTTCTCACTAAACAGCAGTGAACCTGAGTGAGTGTGTTCAGGTTATGTTTACTTAAAGAAATTAGATGGTGTAGCCTTCATCAGACAGTCCAACTTAAATTGTGCTCCACTTTAGCAGCTAAACATCCAGTCATCAGAACAGAGGTGAGTCAAACAAGAGACTGACTAATGCTTACGCAGAATCACTGAATGGTTATAAAACAGGAGGCCATTCGGCCTGTTGTGTCTGTGCCAGCTGTCTGTTAGACCAACTCTGCTAGTCCCACTGCCCAGCCTGTCCCCTGTAGCACAGCAGTCGTCGTCCCCCACCGCCCTCAGGTACTTCAATTTCCCTCTCAAAAGCCACAATTGAATCTGTCAGGCAGTGCATTCCATAGATGGGGGAAGATGGTGATGTAGTGGTAATGTCACTGGACGAGTAATCCAAAAGCCCAGGATTATGCTCTGGGGGTATGGGTTCAAATCCCACCATGGCAGCTGTGGGAATTTAAATTCAATTAATAAAACTGGAATCTAAATCTACTGTCGGTATTGGTGACCATGAAACCAGTTGATTGCCGTAAAAACCCATCTGGTTCACTAATGTCCTTTCGGAAGGAAATCTGCTGTCCTTACCTGGTCTGGCCTACATGTGACTCTGGACTCACAGCAATGGTGTTGGCTCTTAACTGTCCTCTGAAGTAGCTTGGCAAGTCATTCAGTTCAAGGGCAATTAGGGATGGGCAACAAATGCTGGCCTTGCCAGTGATGTCTACATCCCATGAAAGAATACATTTTTAAAAATCCTAACCACACTCTAGCTTAAAAAAAAGTTCTTCCTCATGTCGCCATTGGTTCTTTTGCCAATCACTTGAAATCTGTGCCCTTTGGTTCTTGGCCGTTCTGCTAACAAGAACAGTTTCTACCTATCTTACTGTTCATTCTGCTCATGATTTTGAACACCACTATCAAATCTCCTCTCAACCTTTTCGCTAAGTAGAACAACCCCAATTTCTCAAAACTATTCATGCTTGGAACCATTCTTGTAAAAAAAACTTTCTGCACCCTCTCTAATGCCTTTGCATCCTTCCTAAATGGATTCCAGCTTTGAGCCGCTAGGTCTGATCTGAATCTATCCCATTTAGCATGGTGGTGGTGTGACAAAACATAATGGAAGTGTTCTCAGTGTGGCGACACAACTTTGTCGACAAGGGCTGTGCAATTAACACCCCTAACAATGCAGTCATAGACAGATACATCAGTGACAGGTAGATTGGCAAGTAGTAAAGTAAGTTTTCTCCTCATGGTCGTTCTCTCACTACCTACTGCAGCATGAAGACTTTGTTCCTGAAGCGATGAGGAAAGCTCAAAGCCTTGATTTTGCAGGTCCTAAAGTGGACTTAGAAAACATTAGGTTAAAAAAATACAAAAAATGCCCTTCAGGATTCAACTAGCTCAGTCAGTAATGGCGCTACCAAGCCACTTTGGTGATGGACAACAAAGTCTCTCATCCAGGGTACATTGTGTCCTTTCTCCCCTCAGCGCTTCTTCCATATGGTTTTCAACATGGAAAACTACTGGTTCATCAGTTGTGGGAAGGTAGTATGTGGTAAACAGCGAGTAGTTTCCATGCCCGTCTTTGACCTGATGCCATAAGACTTTGTGGGGTCCAGAGCCAAACACCGAGGGCTCTTACCAGGGACACTACCTCCCAACTGTACACTACTGTGCATCACCTCAACTGGGGTAGAACATATCCAGGGACAACGATAAACAAGGTTAGAAGGTTGTCATACTCACTAAAAAAAAAAATCATACCCATGGGACAGCTCTCCCAGTTTTGGCACACGTCCCCAGGCATTAGTGAGAAGGACTTTACAGGGTCAAATGGGCAGAATGTGCCTTTGTCGTTTCCTGTGCCTAGGTCGACACTGGGTGGTTGGTCCAGTTTTAGTCATTCAACTTTTCTGTAGTAGCTTGTTAGGCCATTTCAGGGTGCATTTTAGAATCAACCACATTGCTGTGGTCAGACCAGATAAAGGTGGCAGATTTCCTTTCCTGTAGGATATTAGTAACACAGACTTTTGTTTAAAATCACAATATTTAGGCCATGATCATCATTACTGAAACAAGCTTTTTACTCCAGATTTATTACTTGGATTTAAGTTCCCCCAGCTGCCATTTGAACTTGTGGAGCATTAGTCCAAGCGTCTGTATTACCAGTTCAGTAACATTACCACTATGCTATCGTTCCCCAGTACAACTCTTTTTTGTAAAACCCTCACCAACATCACAAGATATACTATGGGTAATGAGAAAGCATATTTTAAGCTTTGGACCAGAATCTAAGTTTCAATAAAATCTGCAGAGGTGGAAATTGAATGGAATTGAAATGTGCACCATGCAACTCCCAAACTCAAGAAATAACAAGTGAGCTGTCTATGAAACACAGCCAATCAAATGAAATATGTAAAACACAAACAAACTAGTTGTAAAGTGAAACTACAGTATTGGTATGAATCATGCTCCAGAACCGTATAAGATTACCAAGCCAGCGATTCAACTTGGTTAGTGTATAATAAGGATAACTATCATAAAGAGAAGTTTCAAAATGTTATGGAACTATCCAGGAATGTAACATTACTAAATCAGTAGCTGCTTTATTCAAAAAATGAAAAACGCTCAAAATAGCCTCCTGTGCAAGGTAGCAATGATAAAACCATTGTAGATGTTTAAAAACTAATTGAGACACTGTGGTGCTAGATTCGGGTGTTAGAAGGGTGAGCTTCAATGCATCAAATAGTCTTTGCAAGTTGCCCTTAACCTTTTTTTTTTGCTTTCATTGCAAGGACATCTTGATCAGATAATGTTTCTCCTACTGGCTGTTTTGATATCAGAAAATTCTCTCAGTTTGGTTGATATAATATATATATATATATATAGAAGAGACTTTAGAGAGTCACATGGAAAGTGAATGCAGAGGGTGGGGGATTTGGTTGGGAAAGAAGACTGCCAAATGATGCAGTTATGGTCTGAGCCTGAAGTAAACGGAGTCGCGTCAAAAGGAAATAGGCAGAGGAGGCAAGAGGAAATTATTTTCGACGATTGTATCATCGCCAGCAGCAAAACAAAATCAGCAGAGGCAGCAACAGTGGGGATCAGACCACATAGCTGCTTTCTTCTCGTGCTGTGGTTAATCAGTCCCTGCTAAGAAGTAACATATAATTCCATCCCATTTCTTATTTGTCCTACTTACTGTGTCACAACTGGAAATTTCTAATTCTACTTAGAAGTATCTTTCAGTCATTCCACAGCTAATACCACACTTCTCTCCCAAGTGCAGGCTTTTAGGTCAGTTTGTCTAGATGGTGCTGCCAATAGGTTTTTGAAAATTTAAGTTTATTTCAGGCCTCACATCAATTACATTTTTACCATATCTTACTTTATTTAAGACCTGGGTCCTTTTCTCTTCCAAGCCACATTTTCCTCTAGGTATATCTGTTCTCCAATACTACCTCTCTCTTCCATCCACTCTCAAAGGCTTGCCAATCAGCACGCTTCTTATGGTCCTGCTCGAATTCTTTGCTCATTCTTTGTTGTTTATGGAGGCTGATGAAAGTTAGGACAAATAATTGAGATAGCAGAAGTCTACTGCAGCACACCTTTTCTGTTAATAGAGGTCTGCTCAGTTTGTTGAGGCTCAAATGGCACAAAAGAACTATACTCGGTCCTTTATCCTCCCTCTTGAGCAACAATGACCTGTCCAATATAACCACTTTTTAATCAATAACAAATGTCACATTGCATTGCTCTTGTTGAGTCAAACGATATATGAAAAACAGTCACATCTGAAGTTGATAGCAAGTCAGTATGATATTTACAGAACACGGAATATGCCGCTTGTTGGTCTCTCAAACCTTCTCAAGTAAATAATGTAGGATAGTAAAGTCATGGTGTGCAAGATAAACAAAGCAGTCTTCAATTTTTAATAGTAGGGAGGGACTGTTCTCACCTGGTTCCATTCTTATCTAATCATAGCTACAGTATCATTTGCAACGGCTTTGCATTCTGCTCCTGCACTGTTACCTCTGGCGTCCCCAAGGATCACAGCCCCCTCCTGTCTCTCATCAACATGCTGCTCTTTGTCGACATCATCTGAAAGTATGCCATTAGTTTTCAGTTGTACGCTGACACCCAGCTCCATCATCTCTCTCGACTATTTCCGTGTAGCTTACTAGGCTGGTTATCTGACACTCAGTACTGGATGAACAGAAATTTCCCCAAATTAAATATTGGAGACTGAAGCCATTGTGTTTTTGTTCCTCACTCCAAACTCCATTCTTCTCCCTGGCAACAATCTGAGATCCAGCCAAGCTGTTCACAACCTTGGTGTCAAATTTAACCTCGAGATGAGTTTTCAAACAGATATTTGCCACATCACTACCTATTTCCTTCGTAACATTGCCTGACTTTACCACAGCCTCAGCTCATCTGCTGTGAAACCCTCATTCATGCCTTTGTTACCTCTAGATTTGACTATTTCAATGCATTCCTGACTGGTCTCCAACATTCTACCCTCCTTTAAACTTGAGACCATCCAAAACTCTGCTGCATATATCTTAGCTCACACCAAGTACTGTTCACCTATGACCCCTGTGTTCACAGCCCTACACAAGCCCCCAGTCACACATCTTGATTTTTAAGTTCTCATGCTTGTTTTCAAATTCCTCCATGGCCTCATCCTTCCCTCTCTCTGTGATCTTCTCTGGCCCCACAACATTACATTTCCAACATTACCACAGTGATTACTACAGTTCAAAAGTCCTCAATTGGCTGGAAGAGTTTTATGATGTCCAGAGGTTGAGAAGAGAGTTCTATAAATGCAAGTCTTTTTTAAAACCCTCCCAAGTTATTTCCACTCCTCTAATTCTGATCTCAAGCATCAGATTTTAATCGATCCACCAATGGCCCCAAGCTCTCAAATACCCTCACTACACCTTTCCACCCCTCTATCTCCTTGAAAACTCTCAAAACCTTCCTCTTTGGTCAGGCTTTTGGTCATCTGATCTTATGTGACTCAGTGTCATACTTTGGTTTATAATGCTCCTTAGGGCATTTTATTATGTTAAAGGTGCTAGAATGCTCTCCCGTCTTAAAGGTGGTGCCCCATGCTGACATACCGTTCCACAAGCAGCAGCAGGCTTTCACCCAAGGAGACACTCTTCGAGAATCCAGACAAGTGCCATCAGACTATTCAACTGTGGGTCTGGGGAGCAACTTCACAAGCGATTCAAAATATGATCCTGAGCCAACATCCAAGTATCTACATTTTTGGTCAGGTATACTTGCACAACTATCAGATTTTCTCTCCTTAATCTCAATAAATCCCCATTCCTGCATTTGGATGATACACACAGAAGATGGAATAACAAACTCTCAAGCTGAAACCAAATCCATCAGTCATTATCTGAGGTGAACTTACACTTATTTGGTCTGCTGTACAAGAGCCATCATTCTATTTTGCTACAAGAAGTTAAAGTGAACAGCAGACTAGATATATCAAAACTATCTGAAATGAGACTGAATTTCACCAAATCATTGATATTCATCACATAGTTTAATCAATGCCAGATCAGAGACTGGGTAGGTTTCATGATTTGTAACACAAACCTGAAGCAGAGATCAAATGAAACCACAGAATGAACAGGATAAATGAAGAATTAATAGCTGGATATTACATTTAGGAGAAAACATATTAAAAACTTCAGGAATAAAAGGTCATAAGTACTAATACTTTAAGTGCTAGTTTTCTATCACCTTTTAATTTCTCTGATTTCTGATTTTTCACTTTATGCAGCTCACAAATACAAGGAAAACGTTTAAATTCCATCATCAGCCCAACACTTTAGTGCAGATTTTTTCAAGCAAGCCTAGCACCATCAACTTAATTTATGCAAAACCCAAGTTTCAAATTTTATTTAGCTTCAAACACATTAACAAAACCAGAGCATTTAAATCTCACACTGTCACTCCTATAATAAAATGAACTAGCAATTATATAGTACCCTCAACAACCTCAAGATTGTAGACACTAAAGTTTTTTTGAGATGTAGTCACCGTTGTTATATAGGAAACAGCGAACAACTTGGCAAAGCAAGATCCCACAAATAGTAATTAAATAATTGGTTTTAGGTGTTGGTTGATGGAAAGATGTTGGCCAGAGCACTGGGAGAACGCCCCTGGTCTTCTATAAATGAAGTCTTCTTTCTTTCAAATGGTGCCATGAGATTTTTTGCATTCATCGAGGCATGCATTTTTTTCTAAGCAGGCTGTCATTTCATTTACAAGTAGCTTTCTATGTTTTGTTTCACATGGCACACTTTAACGAACTTCACGATTTTTAAAAACCTATTGGACTGCCTACCCTTCTACAAATCGTTAGACATGATTCCACGGTTGGACAACATTTGCTAAATAATCCTCAGTGTGCTAAGAATTACGCTGACAACCAATTTAAGATAGTCAGTCAGGCTCTCAGTGTGGCACATTTGCATGTACTGGAAGCTAAATATATTAATACACAGGGCCCTGTTCTTTGGAGACAGAAAATGTACACATTGCATCTTTTTCAGCTAAACAAAATAGGTGATAGCTATTCACTGGTTCATTCCTCAGGGTAATGCCTTGACCAATCAGAGTCAAGCTGCCTAGTTTAAATTTCAAACAATGCTTCGCAGTTAACTGTCAGTAGCCATCAACTGGTGCATTTTCTAAGGCAACGGCTCTACCAAAGTCCACTTGCCAACCAATCAGCACTCCCTTCTCTTATAGTATAAACTGTTGTTCCCTCTACATTTGGTATTTTTGCAAATTGCCCTGATGAGTGCAAGATGAAAAGCTTCGACAACATGTCTCTTTTTTTCAGCAATAATTCTACTTGAAAAAGTGGCAGTGCATAATTCAGAAACAGAATAAAAACAAAATGTTCAAATCCCATCCCTGAAGCAACTGATTTCATGAAGAGCCCTTTCAAGAAATCTCAACACCAGCAACTTTAGTTAATGCTTTATTTACTTTCAAAACAGATTATTTAAGGAGGATAACATTCAACAAAACATCAAGTACGAGTCTCCAACAGGTCTCAGGTATTGATATAAAAATTGTTCATAACTACAACGTTAGCTAGTCAACAGATCATACCAATACTACTTCTCCAGTAAGCAATTTTCTTTAGACTTAAATTGAGACCAATTTTTAAATATTTTGAATACTTAATATATTTCAACAGGCTTGTACCATTGGTCAATAGACCACACAAGCAGAAAACATCCAAACTGTTTCTATAGTTCAGGAAAATTTAATACACTTTGGTATTAGTGCATTTTATAATTAGTTTATAGGTCTATTGTCACGATCTGGGGAAAAATACTTCCACTAGAATCAGCTCAGACTCTGAGGTCTGGATAGGCAAGAGACTTTTGTCAAATAAGTTAGAAAGATACAGCATCAAACTTTGGCCACTTTGTGTGGATGATTTTGGATTAACTCTTAACAAAGCTGCAAGATGTCTCATGTCATCCGAGTACCCACTTCAGAGCAACAAAATTACAGAAAGACTAACTGCCATACGCTCGAATCATTTCATAAACTGCTAAAAGCAAAATGATTGGAAAGAGAGAGCAGGGGTAATCAGTAAGTACTTGATTAAAAGGAGGTGACTCACAAAGATCTGTGCTAAGGGCTTCAACTATTCACTATATTTAATGACTTGCAGACAACCATATATCCAGGTTTGCTGATGACACAAAGATTGGTGGTGTACTAAGTAAATATATAAATGTTTCTCTTTGTAATTTTAAGTGAATGGCAGATGAATTTCCATGCAGGCAAATGTGATGTCATCCTTTTGGACATAAAGGGAATATTCAAGTAAGGATAAAACACTAGGAATAGAAGAACGCCAAAAAATAGGGGCCTATGTAAACAGATCACCAAAACGTAGTCAGGTACAAAAGTAAAATCGAAAAGGTTAATGAATTAGAAGGCTAGAATATAAAGTGGACAAGTTTTCCTTCGGTTACTCAAAGCCCCGGTTAGTGCCTGGAGTACTGTGCCTGTATAGTTCTGGGCACTGGACCTTACAAACATGCTTTGGCCTTGAAAGAAGCACAGTACAAATTCATCAGAATGTTACTATAGCTCCAAGGGTTAGATTGTGAGGAGATATTATTCTGTGGAATATAAGAGATTAAGGGGCAATTTATTTGGGACTTTTAGGCTTTTGAAAGGAGTTGTTAGTGTAGAGAGATTTTTCTCCCCCCTCAGGTGGTGGAGTCTAGGACGAAGGGACATAACCTTAAATTACAACCAATCTATTCAGGAGAAAAGCTAGGAAATGCTTCTTCATGCAAAGGTGGTAGAAGCATGCAATTCTGTCCCACAAAAAGCAACAGATGCTAGCTCAATTCATAACTTTAAATCGGAGACTGATGGATTTTTGCCAGACAAGGGTATAAAAGGATATGGATAAAAGAGAGGTGGATAGAAAAAAGACACAGGTCAGCCAAGAACAGCCATCGAACTTTGGTTAAACCACAATTTGTGTGCAGTTCTGGATGCCATGTCATTAAAAAGGATATAGAGGGGCTGGAGAGGGTGCAGGGAAAATTTTCAAGGATAATATCAGATGTGCTTAGATAGACTTATGAGGAAAGGATTGACAGGCTGGGTCTCTTTTCTCTTGAGGAGTAACGTAATAAAGGTCTTTAAAATTATGAAAGATTTTGATAGAAAGAATATACGGAATATTTTGACTTGTCGGGAAAAGCATAACTACTGGCCATCAATATCAGATCCTCACCAAGAAATCCAATAGGGAATTCAAAAGAAATTTCTTTACTCAAAGAATGGTGAGAATGTGAAACTCGCTACCACAGACAGTGGTTGAAGCAAGTAATATAAATGCATTTCAGAGGAAGCTAGACAGACATATGAGGGAGAAAGGAATAGGGGATTACTATAGTAGATTTAAATGAGGAAAAATGGGAGGAGGTATGGGCAGATTGGGCCAAATAGCCTGTTTCTGCGCCATATATCCTATGTAATCCTATGTGCAACAGGTTTGAAAGCGTGAATGACCTGTTTCTGTTATGTTACTGCTCGCAGTGATTCGCTTGCAAGTTTTTCTAATGCTATCCTAAGTATATAGCTAGCTGAAAACTATGAATACTAATGGGTTTGAATAACAAAAAACAATGAATAAATACAGCTTCAGATGTTTAGCTGATGGGATTGCTAGTAGAATTCCCAATGAGTCTTTCCTGACAAATTTATACTAACTCATTTTTACACGCTCATGAACATTATGTTGCACAATACAAGCACCTGAAAATATTTTTCTCCCTAAATGGCCATTCTTCATGTGTGAACAAGACAGAGTTACAACATGCTCAAGTTAATTTTTGTCCTTGCCCAATGAAGAATAAATATTTCTTGCAAAGGTCTACCAATTGCAATCAATAGCAGGAACCTTAGATGTTCTTTCCATCCTTACCCCAGGAATAGGGGATAACCGAAGCATTGAGATCTTTACCACAGTTGAGGTTCCGCCATTCAATAAGATCAAGGCTGATGAACTTGTGTTTCAATTCCCACATTCCCATCTAACCCCGATAACCTTTGATTCCCTTACCTAACAAGAATCATTGAGGGAGCTAACATAGTTTGCTATCATATACAACAGGCAGTCAAGTAGTTTACAGCACAAAATGAAGGTTACTTTTGCAAAAAATCTGGCCTCCTTTTACTACTAAGGATGAGGTACAAGGAACAAGTCACTTGTATTACTATCTCCCTACAGGGCTGAGGTGTTAAAAAACAAAATTATCTCCCTTTCCTTAAA
Source organism: Carcharodon carcharias (assembly GCF_017639515.1). NCBI lineage: Eukaryota > Metazoa > Chordata > Chondrichthyes > Lamniformes > Lamnidae > Carcharodon > Carcharodon carcharias. The sequence goes on along the minus strand of NC_054482.1, from coordinate 101,411,837 downwards.
ATAAATCTTTGACTAAGCAACTTGTATTTTCCTCAGCACCAACTTCTTTCCCAATAAAGTAATTTTATCCTTCCATCCACTGCATTTGTGCAATGCTGTTTGTTTTACTTGAATTTTCGATTCTGTTTTTCTGAACTGCAGTTTGCACTGGCCAAAACAAAACAGAAAATGGCCTCTAACTCAAGCCTGTTGCTAATAATTTGCAGAGGCAAACAGAGTTTGCATTGCATGCTTAAAAGATTAGACAAGTCCTTAAAACACACATAACCCGTATTGCTGAAAAATGGCATCTATCAAGGAATGGCACACAATGTGCTTAGTCACAAGCAACAATACTGGGAGGAAATTGAAAACAAGTCATACTTAAAATATCACTTTTTCATGCATGCATTATTCAGGTCTGCTTCTTTTTCCAGGTTATTGGTCAACTTAAAGATACAAATCATGCACTAAAACTATTATATCTATTATTTACATTTAAAATAAAATGTCTTAAAAGCACATACCAGAAATGTATGTGCAAAGTATGTTTTCCAAAATGGTATTTTTGTACTGGATGACATTTTGCTTTGGTCACAAAGCTGGCTGCAGTATAACTTGCTCAAATCAATACTGAACTTTAACTTCAGGCCAGTTTAACTGCTAAGTCAATTGACCAAGATTTAGTAAAAATGGCCATCTCAAAACAAAAACACCTCAGTCCAAGTCAATAGGAAGTGCAGTATAGGATAATTAACAAAAGTACAAGCTAGCAAAAATGTTGTTTGTTCAGCTGTCATTTCGCTGAAAAATATAGGAAATAAACATTGAAAAAAAGATTCTAGTGTTGCAGTTCTGTCACTGCAGTGTTTCTAACTCGAGCAATTGAAATCTAAGATACACAATTATAAAATGGTGGAGACTTTCCAATGAACAAGAGCAGATGGAAAGAGAGGGCAGCTGTGCCAGCCAACAATCCGCCACCACCTTTACCCTGGACAACTGATGTCCTCACTGTGGGAGCACCTGCAAGGCTAAGGTAGGGATCATAAGCCTTCTGCGAACCCACAGCCAACACTGACATCTCACATCCACTTAGCCATCCACAGGAAAGATCCATCCTTGACACGAGGGATTGCCGATAAATAGAAATCTCAAAAAGACACCTATAACAGAGAACTTTCTAAAATACTACTTATACACGATAACCATTCTTGCACTGATTGTGCAAACTGAGGCATTTATCTACATCACAACTGGCAAATAATGGCAATATCAAATAATGTTCCTCATGGGTTTAAGTGTTTAAGTCCATTATTTATTTTCTAATTGCTTATTTTTGAATCTGTGCTGATATTTCATGTAGTACCAAGGGAGTGCTGCTTGGTTGAAGGTGCTGCCTTTCTGACGAGATGTGTAACTGGGTGGGTGATGGGGAATATGGAGTATATTACTTATTCAGCCAACACCATTTAAAAGTGATTATCTGGTCATTTACAATACATGGACTGTCAGTTTGAGCCTAGGGAATACGATTAGAGTGAAGGTGCAAAGATTATGGATGAAAACTTGCAAAAAGTAAGTAGTTTCAAGTGCCTGAGGTCTATGGTGGCGGAAGATGGAAGTATGGAAATGGAAATTAGGTATTGGATTAGCTCTGGTTGGAGTAATTGGAAGAAGTGCAGTAGATTTTTATGTAAAGGAAGAATGTATAAGACAGTTGAGAGATTAGCCTTGTTATATAATGCAGAAACTTGGATAATATCAAGATGAAAAGAAGGGTAACTAAATACTAATAAGATGCAGATACTTGAGATGGATGTGTGAAGTAACGAGAAAAGGAAAAATCAGGAATTAGCATGTCAAGGAGGGCAATGAAGATTGTGAGAGCATCAAAGAAAGTAGCCAAGAGGAGATTGAAACAGTGTAGCAAGAATCGAGAGCACGAGAGAGCAGGGAGCTGTGGTAAGGCGAGTAATGGAGATGGGACTGCCAGGAAATTCCCTAATCTCAGGCCAATACAAAAGCACCAGTGAGAAACCCGCAGTGTGCCAAGGGTGCTTTATGCTTATGTTTACAGGTGCTACATCTTGGTGCCGCCCTATCGCTCGGAAGTGGCTTCTGAGACAGCCTGCTGACTCTGCTGTCCTGTTGACCTCGAAGACCTTGGCAGACATCCTCTGGCCCTTGGAGCCTGTGCTGGCCCCGCCTGGGAGGGAGTGGCCAGTTCCACAGCTGGCATCTCCCCAGTCGTCGCAGCCTCAACGGATGCAACGTTCACTGGCAGAAGGGCGGAGGAGTTGCTGCCCTCATCCAGAGCGCCCTAAGAGGAGCCCACAGAGATGACTGGCAGCTGATGCACCGACGTGAGGTCACTTCTGACCTTCCTGCTAATCGCTCATGTACTCTGCACGCACACGCCACACCCTAACCACAGTGGCCCATATTAGGCCTCCAGTGCCTCCTGTCCACGCTACTGCTGATCGATCACAGAAGTATAGTACGGCTGCTCCCAAACCACCACCCCCCACCAACAGCCACCTTGGACACCTTCTGCGTCCATCACTTTCAGAAACACACTATCTTAGCTTCCATGGCAAGGAGGCGCGACTAGGTGTGGCACCAAGGATATCAGATGGCTCTTGGCCACGAGACCTCGAGGCTCCCCTTCCACAATCTCTCACCGTGAATAGGACATGTGTTGGAGTTCTGATTACACGCCTAGCTGCACCCCCTGTAGATCACCCCCAGACTAGTCATGTGCAACTAAGACCAACTCATGGTGTGGGGAGAACTCATCTTCTCATGAACCACTGAGGCTGATGTAAGCATGGTCATTATATGCTTGCCCACCGAGCATGCAACAAATGCCCAACATGAGTCAATGCAGCCACAACAGTAAGACTTGGCCGGGGGGGTGCTGGGGGGTGCTCAAAGGCTAAGGCTGGGTTAAATGCCCAACATCAACATGGTACTCACCCTTCCAGAGCGCCACAAATCGTTGAAGTCCTTACACCACTGGAGCTCACTACCTCCGCCACCTCCTCCCAGGCGCGCTTCGTCATGGGGGGGGGCCTCCTCCTCCCATCCTGAGGAAACAGCACCTCCCGCCATGCTGCCACATCCTCGACAAGGGCAGCAAAGCAGTCATCAGAAAAGCGAGGAGCACATTGCCTACCCTGCAGCCTGCCCTGCTCCTGGGCCACACCCTTTAGCCTGCCCTCCTCTGGCCTTCCCTCAACATTGGCCTGCTGTGCAGACCCCTGGTGGTGCCACCTGCAGCTGGCCATAGTGAACAGCCTAAAGGAGGCTGCCAGGCCTTTTTTTAAACAGACTGCCAGGTCGCCATTGGACCCATCGGTCTGTACATGCCCACCGCAAACTTCAGACTCCCACTCTCCTTAATTGGCCCGCCCATGCAAAATGGCAGCGCAGCTCACGTCAGCACCTGCTCCAACTGCTGGCCGGAAAATTTTGGCCCCAAGTCCCGAATCAAGCAACTGTCCTGTCATTCAGACGCGTCAACATGTGAAGACTTCATTAAATGCAGAAAAACCATGAGGCTAATTCAACATAACAAAAAACACTTACAATTCCAAGGCATCATCATTTTTTCCTTCCCTCGCATAACCCCTTAAGGCAAGTCCTGCCTTAAATTCCACTTCTCACTGCTTCCAGCTTCAAACCTAAGCCAACCCATTTCTCAACAAACTCTTCAATTTTAAAGATAACCCCCAATGTATGCATGCTCCTGGTAAAAACTTCTCAAACTCACACCTTTAATATGTGCTGCCAGTTATCCATCCCTCTCCGAATCACTTTTCCTCTCATTTGGCCTCATACGTACCACCGATCTGTGCTCACTCCAATAATTTTTGTAAAAAAAAACTGACTGTTAGCTACAATTTATGCTGTTAAGCAACGGGCACGCAAGTTTAGAAAAAACATGTACAGGTTGCGATTTTGCTCAGGTAATCATACTTCAAAGCAATAGAATCGTAAGAAGGATAAACACAACAAATATAAAAATGAACTTCATCAAATAAGGAAAAATTTTAATAAATAGATATACAAGCAAACAAACTACAAATCATTTATTAGATTAGGCTTCTGCTAGAATTCAAAATTATATTTATAAGTCTTCTCCTTGAGCAAAAATGAGAGAGATTAACTGCTGTGTAGTTCAAAAAAGAAGAGAACAACAGTCAACATAACCAACTTGCTGGAATTTACATTTGCAGTGTACATTTTGGCAAGATATTAGTAATGCTCAGTTTTTTTCCCAAGGGAAAATCCTTTGTACTGAAAATAAAATCTTACCTTGTGAGGTTCATAATTTTTCAGTATATCCACAATCTAAAAATCAACTATCCCATAGTCCAGTTAGGTTGAGCAAATAAACCCCTGCTCCTCTATCTGGAGTTTAAACAAATGAATCTCCTCCCCTTAACCTTCTGCGGTACACCATAGCATATTTACAAATATTGGATGTTCTCTGATAATTTTGGGATAGCATTAAATTGCCATGAAGAAACTTGAACTCACGGAACAAAGGCTACAAATAGATAAAAACAAAACACTGCGGATGCTGGAAATCCAAAACAAAAGCAGAATTACCTGGAAAAACTCAGCAGGTCTGGCAGCATCGGCGGAAAAGAGTTGACATTTCAAGTCCTCATGACCCTTCAACAGAACTGAGTGAATATTAGGAGAGGGGTGAAATATAAGCTGGTTTAAGGTGGGGGGGGTGTGTGGTTATAGGGACAAGCAAGCAATGATAGGAGCAGATAATCAAAAGATGTCACAGACAAAAGAACAAAGAAGTGTTGAGGGTGGTGATATTATCTAAACGAATGTGCTAATTAAGAATGGATGGCAGGACACTCAAGGTACAGCTCTAGTGGGGGCGGGGTGGAAAGACTAGCAGGGCATAAAAGATATAGATTTAAAAATAATGGAAATAGGTGGGAAAAGAAAAATCTATATAAATTATTGGAAAAAAAAGGGGGAAGAAACAGAAAGGGGGTGGGGACGGAGGAGGGAGTTCAAAATCTAAAGTTGTTGAATTCAATATTCAGTCCAGAAGGCTGTAAAGTGCCTAGTCGGAAGATGAGGTGCTGTTCCTCCAGTTTGCGTTGGGTTTCACTGGAACAATGCAGCAAGCCAAGGACAGATATGTGGGCAAGAGCGCAGGGTGGAGTGTTAAAATGGCAAGCGACAGGGAGGTTTGGTTCTGTCTTGCAGACAGACCGCAGGTGCTCTGCAAAGTGGTCGCCCAGTTTACGCTTGGTCTCTCCAATGTAGAGGAGACCACATTGGGAGCAACGAATGCAGTAGACTAAGTTGGGGAAAATGCAAGTGAAATGCTGCTTCACTTGAAAGGAGTGTTTGGGCCCTTGGACGGTGAGGAGAGAGGAAGTGAAGGGGCAGGTGTTGCATCTTTTGCGTGGGCATGGGGAGGTGCCATAGGTGGGGGTTGAGGAATAGGGGTGATCGAGGAGTGGACCGGGGTGTCCCGGAGGGAACAATCCCTACAGAATGCCGCCGGGGGGGTGAAGGGAAGACGTATTTGGTGATGGCATCATGCTGGAGTTGGCGGAAATGGCGGAGGATGATCCTTTGAATGCGGAGGCTGGTGGGGTGATAAGTGAGGACAAGGGGGACCCTATTATGTTTCTGGAAGGGAGGAGAAGGCGTGAGGGCGGATGCGCGGGAGATGGGCCGGATACGGTTGAGGGCCCTGTCAACGACCATGGGTGGAAAACAAATACTACAAATAGACCTAGTCAGCAAAAAGGAGATGTTAGAGAGAAAAGAGATCTCTAAGATAAATTGGGTTGACACAAGTCACCAGCTATCAAACTGTTTTACAAAAAGAAGCGCCTGCTCTAAGAAATTATTAAATGCGTTGAAAGAGGAGTGTCTTGCAATGAACAATTGTTTTTGTTTTATAATTGTGCGTCTATATATAAATAAATAATATATATATATGTGTATGTGTGTATATATATATATATATATATATATATATATGGTAAAAGAAAACTCGGGAATTATAGATGTGGAAATACATGACATTATTTCCTTCTGTTTGTTATAAAAAAGTATTCACGTTCTTTTAGTTTTAATTTAAAAAGAGGGGAATCTTAATATGGCAATCATCTTGTTAAAACCACTTGCTAGTTAAACAGGTGATGGGCATTAATTATCCCACCTCAATAGAATAAAAAGGTACAGCTGGAACAGTGTATGGAAGCTACGAGCACTCAAAGAGTTGTCTTGGAAATAAACCAGCTTTAACCAAGAGACCAGCCTGGATTAATTCTTCCACCACAACCTCTTATTGTGATTAACATGGTAGCAGAGGATGAACTTTAAGCTTTGCTGATTGATTGCTGTATATGAAGCTTTCTGTCTCAGTCCTGAGGGAAAAGAAGTGTACTGTTGCTAACAATTTAAGTTAAGGAATGGCGGGAGAAAAGTGCAAAATTGCGAGTTTTGGCTACCCACTAATTTTTTCTGACTCAACCTTATCAGCAATGGAAGGCTGAAGTTGAAACGAGGACCCGGGTTACTGCTATACCTCAGAAGAAGCAAGGTATGGCTTTGGCGTTATCATTATCAGCCAAAAGTAAGATAAGGAGTAAAGTATTTCCAGAGTGGAAAGTGGATGATTTGGGACATGAAGAGGGATTAAACAGTCTGATACAATTTTTGGATAAGTTCTACAAAAAGGATGAGTTATTGGAAGCATACGAAGCTTGGACGATCTTTGACAGGTTCAGGAAATCAGATGATCAGTCCATGGAAGAATATATCATGGATTTTGATAAATGGTACAGGAGACTACAGCAATTTGAACTTGAAATTCCACAATCGGCATTGGCTTTTAAATTACCGGACTGTGCTCGCATTTCCCATGTTGATAGTCTTTTAGTACTAACGGGTTCAGTTCCAGGAGCAAGGATCTCAGATCAAATGGCTGCTGCCCTAAAAAAATTTCTGGGGAAACACAGTCATTCCCTACCACTTTTTTTTAAGCAACGCAAACAACTATGCTGTAAAACAAAAGATAGAGGATTCAATGGTGACCGAATTTCGTGGTCGACCAAATATTAGACGAATATTCCAATACAAAGGTGGGGTAAATGACAAGAGGTCTGAAAATGGTCGTAACCCTAGCCAATTTGGAGTCAGGACAAAAACTGTGTCTGGAATGGTGACTGTAGACGTTTAAACCCAAAAAATGCACGGGGAATGGTTAATCAGTGTTATTCCCAGTACCATTACGTAATGAACTGCCCACAGCAAAGGAATCGTGTTTTTGAATTGACCCATGAGATGGACTCATCTGAAACTGAAAATGACGATGGTGACTGCCATGATGGAACTGTATTGATCACAGAGTTTGAATCTGGCGAGTATCTTGATGGTAGATTCCTTCAACTGTGCAGTTCTGGACAGTGGTTGCACTTCTACATTGTGCGGCATGGACTGGCTTGACTCCTATCTGGAGTGTCTCGATGAGGCAGACCAGCGGAAGGTCAAGGAGTATGAAAGCTCTACCGGCTTCAGGTTCGGAGATGACAAGACATTAACATTCTCCAAACGGGTGGTCCTCCTTTGTAAGGTAGCAGGGATCAATCCGTTTATCCGTACTGATGTAGTTTCTAGCGAGATACCACTATTGAGTTGAAGGCGGCTCAGATGACGCTAGATATGAAGAATGATAGAGCAGTCGTGTTTGGGGGAAAAATGTGGATCGACATTTTACTTGGTCAGGCCATTACTGCTTGCCACTAAGGAAGCAAGAGATTTCTCATCAAAAAGTTCACAAAGTTTTGTCAACTGCGGAAAATGAGAATTTGGTGGACAAAAAGATGATCATTTGAAAATTACATAAACAGCTTGCACATCCGGCGCCACAGAAAATGAAGACTCTGCTTCGAGATACGGGAGTGGTCGATAAAGGATATGATGATCTTATTGAACAAATCACTGCTGAGTGTGAAATTTGCCTTAAATATTGCAAGACACCACTATGACCTGTTGTGAGCTTCCACTAGCCAGGGAGTTTAACAATGCAGTGACAATGGACTTGAAAGTTCAGGGCAAAGATACACTTCATAGATATGGCAACCAGGTTTAGTCTATCCACTGTGATAGATAGTAAAGACAAAAGGACCATTGTTGATAAGGTCATGGAGAAATGGGTAGGAACAAGATTAGGAACACCAATGAAGTTCCCCTCAGATAATCACAGAATCACAGCACAGAAGAGGCCCTTCGGCCCATCGAGTCTGCGCCGACAGATGAGAGACACCTTACCTACCTACCTAATCCCATTTAGCAGCACTTGGCCCATAGCCTTGAATGGTATGATGTGCCAAGTGCTCATCCAGGTACTTTTTAAAGGATGTGAGGCAACCCGCCTCCACCACCCTCCCAGGTAGTGCATTCCAGACTGTCACTACCCTTTGGGTACAAAAGGTTTTCCTCACATCCCCACCCTAAACCTCCTGCTCCTCACCTTGAACTTATGTCCCCTCGTGACTGACCTTTCAACTAAGGGGAACAGCTGCTCCCTATCCACCCTGTCCATGCCCCTCATAATCTTGTAAACCTTGATCAGGTCGCCCCTCAGTCTTCACTGCTCCAACAAAAACAACCCAAGTCTAACTAACCTCACTTCATAATTTAAATGTTTCATCCCAGGCAACATCCTGGTGAATCTCCTCTGCACCCCCTCCAGTACAATCACATCCTTCCTATAATGTGGCAACCAGAACTGCACACAGTACTCCAGCTGTAGCCTCACCAAGGCTCTATACAACTCCAACATGATCTCCCTACTTTTGTAATCTATGCCTCGATTGATAAAGGCAAGTGTCCCATACCCCTTTTTCACCACTCCACTAACATGCCCTGCTGCCTTCAGATCAATGGACACACACACCAAGGTCCCTTTGTTCCTCAGAACTTCCTAATGTCATGCCGTTCATTGAATACTCCCTTGTCAAATTACTCCTTCCAAAGTGTATCACCTCAGACTTTTCAGGGTTAAATTCCATCTGCCACTTATCTGCCCATTTGACCATCCCGTCTGTATCTTCCTGTAGCCCAAGACACTCAACCTCACTATTAACCACCTGGCCAATCTTTGTGTCAACTGCAAACTTACTAATCCTACCCCCCACATAGTCATATGTCGTTTATATAAATGACAAATAATAGGGGACCCAGCACAGGTCCCTGTAGTACGCCACTGGACACTGGCTTCCAGTCACTAAAGCATCCTTCTGTCATCCCCCTCTGTCTCCTACAACTAAGCCAATTTTGAATCCACCTTATCAAATTACCCTGTATCCCATGTGCATTTGCCTTCTTTATTAGTCTCCCATGTGGGACCTTGTCAAAGGCTTTGCTGAAATCCATATAAACTACATCAACTGCACTACCCTCATCTACACACCTAGTCACCTCCTAAAAAAATTCAATCAAATTTGTTAGGCATGACCTCCCTTTGACAAAGCCATGCTGACTATCCCTGATCAAACCTTGCCTCTCCAAGTGGAGATAGATTCTCTCCTTCAGAATTTTCTCCAATAGTTTCCCTACCACTGACGTGAGGCTCACTGGCCTGTTGTTCCCTGGCTTATCTCTACAACCCTTCTTAAATAGCGGAACCACATTAGATGTTCTCCAGTCCTCTGGCACCTCCCTCGTGGCCAGAGAGGAATTAAAAATTTGGGTGAGCCCCTGCGATCTCCTCCCTTGCCTCCCTCAGCAGTCTGGGAAACAAGTCATCCGGATCTGGAAATCTGTCCACTTTTTTAAGCCTGCCAACACCTCCAATACCTTGTCACTCCCTATATTAATTTGCTTAAGAACCTCACTGTCTCTCTCCCCGTGTTCAATACCTTCATCCTCATTCTCTTGGGAGAAGAACAATGTGAAGTATTCATTCAACACTCTAGCGGTGTCATCCGGCTCCACCCCATAGTGGTGGGGAATTCGCCAATGAGCAATTTTGAGATATGTATGAAAACTTAAACATCATAGTTACGCACACTGTAGCCACGAGCCCATTTAGTAATGGTCTTTGGTGAAAGAAACCATGCGGTAATAGGTAACATGTTACATAAAATATTAGCGATCGACCAGGTTGTAAACTGTAAACGGCACTAGCATGGGTGGTGCATGCAGAGAACTCACTGCAAATGGTTTGGGGGGGTGGTGGTACAGTCCATATCAGTTGATGTACGTGAGAAATACCTTCTGTTTTGTCAGATGCTCCCCCTGCTCTAGAAGGGACTAGCATTAGCTCCATATTTTCTGCTCATCTGAACGCTTTGCATGCGGGCAGAAAAGCTTTCATTACAGCTGACGTTTCGGAGAAGACTCAGCAGGCCCTAAAGCACCACATAAGACCATCAGGAATACAGTTTAGACAAGGAGACATGGTATATTATAAAAGGGAAGGTCAGAAAGAGTGGAAAGGACATAGCAAGGTTATAGGGAGTGATGGGAAGATAGCAATTGTGCAAGACAGTAATCAAACCGTTAGGGTACATTCTTCATGGTTAATTGGTACTGGCTATACCTTTACAGATTCTGAACAGGACGTAGAACACAAGGAGGCACCACACACTTCACTTACACATACACTGGGTATGTATGAGGAGCAGACAATGGCAGATACAGGGTTGACTGACTATGAACAAAGTAATACTGAGGTACAGGACAATGCTATTCGTTCAAAAGGGCAATTACTCAAAGTAGGAACAAAGGTAACATACATGCCAGAAGGGACCAGAATGTGGAGGGATGCCACCATCATCAGGAGAGCAGGAAAGGTCACTGGTAAATACAAACACTGGCTAAATGTGCAGGATGAAGGACAGGAGACAAGACCTATCGATTGGCAAACCGAGGTAAAGATGCGGAAATTCAGAAAGCGCAGTATGAGTTCTGACAGTGGCCCAGAATGTGGTCATGACCCTAGAAAAAAAATCACACACTGGCAAACGGAGTTCTGTTCGCATGGGAGGACGATCATATAGTAGCAATCCAGAAAGGGAGAGGAATGTGAGTAGAGGCCACAGCTTAGCAAGGAGGACTAGAGCGCAAGCTAGCAATCTCAATAGAAGTAGAAGTCCTTATGACAGAGATTTTAGTAGCTGCTAGTAAATTGAAAAGTAAGCTGATAAAGCAAGCCAAATGGAAAGAGTTAGCAAGTTGGAAGGAATTTGGGGTATATTCTGAAATACCTGAGAGGACAGCCAGCTTTATCTCACAGATGGATCTGTACAGAAAAGGTACTCCTGGACAGCAGATTTAAGGCCAAAGTGAGATTAGTAGCCTGAGGCTTTGAAGAGAAACTAGGAGACCAGGATTTCAGAGTGGACTCACCTACTGCAGGAAAAGTGAGTTTAAAGATTTTTTTTTTAGCTATTTTGGCATCCTATTCCTGGGAGTGCAAATCGATTGATGTAAAGGCTGTGTTTTTACAGGGATGGAAGTTTCAAAGGGAAGCTTTTTAGAAACCACCCAAAGAAGCTAGAGATGTAGAAGGAAAGCTTTGGAAGCTTGATAAGTATGTTTATGGGTTGAATGCTGCATCAAGAGTATGGTATTTTTCTGTGAGGTCTGTCTTGTTGAAAACAGGTTGCATTCAGTTAAAGGCAGGCCTCGTGATGTTCTACTGGTACCATAAGGAGAAAGAAACTAGCTGGGATCTTCATCATGCATGTTGATGATTTCCTGTGGGGAGGATCTGTAGAATTTTAACAATGGGTAATCAAGAAGATAAAGAAGGAATTCCAGGTCGGAAGTTGGGCTTCTGGGGCCTTTAACTACATAGGTTTAGACATCAAGTAGAGCAAGTTAGGAGTGACAATGAATTAACAATCTTACCTAGAAAATGTTAATTATATCCAAATAACTCGTGGTAGATCCTCACAAAAAGAGGATCCTGCTACCAAGGAAGAAATGGAACAGTTGAGAAGTTTGATTGGGCAGTTGAACTGGTTGTGCACTCAGACTATGCCTGACGCTAGTTATGATGTGTTGGAGCTGAGTACCATGATGAAACATGCTACAGTTGAGCAAGTTCTGAAAGCAAATAAAACACTTTTTTAAAAAAACAAATTCTGAGAGGTATGCTCGTTTCCAGCCTTGGGTGATCTAGAAGATGTGAGATTGATCATTTTTAGTGATGCTTCACATGCCAATCTTCCAGATGGGTACTCTAGCACAGCAGGGTTCATCATATTCTTGGTGGGAAAAAACGATAAATGTTGCCCACTGGCTTGGGAGGCCAAGAAAATAAAAAGGGTAGTGAAAAGCACCTTAGCTGCTGAAATGTTAGCCTTAGTAGAAGCATTAGATTTGGGGGTTTACTTATCCAATATATTGACAGAAATATTATATAAGGGGCAATGTGAGAAAAGTTTGCCCATAGAATGTTATGTTGATAACCGGTCTCTTTGGAACAATGTTCATTCCACGAAAAGTGTCACGGAAAAAAGGCTACAAATAGACTTAGCCAGCATAAAGGAGATGTTAGAGAGAAAAGAGATCTCTAAGATAAAATGGGTTGACACAGGCCACCAGCTATCAGACTGTTTTACAAAAAGAGTGCCTGCTCTAAGAAATTATTAAATGTGTTGGAAGAGGGGTGTCTTATTTCCTTCTGTTTGTTTAAAGTGTTCAAGTTCTTTTCGTTTTAATTTAAAAAGAAAAGGGGAATCTGTGAATATGGCAATCATCTTGTTAAAACCAATTGCTAGTTAAACAGGTAATGGGCATTAATTATCCCATCTAAATAGAATAAAAAGGTACAGCTGGAACATTGTGTTGAAGCTACTAGGAAGTTAGCAGCACTGAGGAGTTGTCTTAGAAATAAACCAGCTTTAACCAAGAGACCAACCTGGATTAATTCTTCCACCACAACCTCTTAGTGATTAACAACTTGGTCAATGCCAGACTCTCCCTCCACGTGATTTTGCCAGCATCAAAGCAAATTAAGGATCAGGGAAGGTAGAAAGCAGTGTTCTTCAAGGATCAGTGCCAGGACTTATATGAGTAGATTGAAACATAGGAATAAGTAGCTCTATAACAAAATTTGAAGGTGATACCAATCTGAACTAACAGATTAGGTGTAAAGCTAACAGTGAGGAAGAATGCAACATAAACAAAGACATTAGAAAACTTGCAGACTAAGCAGTTCAATGGCAAATGTACTTTGATAGGAAAAACAAACATTTATGCCATATGTATAAAAAAAAGAAACAATAGAATAGAAGAGCAAAGGGATCTAGGGATACAGGTGATAAAATCTTAAAAGAAGCATTGCAGATCAGTCAAGTAATTCAAATGCTAAGGGCATTGAGATATATTTCTAGGGTTATAGAATTCAAAAGTAATGAAGTTATATTCAACTTGCATTGGATTCTGGTCAGGCCATACTAAGTACTGTGCATAGTTCTGGGCTCTGTACTATAAAAAGGACATAAAAGCACCAGAGAAAACAAAAAGATTTACAAAGATGGTACCAGAACTGGGAGATTACAGCTATTGGGAAAGGCTAAACAAGTTGGGATAAAAGCAAAAAACTGCAGATGCTGGAAATCCAAAACAAAAATACCTGGAAAAACTCAGCAGGTCTGGCAGCTGCCAGACCTGCTGAGTTTTTCCAGGTATTTTTGTTTTTGTTTTTAAACAAGTTGGGACTTGTTTCTTTGGAAAATGAAAAACTTAGAGGTCTGTCAGAGATCTTAAAAATTATGAATGGGTTGGACATGGCAGAGTAGGGAGTGAATATTTCCATTTTTAAAGATCTAAAACTCAGTGGCATAAGTGCAGGATAGTTACTAATAAATCTAATAGGAAAATGAGAAATATTTTAATTTATTTACATGTAATGTAATACTACAGGAAGAATGATGCTTAGATGCATTCAAAAGGAAACTAGTTAAGTACATGAAAGAAAGGGAATAAACAATATCCTGAAATGCTGAGATGGAGTGTGAGGAAATTCATGTAGAGTACAAACACCAGCATAGATTGAATGGCTTGTTTCAAAGTAATTCCTACCCAGCCCACCAATAAATCTTAATAAAAATATCTTGAATCATGATTATATTACTCATGGCTGATATTCCAGACTATAATTCTTTTGTGGGCTTTGTGAATTACTACTTTAGTAGAATTATAGGAGAAAAACAAAATACGACAAGATTCCTTCAAATGATATAATCAAGCAGTTAAAAATTTCAATATCACGTGCTGGGAACCAAACAATTTGGCAGGAAAGTTAATCATAGATTGGTGCCTTCTTGCAATCTCTGAGCAATTCTTTGAAATCCTGAAATCTCAATGCCAAATCAAAAAACTTGTCTTTTCCTGCAAAGATCTGCCCTGAAGATGGATTTGTGTGCCAAACATAAAAATAAGCCAAGATTTCTATATGCCTCAAGGATACAAGTCATTTAAATCACATTTGTTATGAACAATTTCCAGATATTTTGCTATACCACTGCTAAGAGAGTAATCTATGAATGCAAACACCCAGCTGCACCAACAAAATTGTACAAACAGATCTCATTTTTTTCATATTCTGCACAGTGGACAGAACGGGGTAGATTTGAAAAAGGAAAATGAAAGTAGTGGGAGGTAACCATGAAAGTATGTGAAATTCTATCAGCTTATTTTAGTTTTCTATATAAAACTACTTCACTTACAAAAACGTTTTATTCAGGTTTCAGGACAGAACCCACCTGTTCTGTTCTTCTAGCTTAGCAAGAAGCTCCAAATCATCAGGACTGAGAGTGGTTGGTGATCCGGGTGAAAGTGCTGGTGTGGAGAGTGTCGTCGATGAAGATGTAGTATGCAGTGAAGCAGATGGGCTTGCCACCTGACTAGCCATTTGACTGACAGTGTGAGACACTGTGCTCTTCACCCATGAGAGAGTAGAACTCAACTTCTCTGCAACCTTGTCTGTCGCCACCTGACAAAGAACGTTTAAAATTACATTATACAATATACCATCAGCTTAATAAGTAATAGAACTTTTGAAGTACTGCTTTGCTTTGAACTTGCAAAAAGTCAAGTTATGTTGGGAATTATATTGGCTTTATAAATGAACCTTCCTGACTTTGCATTGAGCGTCTATTGTCCTACACTTCAAAGTAATTCTTTTGTTGACGTGAAAAATTTTACATCTGCACACATGCTTCCCATCAACTATTTCCATTCTAATGCCCACATTTATAATAGAATCTTCCTATGTAAAAAATATGAAAATGAGCTGGAATTTGCTGGAATGGAACAAGTGGCAGCACGCATCATTAATTAGATATTTGTGCTTACAGTCCATCTCATGCTATCATATACACAACCCCCAATGATTGTGATCTCAACTCTACTTTCCTATCTACTTCCAATAACCTTTGACTCCCTTGTCATCAAGAATCTAACTCAGTCTTAAAAATATTGAATGACCTGCCTCCACTGCTCTCTCGGGAAGAGCATTCCTGACTAATAACATTCAGAAAAAATTCTCATCTTCATTTTAAATTGAAGACCCTTCACTTTTAAACTGTGCCCCCTAATTCATGTCTCACCCACTAGGGGAAACATCCTTTTAGCACTCACCCTGTCAAGTCCCCTCAGGATCTTACATGCTTCAATAAGATCACCTCTCATTCTTCTAAACTCTGATGGATACAGGCCCATCCTGTCAACCCTTCCTCACAAGATAACCCCTTCACCCCAGAAATCAGTCGAATAAACCTTCTCTGAACTGCTTCTAATGCAATTATATCCTTTCTTACGAAGGCCAAACCTGTGCACAGTACTCCAGATGCAGCCTCACCAACTGCAGCAAAACATCCCTACTTTTACATTCCATTCCCCTTGCAATAAACAAGAACATTTGCCTTCCCAATCACATAATCCTGGACCAGACCGCCAGGTTTTTGGTACAATCCAGTAAAGTTTGAGATCCAAGGTACTTGCTAGGAGAATAAAGTCACAAGATTCCATAGTTTTTCATACAAATAAACTTTACTATACTATACAAGATCAGGAAAATAAAACATACAATATCTACCTTGTACTCTAAAATTCAGGATCAACATGAGGTAAATGTGGCTTAATAGGAAAACTGTGGTCGACACACCACACTGCACAATAAATGGCAGATGCAACCAAGACAGATCCCAGAGATTTCTCAGCAACCCTCCTAGATGTCAGTATCCACTTTGAGTTAAACAATCTCATTAAAACTCTCAATTCCAAACTTTTCACTTTTGAAGATCAAGTCTCTGAATTCCCTCAAAGCCGCTCCAACTCGGACACCTCAACAGTGCTCAGCTTCCAGGCTTTCAATCTCGTCTCTCGAGACTATAGTCCCCTGGATTCCCTTGTCTGCACTCCAGCACCAACTAGGGTACAACTTCAGCTCTTCAGCCATGCCGAGCAGAACACCACTGCTCTAAAAGAGTTACCTTCACTCCAACAGCCTGCAGCACAGAGTCACCAGCTTTCCGCTGCCTTGTCAGCTCTCCAGGGCTTTTCCTGAGCCCTCAACTACTTGGAGTCTGCCATCCGCAGCACCTTCCCTACTCGCAGCCTATTTGCTCCTCCCCCCAGCGGTTCTCCCCTGCCCTGCCGTCATGATTCCTACTGTTGGTCTCCTTCTCCCATTGGCTCCTTCCCCAGTTCTTCCCCCCACCCCCACTCTGGGATCTCTCTTTTTTGGGACTTTTCCCTTACGGTGCCCACTAATGGGTCCTGTGATTGGGCTTTCATGACATTTTTTTCCCCACGCAGGCACCCTGGGTACTTGTCCCCAGCCTGAATATCTTTAAAACACTGGAATGCGCATGTATGAAAGCTCCCAGGGCACAGGGCATGCTGGGCCTAGTTGATCCTCCCCACCGCTCAGGAATCAGGTAATTCAGGTTTAATAACCTGCACATAGCAGGACACCTAGATCCCTCTGTACTGCAGAGTTCTGCAATCCCTCCATTTAAATAACATACTGCTTCTCTATTTTTCCTGCTAAAGTGGACAAATCTATATTTTCCCACATTATACTCCATCTGCCAAATTTTGACCACTTACTTTAACCTACCTACATTCCTTTGCAGACTCCTTATTTCCTCTTCAGTACTTAATTTCCTATCTATCTTTGTGTCATCAGCAAATTTAGCTACAATACATTTGGTCCCTTCATCCAAGTCACTTATATAGATTGTAAATAGTTGAGGCTCCAGCACTGATCCCTGTGGCACTCCACTGGTTAGTTTGCCAACCCATTTATCCTGACTGCCTGTCAGCTAACCAATCTTCTATCCATGTGAATGTTACCCCAACACTATGAGCTCTTATTTTGTAGTGTAACCTTTGATGTGGCACCTAATCAAATGCCTTTTGGAAACTCAAATACACCACATCTACAGGCTCCCCTTTATCCACCTTGCCTACTACTTTCTCAAAAAACTAATAAGTTAGTCAAACACTATTTCCCTTTTACAAAACCATGTTGACTCTGCCTGATTACATAGATTTTCTAAATGTTATAACTTCCTTAATAATAGATTCTAGCATTTTCCCTTTGACAGGCGTAAAGCTAACTGGCCTGTAGATTCCTGACACACCAGTCACACCCATAGTCCTGCTGACAATCAGCGACAAAACCCTACCCACTATTGTGTGTCTGTGTGATGGAGACACACAGCCTGGAATCTGAGTCCCAACTGTTGGGGGAATCAGTGAGGATTGGGGGGAACATGTGCACTGGTCCCATGAGGCAGGGTTGATGTTCAGCCCAGTGTGAGGAGGACAGGGTAAAGCCAAAGGGGTCTGCACCTGCAAAGGACAATGATGCAGAGCATCGCAGTTAACTGTGACATCTGGGTTTCATCAACCAGCAGAGGATGCTCCTCTGGTTGGGCTGAACACAATTGAGCAGATACTGGCAAACCTCTCCCTGGAAGCTGTGCGGGCCACAATTGTCCTGCAGCTGACATTCGTGTCCACCCATGCCACACTACTCCATTGTCCACTGTAATGACGATCCTGGTCCCTGAAGGGCATGCTGTCCCCAAGCTCTAACAGGCGCACAATCTCTGCAGGGCCCAGCTGCCGAGGATCATCTTCCAATGATATAGCTAGTAACCACACAATCACAAGGAGACAGCTACCAGTAGTTTGATCACATTTGCTCCAAATGTCCCCTCAGAGCAGAATCAGCTCTTATGACCTTCTAGATGACAAACCCTCCCCTCTTGGTGAAATTAGTTGTTTTCAGGCTTCGAGACACAGGCCTAATACTTTTGTACTTCCTTTCAGGTAATCCATGATCATCAAGAGCAGAATGCCCCATTGGTAGGATGTTACAATGCTTTCATATTCCTAACACAAAGTAACAACTGGGTTCCTGAAAGTAGTTACATTCAGACACCAAAAAGACTCCATATCACAAAACTGGCAATGAATAGCTAGCAGAACTGAGAGAATTAGAGGAAAAAAAACACCTCTTAGAACAATTTTCAGACAGCTGGGATGAGGCTCCACAGGTCAAATAGCAATAAGCCAAGTCACTTATGCCATTATTTTTCAGTCTAAACAGCTGTAGCACAAAGAAACACACAAATTCAGCAGATTACAGATTGCTGGTGGTATTTAATTAGGACAATATATTAAGAAAAGAAGGGCTTGTATTCATATAGTGCTTTTCAGCACCACAGGAAATCTCCAAATGCTTTACGATCAATTAAGTATTTTTGTAGTGCAGTCACTTGTGTAGGAAACATGGCAGTCAGATTGTGTGCAAGGTCCCACAAACACAAAAGTAATACTTACCAGATAATCTGTTTTAATGATGTTGATTGAGGTATCAATGTTGGTCAGAACACCCTGGAAAACTCCCCCATTGTTCTTCGGAGATAGTGCTATGAGATCTTTTTTTCACCTGTGAGGGCACTCCCTGAGTGCTGCATTTAAGTGCCAGCCTAGGTTAAATGCTCAAGTCTCTGGAGAGGCACTTGAACTCCCTACCTTTTGACTCAGACGCGAGTGCTGCCACTGAACCACAGCTATTGGACTTGAGCTCCTTAACAAGGTAAGGGTAAAAACAGTAACCAGTTGACACTGATGGAAAGTGCTTGTCTATGAACGTCTATAGAGAACAGGATCAAACTCAGTTCGGATTCCCTCCAGATCAAATAACCAGCTTCTTTATTTTACTTACTCACGGGATGCAAATGTCGCTAGTGGATAGGGTGCTGGTCAAGTGGGCTGCCTTGTCCTGGATGGTGTCAAGCTTCTGGAGTATTGTTGGAGCTGCACTCATTTGGGCAAGCGGAGAGTGTTTCATCACACTGCTGACTTATGCCTTGAGGATGGGGGACAGTCTTTGGCCATTTAGGAGGTGAGTTACTTGGCACAGAATTTCCGATCTCTGACCTGCCTTTGTAGCTACAGTATTTATATAGCTGGTGCTGTTCAGTTTCTAATCAATGGCAACCCCCAGAATGTTAATGATGGGGGATTCAGAGATGGCAATCCCATTGAATGTCGAGGGGAGATGGTCAGATTCTCTCTTGTTGCAGATGGTTATTGCCTGGCACTTGCAGGCATGCATATTACTTACCACTTATCAGCTAAAGCCTGAAATTTGTCCAGGTCTTGTTGCACGTGAACATGGACTGCTTCAGCAACTGAGGAGTTGCAAATGATACTGAATACTGTGCAATCAACAAGCATCCCCACTTCTGACCACTTATGATGGATAGAAGGTAAGTGATAAAACAGCTGAAGACATGAGCATAGAACAGAACCTTCAACAACTCCTGCAGCAATGCCCTGGGGCTGAGATTATTGGCCTACAACAACCACAATCATCCTCCTTTATGCTAGGTATGACACAAAACAGTGGAATGTTTCCAATCCCCCACTGCCCAACCCCTCCACAATTCCCACTGACTTCAATTTTGCTAGGGCTCCTTGATAAGCCAGTCAAATGCTGGCGTGAGGTCAAGGGTGGTCACTCTCAGCTCACCTCCGATATGCAGGCGCTAGGCTTGTGAATGAAGAGTTCCATTTCAGCAAAGTAGCACACATCAGCCAATGCCAACAGATTGACAGTCTAGCATGTGGGCGCAACTTCAGGAGAAAAAGAAAGAATTGAAAATGAGGTTGGAAAGCGAGGGATACTATCCACAGAGAGACAATTAGATGTAACTCACCATAGTGAGCAAAAATGAAAAGGTCTTCTGAAAAATAAAGAGTTAAGAGTTGAATGGCTCTCTAGTAAAGCAGCAAGTCTTCACTTGGCACTTAAAAATAGATCAAAATTAGAAGCTTGTATCTTGGAAAGCTAACAATAATCCCAAAAAGAAACAAAGATGCCAATGCCAAATGTCCAATACATCTGCCAGTAACATATGAACTAGGAGGAGTAGACCACTCAGCCCCTTGAGCTTGTTCCACCTTTCAATAAGATCATAGCTGATCTGATTTTAACTTCAACTCCACATTCCTGCTTACCGCCAATGCTTATCAAAAATCTATCTACCTCTGCCTTAAAAATATTCAAGGACTTTGCCTTAAATGCCTTTTGAGGAAAAGAATTCCAGAGCCCCACAACCCTCAGAAATAAATTTTCCTAATCTGTCCTAAATAGGTGAACCCTTATTTTGATACAGTGGCCCTGAAATCTAGATCATCCCACAAGAGGAAACATCCACCCTGTCAAGATCCCTCAGGATCTTATACGTTTCAATCAAGTCACCTCTTAAATCTTCTAAACTCCAGAGGATACAAGCCTAGCCTGTCCAGCCTTTCATCATAAGACAACCTGTCCATTCCTGGTATCAAGCTAGTAGACCTTCTCTGAACTGCTTCCAATGCATTTACATTTTTCCTTAAATAAGGAGACCAATACTGTACACAGTACTCCAGGTGTAATCTCACCGATGCCCTCTACAACTGAAGCATAACCTCCCTACTCTTGTATTCAATTCCCCTTGCAATAAACGATAACATTCTATTAGCTTTGCTAATTACTTACTGCATCGGCAAACTAACCTTTTGCGATTCATACATTAGGACACCTAGATCTCTCTGCATCTCAGCTCTGCAATCCATAATGTGCCTCTGTAATATTCATCCTGCCAAAATTGACAATTTCACATTTTCCCCTCATTATACTCCATTTGCCAGATCTTTGCCCACTTAGCTAATCTATTTATATCCTTTTGCAGCTCTTTATCTCCTCTTCACAACTTACTTTCCTACCTATATTTGTGTCATCTGCAAATTTAGCAACCATTCCTTCGATCGCTTTAGAAGAGTTACTGTGCTTAACACGGGAAGGAGACAGAAACACATTCAACACTTTGGTCCCTTCATCCAAATCATTTATGTAAATTGTAAAAGGTTGAGGCCCCAGCACTGTTCCTGCGCAAACCACTTGTCACATCCTTCCAACCAAAAAAAGACCTTTATATGCCTATTCTGTTTCCTGTTAGCTAGCCAATCTTCTATTCATGTCAATATGTTACCCTCTACATGAGCTTTTATCTTCCGCAATAACCTATGAGGCACATCATCAATTGCCTTCTGAAAATCTAAGTACAGTACATCCACTGCTTCCCCTTTATCCACAGCACCTGTTACTTCAAAGAACTCCAATAAATTGGTTAAACATGATTTCCCTTTCACAAAAATATGTTGACTCTGCCTGATTAGCTTGAATTTATCTAAGTGTCCTGTTATAATATATTTAAGAATAGCTTCTAACATTTTCCCTCTGAGAGATGTTAAGCTAATTGGCCTATATTTTCCTGCTTTCTATCTCCCTCCCTTTTTGAGTAAAGGAGTTACATTAACTTTTTCCAATCTAATGGAACCTTCACCGAATCTAATGACATTTGGAAAATTAAAACCAATACATCAAGCAATCTCACTAGCCACTTCTTTTAAAACCCTAGGATGAAATCCAACAGGACCCGAGGACTTGTCAACATGCAGTTCCAACAATTTGCTAAGAACCACTTCCCTGGTGTTTGTAATTTTCTTGAATTCCTCCCTCCCTTCCAATTCCTGATTTATAGATATTTCTGGGATGTTACTTATATTCCTTATGGTGGAGACCAATGAAAAATACCTATTAAATTCATCTGTCATCCCCTTGTTTTCCATTAACTCCCCAAGCTCACTTTCCATAAGACCAACACTAACTTTGTTAACTCCCTTTTTTAAATATCTATAGAAATTCTTACTGTCTTTATATTTCTAGATAGTTTTCTCTTCCACACTAATTTTTCCCTCCTCATTAAACTTTTTAGAATTTTTTTTGCTGTTTTTTAATATTCTGTCCAATCTTCTGACCTGCCACCCACCTTTGCAGAATTATATATTTTCCTTTGTTTGATACTATCTTTAACTTTTTTGGTTAACCACGGATGATGGGTCCTCCCCTTGGAATTTTTCTTTCTTATCGGAATGTATCTATTGTGTATCCTTTAAGGGTCCCCTTAAATGTCTGCCACTGCATCTCTATTGACCAATCACTTAACCTAATTTTCCAATTCACTGCAACAAGCTCTGCTTTCATGCCCTCATAATTACACTTAAAGTTTAAAATACTAGTCTCAGATCCACTCTTCTCTCCCACAAACTGAATGCAAAATTTAATCATATTGTGATCACTGCTACCTAAGGGCGCCTTCACTATAAGGTCATTAATTAATCCTACCTTGTTGCACAATACCAGGTCTAGTATATCCTGCTCCCTGGTTAGCTTCAGAATGTGATCGAAGAAATTACCCAAAAACATCCTAGGTCATCCACACTACCTTTGCCCATCTGATTGTTCCAGTTTATATGTAGATTAAAATCCCCATGATAATCGCCGTACCATTCTGACAAGCTCCCATTGCTTCTACTCTGATACCCCATCCTACCTTGTGATTACTGTTGGTGGACCTGTACACCACTCCCACAAGTGATTTCTTGCCTTTATCATTCCTCATCTCTACCCAAGCTGCTTCTATATCCTGGTTTCCTGAACTTGGGTGTCATGAAGATATTAATGTATAAATTTTGGAAAATATCTTTCTTTTAAAACAGAGGTTTAGTCTGTGGGTATTTCTTAATTGGATTAAATCCAGCTAGTCTGGGTGCTTTGACACATACTAGTTTTGAAATGTAAGAGAGATAGCGTGCATTTGCACTTTTTGAATAGAAGTGGGGTGAAAATTGACACCTTTCTAGCAGCTACCAAGCAATATGTTTATATTACTAATAAAATTGGTATTGTGAAAGGTGTTTTATTGTTAAAAGGTAAAGTTCAAAGAGGTTGTTGATACAATGAGAATTAACGTTCAATGGGGTTGGTAGGTATAACTTCAGTAGTTTTCAGGTGTGCAGGCAGAGGAAATGTAAGATCAAAAGGCAACTGTAAGCCTCCAACTGGCTCCACAGTGAAAAGAACCTCATTCTGAATTTGTAAGGTGAAAATGCTTTGCCTGATGTTTGGTTATGTCTATGGGTTGCTGTTGCCTTAATGGAGATTAGTTTGGGAATTTGTTAAAAAGTATGATAGTTGTAATTTGTAGCCATGTGCACATATATTTTAACCTGTGTAAATTAATAAAATGTTTAATTTAATTTAATGTAAAAACTCAAGAACTAGTGGTCTGATTCCTGAGTTTAGAGTCACATCTCAAACATAATACTTAAAATTATTGGTTATGACAGTTATTTAAAGTTCCCCTCTGGGATATTTTTAAATAACTCCGTTTTACCAACTGCGTTGGTCATAACATTGGGTCATCCCTCTCTATTGTGCTAATGTTGTCTTTAATTAACAAAGCCACCCCTCTACCTTTTCCTGACTTCCTGTCCTTCCCAAAAGTCACAAACGTTTCATTAATCAGGTCTCAATCTATGCCATCCTGCAGCCATGTCTTTCTAATGGTTATTAGATCATATTTATTTACATCTATTTGGTCCATCAGTTCATCTGTTTTGTTTCAAATGCTACCTGCATTCAGATACAGAGTTTTAAATTTTGTCCTTTTATTTTTAGCCTTATCTGTTGGTTTATTCTCAGACTTGTATTCTCTGTCCCTTCCTGTCACCATCTGTTTATCATTTCCCACATTAATTACCTTCCTCTCTTCCCTTGTCTTTACTCCTTGATATACCACATCTTTCCACATTTGATCCCTTGCCCCTATTATTTAGTTTAAAAATCTCTCTACTTCCCTAGTTATGCAATTTGCAAGAACATTCGTGCCAGCTTTGGGTGTAGACCGTCTCAACAGTACAGCCCCCATTTTCCCCAGAACTGGTAGTGTCCCACGAACCGGAACCCACTTCTCCCACAACAGTCTTTGAACCACGCGTTTATCTCTCTAATCCAGAGATTATTACCTTTGAGGTTCTGTTTCTTAACTTGGTGCCTAACTCCTCATACTGACTATGCAGAACCTCTTTCCTTGCCCTGCCTATGTCATTGATATCCACGTGAATCACGATAACTGGGTCCTCCCCCTCACACTGCAAGATCCTCTCCAGCCCTTGTTTAAAGGAAACTGACCTGAAATTTATCATTAAAAAGGATCATAAGTTCACCTTTGTACTGGGAGCAAGCCTGCCTTTTCCAAGAAATCACTTGACCAGCAATGGTACTTGAGGGGTAAGAGCTGTTTGCTTGTTGGCACTGCAATTATTTTATGGAAAAGACGACCGGTCTGAAGGCAAAAGCTAGTGATTTACTTGGTTTTTTTTGAGATCAGTTGGAACTAAACTGAGAAAGTGAAAAGCAGCCCAGCTCTCTCTCACTTTGCCTTGCCGGAAACTGTGTGATTGTCAATATCCAGTTAAGAATCGTATGAGTGGAACTTATCTCTATTTGGAACCAGAGAGGCTGAGACGAGAAGGATTGATCGAGATCTAGTTTCCTCCACACTGAAGCTCCATCAATGAGAACCTCCAGGCCTCTACTAGGACTAACAATCTGTCTTCACGAGGCAACTCCAGATCAGCAGCACTAAAACCCTGCAAACCTTATTCTTTTCATTGATAAAGTCTATTCTTAAAAGTCCATCTCAGCAGAGACCCTGTTTGTCCTTTGTTTGTGCTTGTGTGTGAATGCACATCGCAGAATTGTAAAAGAGATAGTTATATTTCCAAATTACAATTGTGTTAACCAGTTCTCAGCTTTTTTTTAAAAGAAGAAATTTGTTTCTCAATAAATTAATCATTAAGTGTATTGAAAGAAGCCTAGTTAAAGTCTCTTTTATTCTGGGTCTAACAGTAGCGACAGTAAAAAAAATGACCATTTTCATGAGTAAATTAAACTTTTAAAGTAATAGTGCAACCTGCGGAGTAGGGGGGCTAGATAAACTGCGCACTCCTCCCGTACTGGTTGTAACACCCTGAGCAGATATCCCAAACCCTGGCACCCAGGCCGGCAACACAGTCTTCTGGGCCCTCACTCTTTGCTGCAGAGAACAGTGTCAATCCCCCTCACTATGCTATACCCAACTAACACTACATTCCTGTTTGCTCCACCTGCTTGAATGGCTTCCTATACCATGGTCTGCTCATCTACCTTGCAGACCTCGTTTTCGTCCACAAAGGTTGTGAGCACCTCAAACTTGTTTGACAATTACAAAGTCTGATGCTCCTCCACTACTATCTGCTTGATCCCTTTACCTGCCTCACTCGCAGTCAGATCATCCTATCCCTCACTGCTGACTAAAATAGATGATCCTATTGTACAAGGTGTGACTGTCTTTGGGAACAAAGAGTCCAGGTATTTCTCCCCTTCCCTTATGTTGCACAGTGTCTGCAGTTCGGCTTCCAGATCTATAACATGATTTGGTATTCCTCTAGCTGCTTACAATTTTTGCAAATGTGTTTGTCCTGGATCGCCTTGGCATCCAAAAGTTCCCACATTCCACAGTTGCAACATAAGTAACAATGGCAGGACAGGTGTTATGTTATTTATTTATTTTTTTTTGCAAAAATATACTTTATTCATAAATCTTCAACAACATTTCAAACCATTTCAAAATCACCATCACAAAAAATGCAATCAGGTTCAACTTTTACAACATGTATCACAAGGTGCATCAGTACAAACAATGAATATTACAATCATTGCCAGACATTCATTTTGAGCTGTACAACCCGAAGGGCTCTTCACAGTTCCCAGCCCCTCGGTGCACTGTGGCAGAAAGGTCTTAGGCAGCGACCCTTCCCCATTGCGCCTTTGCGGCAGCTACTCCAAGCTTTAGTGCGTCCCTCAGCACGTAGTCCTGGACTTTGGAATGTGCCAGTCTGCAACACTCGGTCGGGGACAACTCTCTGCACTGGAAGACCAGCAAGTTACGGGCAGACCAAAGAGCGTCTTTTACCGAGTTGATGATCCTCCAGCTGCAGTTGATGTTTGTCTCGGTGTGTGTACCTGGGAACAGCACGTAGAGCACAGAGTCCTGTGTCACGGAACTGCTCGGGATGAACCTCGACAGAAACCACTGCATCTCTCTCCAGACCTTCTTTGCAAAGGCACAATCTACAAGCAGGTGAACAACGGTCTCTTCCCCACCACAGCCACCTCGAGGGCAACGTGCCGAGGGGGTGAGATTCCTGGCGTGTAGGAAGGATCTGACGGGGAGGGACTTTCTCACCACCAGCCAAACTACGTCTTAGTGCTTGTTGGAAAGTTCTGGCGATGAGGCATTCTGCCAAATGACTTTGGCAGTCTGCTCGGGGAACCATCCCACCAGGTCCACCCTCTCCTTTTCCCTCAGGGCCTTTAAGACATTACATGCTGACCACTGCCTGATGGACTTGTGGTCAAAGATGTTTCTCTGCATAAATTTTCCCACGAGGGACAAGTGGTATGGCACGGTCCAATTAGTTGGAGCGTTCCACAGCAGCGTGGCCAGACCCATCCTTCGCAACACTGGGGACAGGTAGAACTTCAGCATGTAGTGACACTTGGTGTTTGCATACTGAGGGTCTACGCACCGCTTGATGCAGCCACACACAAAGGTGGCCATCAGTATGAGGGCAATGTTGGGCACGTTTTTTCCCCCTTTATCTAGAGGCTTGTACATTGTGTCCCTGCGGACACGATCCATTTTCGACCTCCAGATAAAGCGGAAGATGGCTCGGGTGATCACCACCACACAGGAATGTGGAATGGGCCAGACATGCGCCACGTACAGCAACAGCGAGAGTGCCTCACACCTGATGACCAGGTTCTTACCCGCAATGGAGAGGGAGCGTCGCTCCCACATGCCCAGTTTCCTTTTCACCATAGACACTCGCTCCTTCCAGTTTCTAATGCATGCCCTGGTCCCTCCGAACCATATCCCCAGCACCTTCAGGCCGTCAGCCCTGACAGTGAAGGGGACAAAGGATCGGTCACCCCAGTTCCCAAAGAACATAGCCTCGCTCTTCCCACAATTTACCTTGGCTCCCGAGGCCAGTTCAAACTGGTCGCAGATGTGGATCAGTCTGCGCACTGACAGGGGATCCAAGCAGAAGACAGCGACATCGTCCATGTACAGGGAGGCTTTGACCTGACTGCCTCCACAGCCTGGGATCGTCACTCCTCTTATGCACGGATCTTTCCTGATGGACTCAGCAAAGGGTTCTATGCAACACATGAAAAGAACAGGCGAGAGAGGACAGCCCTGCCTGACTCCAGATTTAATTGGAAAGCTATTTGACTCCCATCCACTCATTGAGACTGCGCTACTGATGTTAGTGTAGAGCAGTTGGATCCAATTGCAAATTCCCTCCCCAAACCCCATTTTGGAGAGCACATCCACTATGTAGGTGTGTGATATTCTGTCAAAGGCCTTCTCCTGATCCAGGCTGATGAGGCAGGTATCCACACCCCTGTCCTGTACATAGGCAATTGTATCCCTGAGCAGCGCGAGGCTGTCAGAGATCTTCCTGCTCGGCACATTGCAGGTCTGGTCAGGGTGGATCACCAATTCCAGAGCGGATTTGACCCAATTGCCGATGACCTTGGACAGAATCTTATAGTCCACATTCAACAGTGAAATGGGTCGCCAATTTCTAATTTCGTCCCTTTCCCCCTTGTGCTTGTAGATGAGGGTGATAATGCCTTTCCTCATTGATTCTGACATACTGCCGGCCAGGAGCATACTCTCGTACACTTCTAGCAGGTCCGGGCCGATCCAGTCCCACGGAGCCGAATACAACTCCACCAGCAAGCTGTCGCTTCCGGGAGTTTTACTCTTCTCGAAGGACTCAAGGGCCTTAGTCAGTTCGTCAGGAATTAACGGTTTGTCCAGGCTCTCCTGTGTACGGTCGTCTAAGAGCTCCGTGATAGAGGACAGGAAGGACTGGAAGGCCGTGCTGTCTGTGGGCTTCACGTCATACAATCCAGCATAAAAGGATTTGCTAATCCTCAAAATGTCGGACTGTGATGACTTTACTGAGCCATCTTCTTCCTTCAGGCTGCTGATCACAGAGCTCTCTCTGTGTACCTTTTGGAAGAAGAAACGTGAGCACGTCTCGTCCTGCTCCACAGAGTGGACTCTGGAACGGAAGATGATCTTGGAGGCCTCCGAGGCAAAGAGCGAGGCTTGCTGGCTCTTCACCTCTTGGAGTTCCTCCTTGACACCGACCCCCATCGACTGCAGCCGGAGCAGATTCTGCATGTTTTTCTGGAGTCGGGACATTTCCCTCTGTTCCTGTCTAGCTTTCTGGGTGCCTTTGAGGATGAAAAACCTCTTGATGTTTCCCTTGATCGCTTCCCACCAGTGTGTCAGTGACTCAAAGTGGGGTTTCACGGTTCTCCAACCTTTGTAATCCCTCTTGAGCTCCTCAATGTTCTCTGGGGTCAGCAGTTGCACGTTTAGCTTCCATGCCCCCCTGCCCACCCTCTGGTCTTCCTCTAAGTGACAGTCAGCCAGTAGGAGGCAGTGGTCAGAGAAAAACACCAGCTTGACATCGGTGGATCTGACTGCGAATGCATGGGACACAAACAGGAAATCTATCCTGGAACGGACGGACCCGTCAGGCCACGACCAGGTGTATCTACGCTGCGCACCATCTGCAGGGTTGCTGAAGACGTCGTGCAGCTTGGCATCCTTTACTGTTTCCATCAGGGATCTGGACGTAGCGTCCAATCTGCTTTCGGCCCTGCCGGATCGTCCAGCCGCATTGATGATGCAGTTGAAGTCACCGCCCAGAATGACCGGCCTGGAGGTCGCCAGCAGCAGTGGGAGCTGCTGAGAAACCTCCAGCCGCTCAGCCCCTTGTGACGGGGCGTACACGTTAATTAACCAGAGTGGAGCATTCTTGTACATTATGTCTGCTACGAGGAGGTGCCCGCCCACCACCTCCTTAACCTGGGAGATGGTGAAGCTGCCTCCCTGCAGCAGAATCCCCAGTCCGGAGGAACGAGAGTCGTTTCCTCCCAACCAGATCGATGGCCCATGGGACCACCATCGTGACCATTCCCTGTAGGAGCTGAGGTGCGGTATCGCACACTCCTGCAGAAACAACAGGTCAGCTTTGACCTTGGCAAGGTAGTCCAAGGTCACAACACATCGCGTAGTAAATTTAATGCTACGCACATTTATGGATACAATCTTTAAACCCATTTTAAAGCATTTAGTCTCTTACCAAACCTGTTGTCTCTGAGAGTTCCAGACCTTTGGTCTGCTCCTTCATGCTCGTAGTGTGCTCAAATTCTGGCGCATCTGGGGGTCCGTGCAGAGAGCGGGGTTTGAAATGTCCTCTGTTGAAGAAGCTTCTCCAATCCTCTCCCCCTCCGGGGTGTTGCTGCTCCCAGCTTCCCGGAGCTGGGGTGCGCTGAGCGCCTCACTGCTCTCAGATTCCTGGGGCTGTGGTGCACTGGCCTCTTCGGGTTGTGGGCAAAGTTGGGGTGTGCTGGTCTCCCCATTGTCCCCAGTGTTCTGGAGCTTGGGTGTCTCGTCCTCCAACTCCCTAGCATTTTGCCGTTTCTTCTGTCGGCGCCGCCCTGGCCCCTCTTCGTCTGAAGAGCTGCTGCTCTTGTTCTCCGTGTCGGATGGGAGACGCCTCTTGCCTGGGAAGTGGCTTGGTTTCTTCTTAGCCCCTTCTTCCTTTTGGCTCTCTTCACCAGCTGCCACTCCCCCTGCTGCCTCCTCCTCCTCCATTGGTTCGCTCTCCTGAGGAGTGGGAGATTCAGGGGGCAGTGTTGTTGATTGGCCGTCTGTTACCCCAATCTTTTCCTCCACCTTATCTTTCTCTGTGTCTTCCTTTGTCCAGTTGTTCTCCCTGGGGGCCTTGGTGGTTGGAGTGACACGAGGCATTTCTTCTGCTTCCCCATCGTTGGCTTTGGATGCCTGTGCATAAGTACGGCAACGTTTGGGGCAGGTCTTGTAGAGGTTGCAGCACTTAGCCTGTCTTTTGTCTGGTGCCCTTCCTGTTTACAGTTCTTGCAGAGGACGGTGTTGCAGTTGGCCGCCACATGACCAGCCTTGCCGCATGAGTGACAAAGTTTGGGTTGCCCAGCGTAGACAAGGTAGCCACGGCTTTCCCCGATAGCGAATCTGGAAGGAGGGTGGAAGATGGCTCCCTTAACGTCGGTCTTGAGCGTGACCTTAACCTGGCGTTTACATGTCCAGATCCCCAAATCGTCTCTAACCGCGGTGCAGCTCCCAACCTTATCAAAGTACCTGGTAAGGAAGGTGAGCACGTCAGCAACAGGGACGAAGGGGTTGTAAAGATGCACCGTCGCAACCCGGTCTCGTTGCAACGGCAGAGCAAAGAGCGGCTCCGCCGTCAGGATCTTCATTTCTGGCAGGTCTTTCTTTTCCTCAAACACCTTCAGGAGTTTGACGCAAGCTGCCACTTGCTTGAACGTCACATCAAAAAATCCAGTTCTGGGGAAGTCCTGTAGGCAGTAGATCTCCGCAGCTTCGAAACCACATAGCTTGAATAGGATCCTCTTGATGAATAAGGTCCGATCCATAACTGTTCCTTCCTCGCTGCCCTTCACCATGACTCGGATGGTGTTAGGTACCCCATAGTAAGGAGTTTGATTGGTTATAGCCATTGCTCGATGACTTTTCCCTGGCAGAAACACAATCAAGGTCTCTCCCCTGCCAGGTGTTATGTTATTTAGTTAATGTAGTTACTTTCTTAACTAACTTGGAATAATTCCTATGTATCGTACAATTTACTGTGCTTATTAAATGCTAGTACCACCTACAACTAAGAGTTATACCTTTCTTAAATACACAGGTATATGCTTTAGGTATTTATTTTAATTAAAATAATTAAAACAAAATACAGTATTAGTTTTTATTTATAGATTTACCTTAACTTTGGTGCCCTAGGCTAGCTATTAACACACTGTTCCTTACACAAAGCAGTTGCTGGCCAATCGACTTACTAGTTTCCTATGATGTCAGAGTTAGTTTTTAAATCACTCAGTTTCTTCAGCAGCTGAAATGACGCTCCCAGGTAGGAAAGACCGCACTCCAATCCCCAGGCAGTATTTACAGTGCTCCTGACTGCCTCTGTTCTGCTCCCAGGTAGGAGAGTTCACTGTCTTTTTAATAGAAGCCTTCCTTCTACTCACTTTATATCAACATAAAATGGATGAAAGGTTACATTACACAGAAAAGACTGGCGTCAGCTGTAGAGTCCAGGAGCACATTTGGGAAGTGTGAGGGAATATATAATTAAACATTTCCAAATTTTAATTTTAGGTTTCTTGTGAATTGCAAATTACCATTTTTATTCTGCATGTACAAATAGCTACGCAGCAATTAATTTTTTAACAAATCTTATACATGATTAATATGTTTGAATCTGAGCTTTCAGGCAACTAACTGAAAATAAATAGCATAACAGAGATAAGACAACAAAAATAAAAGATATTAAGTGAAACAAGATACAGTTTAGACAGCATCTTGGTATTATTTTTAGTTCAGAAAAAGTTGGGAGAGCTGCAAGTATTGCAGTGCGTCAGTGGCTGTACCCTAGACCATAATCCCACCACATTACCTGCAAATAGAATCAGCAAGTCATTTGTGTCCACTGAATTTTTTTAAAATCAAGGCAATGTGCTGGAAATTTTAGGCAATATGTTAGTTTCCAATTGAAAACTAAGAAACAATCTGCATGTGCAATATTAAAATTAAGAATCGTTTGGTAGTACGGAACTTGAGTATCGCTGAGAAAAGAGACATGTCGAAGCTTTTCGTCTTGCACTCGACAGGTCATTCGCAAGAATACCAAATGTAAAGGGAACAACAATTTATATATCATGAGAAGGGAGTGGTTGGCAAGTGGGCTGATGGGTAGAAGCTTTGCCATGGAGAGACTGATAGTTAACTGCCAAGCTTTGTTTAAATTCAAGCCAGGCAGGTTGACTATGATTGGTCAAGGCTTTGCCCTGGGGAATGAATCAGAGACTGGTTGCTCAATTGAAACAGACACAGTGTGTGTATATGTTCTGTCTGCAAAGAACAGGGCTCTGTGTATTAACGTATGTTTATATGTCTAACACATAAATGCACCACACTGAGCCCAACTGATAATCTTAAAATAGTTGTCAGCGTAACTCTTAGAACACTCAGGATTGTTAAGCAACTGTTGTCCAATCACAGAATCACACCTAATATTGAACACTGTTTTGAGTTTTGCAAGCACAGGCTGGTTGGGCATGGTGAAGGTACCTTGCCTATTGTGAATAGCCAAAGGGACATGCTGTTTGATACCATCTTTGGAACGTACACCTAGATAACTAGCATCACACTGGCACCAAAATTCATACATCACATTACTCATTTGTGTGATAGGCAAAACGTCTTTTTGGCTTGACAGCAGCGTCCTGTTAGTGGCAAACATCACTGGTGTTGCTACTGCATGGTAGCAACTTGAAACAGCTAGCTTCACCTGTTACTCAAATTTTTGAGCTACTTTAACCTTACAGGGTAATCTGAGGTAGACTGGGCATTTTTCAGGACCAAAAGTGGTAGCCTTAGGCCATTCATAAGTTTGCATGATATACAATGAGCAATGGTCTAATCAGGGTAGCCATTATCTCGTAGGATGGCTTTGATGTGTCCTATTTCAGCATCAAGCTTGCACGGTGAGCAACTAACTGAAAATAAAGAGCATAACAGAGATAAGACAACAAAAATAAAAGATAATAACAGTGAAACAAGATACAGTTTAGACAGCATCTTGGTATTATTTGAGTTCCATTTACAAGGCTGTGAATAAGCCCAATCTTTTAGTGCATGGAACTATAGGAATCCCATATATTGACCAGTGAAGGTAGATGGTAGTAGAGAACCCCCTGGCAGATTTCTTAAATAGCACATGAAGGAAAGGGAGCTCATTTGACTGCTCATTTCAAAGGTGAATTTGAGTGCACAATGGAGCCCATTAAGGTGTGTAATTAAATTTTTACGTGCAGCTGCGGATTCATATATAGCAAATGTACCATCTAGGCATCAGAAATATGAAAGGGGTAGGAGGTTAGGTGTCATTCCATCAAAGACATGTTTCTCGTGGAACCCAATAAAGACGTTTGCCAGAGCTGGGCCTAGAGGGGATCCCATGGCAATACCATCTATTTGGGCATGCATGGTGCTCTTAAAACTGAATTCAACTGCACAAGTTACTGAGCTCACAAGTTCAACGAATACTGATTCACAAAATGACAGTGGGTCTAGATCACCATGATATTGTGCTGTATTGCAAATGTCTACGGCTTCCTTGAGCGGTACATGTGTGAATAGGCTAGCAATGTCAAATGAGCACATCAACATGGCTTTGCTGCTGATACACAAGTCCTGTGTGGGCTTTGCAAACATGAAGGAATCATTCACCATGTATGTGGAAAATATGCTCAAAACTGGTTGCAATAACTCGCCAAACCCTTTGGCCAATTCATGTTGTACAGAACCAGTCATAGATAAGATAGGGGATAAAGAGACTTAACTTTTGTGCATCTTGGGCAACCCATACATTCTCAGACACAGGGAGCCAGTGAGGACGAATCCTATCATATAGATTACCTGGCAGCTCATTGAAATTTAGTGCCAGTGTGATGCTAGGTACGTTGGCCATATGTCCCAAAGACTGCGAATCATATCAAACAGCATGTCCCTTCGGCTGTTCGCAACAGGCAAGGTACTGACCTTACCCAACCAGCCCGTGCTTGCAAAACTCACAGTGTCCAACATTAGATGTGATTCCACAATTGGACAACATCTTCTAAACAATCCTGAGTGTTTTGAGAATTACGCTTACAACCAATTTAAGATTATCATTCAGGCTCAAAGTGTGGCGTATTTACGCATGCTATAAGTTACATATATTAATACACTGAGCCTGTTTGCAGATAGAAAGAAGATGTACACACATTGGGTCTGTTTCAACTGAACAAAATAGACGACAGCCATTCTCTGGTTCATTCCCCAGGGTGACACCTTGACCAGAGGTTTGAATTAAAACAAACCATGGCAGTTAACAGTCAGTTCTTATTTCAGATTTCCAGCATCCGCAGTATTTTGCTTTTATCTTGGCAGGTAACTGTCAGTCATCAGTGAAATGGTCCATGGCAACACCTCTACCAACCAGGCCTCCCTTCTTGAAGCATTATTGTTCCCTTTACACTTGGTATTCTTGCGAATGTCCTGACGAGTGCAAGACGAAAAGCTGCATGTTTTTTTTTCAGCATTATTAAAATTGATAAATTAAAATAAAGAATGGAAAACAGGAATTAGAGAAAATGCTAGATTTCATTTCAACCAGCAAAATTAAAAAGGGTACATGACCTCAGTATACATGGCTCGGTATTACTATTACTGACTGAACTCGCTGAGTCCTAAAGAATTGGGAAAGTGGCGGGTAAGGGAACCAACTAGAGGGAAAACCCTACTTGATCCCGTCCATACCAATGCAACTGTCACAGATGCATCTGTGCATGACAGTATTGATAGGAGTGATGACTGCACAGTCCTTATGGAGATAAAGTTCCATCTTCACATTGAGAATATCCTCCATCGTGTTGTGTGGCACTACCACTGTGCTAAACAAAATAGATTTATAACAGTTCTAGAAACTGGGCATTCATGAGGCGCCCTGGGTCATCAGCATCAGCAAAATTGTATTCAACCACAATCTGTGACTCGTCATATTGCCCACTTCACAATTACCATCAAGCCATAAGATCAACCCTAGTACAATGAAGAGTGAAGGACATGCCAGGAGCAGCAAAAGATATACCTAAAAACAGTATCAACCTGGTGAAGCTACGACATGGGGCCACTTACATGCCAAACAGTGGAAGCAGCATGCAACAGACAGAGAGAGCCAAGCGATCCCACAGCCAACAGATCAGATCAGATCCAAAATCTCCAAAGCCCTGCCACATCCAGTTGCGAATGGCGGAGACCAATTAAACAACTCACTGGAGGAGGCTGCTCCACAAATGTCCCCATTCACAATGATGGAGGAGCCCAGCAAATCAATGCAAAAAACAAGGCTGAAGCATTCCAACCCAGCCTCCTCCAGAGATCCCCAGCATCACAGGTGCTGGTCTTTAGCCAATACGATTCACTCCACATGGCATCAAGAAATGGCTGAAAGCACTGCAAAAGCCATGGGCCCTGACAACATTCCAGCAATAGTACTGAAGATTTGTGCTCCAGAACAAGCCGCGCCCCTTGCCAAGCTGTTCCAGTACAGCTACAACACTAGCGTCTACTCGACAATGTGGAAAATGGCCCATGTATGCCTTGTCCACAAAAAGTAGGACAAATCCAACCCAGCCAATTAGCATCCCATCAATCTACTCTTGATCATCTGCTAAGTGACCCAAGGGAGCATCAACAGCGCTATCATGTGGCAGTTACTCTACAATAACCTGCTCACTGATGTTCAGTTTATTTTCCGCCAGGGCCACTATGCTCCTGAGCTCATTACAGCCTTGGTCCAAACATGGACAAAAGAGCTGTGAGATGAAAGTGACTGCCCTTGAAATCAGGGCAGCATTTTGATCAATTGTGCCATCATAGAGTTCTGGCAAAACTGAAGTCAATGGGAATTGAGGGGAAATTCTCAGCTGGTTGGAGTCGTATCTAGCACAAAGGAAGATGGTTGTGGTTGTTGGAGGTGAATTCCCTCACTTAGAGGATTTTGCACTTTACAGCCTTCTGGATTTAAGATTAAGTTCAACTTCAGATCTCTCTCCTCCATCCTCACCCCTTTTTGATCCCTGATTTTAAATATTTATTTTTAAATTTTTATGTATATATTTTTCCCACCTATTTCTATTATTTTTAATAATATTATTTTAATAATATTTCCATTCATTGTTTTATCCCCACATTTTAGCCTAGTTCAATCTTTTTTCCCCACACCGTGCCTTCCCCCCACCACACCCCCACTAGGGCCATCTGTCACTTGCTCATCCTGCTTTCTACACTTAATGTCGTCATTAGCACCTCCTTTAGCCAGTATCACCACCATGAACACTCCTTTGACCTTTTGTTTATGACATCTTTTGCAATCTCTCCTTTGCCTCCACCTATCGCTGGCCTTTTTTCCAGCTTCACTTGTCCTACCCACCTTAAACAGTACATATTTCACCACATTTCTACTTCTCTTTAGTTCTGAAGAAGTCATATGGACTCGAAAAATTAGCTTTGTCTTTCTCTCCACAGATGCTGTCAGACCTGCTGAGTTTTTCCAGCAATTTTAGATTTTGTTTCAGATTTCTAGCATCCACAGTATTTTGCTTTTATCTTAATTTTAAAGAGTCTTTTGAGGAGGATTTCAGGAAAGAGACAGAGGCATTTTGAGAGGAAATTCCAAAATGCAGGATCAACACAGCTGAAGCAGAATTACTTATGATGCAGTGAATCATAGAATAACAGTATAGTAGGAGGCCATTCAGCTCAGTCTGTGTTAGTTCTTTTGAAGAGCAATCCAGTTCATCCTCTGAAGGATCAGAAGAGGCGAGCTGGAGGAACACAGACTTTTGCCATAAAGAGAATTTGTCATATTGGATTAAGTGATAAGTAGCAAATAAAATTAATAATCTGACAGTAAGGGAACATCTTGAGCAGAGTGATCATAATATGATGGAATTTGATATCAGCTTTGAGAGGATGAAGGGAGAGTCAAATACCAAGGTTTCAAATTTAAATACGGTACACTTCAAAGAGATGCAAAATAAATTGACTACAGTA
The DNA here is from genome assembly GCF_017639515.1 of Carcharodon carcharias. NCBI lineage: Eukaryota > Metazoa > Chordata > Chondrichthyes > Lamniformes > Lamnidae > Carcharodon > Carcharodon carcharias. Next base: position 101,374,581 of record NC_054482.1, on the reverse strand, counting down.
AACTGTACTGAACTGATAATAGCGAAACCTGCAGATTTGAGTGTTCAAATGGGCCTCCTTAGCATGCCTGCAACCTTTGACATGGCTGACCATTCAATTCTGCTTCAATGTCTCTCCACCACCCAGGTAGGTGGGAATTCAATCACCTGGCTCCAATCTTACCTATCCAGTTGTAACCAGAGCAATGGATTCTCTATCCACACCTGCACCATTACCTTTGGTGTCACCAAGGGTCTATATTTTTGACCTCCTATTTGTATTTTTAAATTCTGCAATATGTTTTCTGCAGATTTTAAATGAGATGCCATTTTTCTTAAGAGCCATCCTTTATGATGCAAAATTAGCAGAGTTCCTCATAAGTATTAAACAGCTATATTAGAAAACTAAACAAACTGGTTTTGCAGCTGCTGAGATTCGCCTGCATTGGCCATATTCAGAAAAACAACAGCAATGACAGCCTAATTAAAGCACAATTAAAATAATCAACTGCAGGTAGAACAGCAGCATTTCACCTACTTTATAACATTAAATGTCATAAATTTCAACAACCCGACCAACTTCTCTCAACACAAAACAATTTGTGTGACTATGAACGCAAAATAAAAGCATGATGCAGCCAGGAGACAAGTGTTGACAGATTTGTCAAACTACCTCCTCCAAATACTTCTGCAAGTCTCAACTTAGATAAAGCCATCTTAAATCCCTCTTCCCTATCTCCTCCACCCCAGCTACAATGTGCAAGGGGTTCATGGGCTTCCTCAGTAAAATTGAAGCCATCCAATCAGGTGCTCCTGTCACTTCCCTCCCTTCCACAACCCACTGAGTTAAACTTCCTCCAAGATTACCCTACTCCCAGCCTAGCCCTAAACTTGATCTTTCTCTAGCTTTTCCTCTCATCATCTCTCCTGCCCTGTTCAAGCTCATTTTGTCCGTGAGACCCACCTTCTGCTTCTATAACCCCATTCCGACTCAATTGCTGACCACCCAACAGCCAATCCCAGCTACTATGCTTGCTAATATTGTCAAAGATACTTACTCTTCAGGTACCCTTCAACTTCAAATTTGCCATCAGCACCCATCTCCTCAAAAAAAACCCAACCATTGATTCCTCCATCCTTGCAAGTTGCTGCAATCACCAACCTCCCTTTCTTCTCCAAAGTCCCTGAATGAGTCAGCACCTCCCAAACCTGTGTCCATCCTTTTTATTCTATTTCTTTCATGAGGACGTCATCAACTAGGCCAGCATTGGTTGCCCATCCCTAATTGCTCAAGGTGGTGGTGGTGAGCTGCCTTCTTGAACCGCTCAAGACCACTTGGTGCAGGTACTCCCACGATGCTATTTGGAAGGGAGTTCCAGATACAGAGAGTGAACAGCGATATAGGTTCAAGTCAGGATGAAGTGTAGCTTGGAGGGGAACGTGCAGTTGGTGGTGTTCCCATGCATCTGCTGTCCTTATCCTTCCAGGTGGTAAAAGTTGCAGATTTGGAAGGTGGGGAGGCTGCAGAAGGATTTGGACAGGTTAGGAGAATGGGCAAAGAAGTGGCAGATGGAATACAATGTGGGCAAGTGTGAGGTTATGCGCTTTGGTAGGAAGAATAGAGGCATAGACTATTTTCTAAATGGGGACAGAATTCAGAAATCTGCAGTGCAAAGGGACTTGGGAGTCCTAGTCCAGGATTCTCTTAAGGTTAACTTGCAGGTTGAGTCGGTAGTTAGGAAGGCAAATGCAATGTTGGCATTTATTTCGAATATAAAAGCAGGGATGTGCTGCTGAGGCTTAAAAAGGCTCTGGTCAGACCGCATTTAGAATATTGTGAGCAATTTTGGGCCCCGTATGTCAGGAAGGATGTGCTGGCCCTGGAGAGGGTCCAGAGGAGGTTCATGAGAATGATCCCAGGAATGAAAGGCTTAACATGAGGAATGTTTGAGGACTCTGGATGTATACTTGATGGAGTTTAGAAGGACGAGGGGGTATCTGACTGAAACTTACAGAATACTGAAAGGCCTGGATAGAGTGGACGTGGGGAAGATGTTTCCATTAGTAGGAGAGACTACTCTGAGGCTGTGCCCTCGGGTCCTAAAGGGAAGACCTTTTAGAACAGATGAGGAGAAACCTCTTTAGCCAGAAAGTGGTGAATCTGTGGAATTCATTGCCACAGAAGGCTGTGGAGGCCAGGTCATTGAGTGTATTTAAGACCGAGATAGATAGGTTCTTGATTGGTAAGGGGATCAAAGGTTACTGGGAGAAGGCAGGAGAATGAGGTTGAGAAACTTATCAGCCATGATTGAATGGCGGAGAAGACTCCATGGGCTGAATGGCCTAATTTCTGCTCCTGTGTCTTATGGTACGGTTAGATTCTCTCGTTTGGAGATTGTCGTTGCCTGGCAATTGTGGGGTGGGAATGTTATTTTTGATTTATCAGCCCAAGCCTGGATATTGTCCAGGTCTTGCTGCATACAGAAACAGAATGTTTCAATTTCTGAGGAGTTGTAAATGGTGAACATTGTGAAATCATCAGTGAATGTCCCCACTTCTGGCCTTATGATGGAGGGAAGGTCATTGATGCAGCAGCTGAAGATGGTTGGGCCAAGGGCATGACCCTGAGGAGCTCCTGCGCTGTCCTGGGAACAAGATAATTTGCCTCCAACAACCAAAATCATTATCTCTGTGCTAGGTATGACTCCAACCAGTAGGGCGTTTTTGCCCCAATTCCCACTGACTCCAGTTTTCCAGGGCTCCTTGTCGCCTCACTCAGTCAAATCTGCTTTGATGTCAAGGGCAGTCACTCTCGCCTCCTCTCAAGTTCAACTTTTGTCCATTTTAGAGCAAGGCCCTAATGAGCCCAGGAGCCAAGTGGCCCTGGCGGAACCCAAACTGAGCATCAGTCAGCAGCTAAGTGCCACCTGAAAGCACATTCCATCACTTTGATTATGATCAAGACGAGACTAATCAGGCAGTAATTAGTCAAATTGAACTTCTCCTGCTTTTTGTGGATAGGACATAGCTGGGCAACTTTCTACATTGTCCAATAGATGCCAATTATGTAGTTGTACTGAAACAGTTTGGCCGGACGGACAGCTTGTTCCGGAGCGCAAGTCTTCAGTACTTTTGCAGGAATGTTGTCAAAGCCCATAGCCTTTAGCGTATCCAGTTCCTTCAGCCTTTACTTGATATCACAGGCAGTGAAACAAATTGAAAATTGGCACGCAATGCTGGGGGCCTCAGGAGGAGGCCAAGATGGATCATCCACTTGACACTTCTGGCTGAAGATGATTGCAAATGCTTCATCTTTGTCTTTTGCAATGTTATAAGACTCCCCCATCATTGATGGAATGTTTGTGGAGCCTCCTCCTCCTGTTAGCTGCTTAATAGTCCACCACCATTCATCACTGGATGTTGCAAAACTGAAGAGCTTCGAATGTCCCAGAAATCCTTCAACCAGGTTTCTGCTCCTGTGACAGTGCCCCAACTGCCCTTATCAAAATCCTCATATGTTTTGACCTGTTAGCAGTCATAAGAATGGTTGACCACACCATCCACCTTCACCTACCCACTGTGGTCCAGCTGGGTGGAATTGCACTCACCTGATTCAATCATTATCTGTCCAATCATGGCCAGACAATCACTTGCAATAGCTTCTCTTCCTGATTATTTCTGATGTCTGCCAGGGATCTATCCCTGTACTCCTCCTATTTCTCATCAACATGCTGCAGCTCAGCGACATCATCTGAAAACAGTATCAGTTTCCACGAATGCTGTCGACACCACCTCTACCTCACCACCACCTCTCTCAACCCCCCCACCGAGTCTCTAAACTGTCAGATTAGTTGGTAAACATCCAGTACTGACAGAATAGAAATTTCCTCCAGTTAAATATTGGAAAGGCTGAAGGCATTGTCTTCATTGCCTATCACAAACTCTGTTCCCTAGCTACCAATTCTCTCTGCTCCTGGCAACTGCCTGAGTCTGATCCAGCCTGCAGCCTTGTGTCATATCTGACCCCATGGTGAGCTCCTGACGAAACATCCATGGCATCACTAAGACGTCCTATTTTTATCACTGTAACATCACCCATTGCCCCTACCTCAACCAACTGCTGCTTAAACCCTCATTATTCAGACAATCGATCTCTTATGATCTACCCGTCCTAAATTTGAGGTAATCCAAAACTCTGCTGCCCGTGCCCTAACTAGCATTAAATGGGGAGGCGGTAGCAAAGTGGTATTGTCACTGGACTAGTATTCCAGAGACCCAGGGTAATGCTCTGGGGACCTGGGTTCAAACCCTACCACAGCAGATGGTGAAATTTGAATTCAATAAAAGCCTGGAATTAAAAGTCTGATGATGGCCACAAAAACATCGTCGATTGTCAGAACAACCCATCTGGTTCACTAATGTCTGCTGTCCTTACCTGGTCTGGTCTACATGTGACTCCAGACCCACAGCAATGTGATTGACTCTTAAATGCCCTCTGAACAAAGGCAACTAGGGATGGGCAATAAAGGCTGGCCTAGCCAACAACGCCCACATCCCACGAACGAATAGAAAAAAAACATTCACTTATCACCCCTGTGCTTACTGACCCAGTTCGGTAATGCCTCGATTTTAAAATTCTAATCCTTTATCCAAATCCATCCATGGCCTTGCCCCTCCCTATCACTGTAATCTCCTCCATCTAATTTTTGAACATCTCTGACTTTAAATCACTCTACCATTAATAGCTGTATCTTCAGACATTAAAGTCCTAATCACTGAATTCTCTCGCTAAATATCTGTCTCTTTCCTCTTTTAAGACATTCCTGAAAACCTACCAAGTTTTTGGCCGCTGTCTTAATGTCTCCTTATGCGGCTCAATGTCAAATTTTGTTCTATAATGTTCCTGTGAAGTGCCTGGAGATGTTTTATTATGTTAAAGGTGTTTTATAAATACAAGTTGTTACGATTGCTGTTACATATTTTAATCATTTGTTTTTAAAGCCACTGGTACTTATAAAAATGAAGTTCCCAACTGTGTTTAAAAGAAAGTATTTCATTTAAAAACAGTGGCTGTCTGAATGTTGCTTCAAAAATCTGAAAAAACAGTACAATCTGAAATGCGTGAAGAGAAGGCAAATTAGCAAGAACAAAGGCAATGTGCTTACCATGCTTGTGAATAGTAATTATATATGAATTTATATCAATTTGAATGTCAGCCTTAATTAATGAACGCTTAAGCAGTGAAGAATTCATTTTTTTCTCATTTGACTAACCATTGCATTAAACTTTAAAAGGTCCATTGAATATTGGAACATTATAAGGGAAGTTATGGTAAAGATTCCTAATATGAATTAAATTTTCCCTACCAACACAAAGATATTATGCAGCACAATATCTTGGATCAACACGTTGCCCAGATTTTGTCTTCAGCGGTGAAAGAAAGGCTCTTATCGTTGACGTCGCTGACAACTGCTCACAGCCATTTTGCAGGTTTCACAGCAGATTTTCACTAATCGGGTGTCTTTTCCAGCGTGGCATCCTCTACAGAGCATTTGTGGCATCTGAACAGGTCATGCAACCAATCAGACTGAAGTACCCTCATTCAGGCACGCAGTGTCCAAACCAGGAGGTACAAAGCAGAAAATATGAAGTCGATATAAATGATGCAGAGCAAATAAAATAAAGATTTGGAAATGCAGATGGAATTAAGTGAAGCAGAGATCAACATAAAGAGTTTTTTTTTAAAAAGCTACGTTTATTTTCTTTTAAAGGAATGAAACTTTCACAAAACTAATTTTTCAGGGACAGAAAGGTTGCTCAGATATAATTATCACATTATATTATTATAATGTCACTTTCTCCTAAATGCACTAACACTAACTTTAACAGTTCTCTTTAGTACAGAACTAGTGGATAAATAACCCAAATTATTTATGAGTTCAGTGCCAAGTCTATCAGCGAGGGCTGCAACTTTTACACCCCAAGGATAAGCAGGGTATCTCTGACAGCACCTTCTGGATTTCCACACTTAATTGCACATTTATGGATTCCAGTAATTGCTGTCAGATTTACCCTGTAATAACAGTGAGCACTGATGGCCTCTTACAACAAAATCCAGGTCATTCTTAATTAGCCTGCAATTCCCAAAAGCCATGTTTCTGATTTGCTCATTGCAGCAATGCCAAAGGGAAACAAAGAAAAACTTCCCTGCAAAATAATTCCCAAGGACTCAAAACTTTGTCCATCTCCAAACAATTCACTGTAGAATGATGTCCTTTGATGCAGTATAGTGACTGGTATATGAAGGCTGCCAGATAGAAAAATGAAAGGATATTCTAATGTGTGGTGCATTGAGAGCAGCCGGGTTACAGAGAGAAGCCATCTAAATGCTGATAATTACTTTTAAATGCTGCTTTCAATGTGAAATGTGTTTGGAGGTTTTGAAAGAGTAAATAAGTGGAAACTTCCCACTGGCAAAAGGGTCAGTATCTACAGGAAACATGAGTTTTCCTAATTGGCAAAAGAACTAGAGAGTAGACGACAAATGTATTTATGCATCAAGTCATTATGATCTGGAATGCACATCCTGAAAGGGTGATGTAAGCTGCTCCACTGGTAACTCCTAAAAATGAATTGGATATATACTTAAATAAAAAGACTTTAAAAGAAAGACATATTAATAAAGTGCCTTTCATGATCTCAAGACATCATAAAGGTCTTTACAGCCCATGAAGAGCTTTTGAATTGTAGTTGCTATTATAAGAAGGAAATGTGGCAGCCAATTTGCGCACAGCAAGCTCCTACAAATAGTAATGTGATAAATGAGCAGATAACATGTTTTGGTGATGTTCATAAAAATTGATACTGTCCAGGACACCAGGGACAGGGTAACTCCATTACTCCTCTTTGAAATGGTGTCATGGGATCTTTTCCATTCACCTGAGTGTGCAGGCTGGGCTCAGTTTAATATCTCACCCAAAAAGACTGCATCTCTGAGTGAAGCACTCCCTCAGTGCTGCACTGGAGGGTCACCTTCATTTTTGTTCTCAAGTCTCTGGAGTGAGGCTGGCACTCACAACCTTGTAACTCAGAGGCAAGAGGGCTGCCAAGTGAGAAGGGGAGTAGGACAAATTAGAAAAGCTCTTTCAAAGCACGAGCACAGGCATGATGGGTCAAATGGCCTTTTTCTACGTTGTGTCTATATATTGTATCCATTCCTTTATAGTTTTGGACTCCACAACCCTCCTAGCAAAAGCCCCAAAGATGTTCTCAATATTCACACTGTAAATAAAAATAAAAGATAATTTATTTTTAAAGTTTTAAAAAGTAGTTCTAACAACAAAACTTTAAATAATTCAAGTCAGAACCCTCGAGCAAATAAGCACACAAGGACTATTTTAAACCTTGCGCTCATGAACTGTGGTATATTTGAATTTATAAATCATGCAAATTTGTGGTTTGAGGGCTTTGGTATCTTGCTGGGACAAGGTTTCTCCCCTGATATTCCCTTCAGTCTGAATTCTGGTACATTTAACTTGATCTTGCTATGTCAGATCTATGTCAGGTGCTGGAGGCACATGAAAACAGTTGAAGTGTTAACAATAATAAAATATCTTGGGGGTTAGGAAACAGCAATTTGTGGCAGAACAGCCTGCCATAATAAACAGTCATCACCTCAAATATAGCTAAGTCATTCCTAAGGCAAAATATTTTATGTTAATCTTGAACAAAAATACGCATTATAACCATTATTTTCTACCTTATCACCTGCATTTAATGGAATCTGGGTACTTCAAATTTATTCCTTTTGTCTCTTTTATTTAGCATCATGGGTCATAACATCTAAGGCACAGGAGTATGCTAATAGATAATTTTTGTTTTGAAGCTTTTAATACACACCATAAGCACAAAAGATCACAACTGACCACAGGAAACAGTATCTTTTTAAGGTCTAAGTACAATTATTTGAAAAGTCATGAAGTTATTGTTTCTCTACATTGTTATTTTACAAGTACCTTAAGACTGTGTAACATCAGGTTTTACACTGGGCTACGAAGTGTTGTACTTGGTTCAAAACTTTACCTTGAAAGCACTTTGACAGCCAACAAAAGAAACAAAATGTTAATTGCAGGTGTATCACAAAACAAGGGCTTCCATGATGCAGTCAAGACTGGATCCATTCAGATAATCATCTCATTGTGTCACGTTCATAAACAGGACAGAAGGAATGGTTCTCAAAGTAGTCCATACAATTTGCAGCTATAAATCACTCTGAAATATAAAATATTCTGTTCAGATGTGGGTGCAAAGTAGTCTGGATAAGCTAATAATTTCTTTGCAAATGGTTTCCCCACAATCTGGTTACAGCCCACCAATTAAGGTCTTACATCTCACATAGAATCACAACAGAGACCAGCTATTCAGCTCATCATACCTGTGCCGATTCCTTGAAAGGGTTATCCAATTAGCCCCAATCCCCAACTCTTTCCCACAGACGTGCAATTTTTCCTTTCAAGAATTTATCTAAGTCCTTTCTCCAAAAACGACACTTTTCAAAAAAAGAACAATATTGTAGCCAACACCTCAACATCAGCCTTATGGAAGAAAAAGATTAACCAGCGATCCATCTCAATGCTGTTTATGATATCTTGCTATATGAAAAAATGGCTATCGCTTTCAACTACATGACACAGTGATTGTATGTTAAAGTACACTAATTAAATTATGTGGTGCCAAGCAGCGGGTTTGTGGAGGAATGCATATTTTCCATGCCAGGAGAGTCGAAAGGAGCCCTTAACTACTAATTTTCTATCTTGGACCTTTTCTGAGAAAAATGGTTTTGTGTCTATTTTTGATCAATAGAATATCATAGTCCTCATGACAACTGAGAGGAAGAAATTGCTTAATACAGTCCACAATTAAGCGTCTTGAAAGTTCCATTTTGTACCTCAATCACATCAGATTATATTATGTAGCTCACTCAGACTAATAGCTTCAATATCACCTCTTTATTCTTACACTCTAGCGTTCCTCTCCAAATTTTTACTGCCTTAAGCAAAAAGGTTTGTAAGTCCAAGAGCCAACTAACCACAAATTTTCTTAAACAAATTTTACTGATGAATAAATTCAAAACTAGGATAATAGTTTACATTCTGCACTATACAACTTGTAAATTGTAACACAGTAATTCCAATTTTTCAAAACAGCACAAAATCATAGAATGGTTACAGCACAGAAAGAGGCCATTTGTCCCATCAAGTCTGTGCTAGCTCTCTGCAAGAGCAATTTAGCTATTTTTACTCCCCTGCCTTTTGCCCATACCCCTGTAACCTGCCTCGCACCAACCCCCAACTCAGATGCTATCGGATTCCCTTCTAAGACACAATTGAATCTGCCTCCACTTCAAACTCAGGCAGTGCATTCTAGATCATTCATTAAAAAAAGGTTTTTCCTCATGTCACTTTTGGTTCTTTTGCCAATCACGTTAAGTCTGTGTCCTCTGGTACCTTCTCTTCTACAATTAGCAAATATTATTTCTAACTGCTCTGTCTAGATCCCTCATGATTTTGAACACTCCTATCAAATCATCTCTCAACCTTCTCTTCTCCAAGGAGAAAAACTCCAGCTTGACTATTCAAATCTCCCCAACTTCTACCCTCCATAAAGTGAAGATCTTCCAAACCTCAAGTACCTGCATCCTAACTCGTAACTGGTCCAGTTCAGCTATCACCCATGCTCGCTGACCTACACTGGTTCCAGCAACGCCTTGATTTTTAAAATTCTCATTTAACTTCCCCCAGAGGCCTCGCCCCTAACTACCTCCACAATTTCCTCCAGTCCTTACAATCTTCCAAGACAACTACACTCCTCCAATTCTGGCCTCTTATGCATCCTCAATTTTAAGTGTTCCATCGTTGGCGGCTTTGTCTTCAACTGTGATACCCTAAGTTCTGGAATTCCTACCCTAAACCCTTCCTCTGTATCTTTATTCCTCCTTTAAGGCATTCCTTAAAACCTTTTTGGTGAAGCTTTTGGTCATTTGTCCCAATATCTTTATGAGCCATCAACTCAAATTTTGTTTGATAAAACTCATATAAAGTGCCTTGGGACATTTTAACCATGTTAAAAGCACTATATAAATGCAAGTTGTTTTTGTGGTTGTGATATATCCATTCAACCTAACTTGTGACCTCTTGGTGTAATCAAGGAAATATCACTTCTTTGCAGACTTTGCCTCAGATATGGAGAACAAAACTGTGCACAGTGCCTCCGTATGTGTCATCAGAGCCCTATGCTATTGTAGCAAAACTTCCTCATTCTTGCAATACAATCCTCTGCAATAAAAGCCAACATGCAATATTCCTTCCTAATTGTTTGCTGTGCCTGCATGCTAACTTTGTGTTCCTTGGTAAACTGAGAGGAGGACACAGAGAGGCAGATTAAGTGACTGGGCAACAAGATGGCAGATGGAGTGTAATATGGGGAAGTGTGAAGTTATTCACTTTGGTTGTAAGAATAGAAATGCAGAAATTTTTTTGAAGGTATAAAACTTGCAATGCTGCTTTCAAAGAGATTTGGGTGTGTTCATACAAGGAATGCAGAAAGCTCGCAGGCAGGTACAGCAAGCAATTAGGAATGTAAATGGCACGTTAGGAGGTTATGGAAGGGGTCATCAAGGGGCACTTGCTTAGCAATAATCGGCTCACTGATGCCCAGTTTGGCTTCCGCCAGGGCCACTCAGCTCCTGACCTCATTACAGCCTTGGTTCAAACATGGACAAAAGAGCTGAACTCCCAAGGTGAGGTGAGTGTGACTGCCCTTAACATCAAGGCCGCATTTGACCAAGCGTGGCATCAAAGAGCCCTAGCAAAACTGGAGTTAATGTGAATCAGGGGGAAAACTCTCCACTGGTTGGAGTCATTCCTAGCACAAAGGAAGATGGTTGTGGTTGTTGGAGGTCAGTCATCTCAACTCCAGGACTTCATTGCAGGAGCTTCTCAGGGAGGTGCCCTCAGCGCAATCAACTTCAGCTGCTTCATCAATGACCTTCCTTCCATCATAAGGCTAGGGGTGGGGGATATTCGCTGATGATTGCAAGATGTTCAGCACCATTCGCGACTCCTCAGATACTGAAGCAGTCCATGTCCAAATGCAGCCAGACCTGGACAATATCCAGGTTTGGGCTGACAACTGGCAAGTAACATTTGCACCACAAAGTGCAAATGACCATCTCCAACAAGAGAGAATCTAACCATCGCCCCTTGACATTTAATGGCATTACCATCATTGAGTCCCCCACTATCAACATCCTGGGGGTTACCAGTGACCAGAAACTGAGCTGGACTAGCCATAAATACAGTGGCTACAAGAACAGTTCAGAGGTTAGGAATCCTACGACAAGTAACTCGTCTCCTGACTCCCCAGAGCCTGTCCACCATCTACAAGGCACAATTCAGGAGTGTGATGGAATACGCCTCATTTGCCTGGATGAGTGCAGCTCCTACAACACTGAAGAAGCTGGACAGTGTCAAGGACAAAGCAGCCCATTTGATTAGCACCACATCCACAAACGTTCACTTCCTCCACCACCGACATACAGTTGCAACAGTGTACACCATCTACAAGATGCACTTCAGGAATTCACGAAAGCTGAGACAGCACCTTCCAAACCCATGACCATTACTACCTAGAAGGACAAGGGCAACAGATAGATGGGAACACCACCACCTAGAAGTTCCCCTCCAAGTCACTCACCATCCTGACTTGGAAATCTATCGCCCGTTCCTTCACTGTCACTGGGTCAAAATCCTGGAACTCCCTTTCTAACAGCTCTGTGGGTGTACCTACATTACATGGACTACAGCAGTTCAAGAAGGCAGCTCACCACCACATTCTCAAGGGCAACTAGGGATGAGCAATAAATGTTGGCCCAGCCAGCAAAGTCCATATCCTATGAATGAATTAAAAAAAGGCCTTATAGCAAGGGAATTGGACTATAGGAAGTCTTACTATAATTGTACAGGATTTTGGTGAGATCAAATCTGCAATGTGTGTACAGTTTTGGTCTCCATATTTAAGTGAGGACATTGGAGGCAATATAGAGATAGTTCACTAAATTGGTCCCTGGGATGAGGGGGTTATCCTATCATAAGGCTGAATAAACTGGGTATATATTCCCTGGAGTTTAGAAGAATGAAAGGTGATCTCATTGAAACATTCAAGATTCTGAAGAGGCCTGATGGGGTAGATGCCATGAGATTGTTTCCTCTAGCTGGGGAAAAACAAAAACATGGGGACTCTGTTTGAGAATAAGGGGTGAATCCTTTAGGACTAAGACGAGGAGAAATTACTTCACTCAAAGGGTTGCGAATCTTTGGAATTCTCAACCCAACGGTTGTTGATGCTCCATCTTTGAATACATTTAAGGCTGGTATAGAGAGATTTTTGGTGTTTCAGGGAATCAAGGGATATGGGGAGCAGGAGGAAAAGTGGACTTGAAGCCCAAGATCAGCCATGATCGTATTTAAAAGCAGGGCAGGCTTGATAAGCCATATGGTCTCCTCTTCTCCTGTTTCTTGTGTCTTGTACAAGTATACCCAAGACACTCTGATAACAAGAATTAAAATATTCTGCATTTTTTTTAAAAAAAGGTGTGAAACTTCTAAATGTCAATATTCAAGTAAATAGCTGCATATTTCCTCACATCATATTCCATTTATCACTTTTCTGTCCAATCATTTAACTTGTATATATTTTTGGAGACTCTGTGTCCTCTTCACAACGTACATTCCCACCTAGCTTTGTATCACCAGCAAACTTAGATGCATCACTCTTGGTCTCTCATCTATGTCATGAATATAGATTGTAAATAGCTAAGGCCCCAGCACAGACCCTTGCCAACTTGAAATCTTTTTATTATTCATTCATAGGATGTGGGTATTGCTGGCTAGGCCAGCATTCATTGCCCATTCCTAATTACCCTTGAGAAGGTGGTGATGTGCTGCCTTCTTGAACCGCTGCACTCCATGTGTTGTAGGAACACCCACAGCACTGTTATGAAGGGAGTTCCAGGATTGTGACCCAGCAACAGTCAAAGAACAGTGATATAGCTCCAAGTCAGGATAGCGAGAGACTTGGCAGGGAACTTGCAGGTGGTGATGTTCTCACTCATCTCACACATTCTTGCCCATCTTGGTGGTAGAGGTCATGAGTTTGGAAGGTGCTGTTGAAGGAGTCTTGGTGAGTTGCTGCAATGCATCTTGTAGATGGTACACACTATGCGTCGATGGTGGTGGGAGTGAATGTTGAAGGTGGTAGATGGGGTGCCAATCAAGCGGACTGCTTTGTCCTGGATGCTTAAAATGCCCCGTTTATCCTTACTTGCTGCTTCCTGTCCATTAGCCAATCCTCCATCCATGCTGATATATTACCCCCAACTCCATAAACCCTTATCTTGCCTATTAACCTTTTGTGTGGCACCATGTCAAATACCTTTTGGAAATCCAAATACGCTTCATCTGTTGTATCTTTATGTACCCTAATAGTTATATCCTCAAAAACCTCTAAACAATTTGTCAAATAAAATTTTTCTTTTGTAAAACCATGCTGGCTTGTAACAATCATACTATATTTTTCTAAGTGCATTGTTAATACTTCCTTAATAATGGATTCCAAAATTTCCCCAACAAATTATGTTCTCTCTTCCTCCTTTCCTAAATTGCAGAATTACATTTTCTAACTTCCAATCCACAGGGACTGTTCTCAAAACTAAGGAATTTTGGAAAATCATAACTAGTGCATCCATTATCTCTGCAGCTACCTCTTTTAGAACACTAGGACATCACCTTTTAGTTCGTTCAGTTTCCCCAATACTTTTTCCCTACTGATATTAATTAATTTATGTTCCTCACTTTTATTAGCCCCTTGGTTAGCCTTTATTTCTGATATGTAATTTGTTTCTTCTATTGTGAAGACAGAAACAAAATATTTGTTCAATATTTCTGCTATTTCCTCATACTCTACGATAATTTCTCCTATCTCTGCCTCTAAGGGGCCAACATTCATTTTAACTACTCTACTTCTTTATATTTGTAAAAGTTCTTACGATCTGTTTTTATATTCCTATCTGCTTTACTCATTCTATATTTCTCCCCTTTTATTAACTTTTTACTGGTTTCTAAAGCTTTCAAATCCTCAAGCTTTCTACTAGTATTCGCAACATTTAGGCCTTTTTATCTAATATTATCCATATCTTCCCCAGTAGGCCATGGACAAGGGGGGTCTTTCTTTTGAATTTTTGATTTTTAATGCAATATATTTTTCCTGAAATGTTGAACTTCTTTAGATGTTTCCAACTGCTTATTTACAGCCATACCATTTAGTCCATTTACCCAACCAATACCCAATAGGTCACTGAGACTAATATATGCAGTTTTGAGCTAGGTTTCCAAGGGTTGGAGAGGTGCAACGAGAATAATTCTAGGCCTTTGCCATAAGATTGAGAGAGACTTAGAACTGAAATTGCTCAGGTTGAAACAAAAAAGACATTATCTATGTATTTTATTCAAATGATAATGCTGGTACAAGCACGTTACTTAAATTGATTAGAAGTGCATAACTGGATAACGTTAGTAGAAAATTAACATGCCTCTGGCAGGATATGAGAAATTGTTTTTTACCCCCATAGAACGCACACAGAATAGATTCCCAAAAATAAGCCGGCTAATCAATTAACAACTTTGAATACCTAGTCTTTAGGATTGACAATAAGGATAAAAATAGATAGAAAACATCAAATAATCTTTGAAATATCATCATCCTGTCCTGCTGGAATCAAATGCTGTCTCTACATTGGAGTACCCAATAGCTTTATGCCAGATTTCACTTAATAAATTTTGTTATTTATTCTTTATCATACTTTTATTGAAGAATTGTTACCCTGCCAGGATGGATTAATCAGCTTCACATTGTACAGGGAGGTAAATTCTTATACTCAGCCATTATATTTCAAACCATATTATATATAAAATATGGCAAAGTTTCTTTAAAAACATTCACAGCCTTGTCCAGGGAGGGATAAACAGGGTTACTCAAGGAAAGATAAGAACGAATCTTGCCAACTGTTCCCAGCAACATAAAAACATTGACTATCTGAACAGTCCACCCTCAGGAATAGTACATTAACCCTTAGTGCACATCTAGCTGGTGAAATTAGCATTTGGGGGAATCAAAGACAGCTAAAAGGAACCATTATCTTCAGCAAAACTGGTTCTGTGTTGAAATTGTCCCAAGTTGTTACATCCTATTCCATTCAGCCCTTCAAGTCTGTTCCGCCATTCAATATCATAGCTGATCTTCTATCTCAACTTCACCTTCTTGCACTATTCCCATATTCCCTAATTCCCTTAATAATCAAAAATCCACAATCTCTCTCATCAATATACCCAATAATTAAGCATCAACAGCTCCCCGGGGTACAGAATTCTAAAGATTCACAACCCGAGTAAAGGAATTTCTCATCACCCTGCCAAGCCCCCTAAGAATTTATGCGTTTCAATGAAATCACCTCTCATTCCCCTAAATTCTAGGGAGTGTAGGCCTAATCTGCTCACTCTTTCCTCATAGGAAGCAGCCCTGTAAATTCTAGTTGCATTTCTGAGGCAAATTTATCCTTCCACAGGTAAGGAGAACAAAACTGTATACAGTATTCCAGGTGTGGTCATACCAAGGCCCTACATAATTGTAGCAAGACATCTTTACTCATATATTCCAGTCCCTTTGTAAAAAAAGGCTAACATAGCTCACTGTACATCAACTTCCTGGGATCCATGTACAGGTACAAAGTTACCCAGATCTCTCCAAATGTCAACATTTCCTAGTCTCTCACCATTTAAAAAAAATTATGCTTTTATATTCCTGCCAAAGTGGATAACTTCACACTTCACCACATTATATTCCATCTGCCATGTTTTTATCCAGTTATTTAACCTGTCTATATCCCTTTGCAGCCTCCTTGCGACCTCCTCATAGCTTATTTTCCCACATAACAATATACTGTCAGCAAACTTGGAAATATTAGTCTTGGTTCAAGCATAGATCCTTGCAGTACCTTCCATTTAAAACATAACTTCTATAACTGTGGTGAACTGTTAAAATGAAGTTTCTGATTTAATCTGAGTTACTGAGAAGAGGTCATTTAAGCCCTGCATATTTCCCCATGAGAAATTAACATTCTCTCTCACCTCCTTAATGGTGACATCACAAGCAGCATGGGAAGAACGTTGGGAATACACTACCTTTGTATTTGATTGGTAAAACAGTGTATGGTATGGAAAAGTAAAAACTATATATCTATCAAATTTCAGTAAATCATAAAGAAAAGCACTTAAATTTCAGTATAATATAAATTTAATGTAAGAGAATGCTAATATGAGCCACCGTTCTGGAATGGATGGAAGGTCGGTCAAATTGCAATACTCTCAGATGTGCTCCCAGTACCCTACAGTTTTTCATATAAGGCATTGGTTGTGTTTCCTTCAATCCAATTTTCAGTCACCTTTCCTGCCTTCTGTTCAGTGTTTGATCGTGGTTGTATAACATCGTGAGACATTACGTTAAAGGCTTTATACAGGTGCAAGTTGTTGGTGGCCAAAACCTTCTTCCCCCTCTTACACTTGGCACATAGAGACAGAGAAAGATAGAAATGGTGATGTAGTGCTAATGTTACTGAACTAGTATCCAAAGGCCCAGGCTAATGCCCTGGGGACACAGGTTCAAATCCCACCATGGCAGCTGGTACAATTTAAGTTCAATTAATAGATCTGGAATGTAAAACTAGTGTCAATAATGGTGACCATGAAAGTATCGATTGGCATAAAAATCCATATGGTTCACTAATGTGCTTTAGGAGGAGGAAATTTGACATCCTTACCTGGTCTGGCCTACATGTGACTCCAGACCCACAGTCTCCAAACAAAGTGTAGCTGAGTTAACTGAGTGAAGACTTGGACATTGGTGAGAGGGGCGATTTAAGCGTAAATTTTGTTCTTAAATTTTGCTCTTAAAATCTCATCTAGTCTGCAATTAACAGCAACTGGAAAGTACTGTGTAAGCAGGCTAAGTTCTTTCCTTCTTGCAGTTTAGACGGGATAAACTCACTGTCACCTGTAAGAGCTGAATAGTTACCACTACCATCTAGAAGGACAAGTGCAGCAGATAGATGGGAACACCACCACCTGGAAGTTCCAGTCCAAGTCACTCACCATCCTGACTTGGAAATATATCACCCGTTCCTTCACTGTCGCTGGGTCCAAATCCTGGAACTTCCTTCCTAATAGCACTGTGGGTGTACCTACACCACATGGGCTGCAGCGGTTCAAGGCGGCAGCTCACCACCACCTTCTCAAGGGCAACTAGGGATGGGCAATAAATGCTGGCCTAGCCAGGAAAGCCCACATCCCATAAATGAATTTTTAAAAATTAGCTAACTGGGTTAATCTGGTTACTGTAGCCCCAGTTCAGTTTACTTTAAATTCAGGGGTCTTTAGTGTAGCCAGGAAAAATGGAGTCCAGCTGACTGAGTGAATACTTGGAGTTTGGTGAGAAGGGTAGTTTGTTTCCTTTTCCCATCCTTCTGACCTCATAGGAATTGGTCCTCTCTCTACTACGGAGAAAGGAGCTAGCTGTTGGGTGAGTATCTGGTAACTGGGTAAGTTCTATTCTATCCCTGAGGTTTAAAATAGTACATAAATTGGTGGTAAAGTTAATAAAATATATAGGAAATCAACATAATTGATTAATAAAAGTAATTAGTTAAAACACATTAAAGATGGCAGGACAGGTGATGTGTCAAGGCTGCAGCATGTGCGAGCTCCTGGATAACAGTGTGATCCAGGGCAAACACGTCTCTAAGTGTTTGCAGTTGGAGGGCCTTTGGCTACGAGTTATTGAGCTGCAGGCTCTGTGACACATCAGGGAGGGGGAAAGTTACCTGGATGCTTTATACCAGGAGGCAGTCACACCACTAAGGATAGGGTCTTCTGATTTGGTCAGGGACAGGAGGGTGTGACTGCAAGTGAGGCAAGTAAAGGGACTCAGAGGGCAGGAGTGGAGGAGTGTGGGCCTCTGCAATTATCCAATAGGTCTGAGGTTCTCTCAGCTTGCTTGGATGAGAGCAGGGGGCTGCAGAATGGATGAGCAAACTGACTGTGGTACAGGAAGCCATTCAAGTGGGGGGAGCAAAAAGGAATGTAGTGCTAGTAGGGGACAGTATAGTGAGGGGGATTGACACCGTTCTCTTCGGCAAAGAGCGAGGATCCAAGTGGCTGTGTTGCCTGCTCGGTGCCAGGGTTCAGGATATCTGCTCAAGGCTGGAGAGAAACTTGCAGTGGGAAGGGGAGGATTTAATGGTCAATGTCTATGTAGGTGCCAACGACATAGGCAGGATAAGGAAGGAGCTCTGCATAGTCAGTATGAGGAGCTAGGCACCAAATTAAGCAGAACCTCAAAAGGTAATAATTTCTGGATTATTACCTGACCACCGTGCAAATTGGCATAGGACAAAGATGATTAGAGAAATGAATGCATGGTTCAAAAACTGGTGTGGGAGAAGTGGGTTCTGGTTCATGGAATACTGGCAGCAATATTGGGGAAAGTAGAATCTGTACCGTTGGGGCTGTCTACACCTGAACTATGCTGGGGCTGGTGACCACACGAGCCCCATAACTAAGGAAGTAGAGAAGAATTTAAACTGAATAGTGAAGGTAGAGGAGGATATAAACTGAATTGTGGAGGTAAGGGATCAATTCTGAGAAAATGTGGTCAACCAAAGAGCAGAGACAAAGCAAGAGAGAAAGGTAATAATATGGGAAATGATAAACAGGCTATGACAGGAAGGGCCAAAGAGTACAATTCTACAAGTAAATCAGCAGATAAGGCTAGACACTACAAAAATAATACAAGGACAAAACTAAAGGCTCTGTATCCAAACACACGTAGCATTTGAAGCAAAACAGATGAAATGATTGCGCAAATAGAAACTAAGTGCAATTTGATAGACATTACAGAGACGTGGCTACAGATGACATAGTCTGGGACCTGAATATTGAAGGGTATGTGACATTTAAGAAGAACAAGAAGTTAGGACAAGGTGGAGGGGTGGCTCTGTTAGTTAATGATGGTATTAGCACATTAGAAAGGGGTGACCTAAGTTCAGGAAACCAGGGTGTAGAAGCAGTTTGGGTTGAGATGAGAAATAAAAAGGGCAAGAAGTCACTTGTGGCAGTGGTGTACAGGCCCCTAACTGTAACCACACAGCAAGACAGAGTATAAAAGAAAAGATAATGGGAGCTTGTCAGAGAGCAGTAATCATGAGGGATGTTAATCTACATATAGACTGGAAAAATCAGATGGACAAAGGTAGCATAGGTTCATAGAATGTTTTCGGGCATAGTCTCTTAGAACAGCATGTTCTGGAGCCAACCAGAGAGCAGGCTATACTAGACCTGGTATTGAGCAACAAGATAGGATTAATTGATAACCTCCTAGTGAATGCCCCCTCGGTAGCAGTGATCATAATATGATTGAATTTTACATTCATTTTGAGAGTGAAATGAGTGCATCCAAGACTAGTACTTTAAAGGGCAATTATGAGGGCATGAAAGCAGAACTAACTAAAGTGAACTGGCAAATGAGTTTAAGGGATAGACCAATAGAGGTTCAGTGACAGACAAAGGATATTTCAGACAGAATATATACATTCCAATGAGAAAGAAAAATTCCAAGGGAAGGGCCCACTATCTGTGGTTAACTAAAAAGGTTAAGGCAGTATCAAACTTAAAGAAAAAGCATATAATTACGCAAAGATGGGTAGCAGATCAGAAGATTGGAAAGAATATAAAGGACAGCAAAGAATGACAAAAAGATTAGTATGGAGGGAAAAATTATGAGTACCAGAGAAAGCTAGCTGGTAATATAAAAATGGATAGATAGTTAAATAAGGAAAGAGTTAACTAAGTGAGCATTGGTCCTATAGAAAGTGCGTCTGGGGGGATAAATAATGGAAAGTAGGGAGATGACAAATGAATTAAGCAGATATTTCACTTTGGTCTACACTGTAGAGGACACAAGTAACATGGTGGAAATAGCTGTAAATCAGGAAATGGATGGGAGGGAGGAACTCAGGAAAATTACAATCACCAGGGAAGTGGTATTCAGCAAATTGTTGGGGCTGCGAGCTGACAAATCCCCAGGTCCAGATGGACTTCATTTTAAGGTCTTGAAAGAAGGTGGCTAATGAGATAGTTGGTTTTAATTTTCCCAAAATTCACTAGATTTGGGGAAGGTTCCATTGGATTGGAAAATAGCAAATGTAACTCCTTTATTCAAAAAGGGAGGGAGACAGAAAGCAGGAAACTACAGTCCAGTTAGCCTAACATCTGCCATAGGGAAAATGTTAGAAGCTATGAGGTTATAACAGGGCACTTGGAAAAAATTTAAGGCAATCAGACAAACGTGATTTTGTGAAAGGGGATCATGTTTAGCCAATTTGTTGGAGTTCTTTGAAGGAGTCGCATGTGCTGTGGATAAAGGGGAACCGGTGGATGTACTGTACTTAAGCATTTCATAAAGTGCCACATCATAGGTTATTGTGGAAAATAAAAACTCATGTTGTGGGGGGGAGTAAACATATTGGCTTGGAAAGAAGATTGGCTAGCTAACAGGAAACAGAGTAGGCATAAATGGGTCTTTTTCTGGTTGACAGGATGTGACGAATGATGTGCTAAAGGGATTAGTGCTGCGGCCTCAACATTTTACAATTTATATAACCGACTTGGATGAAGGGGCAGATGGTGTGGTTGCTAAATTTGCTGACGATACAAAGGTAGGTAGGAAGGCAAGTTGTGAAGAGGACATAAGAAGGCTACAAAGTGACATAGATAGGTTAAGTGAGTGGGCAAAGGTCTGGCAAATGAAGTATAATGTGGGCAAATGTGAAATTGTCCATTTTGGCAGGAAGAATAAAAAAAGTCTTAGTAGTAAGAGATTGCAGGACAGTGAAATCAGAGGGATCTGGTTGTCCTAGTGCATGAATCACAAGACTAGTATGCAGGTACAGCAAGTATTTAAGAAAGCTAATAAAATTTTATCATTTATTGTGAGGACGTGAGAACGGATGTTATATTTTAAAGTATTTTTTGGGGAATATTGTGTTATTCTGTAAAGGCAGCTGGGTGTTTGTGTGGATGCATGTATGATTTAGTTAAGCTGGGCAAGAGATTGCTGGGAATCAGGTTGTCTGGGAGTGGGGGGGGGGGGTAGTTAAAACATGAAAAGGATAGAGGTGTTAGGTTGAGGCACAAGTAAATAGGTTAAATCTAACATTTGCATTTTTAGATTAGCTGAGTGTTTGTTTGAATATCAAAGGGGAGTCAGAAGTGAAAGAAACATGTTTGCAATTTGCAGGAGTTCCATGGGTAAATAGTAGTGACCTGAAAACAAAGACAAGATAGAAAAAAATTATATTTGAAAGGATTTGAGTTTCAAAGAGGTGTGAGAGCAATGGAACTAGAGATGAAAGGTGAAAAAGGTATTTTAAAGTTACTGTGGAGAGCTTAGCTGGAGGTGAGGTGGGAGCTGTTAGCTCTGGGCTGGGAGGAGGTGCCGTTTGAATTAACCATCCAGTCAAGCCAGAAAAGTCTTAGGCTGCAACAAGCAGTTTTTTTCTGAAGTGGGTTCCACCCTGAGAGTGGAAGAGTCATGTGGTGTGCCTTTATTAAAGGTACAGCAGTTTGCCTTAGATAATATTACTGGGTTTCATAGTTAAACTTCTATAAGGGAGTGTTGACTGGAAGGTGTTTGCTGGTGGAGTTGACCAAGTGGAGTGTTTTTTTGGGGAAATGTTTTGTAAGACCAAGCTTAATTATGCAACTCTAATCTTGTGTGCTTAAGTTTTCTTTTATTCTTGTTAATAAAACTTTTATTTTTAATTTTTAAAAGTCCCAAAAGTGTTACTGGACCTCTTACTGCTGAGATCAGCAGGTCTTCTCATTTTCAGAATACAAAATAAAAACAGTATGACCCGTAAGTCAAGTTTCCCTGTGGGATTTGGTTTACACAGCAATTAACACCGGCTGTGGTCAGAACAGAGGAGAATTGATTACAAAAGTAGGGAGGTTATGCTTCAGTTGCACAGGGCACTGGTGAGATCACATATGGAGTATTGTGCACAGTACTGGTCTCCTTATGAAAGAGATATGCAAATGTATTAGCAGTTCAGAGGTTAACTAGATTAATACCAGGAATGGGTGGGTTGTCTTATAAGGAAAGGTTGGACAAGTTAGGCTTGTATCCATTGGAAGTTAGAAGCCTAAGAGGCAACTTGATTGAAACTTTAAGATTCTGAGGGGTCTTGACAAGGTGGATGTGGAGAGGATGTTTCCTCTTGTGGGAGAATCTAGAACTAGGGATCACTGTTTAAAAATAAAGGGTTGCTCATTTAAGACAGAAATGAGGAGAAATTTTTTCTGAATTTTTTCTCAAAAAGCAATAGAAACAGAGTCTTTGAATATTTTTAAGGCAGAGCTAGATAGATTCTTGATATAACAAGGGGGTAAAAGGTTTTCAAAGAGAGGCAGGAATGTGGGGTTGAGGTTACAATCAGGTCAGCCATGATCTTATTGAATGGCAGAACAGGCTCGAGAGGCCAAGTGGCCTACACCTGCTCCTAATTCATATGTTTGTATGTAACGTGGTTGCTCTTAATTGCCCTCTGAAATGGCTTACCAAGCCATTCACTTAAAGTCCAATTAAGGATGAGCAACAAGTGCTGGCTTTGCCAGTGACACCCACATCCCATGAAGGAATATATATAACAAAAATCACACAATTTCAGCATTACCATTTCCAAACTCCATTTTACGTGCCCAAAGGGACAGTGTTTTGAAGCAAGTGGCTGAAATGCTGGCAAGGTGTTAACACAGAATGCTATCAACTTGGAGTGATTGAAATGGACCTGAACAATCTTGTATGTCGTTATAAGGCTTTAGACGTGGTGCTATAATATGTTACTTTTTGGAGTCTTGAGGGATAGGAGGCAGATCCTGAATTAGATATGGAATTGGTTGTGCTCATTCATTCAAAAAGTTATGAAAGGGGTTCAGCATAGAGACCAGTTACTAGTAGAGTCCTACACAGATCCAGATTACATTGTCCATCACAATCTATATTAATGATCCAGATAAGGTGTAGTGGGCACTGTCCGCAAACAGCTAATAGTACAAAGATTTGTGCTTGTGTTATGTCATATTACAGCAGTGCCTTTGAACTATTTCTTTTGATTAACTCCAGTGAATCTTCGGCTTTGTGTCATAGTTTCCTGTCATTGTGAGGAATGTTATTGAAATTACAGCATTCCCAAGCCAGAAAAGAGGACGCTGAAAGCAAGTGATAGCATTATGAAGTGAATCCTGCCTTTTCCATCAGGAAAGAATGCAAGCTCATAACAGTCAGCAAATCTTGTTATGGTGAATAAAGAGTATCTTATTGTGAGTGAAGAAACTGCAACAATCCAACAAGAAGCCAAAGAATTACTCAAGTTATGGAACCTGTAGATATGTGTACTGGGTGAAAAGCTTGATCTAAGGAAAAAGGAAATCTGGAAAGGACAAGAAAATTGAAGGCTAATTTGAATATTAAGCGCCTGATCTTGAGGTGCAATAAACACTGATTTTGAAAAGACAGATAAGCACTAAAAAGCAGAACATTTTAAGACCATTTGGTCTCTATAGACAAAGCGTAGGAGCCTCTGGTATTAGTGAAAAGTAGTTAGCCAAGAAGTTCCAGGCAGCCAGTGCTCATCTAAATTAGAAAAAATCATTGTCTAAAAAGTTAGAGGACAAAGATTAAACAAGAAAAAAAGCACAAAGTGTCAAAAATTAAAACTTTATGCGCAGGGCACTCTTAGAGACTAAGTCCAGTATTTAGAAATGCCAAAATCTATCACTACCCAGACTGACCCTGCTCTCAGGGTCACTTTAATCACTGAACAACTGCATAACAGCCGTAAGGAATGAACAAGTTACAATGCAGTCAACAAACATTCCCAAACAAAACACTACTCCAAACAATAACACTTGGATCAATGTCACAAAATAATTAAGCTTTATGTTATACAGTTACAATCCTATACAAACACACCACATCATCTTCAGATTATTGATTAATTGACTCCATTTCCTGCATAAATGTTGCAAATAGCGGAGAAAACAAAACACAATAAGAATTGTCTCAACAAAAAGACAGCCAAAACCAACTTTATTGCACCAAATTAATCAATAAGTGGGTGATCACACTGTTTAAATACATAGAAAAACAATAAGAGTTTAACCCCAAAGATAACATCCACTTTCTGTTCCTACATCACAAAAGGGTGTGACCAGTTCTATAAGTTACTGTATTCTGGATGTCTACCACCAATTCAATGTACATTCTTTAAAAAATTAGCTATCACATACATCTGTAACAACTGTTGATATCTGCTTGAATATCTTCATGTACTCTCATCAACTCACTTCTGTACATAGAATTTAAATCAGTCAACTGCAACATTCATAGAACTATAAACCACAGGAAGCCATTCAGATTACAATGGAAAAATACTTTTCATTTTGGCCAGGAAACAAACCCAGACCTATCAAATGGCAGGTGAGAGTTTTACCTTGAACCACCAATACAATGTCTAAAGCCAACTACATTACACACTGACCAACATAGTAATGTGCATACTTAACCACCGCCACTGCTGTGTATCTCAACTGCTGATGCTCTGATTCATCGGTAGGCTTTCGGCATGAATTCGAACTTTGCCGTATCAGAAACTGAGAACTCTATTAAATACTAGACATGTGTGCCGTTACTTATGCCAGAGCGTCCATGCCATTGCACTATTTAAACTTATGTTACTGTAAACACCAATACAAATGGGTAGTGGCAACAATTGTAAGCTTCCCTAAAATGGAGATCTTCTGAACACATTTAATTTTTTGGCCCAGAAATAAGAAACATGCTTGTTTACTTAATACTTTACTGTATGTGCCCTGCATCAACTATAGTATAATAAAACCTACTTATAGTGATTATTGTTTATGGTGATATTGCAGATACCAGATTCAAATCACAATTACAAATACTAGTTTGAGCCCGAGATGTAGGTTTTTCATTGTATTGGACTCCTGCAGCGGTCCATGTGCCTGGTCAGCACTCATGGACATTTTAAATAGGTGCTCTCTAATTTAATCTAATTTCAACACCGAGAAGAATGCTATTCAGCACTAACCAGCAATGTAAACTCTTCTGATGAAGAGTCATATGGACTCGGAACATTAACTGTATTCCTCTGCGCACTTGCTGTCAATCCTGCTGAGTTTTTCCAGATATTTTTATTTTTGTTTCAAATTTCCAGCATCCGCAGTATTTTGCTTTTATTATATTAATGTAACCAGGGTAGTTGGCTCAGATTGCCAATTTGAACCAAATCAATATAACTAAAGGTCTAAAGGAAAAGGTGACCAGTCAATTAATCAGCCACTTAAAATGTCCATCAGTAAAGATCATTTGTGCTATTGGTCAAATCAATCGCTGTAACTTGTTGCAGTCAGCAACAAACAGCAAAAATCTAGGTTTAATGGAAAAAAAAGTCTTAAATTAAATTTGCACTTTTTAAAACTTCTTTCATACTTCATAAACATTGCAATGAGGAAATGCACTGACCCACACATCAGAAGGGACTTGGTCTATCCTGAAGGAGCCTCTCTCTCCAATTCCTTGTTTGTGCTAAGAAACCCAGTCTTTTCACAGTAAAAATGAAAGGCACTACAACTGGGCCCACTGCACTCTGTTGGAGAAGGAGGGAGGGGAATAAACAAACAGCATTCCCACTCCTGCTCCATATCCAATAATCCTGTTAAAAACACCCCTATATGTATAGGTTGAGGAAAGATCAGAATTAAATATAATGCATGGTCAAAACACCTGATGACTAACCAGAATCATCCAATTTTTTTTTAATGCATTCCTGGGAGGTAGGCTTTGCTGTCTAGGCCAGCATTTATTGCCCATCCCTAATTGCCTTTTAAAAGGTGGTGGTGAGCTGCCTTCTTGAACTGCTGCAGTCCATATGATGTAACAAGTATACCCACAATTCTGTGAGGGAGGGAGTTCCTGGATTTTGACTCAGCAAGTGAGGGAACTGCAATATATTTCCAAGTCAGAATGGCGAGTGGCTTGGAGGGGAGCTTCCAGCTGGTAGTGTTCCCATCTGTCTGCTACACTTGTCCTTCTAGATGGTCGTAGTTGTGGGTTTGAAAGATGCTTTCTAAGCAGCCTTGTCCTGGATGGGGTCAAGCTTCTGCATGTTGTTGGAGTTGCACTCATCCAGGCAAGTGGAGAGTATTCCATCACACTTGACTTGTGCCTTGTACTGCAGCGGTTCAAGAAGGCAACTCACCACCACCTTCTCAAGGGAAACTAGGGGTGGGCAATAAATGCTGGTCCAGTCAGCAAAGCCCACATACCATGAATGAATAAAAAAGATGGTGGACAGGCTTTGGAGAGTCAGGAGGTGAGTTACTCGCTGCAGGATTC
Organism: Carcharodon carcharias; assembly: GCF_017639515.1. NCBI lineage: Eukaryota > Metazoa > Chordata > Chondrichthyes > Lamniformes > Lamnidae > Carcharodon > Carcharodon carcharias. The sequence continues at coordinate 101,347,963 of NC_054482.1, read as the reverse complement.
CTATCCTCTGACCTGCCTTTGTAGCCATAGTATTTATACAGATAGCCCAGTTCAGTTCTGGTCAATGGTGACCTGCAGGATGTTGATAGTGGGAAATTCAGCAATGGTAATGCCATTGGACATCAAGGGGCAATGGTCTCTCTTGTTGGAGATGGTCATTGCCTGGCAGTTGTGTGCTGTGAATGTTATTTGACACTTGTTAGCCCAAGCCTGGATATTGTCCAGCTCTTGCTGCACTTGGAAATGGTCAGCTTAAGTATCTGAGGAGTCAAGAATGGTGAATATTGTGCAATCATCAGGGTACTTCCCCATTGCTGACCTTATGATGGATATGAAGCAGCTGAAGATGGTTGAGCCTAGGACACTACCCTGAAGAACTCCTGCAGTGACGTCCTGGAACAAAGATGGTTGACCTCCAACAACCACAACCATCTTCCTTTGTGCTAGGTATGACTCCAACCAGTGGAGAGTTTTCCCCCGACTCCCAATGACTCTAGTTTTGCTAGGGCTCCTTCATGCCACATTCAGTCAAATAATGCCTTGGTGTCATGGGTAGTCACTCTCACCTCATTTTTGGAGTTCAGCTCTTTTGTCCATGTTTGAACCAAGGCTGTAATGAAGCTGTAATTTTAGTGATAGTGACTACAACACGGTACAGTTTAAGTTTGTTATGGACAAAGAAATAGACAAGTTACAAAAAATATTTTGGATTGGGGGTAGAGTGGATTTTAGTAAAATAAGGTAGCATCTGGCCAAGGTAGACTGGGAACAGCTACTTGTGGGGAAATCTACAGAGGAGCAGTGGGGGGCGTTCAAAAAGGAAATGGAGAGGATACAGGCTCAACATGTTCCCTCTAGGGTGATAAGGAGTAACAAGGCCAGAGAACCATGGATGACCAGACACATTTAGGTTACGATAAGAAGGGAAAGAGAAGCTTTTAGCAGGCACAAGGGAAGCAAATCAGCAGAGGCATTAGTGGCGTACAGAAAGTGCAGGGTGGAGCTTAAGAAAGCAATTAGGAGAGCAAAGAGGGGATATGAGAAAGCTCTGGCTGGTAAAAGTAGGGAAAATCCCAAGATATTCTATAAGTATATCAATGGGAAGAGGATAACCAGGGAAAGAGTAGGGCACAGAAGGGACCAAGGGAGCAATCTATGGGTGGAGCCAGATGACATCGCTAGAGCGTTGAATGGATACTTCACATCGGTCTTCACCCAAGAGAACGAGGATGAAGGTATGGAACTCGGGGAGAGAGACTGCGAGGTGCTTAAGCAACTTGATATAGGGAGTGACAAGGTAGTGGAGGCCTGGACAAGCTTAAAAGTGGACAAATCTCCAGGTCCGGATGATGTGTCCCAGACTGCTGAGGGACACAATGGAGGAGATCGCAGGGACTCACCCAAATTTTTAATTGCTCTCTGGCCATGGGGGAGGTGCCAGAGGACTGGAGAACATCTAATGTGGTTCCGCTATTTAAGAAGGGTTGTAGAGATAAGCCAGGGAACTACAGACCAGTGAGTCTCACATCAGTGGTAGGGAAACTATTGGAGAAAATTCTGAAGGAGAGAATCTATCTCCACTTGGAGAGGCAAGGTTTGATCAGGGATAGTCAGCATGGCTTTGTCAAAGGGAGGTCATGCCTAACAAATTTGACTGAACTTTTTGAGGAGGTGACCAGCTGTGTAGATGAGGGTAGTGCAGTTGATGTAGTTTATATGGATTTCAGCAAAGCCTTTGACAAGGTCCCACATGGGAGACTTATAAAGAAGGCAAATGCACATGGGATACAGGATAATTTGATAAGGTGGATTCAAAAGTGGCTTAGTCATAGGAGACAGAGGGGGATGACAGAAGGATGCTTTAGCGACTGGAAACCAGTGTCCAGTGGCATACCATAGGGATCTGTGCTGGGTCTTCTATTATTTGTCATTTATATAAACAACATAGATGACTATATGGCGGGTAGGATTACTAAGTTTGCAGATGACACAAAGATTGGCCGGGTGGTTAACAGAGAGGTTGAGTGTCTTGGGCTACAGGAAGATATAGACGGGATGGTCAAATGGGCAGATAAGTAGCACTTATGTCCCCTTGTGACTGACCCTTCAACTAAGGGGAACAGCTGCTCCCTATCCACCCTGTCCGTGCCCCTCATAATCTTGTACACCTCGATCAGGTCACCCCTCAGTCTTCTCTGCTCCAACGAAAACAACCCAAGTCTATCCAAGCTCTCTTCATAACTTAAATGTTTCATCCCTGGAATTTAACCGTGAAAAGTGTGAGGTCATACACTTTGGAAGGAGTAATTTGACAAGGGAGTATTCAATGAACGGCATGACACTAGGAAATTCTGAGGAACAAAGGGACCTTGGCATGTGTGTGCATAGGTCTCTGAAGGCGGAGGGGCATGTTAGTGGGGTGGTGAAAAAGGCATATGGAACACTTGCCTTCATCAATCGAGGCATAGATTGCAAAAGTAGGGAGGTCATGTTGGAGTTCTATAGAACCTTGGTAAGGCCACAGCTAGAGTACTGTGTGCAGTTCTGGTCGCTACATTATAGGAAGGATGTGATTGCACTGGAGAGGGTGCAGAGGAGATTCACCAGGATGTTGCCTGGGATGAAACATTTAAGTTATGAAGAGAGGTTGGATAGACTTGGGTTGTTTTCATTGGAGCAGAGAAGACTGAGGGGCGACCTGATTGAGGTGTACAAGATTATGAGGGGCATGGGCAGGGTGGATAGGGAGCAGCTGTTCCCCTTAGTTGAAGGGTCAGTCATGAGGGGACATAAGTTCAAGGTGAGGGGCAGGAGGTTTATGGGGGATGTGAGGAAAATCTTTTTTTACCCAGAGGGTGGTGACGGTCTGGAATGCACTGCCTGGGAGGATGGTGGAGGCGGGTTGCCTCACATCCATTAAAGAGTACCTGCATGAGCACTTGACAAGTCATAACATTGAAGGCTATGGGCAAGATGCTGGTAAATGGGATTAGGTAGGTAGGTCAGGTGTTTCTCATGTGTCGGTGCAGATTTGATGGGCCGAAGGACCTCTTCTGCACTGTGAGATTCTGTGAGGTTATGAGCTGAGTGGCCCTTGGCGGAACCCAAACAGAGTCAGTGAGCAGGTTATTGCTAAGCAAGTGCCACTTGATAGCACTGTTGATGACGCCTTCCATCACTTTTGATGATCAAGAGTAGACTGGTAATTGACCAGGTTGGATTTGTCCTGCTTTGTGTACAGGATGCACCTGGACAATCTTCTACATTGCCGGGTAGATACCAGTGTTGTGGCTGTATTGGAATAGCTTGGCTCGGGGTGTGGCAAGTTCTGGCAGACAAGTCTTTAGTACTATTGCCAGAATATTGTCAGGGCCCATTGCCTTTGCAGTATCAAGTGCCTTCAGCCATTTCTTGATATCAAGTGGAGTTTATCAAACTAGCCGAAGACTGGCATCTTGTGATGCTTGGAACCTGCGGAGGAGGTAGAGATGGATCATTCATTCGGCACTTCTGGCTGAAGATTGTTGCAAATGATTCTGCCTTATCTTTTGCATGTGATCCCCCATCATTGAGGATAGGGATATTTGTGGAGCCGCCATTCACAACTGGATGTGGCAGGACTGCAGAGCTTAGATCTGATCTGTTGGTTGTGCAATCACTTCGCCCTATCACTTGCTGCTTATGCTGTTGTCACGCAAGTAGTCCTGTGTTGTAGCTTCACCAGGTTGATACCTCATTTTTAGGCATGCCCCCCTGCACTCTTCATTGAACCAGGTTTGATTCCCTGGCTTGGTGGTAATGTTAGAACCGGGGTTATGCTGGGCTATGAGGTTACAGATTGTGGTTGAGTACAATTCTGGTGCTGCTGATGGCTCACAACGTTTATGGTTGCCCAGTTTTGAATCTAATCGCTAGAATTGATGTCTGTGGAACCTTTCCATTGAACAACTTGTTCTAGAGGTGGAAGGGAAACTAATAAAATTTCAACAGTATCTTTTCTTCAGTAATATATGACCTGTCAATATCAATTCATAAGTCAATATTCTTCCAGTTAAAAAAGTAAAATCAACTTTGTTATTGGTTTTCTGTGCATTCAAAATAACAGCTATGAATGAAAAACAACATCCTTTTGCACTTAGATCTACAACATAAACTTCAAGAACTACATTAGCTACGCACAAAGATGTACAGAATAAAATTTATGCAAACCACACAAACCAGAAAAACAATCCAACTACATATACAAAAGGAATCAATCTCCAAGACCTGCTGAGTCTTTCCAGATATTTTTGTTTTTGTTCTAAATTTCCAGCATCCACAGTATTTTGCTTTTATACAAGCCTCAAGTGTTTTCCCAATCCCTCTCCAGAACTTCAGTTTCCCGTAAAGCCTTAAAGCCAATTATTCCAAATTAATATTTTCTCTTAACATGTTTTTCACAGTACATCTGGCAACTTTGATCTGCACACACTGCTGTCAACTTCCCAGTGGGAAAACCATTAATTTGGAACATTTGGCTTGGCTTTTAAAACTCCACACAAGTCCAAATAGTTATCAAGCAGGATAACTTTATTTTCACAGCATTGCAAAGTGCTGCACCAATGGGTTCTCTCACACTAAAATTTTTTGGTCAATGTTCCCTTCCTTCCTTCCTGAAGATGTTGACTCCAGCTGGAGTACAGTTCCTCTCTTACCTTGCCTGTGGTCAGTTTGAATGCAAATACTGAATCCGAGATTCAGTTTCCATGCAGCCCTTAACTAGCTATTCTTAACCAGGTGGTGCTAAAATTGGCTTTAACAACCCCGGATTGGGGGAAAGAATATACACCCAGGGTCCAAAAATGCATTCAGGGTATTGCACACATATCACTGAAGACTTAAAGTGAGCCCTATCCATGACAGTGTCTTGTATCGTTGGTGTGCCACCAACGATAGTAAAACAAAATCAGAAACCAAGATGATTATAAAATTGCAGTCACCACAGAATGTCACTTCAGTTGCCTATGGTGATGTCGTAGTTAATTCAACGTCATCCAGGCAGCAAAACACTGATTGAATTTCACTTCCCCATCCCAACCATTAACCGATATATTGAAAGGGGAGGGGGGGGGGGCAACAAAGCTGTCATTTTTAAATCGCCCTTTTAGCTGCACCTCAAGGAAATGATCAAAAACGAAGAAAAGTGATACTACCAAGCTTTCAAAGGTACCAGCTTATTTTGTTCAGTACAGTAGCTGCAGGCAGACTGACAAGTGGGCCAAGTGCTGCTCTGGAGCCAGGCCTGGGTGCAGTGTGCTGTAGAGGAGCAGCAGCAGCAGGGAAAACCCCAATCAGGGCGAAGGCGCATCCATCCATTCCTCCAAAATACAAACACCCAGCTTTGGGAACAGTGGCGCAAGGCGGCAACACCATTTCCCCCTCCACGGTGGGGAGGAGAGTTTGGGGTCAGTTTTGGGCCTACGGTCAACTACAACCCCCCACCCCCGCCCCCAAAACCACCGTCCCCGCCGCCTAGCTCTCCCCTGCTGATCGTCTCGCCGTACTTTGAGGGGAGGAGGAGACAGCTCTTTCCGCGCCCCTTCGCGGGGCGCCCCAGGCACTCGCCCTCCCCGCTCCAGTGGCCGCTGTCCCTGTGTTGATTTTCAGGAGCGAGGGAGGCGCCAGCCCGCCGGCCGCCGGCCCATTCCCTCCCTCCACCCCGGTCATGAATGATTAAACGACCGGCCCTTACCTTGGAAATATTTCACCCACCGCCTCCCCCTTGCTCTCTCTCTCTCGGTTAAAGATTAACTTTCCATTGGATCCGAGCGAGGTAAACAGTCCACGGTTCACTGTCCGCTCAGCCCTCACTCCTCCTGCTTGTCTCTCTCACTCCCTGTCCCGGCGCCGCTCACTTTCCGAACACCCTCCACCCCCAACACAAACAGCCCGGGGAGGTGGGGGGGGAAGGAGAAGGAGGAGGAGGAGGAGGCGGGCCAATGGTGTCACCGGGACACGCCCCCCACGCTGCCGCGCGCGCGCGCGCACGCACGCAGCATAACGCACGTCCTTTCGCTGGCTGGAGGACTGCCACCCAGAGGCAGTGGCCATGCAGTACTCTTCCGTCACCCCAGCCAGATTAATGCAGCCACCCAGATACAGTGCAATGCAGCACCACGCCCGCCCCCTCCCGACCACTCAGAGGTAGTGCAAGGCAGCACCCCCTGGTAACTCAGAGGCAGTGTAATACTGCTACCCAAAGGCAGTGCAATGCAAAACCCGCCGAGCCAGAGAGTAATACAGAAATCCAGGTTCAGTGCATTACAGCACCCACTGAGTCAGAGTAATATGGCCACCCAGAAGCAGACCAATGCAGCACACTCCCCAAGCCAGAGTAATACAGCCACCAAGATGCAGTGCAATGCAGCACCCCCGCAGCCCCAAGCCAGGGTCATACAGCTGCCCAAAGGCAGTGCAATGCCGCACTGCCCTGTGCCAGAATAATACAGCCGCCCAAAGGCAGAGAAATGCAACACCTTTGAGCCAGAATAATGTGGCCACCCAGAGGCAGTGCAATGCAGAACCTGGCTACCCAAGCCAGAGTAATACAGGCACCCAGATGCAGTGCAATGCAGCAACCGCCCTTCCCCAGGGCAGAGTAATGCAGCCATTCAGAGGCTGTGCAATGCAGCACCCTCCTGAGCCAGAGTAAAAAGCAACCAAGAAGCAGTGCAATACAGGACCACTCCAATCCCCACCCCTGCGGCGAGCCAGAGCATTACAGCTACCCGGGGGAGTGCAGTGCAGTACCTGCCCTCCTGAGCCAAAGTAATACAGCTATCCAGAGGCAATGCAATGCAGCAACACCCTGACCCAGACTAATACAGCCATCTAAAGGCAGTGCAGTGCAGCACTGCACACCCCCACCCTGATCTCCGGCCCCAAGCTAGAGGAAAACAGCCTTCCAGAGTGCAATACAGCATCCATCCCAGAGGCAGTGTAATGCAGCAACCTTTCTGAGCCAGAGTAATACAGCTACCCAAAGCCATGCAGTGCAATGCAGCACCCCATGCCCCAAACCAGAGTAATAAGCCACCCAGAGGTAGTGCAATGCAGCAACACCCCAAGCCAGAGTAATACAGCCACTCAGAGGCAGTGTAATGCAGCAACCACCAGCACACCCCCTCCATCCCACAAGCCAGAGTAATACAGCCACCTAGAGGCAGTGCAATGCACTACCCCCCACTGAGCCATAGTAACAGTGCACCCAGAAGCAGCACAATGCTGCAATCCCCGAGCCAGAGTAATACAAACATCCAGAGGCAGTGCAATGCACACACCCCAGAACCAGAGAAATACAAGCTACCCAAAGCCACACTGTGCAATGCAGCACCCTTCATGATCCAGAGCAATAGAGCCACCCAAGGAAAGTGAAATGCAGCAACTGCCACTCCTCCCCAAAGCCAGAGTAATACAGCTATCCAGAACCATGCAATGTAATTCAATCCCTCCAAAACCAGAGTAATAGAGCTACCCAGAGCCATGCAGCCAATGTAGCCCCCATGAGCCAGAATAATAAAGCCACCCAGAGGCAGAACCACACAGTGCAATGCCACCACCATGGGTCAGTTATACAGCCTCTGGGGCAGAGCAATGCAATCACCAGAGACAGTGCAATTCACCCACCCAGAGCCAGAGCAATGCCATAATCAGTACAATGCAGCCACCATGAACCAGTGCAATACAGCCACCCTGAGCCATTGGAATACGCCTAGCCAGTGGCAGTGCAATTCAGCCAGTCAGAGCCAGAGCAATGCCATCACCTGAAGCAGTACAATGCAGCCACCCTGAACCTGAAACAATGCAATGCAGCCACCTTGAACCAGTGCAATGCAGCCACCCTGAGCCAATGCAATGCAGCCACCTTGAACCAGTGCAATGCAGCCACCCTGTACCAATGCAATATAGCCTGCCAGAGGCAGTGCAATTCAGCCAGCTAGAACCAGAGCAATGCCATCACCTGAAGCAGTACAATACAGCCATCCTGAACCAATGCAATACAGCCACCTTGAACCAGTACAATGCAGCAGTCCTGAGCCAGTGCAATACAGCTACTCTGAGTAAGGGTAACACAGAATGCAATGCTAAACTTTCAGCCAGTGCATGCTGCAACCCAGAGCCAGGGCTGCAGACTGCATTGCATAAACTTTCAGTCAGCATAGGATGCAATCTTGAGCCAAGGCTGCTTGAACTGCGTCACAAAAATCTTCAACCTATGCAAACTGCAATGCAACAACATTGAGCGCAGACTAAATTACCACAATTTATGAACAAATAACCTTCTGACTCAGAAGGTTGTCTTCTTCTTCAAGGAAAGGAACAGGACACATCGCTTTGGCAGCTTTGAATGCAGCATAGCACCATGAGTCAGTACTGAAAAAGACTCTACATAGTGAGAGATGCAACATTGAGTCGGCACAGTACACTTAGCATTGAACCAATCATAAACACACTACAACACAGCCACAATGGAGCAGCATAAAGACATAATATACCTGCATAAGAAATAATATACCTGCATAGTGCATGCTACAATATAGCAATGCTGAACTGGCATATAAAGCTCACTGAACAAGAATAAGAGTCCAGTAGCAGGATCTGTACCACATCAAGACTGAACCAGAATAGTGCACAGCAAAGCATCAACATCTTTTTTGTTGGAAAACAGGGATCAGTTAAACCCATAATTCAATTCCCATTCATAATAGTGTTAATTCAGAAACCTTTCCTCTTAGGAGGAAAGGGACCAATTAATAGGGGAAAGCAAACTTAGGCCCAAACATGTGCAGCAATTCCATCCAATCTTACCCTCATTTAAATACCATATGGGGGAGATGACAGCATACTGGTAAGGACACTGAATTGGTAATCCAGAGGCCCAGGCTAATGCCCCAGTGACATGGGTTCAAATTCCACCACAGCAGTTAGTGGAATTTAAATTCAATTAATAAATCTGAAATATAAATTTGGTCTCAGTGATGACTGTGAAACTATCATTGATTATTGTGAAGACCCAGTTGGTTCACTAATGTCATTTAGGGGAGGAAATCTGCTATCCTTAGCCCAATCTGGCCTATATATGACTCCAGACCCACAGCAAAGTGGTTAACTCTTAAATGTCCTCTGAAATGTTCAGTTCAAAGGCAATTAGGGATAAGCAGAACTTTTCACAGGCATAACAGTCCAAATCCCCCTTCAAGGACCTCTACCTCACAACTTGAGCCATCTCTCAGAAATCAGCCTGCAGCATTCCAATTGGCACAAAGGGATTTTCTGTCTGGGATTCCCTTGCACTCCACTCCATTGCCATCACCACAGTCCTCTGTCCAGATATGCACTGGCTTTTCATCTTGCCATCTGGGCAGTGATAGGAGCCCCCAGTGAAGGGCTCTCTACAAAGGAATGTCACTGTTTAAAAATAAGGAGTTGTCCATTTCAGACTGGGATGAGGAGAAATTTTTCTCTCAGAGGAGTCATGAGTCTTTGGAACACCTCAAAAGATGGTGGAAGCATAGCCTTTGAATATTTTTAAGGCAGAGGTAGATAAATTCTTGATAAACAAGGGGGTGAAAGGTTATAGGGGGTAGATGGGAATGTGGAGTTGAGGTTACAATCAGATCAGCCATGATCTTATTAAATGGCGGAGCAGGCTCGAGGAGCCAAGTAGCCTGCTCCTGCTCCTAAGTCCATTCAGGGCCTGGCATGAAGAGTGTAGCAGTTATGTGCAATAGAGTGTTAAGCGGATTCCCAGGCTGCCTTTAACTTTTGAGATCTAGAGGAGTCCACATATTTGTAGAGCATAAGAGGTTACACTCCCACTTCTGTTATTGGAAAGGCTATTGCTCAGCTTCTGGCTGCCATTCAGTCCCAAGCTCCTGATCTTTGATCAGAAGGTGTGTGGGTTGATGAGGGGGGAAGCAAGCTGCAGATCCTCCTCATGGGACAGCTTCTGGATCTGGCCAAGGTGGTCGCCAACAGGTCCAGTCTGGACATGAGCGATGGGGTTACTCACTCTGGCTGCCTTTCTCTCTCTAATAACTATATCCACATCCCAGTGTTCCTGGAGAGCAATACAGAGTGTCCACCTGTACGCTTGAGTCCTTCCATGGCCAGTGTGCACTGGAGAGACTGGAGTACAAGGTAGGTACTTTAAATAATATTATCACTTAATTTTATGAGTTTCACTTTGTTTTATTTATAATTTGGATTTTATTCTTTGTGCCTCTTTAAATAGGGGGTCACTTTTGTTTAATTTGATTTTGATTTATGATACCTGGATCACCTAAAACAGCCAATCAGAACAGGAGAAAAAGCAAACTACAAAGGAAATAGTGGTCTGGATAAAATGGAGGAAAAGGTTAACAAATGGAACAGTGGAACATATTTAAATCTGAGATTGATGAAGCATAAACTTGGATTATGCTACATAAGCTTGAACTCATTCAAAACCATATTATAACTCATGCCAAGCCCTGTTCTCCCATTAGCCCTGAGCTCATTGAACTACATTGACTCCTAATCCAGCAACACCTCAATTGTAAAATCCTCATCCATGTTTTCAAATCGCCCCATGGCCTTGCCCTCCCTATCTCTGTAAACTCCTCCAAGATCACTGCACTCCTCTTGCTCATCCCTGATTTTAATTGCTCCACCACTGGTGGCTATGCCTTCAGCTGCCCAGGCCCTAAGCCCTGGAATCCCCTCCCTAAACCTCTACTTGTCTCTCCTTCTTTAAGACACTTTTTAAAACCAACTCTTTAACAATCAAGGTGTTGCTGGACCGGGAGCCAATGTAGGTCAATGAGCACAGGGGCAATGAGAGAACAGGAGCTGTTGTGAATTAGGATATGGCAGAGCTTTGAATGAACTCAAGTTTAGGAAAGGCATTCCCCATCTATGCTACATCAATCTCAGAATTAAATACTACCCATATTTACTCCATTGTTTCACTTGTTAACCTCTTGGTCATCTGTCCAAGTATCTCCTTATGTAGCAGGGTGTCAACTTTTGTTTGATAATGCTCCTGTGAAGCACCTTGAATCATTTTACTATGTTAATGAAGCTGTATAAGTGGAAGATTTTGTTACCATAATGAAGAAAAAAGGCTGACATCTAGGGCTGTGGTCCTGTGGATGAATAGTCAGATAAACTTGAAATTAAAGGCTAAAAAGGACTTCACAACAAAGCTAAATCTAGTTATTCCTGACAGTCATTTTCAAATGGAACAGGAAGAGAGGTGAGAGAATGTGAAGAAATCTTTAAAACAACATGAAGGAGCAAGAACCCTTTTATATAAGCACGCCAGGAAAAACAATCATTAAGGCAAGGTGGGGCTATTCAAAAATTAGCATGGTGTAATTGATTGCTTTAGGTGGAGATTGCCAAAAGATGTCATAGACAAAAGGATAAAGAGGTGTCGATGGTGGTGATATTAGCTAAGAAATGTGCTAATGGTGACATTAAGGGTAGAAAGCAGACAAGCAAGGTTCAGATAGCCCTAGTGGGGGTGGGATGGGGGGAAGGGATCGAAATAGGCTGAAAGGTAGAGATAAAACAATGGATGGGAATACATTTAAAAATAATGGAAATAAGTGGGAAAAGAAAAATATATATAAGTTATTGGAAAAAGGGGGATCGGAAAGGGGGATGGAGGAGAGAGTTCATGATCTAAAGTTGTTGAACTCAATATTCAGTCCGGAAGGCTGTAAAGTGCCTGGTCAGAAGATGAGGTGCTGTTCCTCCAGTTTGCATCTGCCATTCTTAGCTAATATCACCACCATCAACACCTCTTTGTCCTTTTGTCTGTGACATCTTTTGGCAATCTCCACCTATCACTGGCCCTCTATCCAGCTCTACCTGTCCCAACCCCCCTTAAACCAGTTTATATTTCACCTCTTTTCTATTTTTCCTTAGTTCTGATGAAGAGTCATTTGGACTTGAAACGTTAACTGTATTCCTCTCCGCAGATGCTGTCAGACCTGCTGAGTTTTTCCAGGTGTTTTTGTTTTTGTTATGGATTTATACTAGTTGGCTCATATGAAGTATAGAATGGGAATAGATTTGGTGGGCAAAATAATCTGTTCCTGTGGTGTGACATTCTATGATTCTTAGGGTGAAATCATCCTTGATTAGCACAAAGTGCAGTAGCAGGCGGGAAAAAGAATGTTTTACCCATTGGCCACAATGGCAGGGTTTTTGTGCCATGACATCTCAATCCCACCTCATTAATCACGCATTCCCAGGATACACGCCGTTTTGCTAGCAGGGAACCTCCAATTCACACACCACGCCGTCACCTCATCGCTTCCTCATGCCCAGCGCCATATTTAAAGTGTAGACACATGCATTCCTCTCTGTGCTTCCTGCCCAGGACTGCTGCACAGAAGACTTGGCTCTGAAAGGCAAGAAGACTGCAGCTCCCAATTCAGTGATGCATCCCTGGGACACCTTCTTGACACCATTGGAGCCCATCACGATGTCCTCTACCCCTGCTCTGGCCTCAGGAGGCCCATCATTCCAGCTTGGGAGGCGGTGGCTGTCGTGGTCAGTGCCAACACTGCACAGGAGAGGTTCATCATCCAGTGAAGAAAGAGGATAAATGATCTCATCCGTGCCACCAGGGTAAGGCAATCATCTCATCACTCTAAATTCACCCACTCACAAGGCCATCACATATTCACTGGCATCTCACTCATTGCCAGCTCAAGGGACATCATCACTCACTGATTCATGTACACCTCACATCTTCATCTGGACTCATTGCCTCTGGAGACTGCTTCCTTAGCCATCACCCTCTTGAGGCCACTTGCACAGATCAACATGTGTCCCCACACACACCCTGGTGTACCCCCCTTCCCTAGTAATGCCCTAGCCCTGCGGCCTCTTCCCTTGCCTGAGGCCACTTAACCCCCTTCCCCAAGCAAGCCACAGCCCTGCAGCCATTAAAAAGCCACCCCCACCTAATGGCTGGCCTCATAAGTAGAGACCTGCCTGTGGGGCCCCCTAAAAGTGACATTGTGCTGACTAGTGTTGATGACTGTGAGTGCTGCCTGAAGCAAGGTAGGTAAATACGCCTCAAAGTCCCGAGCAAAGTGCAGCTCGCCAGGTGCATGTTGCTTATGTTGAGTTGTGAAACACGTCGGTGTGCAAACACAACAACGTGCCCGGATGATCCAGTGTGGCGGGGCGGGGGGGGATGATTCCACCAAGCTGGGCTTATCAGGTGTATTACAATGAAGTTCCTGGTGTGTGGCAGCAGGAAACGTAGCCCACCATTGACGGGCGGAGCGGCCAATTGCAAATTGGTTCACAACATCGTGAAACCGATTTTTGGCCTTCCCGCCATATTGTCTGCTCTTGCCTGCCATGGAACCCAATGCTAGTGGGCTCAGAAAATTCCGCCCTTAGTCTACATTACAATAAAAATATAGCATTAGGGGCAAATGAACATTTTGTTTTAAAACGCAGTTTGGAGTCCCCCTGCCGGTTGAAGTGTGTTAACAGTGTAAGGACAGGAAGCTGCAGGAATGGAAATCTGTCAGTGAAATATTGTTTGCTTGTTCTGTCACCACAAGGCCCTTAAATGCCTATACTTTCCTCCTTGTCACTGCCATTGCCCTGGCTCCCCTTCCTACTCCTGTAACTAATTTCCTCCATTCAAACCATGGCGGTGGGCACCTAACTACCAACTTGTAATCCTACCTTGATCTTTTCCACCTATCTCTCTACTTTTGAACACCTCCCCCTTTACCGGTCTGCATACCCCACCTTCAAATTCCATCTCATCTATCAGCTCAAATCCTTTTTTTATTGAATTCACCTTGCTCCTGTCTGCCCACAGACTTTGCACCAAGAAACTATTTATATTCGGTATCTTCAATAATGATCTTAGCTTTCTTAATCTGACTTCATTGTTTAAGTTTGCAGAGAGTGAAATGTGGGAAGCAGCAAGCAGTGCATTGGAATTGTCGAGCCTGGAGATAAAAAAAAGCATGGGTAAGTGTTTTAGCAGCAGATGGACTGAGACTGGCGCAGGACAGAGACAGGCAATACTACAGAGATGGACAGGGTCTAGAGTCGAAAGCTTAGCTCAGGATCCATCAGAATGTCAAGATTGCCAAGTGTCTTGTTCAGTCTGAGACAGTGGCCAGGGAGGGTCATGGAATAAGTTTCCAGATTTGACCCATGATTAATGCTGATCTCAGACAAAGCAGAGGTAACCATGCAATGATTGGCCTCAGCATTCCCAATCTATTGAGGAAACTATCAAGCCAGTACTTGCAGCATTTCTGTTTATGTTTAAAATAATAAAGTTGTTTAAGTGTAAGTTTAACTTCATCAAATGAGGGAAGCATCTGGAGGGAAAATTGTAAAATGCACAGTGGTAAAAAAGCAGTCCCAAATGTTCCACGTTTGTAATGACTTCATATATACTTTATGACTGTGTTTTTCATTCTTAAGCATCAGAAAATGATTTTTGCATCTTGATACATTTGATTTTTTTTACTCCTTTGTAGTATAAGGGTCTGGCACATATGGTGTTAATGTGGGACAGAGTACAGTACCACCCACATAGTGATGTAAGAGAAGACATGACTCTCACCTAGAGGTCAGTCTAGTGTTGGGCAGAGCTGTGTGTACCAGCAAGCATGGAGACAGCTCCCAGCTTGAACCCTTTACTGTATAAATGCTCACCGTTCTTGTAGTTAATAAATGCATTCGGTTAGCCTACCTAAGACTATCAAGACTTCATTGAGATATACAGAACAGTATCCAGCACCCTACAAAATGGTGGCAGCAAATGGAAAAATCACAAACCTCACAAAAAAATGCAGAGAAAAACTAATATCCTGCAAGACTAAAGAAAAATTTGAAGAATCATTCTGACCCAAAGGAAAGCTTTAGAATCAGACATGCAGATGAAACTTGCCAAGGAAAAGATCCAAAGAAAGGCTTGGATACTGACGGCAGAAATTTAAAATTCCTCACAGCAGCAGAAGACTCCATAGGATCTCTTAGAAGACCAGCTTCAATTCCCAAAGTGCAAAGTCAGCAGACCTAGCAGGGTTGAGCTAATAATTTTAAAGCCCAAGATAAAGCAATTCGGGAGACAAATAGTTCAGTAATCAGAAATTGCCCATTAAAAGCTCTGTTGGACAAATCACATTCTTGAGTTGGTGCCTGAAAACATAGCATTTGAGCTCACTCCAAAAAAAGGGGAAAAAAAAATAATTTAGAAGAATGGCAACTAAAGCATCAGCTTTAAAGATCTGCAAAGGCAAAAATTTGATGCTTTCATGTCCCAAAAGCATAGCGCTGAAATGAAGAAGTCCGTGACTAGTTGATCCAAGCAGCCAGAGTGTAAAATTTATTCAAGGCTGAGCGCAAATGCCATTACAGTGGGAGCCCACCAAAACCAGCGAGTGCAGGAAAACCCTTTGTCTTCAAATTAATGTCGGTGCCATCTTGAATTTTAGGAACTTCTTAAAGTTGAACCTACACTTTAAATTTTTTTAACCATGGATCAGAAATCCACGCTTCCAGATCAGTTTGGACTTACTCTAAGCCTAAATCAATCACTTAACTGGGGAGTATGGATAAAAAGGTTCCTTTAGATACATTATTGCTTCCTATCTGGACAGAAGCTAAATAAGTTAACACACTGCTTTACTCGGTAGGCCCTAAAGCAGATGACATTATTGCTGGACAAGAAATCAATGAATCATCTGCTAAATTTGAAGAAGTACATAAATCATTCAATGATTATTTTAACCTAAGAACTAACAAGAATGGCAACTAAAGAATCAGCTTTTTCTCTCTTGCAGGCAATGACCATCTCCAACAAGAGAGAATCCAACCATCACCCCTTGATGTTCAACGGTATTACCATCACTGAATCCCCCACTATCAACATCCTGGGGGTTACCATTGACCAGAAACTGAACTGGACTAGCCATATAAATACCAAGGCCACAAGAGCAGGTCAGAGGCTAGGAATCGTGCAATGAGTAACTCGCCCCCTGACTCCCCATCATGTCTACCATCTACAAGGCCTAAGTCAGGAATGTGATGGAATACTTCCACTTGCCTGGATGAGTGCAGCTCCAACAACACTGAAGAAGCTGGACACTGTCCAGGACAAAGCAGTCCGCTTGATTGGCACCACATCCACAAACGTTCACTTCCTCCACCATCTTCGCACATAGCAGCAGAGTGTACCAACTACAAGATGCACTTCAAGAATTCACCAAGGCTCCTTCGACAGCAATTTCCAAACCCACGACCTCTACCACTTAGAAGGACAAGGACAGTAGATAAATGGGAACAACACCACCTGGAAGTTCCCCTCCAAGTCACTCACAATCCTGACTTGGAAATATATCACCTGTTCCTTCACTGTTGCTGGGTCAAAATCCTAGAACTCCCTTCCTAACAGCACTGTGGGTGTACCTACACCACATGGACAGCAGTGGTTCAAGAAGTCAGCTCACCACCAGCTTCTCAAGGGCAACTAGGGATGGGCAATAAATGCTGGTCCAGCCAGCGATGCCCACATCCAGTGAATGAATAAAAAAAGAAAGATCCTTGAAAGGGTGAATTCAATAAGCGTGTCCAGCACCCAGGGGAACCTATCAATTCATTTATTAATGATCTGTACAGAATGGCTGAAGGCTGCAAATACAGAGACCTAAAATCTGAACTCATCAGGGATAGAGGAGAGTAGTGGACGATGCACTCTCAGACATGTTGCAAGCAAAGGGAGATCTAACCCTCAAGAAAGCTATCTAGATTGTTAGGCAATCTGAACTCCATGTGCAGCACTGGTCTATTTTAAGAGGAGAAAGTAAACTGTAGTACAAAGGGAACCCCACATTCCAGTTAGTTAAACAGCACAGAAACAGGGACACTCCAGGCCAAGGCAAGCAATATCCTAACCGATCAATAGAGTGATCATGCCAGTGCTGTGGAGCAAAGTGAGATCAATGTCCTGCAATTTCAATAAAACACGGAAACACCAGATTGACAGCATCAAAACCCTTCGACCTTTATCCCAATGCTTTCAATGTAACAGAAATGGTCACTTCGGTAAACTGCAAGACCAAAACATCATAATGCACTTAAGACCCAAAGATGATTCATGAGGTCCAGACTGAACACTGTTAGGAATCCATATTCCAAGAACTATATGTGTTTTTAAAAATTGGAAGAACATTGGAATATCAGGACACTTTCTTGGGAGCTGACTTGAGTCTTTTTAAAAAGGGTTATAAGTTCACTGTGGACTGTGAACAGCCTGCTTTGTCCCAATAAATCACATGACTTCAGCTAACTGACCAGCAAGGCACCTGGGCAGATAAGGGCTATTTGTATTTGAGCTTTAATTGCTGCAGGGAAAAACATCTGCTGTTTGTTTTCAGGCTGTGGGGCTGCCCCCTGCTGACTTTCTGGAAAACATTTGACCTGAGATGAGTTTTCTGTTTGAACATGCACTTTTTGGACTCAGAGTGTGTTTCAGAGTAAGCTGAAAAGGGAAGTTGGCCAGCTATTTCTCTCCCTGCCTTGTCTGGTGTGGTTATCAATCACCAGCTAGAAAACCTTAACCTCAGTTTAGCTCATCTGTATTTGGAAACCCAAGAAGTTGAGACAAGAGAGAGATCCCAAGGATAGATGTCGCTCTAGTCTCCTTCACACTGTAGCTCCTTTGCAAAGAACTTCCAGACAACTACTGTAACCAGTGGCCCATCTTCACACACACACAGCCACCAGATTGACAGCATCAAAACCTTTCAAACTTTACCCTTTTTCATAAGCTTTTCCTATTTGCCAATCTCTGGAGAGACCCTATTTGTTTTGTCCTTTGGGGTGTATGTGTGTGTGTTTGTGTGTGTGTGTGTGTATGTTGGGATTTAAAAGGGGTAAATAGTTATACTTACAGATTGCAAATTGTATGTTAACCAGTTTTTGCAACTTGCTTTTAAAAATAAGCTTCGTTTCATAATGAATCAATCACTCTAAGTTTATTGGAAGAAGCCTGTTTAAAATCTCTTATTCTGAGCCTAACAATAGTGAAAGTAAACATTTAGTCATTTTGGTGAGTGAGTTAAACATATAAACTTTTATTTTATATTCATTCAGGGTATGTGGGCTTTGCTGGCTGGGTCAGCATTTATTGCCCATCCCTAGTTGCCCTTGAGAAGGTGGTGGTGAGCTGCCTTCTTGAACTTTTGCAGTCCATTTGGTGTAGGTACACCACTTACAGTGCGACCTGCGGAATAGTGGGGCTAGAAAAACTTCACAATCCTCCTACCCTGGTTGTAACAACACCAAGAGGACACAAAGCCATGCTTCTTGGGTGAGGTCATATTGGAATGCAGACATTTCAGTTAACAAAAATGTCATGAACTTTAAATTGGACAAGGGAGCCAGTGTTATGGATGAGAGACCTCTGGCTTTGAACAACAGACACACCACTCTGTGGGCCTGGAGGAATCAGACTTCTGTCCAGAGGCATGATTCTGGAACGACTAAGGTACAGCGGAAAACAATCTTTGAGCTGATGTATGCCATCGGTAACGAGTCTTTTTCTCTCTTCAGCAGAGATGCAGGCAATCTCCTCAAGATGGCAGAAGGTGTCAAGACAACCACTGTCATACAGAACTACAAGTTCCTGAGACATCAAACAAGACAGAGTGTCCTGACTGGGACTTCAGCTCTGAACTGTCTTCTCTATTTTCAGAGCAAATTTGTCCATTTTCGCCACAGTAGCCATTAAGCCCTCATTGGTCAGACCAGGCAACCACTCAAATGGTTACCACGATGCCTCCAGTGGAGGATAGACAAGAGAGCAAGACAGCAACCAAAAACCAGAAGAGCCTCTACCTCTGGCGCCAACGACGGTTGATGAGGTCAACACAGAGCAAACACTGCAACTCTCAGCCAGCGTGATAGTGCCACAGATGATGTTGGAACCAAAAAACAGTTGTCTTTTGCCAAATGCACACCACACGGCCAATAGCAAAGGTAAGCTTACTAAAAAACCACATCCTCATAACAGGAATGGCCATCTTCTGTCACAGAGGACATTAGGAAGGCCCAGATGATGAAGGAAGAAGAAGAAAAAAATGACATGGGAATGAGCACAACATTCATCCATCCTGCAAGAAATGGGATGGAACAACAACCACCTAGCAGTACAACTGCTGAATCAACAAAGAGCTGTTCAGTACTAAGGAATAGAAAAATAAGATAAAAAGATGCCAGAACAACCTCCAAGTCAATAGAGCTTGCCTGCAACAACAGAGCCTACCACTCCTCTGACAGTAGTGCAAATGGGATACAACAGGGTTGTAGGGCCTCCAGACCACCTGAACCTATGAACCCAGAGTCTTGAATGGGGGAGATGGGTTAGTAATAATTATGTAAATACATGGGGTAAACTAGAAGAATTTGAAATACATTGGATAAAGACTTGAGGGAGGTTTCGTATAAGGCTCTGGCACATAAAGGGGTTAACGTGGGACTGAGTACAGTACCGCCCACATAGTGTTGTAAGAGAATGTATGACCCACACTCAAGGGTCAGTCTATTGTTGGGCAGAACTGTGTGTACCAGCAAGCAAGGGGACAGCTCCCAGCTTGAACCCTTTGCTATGTATATATGTACATATTTCTTTTTTTTTAATTCACTGGCGCCACTGTCTAGGCCAGCATTTATTGCCTATCCCTAATTGCCCTTGAGGAGTGGGTGCTGAGCTGCCTTCTTGAACCATTGCAGTCCATGTGGTGTAGGTACATGCACAATGCTGCTAGGAAGGGTATTCCAGGATTTTAACCCAACGACACTGAAGGAACGGCAATATATTTCCAAGTCAGAATAGTGAGTGGGTTGGAAGGAACTTCCATTTGGTGGTGTTCCCATGTATCTGCTGCCCTTGACTTTCTAGATGGTAGCAGTCGTGGGTTTGGAAGGTGCTGCCTAAGGAGCATTTGTGATTTCCTGCAGTGCATCTTTTAGATGGTACACACTGCTGCCACTGTACATCAGTGGTGATGGGAGTGAAGGCTTGTGAATCATTGACGATGGGGATATTTGTGGAACCTTCTCCAGTGAGTTGTTTAATTGTCCACCACCATTCACGATTGGATGCAGCAGGACTGCAGAGCTTAGATCTGATCCATTGGTTGTGGAATCACTTAGCTCAGTCTATCACTTGCTGCTCATGCTGTTTGGCATGCAACTAGTCCTGAGTTGTAGCTTCATCAGGTTGACACCTCATTTTTAGGTATGCCTGGTGCTGCTCCTGGCATATCTTTCTGCACTCTTTATTGAACCAGGGTCAATCCCCTGGCTTGATGGCAATGGCAGGGTGGGGGATATGCCAGACCATGAGGTTACAGGTTGTGGTTAAGTACAATCCTACTGCTGATGATGGCCCACATGGATGCCCAATCTTGAGTTGCTAGATCTGTTCTAAATCTATCCCATTTAGCATAGTGGTAGGAGGAGGCTAGCCTCAATGTGAAGGCAGGGCTTTATCTTCACAAGGACTGGCGGTGGTCGCTCCTATTGATACTGTCATGGACAGATGCATCTGTGGCAGGCAGATTGGCGATGAAGAGGCCAAGTATGCTTTTCCCTCTTCTTGGTTCCCTTAACACCTGCCGCAGACCCAATCTAGCAATTATGTCCTGTAGGACTTGGCCAACTTGGCCTGTAGTGGTGCTACCAAGCCACTCTTGGTGTTGGACATTAAAGTCCACCACCCAGTGTGCATTCTGCACCCTTAACACCTTCAGTGCTTCCTTCAAACGGTGTTCGACATGGAGGAGTACTGATTCATCAGCTTAGGGGAGAATGGTACGTGGTAATCAGCAGGGTGTTTCCTTGCCCATATTTGAGCTGATGCCATGAGACTTCATGGGGTCCGGAGTCGATGTTGAAGACTCCCAGGGCAATTCCTTCCCGACTGTGTACCACTGTGCCACTGCCCCTGCTGGGTCTGCCCTGCCGGTGGGACAGGACATACCCAGGGATGGTGATGTCTGGGACATTATCTGTAAGGTATGATTCCATGAGTATGACTGATTAGTCTGTGAGACAGTTCTCCCAATTTTAGCACAAGCCTCCAGAGGTTAGGAAGGAGGACTTTGCTTGCTCGACAGGGCTGAGTTTGCCATTGTCGTTTCTGGTTCCTAGGTCGATGTCCATGTGGTCTCATAGAGTAATAAAGTCATAGAGGTCTTTAGCACAGAAAAAGGCCCTTCAGCCCATCGAGTCTGCACCAGTCAAACAAGTACTGAACTATTCTAATCGCATTTTCCAGCACTAGGCCCATAGCCTTGTATGCCATGACATCACAAGTGCACATCCAAATACTTCTTAAATGTTATGAGGGTTTCTGCCTCGACCACCCTTTCAGGCAGTGAATTCCAGATTCCCACCACCCTCTGGGTGAAAAAATTCTTCCTCACAGTCCCTCTAAACCTTCTGCCCCTTACCTTAACTCTATGCCCCCTGGTTATTGATCTCTCCATCAATGGGAAAAGTTCGTTCCTGTCTACCCTATCTATGCCCCTTATAATTTTATACACCTCAATTATGTCCCCCCCTCAATCTCCTCTGCTCCAGGGAAAATAACCCCAGTCTATCCAATCTCTCCTCATAATTAAAACCCTCCAGCCCAGGCAATGTCCTGGTAAATCTCCTCTGCACTCTCTTTAGTGCAATCACATCCTTCCTATAATGCGGATTCCAGAACTGCATGCAATACACCAGCTGCAGCCTAACCAATGTTTTATACAGTTCCAGCATAAAGGCATGTATCCCATATGCCTTCTTAACCACCTTATGTACCTGTCCTGTTACCTTAAGGGACCGGTGGACATGCACACCAAAGTTCCTCTGATCCTTGGTACTTCCCAGGGTCCTACTGTTCACCATGTATTCCAAAGCCTTGTTGGTCCATTTTCATTCCTTATTGAATTTTCTGTAGCGGTTTGATACACCTGAGTGGCTTGCTAGGCCACTTCAGAGGGCATTTAAGAGTCAACCATATTGCTCTTGGTCTGGAATCACACGTAGGGCAGACTAGGTAAGGACAGCAGATTTTCCTCCCTAAAGGTGAACCAGATGGGTTTTTATGATAATCGACAACGATTTCACGGTCATCATTAGACTTTTAATTCCATATTTTTATTTAAATTCCACCATCTGCCATGGTGAGATTCAAACCTGGGTCCCCAGAGAATTAAAAACAAAAAACTGCGGATGCTGGAAATCCAAAATAAAAACAGAATTACCTGGAAAAACTCAACAGGTCTGGCAGCATCAGCAGAGAAGAAAAGAGTTGACATTTCAAGTCCTCATGACATTTTGACAGAGCTGATTGAATGTTAGAAGAGGGGTGAAATATATGCTGGTTTAAGGTGGGGGATGTGGGGGAAGAGAAGTGGTGGGGGGGTGGTGGTGTGGTTGTAGGGACAAGCAAGCAGTGATAGGAGCAGAAAATCAAAAGATGTCACAGACAATGGAACAAAGATTTCCAGCATCCGCAGTTTTTTGTTTTTATCTTTTTGTTTTTATAAAGAAGTGTTGAAGGTGGTGATATTATCTAAACGAATGTGCTAATTAAGAATGGATGGCAGGACACTCAACGTACAGCTCTAGTTGGGGTGGGGTGGAAAGACTAGCCCAGCATACAAGATTTAAAAATAATGGAAATAGGTGGGAAAAGAAAAATCTATATAAATTATTGGAAAAAAACAAAGGGAAGGGGGAAGAAATGGAAAGGGGTGGGGATGGAGTTCAAGATCTAAAGCTGTTGAATTCAATATTCAGTCCGGAAGGCTGTAAAGTGCCTAGTTGAAGATGAGGTGCTGTTCCTCCAGTTTGCGTTGGGCTTCACTGGAACAATGCAGCAAGCCAAGGACAGAAATGTGGGCAAGAGACCAGGGTGGAGTGTTAAAATGGCAAGCGACGGGGAGGTTTGGGTCTTTCTTGCAGACAGACCGCAGGTGTTCTGAGAATTATCCTGGATTACCAGTGCAGTGACAATGCCACTATGCCACTGCCTCATACAGTTAACCTACTTAAGAGTACAAAGACTTTATTAAGACCAGTTGAATGGTATCCAACACCCTACAACAATTATTCTGTCTCCTGACTATTGGGTAGCCTGTCCACCATTTACAAGGCACAAGTCAGGAGTGTGATATATTACTCTCCTCTTGCCTGGATGACAGCACCTCCAACAACACTCAAGAAATGCAACAGAATCTAAGATAAAGCAACCTTCTTGACTGGCACCCCATCCACCACCCTAAACATTCAATTTCATCACCACTGGTGTGCAGTGGCAGCAGTGTGTACCATATACAATAATATCACCTGACTTTATCCCTGTCTTAGCTCATCTGGTGCTGAAACCCTCATTCATGCCTCCATTACTTCTAGATTACTTCTAGACTTGACTATCCCAGTGCACTCATAGCTGGTCTCCCAAATTGTACTCTCCATAAAAGTAAGGTAATCTAAAGCTTTGCTGCCTGTGTCTAGAATTGTATAAAACACTGGTGAGGCCACAACTGGAGAATTGTGTGCAGTTCTGGTCACCACATTACAGGAAGGATGTAATAGCTCTGGAGAGAGTGCAGAGGAGGTTTACAAGAATGTTGCCAGGGTTAGAAAAATGTAGCTACGAGGAGAGATTGGATAGGTAGGGGTTGTTTTCATTGGAACAAAGAAGGCTGAGCAGTGACTTGATTGAGGTGTACAAAATTATGAGGGGAATAGATAGAGTGGACAGGATAAAATTGTTTCCCTTGGTGAAGAATTCTGGAGCCAGGGGACATAGATTCAAGATAAGTGGCAGAGGATGTAGGGGGAACATGAGGAAGAACTTTTTTACGCAGAGGGTAGTGGGTGTCTGGAATTCGCTGCCCAAGTTGGTGGTAGAGGCAGAAACTCTAAACTCTTTTAAAAAGTACCTGGATCTGCACCTTAAGTGCTGTAAGCTGCAGGACTATGGGCCAGGTGCAGGAAGGTGGGATTAGAAAGGGCACCTGGGTGTCCCCGGGCTGGCATGGACAAGATGGGCCGAACGGCCTCCTTCTGTGCTATAACTTTTCTATGGTTCCATGGTTCTTAGTTCACAGCAAGTCCCATTCTCCTATTACCCCTATGCTCACTGATTGGCCCCGGGTCAAGAAAGATCTTGACTATAAAATTCTCAACCTTGATTTCAAATCCCTCCATGGCCTCACACTCACTACCTCTGTAATCTCTTCTGGCCCCACAACCCTCTGTGATATCTGCACTCCTCTAATTCTGACCTTTCAAGCATCCCAGATTTTAATCGCTCCATCGTTGGTGCCTGTACCTTCAGATGCCCTCCCTACACCTCTCCACTTCTCTACTTCATTTTCCTTCTTTAAGACACACCTTAAAATCTACCTAGTTGACCAAGCTTTTGGTCACCTGACCTAATGGCTCCTTATTTGTTTTATAATGCTTCTGTAAAGCAACTTTGAATATTTTACTATGTTAAAAGTGCTAAATAAATATATGTTGTTTTTGTCATCCATGGAGAAAGTTAAAGCCAAATGTACAACATCATAAAAATGTAAAGGTAGTACACCACTCGGCACTGGAGCAGTGATATCAACAATTCATTGGTTAACTCCTTTTTTCATAATTTCTTATTATCAATTGTGTTTAGGAACACCAAAACAGTATAAAAGCATTTTATAAAGATTGTGGCATTTATTACGTTTGGAATTATGGACTGTACTATGTTTATAACAATATAAAATTGCAGCAGCAAAATTATTAAATGGAATATTTCGTATTAACAAATATCTATTCCTCTACAATTGATAGATATATTTACAATGCCCCTACATGTGTTAGATTTTATACAGCTATTGTCAATGCAACTATTTTTGATTCACATAGATTTTTAAAAAATATCAATTGTCAAGAGACAGTGAAGTAGCTAAAGTGGTTAAGTGTCCACTGTCTTGCTTGTAAGTCACAAGTTCAAGTCTGAGCATCACTTGTCACTTAAAGTATTTTGCCTCAGGTAGGGTGGGTTTTATTAGTTTTTGACCAGGCTTCTAGCTGAAATGTCATGTGGAAGTGAAATCTCAGGAGATAGGAGAAATAAACTGACATTATCCAGTACATTGTGCTTGAATTGTACATTGTGTCAGTTAGATAGAATGGTATTGATGGTGGTTTTTGGGATATTTGCAGCCAGGATTATCTCACCTTTTAGTAGTTGGAAGATCCACAGTGGCAATAAATTGCCTGCAATCGCAGGATTTGAAAGAACAAAGTAACTTAATCAATATATTGTGCTAGTCACTAGCTAATCAGAAGAGTAAAGGACTTGACTGTTGGTCCCTAAAGGTCTTGTGTTCAAATTTGAAGATCGCTGTCACTCAGAGCCTTCCACTTCATGATCACAACGCAGCAGTCACAGTGACTCTTTTAGCTAAGTATGTGTCTCAAACTGTTTTGTAGCTCAGGAACGATGCCAGTTTCTGTAAAACATTTTCAATCATGGATAAAGTCTCAGCAGAAGTGTTGTGTCCAATTCTGGGCACCATGCTTTAGGAAGTAGGTCAAGGCCTTGGTGAAGGTAATGTGGAGATTTACTAGAGTGATTCAATGAATGAGGGGTTTCAGTAATGTGGAAGAGACTGGAGAAACTGAGATTGTCCTCCTCAGAATAGAGAAGGATGAAGAGAGATCTAAAGTGAAGTGTTAAAAATTATGGAAGGGTTTTGACAGAGTAGATAGGAAGAAATTGTTTCCACTGGCAGAGAACATGGATTTAAGATAGTTGACAAAAGAACCTAAGGGAGTTGAGGAGAATTTATTTTATGTAGCCAGTTGTTATGATCTGAAATGCATTGAAAGGCTGATGGAAGCAGGTGTGATAGCAACTTTCAGTAGTTAATGGGATTTATACTTGAAAAGAAAAAATACGCAGGGCTACAAGGACAGAGCAGTGGCTCGGGACTAATTGGATAGCTCTTTCAAAGAATGGCTTCTTGCTGTGCTGTATGCTTTTATGATTCTGTAACAAGAGAAATATATAGCGCAATGATGGATGAATAAATTACAGCATTGAGGTTGTGTGGTAGATTGGAGTGAATCAGAATAAGGGTCTTAATTAATTTGTTAGGAACAGGACATAAACAATAAATTATTGTACTTCCTTTTATTCAGTTGCATCTGAAGTAACTTTTAGTGGACTTAATGGTAATTCGAATATCTACCTAATTCTTCTCTTGCAATTGATAGACAAACTTATGTCTGGGACAAAATTATGTATTGTCACAACCTTTGATCTGGAAGCAGTGCAGTAAGGAAAGTTTATAATTTATTTAAAAGGCCTGTGGAGTCTGTAAATAGTTTTAAAGAATGCTTGAAAAGGACTTTAAAGAGGTTGCATCATTTGTAAAGGGATCAATTGTAATTTTCATGGATAATAAGAAATACTGGTCTATGTGACCTGGTGACCCATGACCTGGAAGCAGTAGCAACAAGAAGGAAGTTAAGAAGCATGTGGCTGGACACAAAGTGGAGATGCAGACATAAAGGAGAGCTACAAACAAAGGGTGAAGGTCCAGATGCAGGAAAAAAAGAAAATAGGCAGTGATAGAAAGAGGATTAGCACTGACCTCTTGTCAGGAGAAGAAACAAATCTCTATCAGGAAGAGGTCAGTTTTTCTGTTTGGCACAAAAGGAGACAAGAGCTTTTGGAGGCAATGTGCAAGCTGGCTTAAAAAAGGTCTAAAACCTGGAAAGCGATGTGAATATTGGAGACACAAAAGAGCTGGATGTTTTCCCAGGAGTGGTCAAATAATGAACTGGGACATGGTTGAAAAGGAACTCTGGAAAGCTACACCATCAGGACTGTTGTGGTCCGAAAGAGAGATGGTGCCTTGCTAATGATAATCATTATCATGAAACTCAGAAGTTAAAGCTGTTGTTGTACATGACTCCTGACCTAACCTGCGTGAATAAAGAAGTGTATTGTGGAACTGTGATGTGACACAGTGCCACATTTGTGTGGGAAGCGATGCAGATGGCTATAGCTGCGTATATCCTTGTTGGATCGACTATTTAAAGTGAAATTTACATTTTTATTTGGAGTTTCATTTGCCTGTTAATTCATGTTTAAAGTACATTGATTTGCATTTGTGTTAAAGTAAAAGTTGCAAAAACTGAAATCTTGTTGGTAATTTTCTGTTATGGATAGGAAGGGGATTATTTTAAACAAACCTGATTTCTCCTCTCACTACATGTCCTTAAACAGAAAGGTGTTTATGATTTCTGACTTCCCCCTTTATAAGTGATGGCATATTTTCCCCAACCCTTCAGTTCGGAATGATCCAATCCTCTATTAATAACTCCACAGCAAACTTAAGATAAGGTACAATTAGAGAGTTAGTTTATTTTACACACAAACAAAACACTGGAAGAGATTTCGCAATGTCCATCCCTTTTTTGCACTCATACAATAAAAGAAAGAAAAGGGAAAGAAAGGGGTTCAGGGCAAGACCACAATAAAAATAAGAATTATGGTTTCAGCTAAGTCCAGAATCAAAAGTTCAATAGTATATTCATTCAGAGATTAGCAAACTGAAACCATTGTAGGGTGATTCTCTTTTCCAGAAGCAAGGATATCCCTCATGGAAGAGGGTCCCATAGAGATTAATTAGTCTAATGGGCCCAGATATAGGAGTTCCAATGTTCCAGTAGCTCACAATGTAGATTAGGGCCAGGCAATTTACCTGGACAGAGCTCTTTCTGCTGTTACCTGTTAGGCAGTCTACCATTTTACCACCTGAGTTCAGTTCCACGTGGCAATAATACAGGTTCTAGTAGCTTGGGGGGGGACAAATCCATGAAAAGTAGGTTCTACCACAAGTGAAGATGTAATCAGGTGTTGTTGTGGGTTGTTCTTTTTGATGTTGGCACTGTAGACAATGATTGTCATGGTGGCACACACAGGGCCAATGGTGCTGTTGCCATTTTCCTCTATTGTCTCCCAGGTGTGAAAATCAATGTGTAGTATGCTCAGCTAAAGTTTTAAGCCACATTAAACATTATATCTTAATGGTGTGCGCAACTTAGAATAGAGTGCCAGAGTTGAGCACTTCAGGGAAGGGAAAGTGGTGTTTGGTTGCTTCTGCCTAAACTTTTTCAGCCTCCAGGAATTGATTCTTGCTCTGCTACAGGAGAAAAAGCTAGTTAATTGGCAAGTATCTGGTAAGTAGTTAAGGTTTATTCTATTCCTAAGGCTCAAAATAGTATATTTTGAGCGAGACGTGAACGGGAGAGGTTAAAAGGCATGGATCGAGAGGCCTATCTGCAGTCAGACCAGCAGCGGAGTGACGTCACAAACCACAACATGACGCCAGTGCAGGAAAAGCAGCTGATTGGTGAATAGGATTGGTGAGTATTTCTAGTCTTGAAAGTAAAAGTAAGGTCTTTAGTTTGTGCTTAGGTCTCTGTTCTTTTTTCTCTCTTCTTAAAAATAAGTATAAGATCGATACTGGTGTAAAAAAAATTATTACGATAAAGTGTAAACAAAGGAGGATCCTTCAAGTGTAAAGAGCAGGGATACTAGAGTAATTAATTAATAAATTGACTAAAATACGATAGGGATGGCAGGATGGGTGATGTGTTGCTGCTACAGCATGTGGGTGCTGCTGGACACCAAGGTGATCCAGAGCGAACACATCTGTAGTAAGGGTTTGCAGCTTGACGACCTTTGGATTTGAGTTGAGGAAGTGGAGTCCGAGCTGCAGACATTGCACCACATCAGGGAGGGGGAAAGTTACCTGGACACTTTGCTCCAGGAGATGGTCACACCCCTCAGATTAGGGAATTCAAATTTAGCCTGTGATCAGTAAAGGAGGATATGACTGCAGGTGAGGCAGGTATGGAGACCTAGGGGGTAATGTTTGAGGAGCCTCAGCCCTTGTAATTGGCCAACAGTTATGAGGTTCTTGCCAGCTGTGTGGACAAGAGCAGGGACTGTGGGGAGGATGAATGAATTGACAACAGCACTGTGGTACGAGAAGCCATTCACGTGGGGGGAGGAAATGGGGACATAGTGGTGGTAGAGGACAGTATAATTATGGGGATAGATATTGTTCTCTGCAGCCATAAGCATGAGTCCCAAAGGCTGTGTTGCCTGTCTGGTACCAGGATTAAGGACATCTCCTCAGGGCTGGAGAGGAACTCGGATGGGAGGGGAAGGATCCAGTTGTCGGCATCCATGTCGGTACCAATGACATTGATTGGACTAGAAAGGAGGTTCTGCTGAAAGAATTTGAACAGTTAGGAGCTAAATTAAAAAGTAGAACCTCCAAGGTAATAAGCCCGGGATTACTACTTGAGCCATGGGCAAACTGGCATAGGGTAAATAAAATGAAGGAGTTAAATATATGGCTCAAAGATTGGTGTGGGAGGAATGGGTTTCAGTTTGTGGAGCAATGGCGTCAGTACTGGGGTAAAAAGGAGCTGGTCCAGTGGGACAGGCTTCATTTGAACCATGCTGGGACCAGTGTCCTGGTGGATCAAATAACTAGGTCTATAGAGAGAGCTTTAAACTAAATAGGGGTGGGGAAGGTTCTGGAGAGTGGATATGTAAACTTACAAAGCAAAAGGATTTGGCAGCCTTGCAGGGCAGCTATTTAGGTAATGATATCCAGAGTGTGACAGGAAGGGACAGAGTGTACAAACATAACAAAACAGCAGCAAATAGGATTAAAGGAGGAAAAAATGGTGAAAAGGCAAAATTAATGGCTCTTTATTTAAATACACATAGTATTTGGAACAAAATAAATGAATTGACGGCACAATTAGAGGTTAATGGGTATGATCCTATAACCATTACGGGAGACATGTTTACAAGGAGATCAAAGCTGGGAATGAAATATTCAGGGTACGTGACTTTTCGAAAGGAAACGCATGAAGGAAAGGGTGGTGGGGTAGCTTTGTTAGTACAAGATGGAATAAGTACAATAGCAAGAAAGGATCTCAATCGGAAGATGTAGAATCCATACGGGTGGAGGTAAGAAATAACAAGGGGAAGAAGATACTGGTGGGAGTAGTCTGTAGCCCCCCCTAACAGTAACTATACTGTAGGGCAGTGAATATATCAGAAGATAATGAGGGCATGTAAAAAAGGCAGTATATTAATTATGGGTGACTTTAATCTTAATGTAGTTTGGGAAAATCAAATTGGCAGAGGTAGCCACAAGCAAGAATTCATAGAGTGAAGCATTTCCTAGAACAAGATGTTGTGAACCCAACGAGGGATCAGGCTATTTTGGATCTGGTAACATGTAATAAAGCAGATTTAATAAATGATCTCAGAGTAAAAGATCCCCCAGGAAACAGTGACCATAACTTGGTAGAATTTAGCATTCAGTTTGAGTGAAAAAATTAGGTCAGAAACAACTGTGCTAAACTTAAATAAGGATAATTACAAAGGAATGAGGGCAGGGTTGGCTGGAGTGGTCTGGGAAAGGAGGTTAACAAAAAAGATGGTTGATGAACAATAGCAAATGTTTAAGAAAATAGTTCATGACTCACAACAAAGATACATCCCAGTGAGGAAGAAGGATTCTAGGAAGGGGATACACCAACCATGGTTAACCAAGGAAGTTAAGGATAGTATCAAATTGAAAGAAAAAACATACAATGTGGCAAAGATTAGCGGTAAGCCAAAGGATTGGGAAAGGTTTTAAAACCAACAAAAGATGACCAAAAAATAATAGAGGAAGAAAGTAAAACTTTGAAGGTAAACTAGCAAGTAAAATAAAAATGGACAGAAGGAGCTTCTTTAAACATATAAAAAGGAAGAGAGAAGTCAAAGTGAACATAGATGCCTTAGAGAA
The DNA here is from genome assembly GCF_017639515.1 of Carcharodon carcharias. Classification (NCBI taxonomy): domain Eukaryota; kingdom Metazoa; phylum Chordata; class Chondrichthyes; order Lamniformes; family Lamnidae; genus Carcharodon; species Carcharodon carcharias. The sequence continues at coordinate 101,317,001 of NC_054482.1, read as the reverse complement.
TGAGGCTGAGGAAATAATTATGGGGAACCAGGAAATGTCAGAGGAGTTGAATAAATACTTTGCATCAGTCTTCACAGTAGAAGACACTAATAGCATTCCAAAAATACTAAATAATCAAGGAGCAAAAGGAGAGGAGGAAATAAACACAATAACTATCACTAGAGAAGAAGTACTAGGGAAATGAATGGAGCTAAAGGCCGATAAGCCACCTGGACCTGATGGGTTGCATCCTAGGATATTAAAGGAAGTAGCTACAGAGATAATGGGTGCACTGGTAGTAATCTTCCAAGAATCCTTAGGGGAGAATTTTCTCCCCATTGGACGGGTGATTCGGGAGCAGGCGCGAGCAGGCGTAGCTGATCGCACCCGCGATTGGCTGCAGGCAACTATTTTGTGTGGGCGGGCCAATTATTCATGGGATGTGGGCTTCGCTGGCTGGGCCAGCATTTATTGCCCATCCCTCGTTGCCCTTGAGAAGGTGATGGTGAGCTGCCTTCTTGCACCACTGCAGTCCATGTGGTGTAGGTACACCCACAATGCTGTTAGAAAGGGAGATCCAGGACTTTTATCCAGCGACAGTGAAGGAATGGTGATATATTTCCAAATCGGATGGTGAGTGGTTGGAGGGGAATTTCTAGGTGGTGGTGTTTCCATCTATCTGCTGCCCTTGTCCTTCTACGTGGTATTGGTCGTGGGTTTGGAAGGTGCTGTCTAAGGAGCCTTGGTGGATTCCTGAAATGCATCTTGCAGATGGTACACACTGCTGCTGCGTGTCAGTGGTGGAGAGAGTGAATGTTTGTGGATGTGGTGCCAATCAAGCGGGCTGCTTTGTCCTGGGCAGTGTCCAGCTTCTTCAGTGTTGTAGGAGCTGCACTCATCCAGGCAAGTGGGCAGTGTTCCATCTTGTTCCTGACTTGTGCCTTGTAGAAGGTGGACAGGCTTTGGGGAGTCAGGAGGTGAGTTACTCATCGCACGATTCCTAGACCCTGACCTGCTCTTATAGTCACAGTATTTATATAGCTAGTCCAGTTCAGTTTCTGGTCAATGGTAACCCCCAGGATGTTGATAGTGAGGGATTCATTGATGGTAATGGCATTGAACATCAAGGGGTGATGGTTGGATTCTCTCTTGTTGGAGATGGTCATTGCCTGACACTTGTGTGGCATGAATGTTACTCGCCACTTGTCAGCCCAAGCCTGCATATTATCCAGCTCTTGCGGCATTTGGACATGCACTGCTTCAGTACCTGAGCAGTTGCAAATGGTGCTGAACATTGTGCAATCATCAATGAGCATCCCCACTTCTAACCTTATGATGGAAGGAAGGTCATTGATGAAGCAGCTGAAGATGATTAGTCCGATGACACTACCCTGAAGAATTCCTGTAGTGATGTCCTGGAGCTGAGGTGACTGATGTCCAACAACCACAACCATCTTCCTGTGTGCTAGGTATGACTCCAATCAGCGGAGAGTTTTCCTCCTGATTCCCATTGTCTCCAGTTTTGCTAGGGCTCCTTGATGCCATACTTGATCAAATGCTGCCTTGATGTCAAGGGCGTCACTATCACCTCACTTCAGGAGTTCAGCTTTTTTATCCATGTTTGAACCAAGGCTGTAATGAGGTCAGGAGCTGAGTGGCCCTGGCATAACCCAAACCGGGCATCTGTGAGCAGATTCTTGCTAAGCAAGTACCGCTTGATAGCACTGTTGATGACTCCTTCAATTACTTTACTGACGATTGAGAGTAGACTGATGGGGAGGTAATTGGCCGGGTTGGATTTGTCCTGCATTTTGTGTACAGGACAGACTTGGGCAATTTTCCACATAGCTGGGCGGATGCCAGTGTTGTAGCTGTACTGGAACAGCTTGGCTAGGGGCATGGCAAGTTCTGGAGCAAAGTTTTCAGTACTATTGCCGGAATATTATCAGTGTCCATAGCCTTTGCAGTATCCAGTGCCTTCAGCCATTTCTTGATATCACATGTAGTGAATCGAATTGGCTGAAGACTGGCATCTGTGATGCTTGGAGCCTCCGGAGGTGGATCAACCACTCAGCACTTCTGGCTGAAGATTGTTGCGAATGCTTCAGCCTTATCTTTTGCACTGCTGTGTTCGGCTCCTTCCTCAATGAGGATGGGGATATTTGTGGAGCCTCCTCCTCCAGTGAGTTGTTTAATTGTCCACCACCATTCACGACCAGATGTGGCAGGACTGCAGAGCTTAGATCTGATCCGTTGGTCGTGGGATCGCTTAGCTCTGTCTATCACTTGCTCCTTATGCTGTTTGGCACGCAAGTAGTCCTGTTTTATAGCTTCACTAGGTTGACATCTCATATTTAGGTATGCCTGGTGCTGTTCCTGCACTCTTCATTGAACCAGGGTTGATCCCCTGGCTTCATGGTAATGGTAGAGTGGGGGATATACCAAGTTATGAGGTTATAGATTGTGTTCGAGTATAATTCTGCTGTTGCTGATGGCCCACAGTGCCTCATGGATGCCCAGTCTTGAGTTGCTGGATCTGTTTGAAATCTATCCCATTTACCACGGCGGTAGTGTCACACAATAAGATGGAGGGTATCCTCAATATGAAGGCGGGACTTCATCACCACAATTACTGTGCGGTGGTCACTACTACCGATACTGTCATGGACAGATGCATCTGTGCCAGGCAGGTTGGTGAGGATGAGGTCAAGTATGTTTTTCCCTCTTGTTGGTTCCCTCACCACTTGCCCCAATTTAGCAGCTATGTCCTTTAGGACTCGGCCAACTCGGTCAGTAGTGGTGCTACCAAGTCACTCTTGGTGATGGCATTGAAGTCCCCCACCCAGAGTACATTCTGCGCCCTTGCCACCCTCAGTGCTTCCTCCAAGTGATATTCAACATGGAGGAGCACTGATTCATCAGCTTAGCGAGGGTGGTACGTGGTAATCAGCAAGAGGTTTCCTTGCCCATGTTTGACCTGATGCCATGAGACTTCATGGGGTCCGGAGTCGATGTTGAAGACTCCCAGTGCAACTCTCTCCTGTATACCACTGTGCTGCCACCTCTGCTGGGTCTGTCCTGCCAGTAGGACAGGACATACCCAGGGATGGTGATGGTGGTGTCTGGGACATTATCTGTAAGGTATTATTCTGTGAGGATGACTATGTCAGGCTGTTGCTTGACAAGTCTGTGAGACAGTTCTCCCAGTTTTGGCACTAGCCCCCAGATGCTAGTAAGGAGGACATTTCAGGGTTGACAGGGCTGAGTTTTTTTCATTCATTCGTGGGATGTGGATTTCGCTGGCTGGGCCAGCATTTATTGCCCATCCCTCGTTGCCCTTGAGTTTGCTGTTGTCTTTTCTAGTGTCTTGGTCAATGTCAGGTGGTCCATCTGGTTTCAGTCCTTTTTTGTGACCTTGTAATGGTTTGACACAACTGAGTGGCTTGCTAGGCCATTTCAGGGGGCACTTAAGAGTCAACCACTTTGCTGTGGGTCTGGAGTCACATGCAGGCCAGACCAGGTAAGGACAACAGATTTCCTTCCCTAAAGGGCATTAGTAATCCAGATGGGTTTTTGCAACAATGGATAATGGTTTCATGGTCATCATTGGACTTTTTGTTCCTGATTTTTATTGCATTCAAATTCCACCATCTGCTGTGGCGGGATTCAAATCCGGGTCCCTAGGCATTCTGCTGGATCTCTGCATTGCTAGTCCAGTGACAATACCACTAATCTTTAATCATAATCTTAAAAACCATGGTAAGGTTTGTAAGGTTTCCCTTTTAGGCTTTTTTTTTACAGAAAATAGCCCAGCCTATTGGGTCTTTCTGATAATTGTGCCTTCTGAGTCTTGGTGGCATCCTTTTAAATCTTTACACCTTCTCCAGGACCTCTATATCCTTTTTATAAAATGGAGACCAGAATTGTTCTCGGTACCCAAAGTGTGGTCTAACCAAGGTTCTATATAAGTTTAATATGGCTTCTCTGCTTTTCAATTCTATTAAGAAATGAAACCCAATGTGTTGTTAGCTTTGTTTTTGCCTTATTAACTGATTTCACTACTTGTAGTGTTTTGCATATCTCTACCTATGCTCTTTCACCCTACTCTTATTTTCCAACGTGTACGTGGCCTCCTTTTTTTTGTACATCAATGCACCACCTTGTGCTTATCTATATTGAAATATTACACTAAATTAAAATCAAAATACTGTGGATGCAGGGAAGAACAGTCATATTGGACTTAAAACATTAACTCTGTTTCTCTCCCTACAGATGCTGCCAGACATGCTGAGTTTTTCCAGCACTTTGTTTTTATTTGAAACATTACATGCCTATTGGGAAAATTCATTCATGTAATTTGTCAAGTCTTCCTCAGTATAAAATACACAGCCCAATTTGGTGTCATGGCTAAAAATTTCAGGTGTCGATTTTTTTTGGACCATGCGGACCTCTTTTCAGAAGTAAAAAGAGAAAGTGCTGCAAAAACTCAGCAGGTCTTGCAGAATCTGTGAAGGAAGAAGCAAAGTTAACGTTTCGGGTCCAATATGACTCCTCTTCGGAACTTTTCTCAGAACCTTCAGTTTAAGGGGTGCTGCTTAGTTGATGGTCCTCCGGTACGTCAGGTGGCGCTGCGGTCGTTGACCGGCAGCAGAGGGGATTTTCCTGGCAGAGCTTGACAACAACAGCAGCCTACGTACCGCACATGCGCAGTATGAGAGGCCTTTTCCAGTTTGGCGGAATCTGCCTGCCCGAGAAAATCGCCTGGGTCCCGGGTGATTGAGGGTGAAGAATCCTAAAAATGGTTGGTAGTTCCCGGAAAGAAACATCGATTCTGGTAGTTAATAGCTGCAGTGATCGCACGGATCCTCCAGATAGCGAACAATATGTTGTGCTACGCAGGATGGCGTTAGATTGTCGGCAGCTTCAGCTGCTGATGTTTCTCTTCCCAACGTGGCCATTGGGGTAGAAGCTGGGGACCAGCTTCAGTGCAAAGCAATGCAGGATGTGAAGGAAATCGTGAATAACACAATGTTCAGGACTAAATGGGTTTTTGAAAAAAAATTTTTGCATTTGACCCTTCCCGTGCCATAATTGCAACACTGGCTTAAATCATTTCGTGTGAAATAAGTGCTTGTCCTGGGATGGTCTTTGCTGAACTTAGGCCTCGGGTTGTGCTGCACACAAAAAAAAATGACCTCACTTGCAGTTTGATACTAACTTTTTAAGACTTTTAATCCCTTTAAGTCGATACTTTAGAAAAAATATGGGTCCTGGCGAGGTCGGCTTTTACTGCCAATCCCTCACTCAGCCACGATATTTTTTTGATTTACTCTTAAGGACAACAAATTGAACCAAACTTTGCTTAAAACTACTTGTAAGATATATATATATAATGAGAGAGAAGTATTTTTACATATTGGGAACAGTAAACTTATGCGGATTTGTTACGTTTAATGCAGTTTGTCCAATATTATAGTTTGTTAAGCTACTTTAATGGCAACGGCTTGAAAAATTGAATATTTTGAGCACAGTTGATCTCGTAAAATTTAAGTTTCGAGGAGGAGCGATACACTTTTTGAATATGAGTAATATAATCTGCAGTGATCGATAATTTTTCAATGTAAATGCTGCAGTGTTGGTACATCCGCTATATTAATTCTGGAATGGGCAGTGCTGGCATTGTCCACCCCTAAGATAGGACTGAATGACTTTTTGGGACAGCAGGTTTCCTTCCCTAAAGAGCATTAGTGAACCATTTGGTTTTTTTTAACAGCTTCCTGGTCACTTTTATTGTTATCAACTTTAAAATTCTCAATTTTTAAATTTATTTCATGGGATGTGGGCTTCACTGGCTGGGCCAGCATTTATTGCCCTTGAGAAGGTGGTCGTGAGCTGCCTCCTTAAACCGCTCCAGTCCATGTGGTGTAGGTACACCCACAGTGCTGTTAGGGAGGCATTTCCAGGATTTGGACCCAGCGACAGTGAAGGAATGGCGATATATTTCCAAGTCAGGACGGTGAGTGACTTGGAGGGGAACCTCCAGTTGGTGGTGTTCCCCTCTATCTTCTGCCCTTGTCCTTCTAGATGGCAGTGATCGTGGGTTTGGAAGGTGCTGCCGAAGGAGCCTTGGTGAGTTCCTGCAGTGCATCTTGTAGATGGTACACACTGCTCCTACTGTGCGTTGGTGGTGGAGGGAGTGCATGTTTGTGGATGTCGTGCCAATGAAGTGGGCTGCTTTTTCCTGGACGGTGTCAAGCTTCTTGAGTGTTGCGGGAGCTGCACTCATCCAAGCAACTGGGGAGTATGCCATCGCACTCCTGACTTGTCTAGGTTTTGCTGCATTGGACATGGACTGCTTCAGTATCTGAGATGTCGCAAATGGTGCTGAACATTGATCAGCAAACATCGATGGAAGGAAGGTCATTGAAGCAGCTGAAGATGGTTGGGCCAAGGACACTACCCTGAGGAACTCCTGCAGTGATGTCCTGGAGCTGAGATGACTGACCTCCAACAACCACAACCATCTTCCTTTGTACTAGGTATGACTCCAACCAGCGGAGAGTTTTCTCCCTGTTCCCATTGACTTGAGTTTTGCTAGGGCTCCTAGATGCCACATTCGGTTGAATCCTGCCTTGATGTCAAGGGCAGTCTTACTTCACCTCGGAAGTTCAGCTCTTTTGTCCATGTTTGAACCAAGGCTATAATGAGGTCAGGAGCTGAGTGGCCCTGGCAGAGCCCAAACTGGGCGTCAGTGAGCAGGTTATTGCTAAGCAAGAGCCACTTGATGGCACTGTTGATGACCCTTCCATTACTTTACTGATGATGGAGCATAGACTGATGGGACGGTGATTGGCTGGGTGGGATTTATCCTGCTTTTTGTGTACAGGACATACCTGGGCAATTTTCCACATTGCCAGGTAGGTGCCAGTGTTGTAGCTGTATTGGAACAGCTTGGCTAGGGGCATGGCAAGTTCCAGAGCGCAATTCTATTGCCGGAATATTGTCAGGGCCCTTAGCCTTTGCAATATCCAGTGCCTTCAGCCGTTTCTTGATATCACGTGTAGTGAATTGAATTGGCTGAAGACTGGCATCTGTGACTGGAGGAGTCCGAGATGGATCATCCACTCGGCACTTCTCGCTGAAGATTGTAGCAAATGCTTCAGCCTTAACTTTGCTGTGGTGGGATTGGAACTTGTATTCGCTAGAACATTATCGAGACTTCTGGATTGCTAGTGCAGCATCATAACCACTACACTATGCTTGTTTAAGAATAACAGTTACACAAATATGCTGAGAAAATACAGACATGGAAACATGCAGGACCAGATCTGTATTTGGCCCGTTGCAATAAAAAGCTTTAATGGTGACCCAAAATTTAATTTCCCTGTGGTTTGGGTTGATAGCATTAGAGGTTAGTTTTAATTTCAAAGGTCTGGAAAACGAAGTGCTGTTAGAGTGTATGCTGGCTATTCTCTCAACTAAAATAATAACGCAAAGTGGCAATGAATATCTACAATTTAAAGAAAAAATTGTATTAGGAAGATTTGTGCGATGGGTGCAACATCAAGAAAGACAATTTTTAGGAGGCTCTGAGTGGGGGGGTGGGGGAAGTATATTGAAAGACTCAAACAGTGTTGTAATTGATTAAATCTGGGCTAATACTAAAAAAGCTCCATTCCCCTGATTGGGGTCAGATTTTTAGTTTGATGCAAAGCTTGGTTGCTTGAAAGTGGGAAACTTTGTGCTAATTTATTGAAGGGAAGATCTTAGCTCCAGATCTTTGGTTATTGAATGGTTCAAAAACTTAAGAAGTCAGAAAACTTTCAGTTTGATGTATATTTGCAAGAAGGTCTTGGAGTCAGACCTGTATGGCCTCAGTTCAAAAACTGTACCTGGCATTGCTTTAGTTAGGGAAGTTTTGACTCAGCAAGCAACAAAGTTCCCACCACTGAATGCTGTAAATGAAAACAGCTAAAATAGAATGCTTTTGACATGGAAAAATAAATTGCAATAGATTCTAAATGCAAAGTGATAACCAATTCAATGAAATATTAGTCTGAAATTCCTGCAAGTTTGCACCTAAACAACCCAAAAATATTGCGAGTTAATGTTTGGATTTGCCCTCCCAAGACCTTGGCAGAAGATGCAGATTGATTTTGTTGTTCGATTTGTAAATTAAAATCATGTATTGGGTGCTAGGTCTTAGTGCCCTGCAAGTTATTCAAATGCCATTGAAGAGCAGCAGTGTCACCGTTAGTACATTGAGAATTGTGGGGCGGAGTAATTTTTCTGATGGTTTACTAAAACTGATTTGTTACAATGGTGCCACACTCTCAAGAGCTTTATTGTGATACAGTACATTTTACCCTTGCTGTACCATCCCATGCGGAACTTTCAGATAGTTAGTGGAAATGTTGAAATCTGAATTGAAGCTGTTCTGTTTTCCTTCATTGTATCAAGCTACTCAGTACTACAAAATATGTACCCAATGATATGTTGAAGGATTGATGACTGTACCTGACTTGACTACGAAAGGTTACCTTGGTTAAAAGCAGGTCATAACTTTAGTAAAAGCAAGACGATCTTTGGAAATTGAAGATCTTTTCTTGTTCAAGATTGCCGGGGTAAGATGGAAACCTGGGTAAAAACAAGATGCTGGAAATACCTGGGAGGTCTGGTAGCATCTGTGGAGAAAGAAACAGTTAATGTTTCAGGTCATGACTTTTCATCAACAGCAGCGCCTGCAATATTTTTCTTATGGAAACCTGGGGCCCTGGAATGATAAAATTAGAATACTTATCCTTTGCGACTAGGATTTACACTGGGAAATGATATGGAAAAGGTGCAATTATGCGATCTCAGCTTGTCAGGAACAATGTTTAGGAATCAAGTTCAGGGTCATCCATCTAGGTGGCTATTTAAACCTTCAGAAAAAAAATGACTAGATATACAATCCCTACTGCTTAAAATGACCAGGTTTAAAATGGACTGATTCTTATTTTAGCCAAAAAGGCATTTGCATTTGTGATTATTTCAGACCTGCTGGTTATAGTGCCATCAGTGCTCTGTTTATTTTGGGCAGATATAGTAAACCAATAATTGGTGTCAACACTTCATATTTTTAAATGGTGGGAGCCGGAGATGCCCATTACTTTGGACGTCGTGCACCCATGACCGGCCCACTATATGCAGATAGACCTATAAGAAGTAGGAACTGTATCAGTAATACACTGTCTCAATTCACCAAACAAGGCCATACATTTAAAAATCTATTAATCTATATCTACTAATGAAGCCAGTTTGAATTAGTGACCCTATTAACTGAGGCTGGTAGTGTAGTTCAGCTTCCTATAAATCTGAAATAAATTGCCACAAAATCTTTAAAAAAAAAGCATCAGTACTCTCAACACCAGATATAAGCCGAATATACATTGAAAGTGTGAAGATCTGATTTAAATATTACTGAGCACAGAGTATTGAATATTATACCAAAACAGATGCTGATAAAATAGGGAAGTATTGATTTTAATTTGGTGGGTGTTGATTGTGGTGTGGCCAGGGTCTTGGTCTTAAGATAGTTAACACATGTTTGACTGTTTATCTTACATTGAGGAGAGAGAAAATATTAAGATTTTGGAAGATTGTCACTAAGCTTTGGTTAAGCTCTAGAATTCATTCTCTGAAAGTGTCTTTCTCTCCACCTCTACATCCTTTGGAACCCTCAAAACTTGCCTTTTTGCTAACAACTTTTGGGCAATATTTCACTGAACTGAGCCTTGACTTCTAAAAGTGATCCAGTAGGAAACTTCTTATTGACATGAAGCCAAAAAAGACTCCAGCCAACCAATGTTTATTCAAACCCCACAACATTCAACGACTGATTCTGATTGAAATTGTCTTTCTGCAGCCTGCTCCACTTCATGAGTTCAATTATTCTGATAGTACACAAGTTTCGATAATGCCATATTTATAGTCTTCCAATGTGGACAGTTATTCATTTTAATTTTAAACCATGGTTCACCTATGTACTTAGTACGAATGGTGTTTACAATAGCGGAAGTAAAAGAATTTCAGCTGAAATTTCAATTTTATTTCCCATCATGTGCGTCCAGATTGAGGCATAGTGTCAGAGCTTTTTCCCTTGTTCAGTGCTAATGGAAATATTTTTGTTTCTTAGCAAATAAAGCTGATGAGACCCAGGGGTATTAATGTTGGGAATGTGCAGAAATATCTAACTCAAATGTAAAGAAAGCATTATCATTCTTTGCAACAAGGCTAGCTTCCTGAAATTGAAAATCCATTCAAGTACTCCCTATCTAGCAATTCTTGTACCTCACCTTGGGCCTGATTTGTTGCTGTCTTTAACAACTGGCCTCTGAAGTATACAGCAAGAGTTCTCCTTAATACTTCAAGCTATTGAGATTGTGTATGGATGCAGAGACTTTACCTTGTGCTAGCATCTCTTACCTTTAGCTGGCATCTTTCAGTTGACCAAACTGTTAATTATTCAAACATAGTATGTACAAATCTATGAATTTGGGTGACTTTGTTAACTTGCTTGGAAATATGGCATTTCAAAGCAAGTCAGGTAGGTGAAGTGAGCATAAGTGCATGTTTGTGGAAATTTATGTGCCTGCTTTCCAACAGCAGAGTGAGTAGTGATCTAATGGCTGAATACAAAAGATGGATACATGTGAAATGGACTTACCTGCCTGTACCACCTTTTAATCCTGTTGTTGCTAAGGTGCAAATGGCTTTATTTATTCATATACATTTAGTGGTGATGTAAATTTGTATTGTTTGTGAAACTCTGCTGTAGTAAAATTGGCATTGATATAAGAATGATGATGTTTATGAAATAGCTAGGATGTGTGACAGTTTGGCAAGTACTGAAATAGATTTTTGGAAACCTTAATGCGCATTAAGTTCTTACAACACTTAACTATATTTTTTCTCCTCCAAACGTAGGGATTTGTTAAAGTTGTGAAAAGCAAGGCATACTTCAAGCGGTACCAAGTGAAGTTCAGGAGAAGGAGAGGCAAGTTAATTGGGGAATCTGTTAACCCTCTACCTTTCAAAGCCATATTTTAATATGCAAAGTTTCTACAATTGGTGGTGGGACTGTATTATAAAATATCTATTCTCCCATTTCCAGAGGGAAAGACTGATTACTTTGCACGAAAACGCTTGGTGGTACAGGATAAAAACAAGTACAACACGCCAAAGTACCGGATGATTGTACGATTCACCAACCGGGACATCATATGCCAGGTAAGGGGCTTGCATTAATAATCTCTTTTCAGTGTTAAAAGGGGGCTATTAACAGAAGGCAAGAACGTCATTAGGTATTTCAATTTTTGATAATGTGTAAAAGTGTGCAAATCAAACTCTATTCTACATAAATGTACTAAATGATGATGCCATTTTTTAATACAGATTGCGTATGCTAAGATTGAGGGCGATATCATTGTATGTGCTGCCTATGGCCATGAATTACCCAAGTACGGCATAAAGGTTGGGCTCACTAACTATGCTGCATCTTATTGCACTGGTCTGCTTCTTGCCCGCAGGGTAAGTTCAGTAGCTTCCTGAATTTTTACTTGTATAACTTGAAGGCTGTTAATTTATTCAAAGTATTTCCAAGATAGATACACTTGTTAGACAATTTCTTTAGTTAAGTTTCATTATTTATAGGATATAGAACTTGTAATACTTAGATTTTAATGGCTGTTAACCACAAATATTCTTTTTAATGTAGTAAAGCTACAGGTGATGCGTATTATTCTTGTCTTGAATAACAGACTACAAAAAGTGAGGTTTTGGGTGTAAAGTTTTACAATGGTCTTTGCATTGCCTATTTTTTCTACATTACAGCACTGGCTATACATACAAAGTACTTCATTGGCTGTAAAGCGCTTTGGGGCGTCCTGAGGTCGTGAAAGGCGCTGAATAAATGCAAGTCTTTCTTTCTATTGCAGTAGTTAAATATGTACAGGAACTTCTAGTCACAAGATCTGACCTTTTCTAAAACATCTGACCGTTGATATGAATGACAACAATTTGCATTTATTCAGTGCCTTTAACGTTGAAAAAAATCCCAAGATGCTTCACAAAGGTGAAGATACAATCATCAGTGAGGGGGGGAGATGCATGAAAGGTCAGAGTCAGGAATGTAGTTCAGTGATTTTGGGGGTGGCGGGGTATGTTGTACAACAGTGTATCAACGCATGGGCCAGTGGGCCCTAGCCAGAATAGTTTAATGTTATGCAATGCTTTAGGGCACCACGTGCAGCTTGAATTCTGTGGAGGCCTTAATAAATTTCCCCATAGTCTATTGGATACTGTCTTCTAGGACAAACCTTGAGCAACATGTGAGGTGGCTGCCTGACTTTCTCTTGCCTCCAGGTTTTGCTCTGGCACCTCTTGGACCCAAGCAGCAAAACCCGAGGCGGGGATGAGGTTCTAGGATAGTGGAGGTGTGCATTTTTACTTGGAGCTAGGGTGAGGTCAAGAATTCGAAATCCCTCTCTGTTTGGAGGGCTGCAGGAAGCTATGGAGATGGGCAAGCCCATAAAGGGGTTTCAACACACGGAATAATTATTTAAATTTGAGGAGCTGGTCATATGGGATGTGATTAGTGAGCCAGACTCACAGAATTGTTACAATGCCATACAGTGTAGGATTGGAACAGCACCATTTTGGATGAGCTGAAGTTTAGCAAGGGTAAAGAATGGAAACCAGCAAGACTGGGTGAGTTGAATCTGGAGCTGAGAAGCAGATGGGCTGAGGTGGATGTGGAGTTGGACAAAGTCAGGAAGGTGGAAATAAATAGGTGGTCTTTGTCATGGAAAGTATATGTGACCAGAAGCTCAGTTTGAGATAGAATAGGAAGCCATGTTTTGCAAACAATCTGGTTCTGCCTTATGCATGACCAGGTGAGGTGAATGGGGTGGGATGGGGTGGGGGGGGGGGGGGGGGGGGGGGGGGGGGGGAGTGGAAATTAGCTGCAAGGGTGCAGAGTTTGTGGCTTGAGCTAAAGATGATGGTCTGTCTCCTCAGTCAATATCATGACTCTCTTGGCATGTGTCACCGGTGATGATTTTCGGCATCTAAGCTTTCAATCATAATCCTGATACATATAACAAAACTGTATGCATATGCATAGATTTTCTTTAATTTGGCTTTTGACACAAAAGGAAGATATATTCCTTAAGTTTTGGTGAATACTCTTGTGGGTATAGCTTGCTTTAGGTACTGTTGTCAGTGTCAAGCACTCCCATAGCTAGTGCATTGAAGTGCTAGTCCTCTACATTGCACTAACAACATGATTTAATCTCAGCACAAAAGCAAAATACTGCAGGTGCTGAAAATCTGAAATAACAGAAAATGCTGGAAATACTCAGCAGTTCAAGGCAACATCTGTGGAGAGAAATGTGGTTAACGTTTCAGGTCAATGACCTTTGATCTGAACAGTTCAGGAATGTTAACTCCACTTCTCTCCACAGATGCTATCTGACCTGCTGAGTATTTCTTGCTTTAATCTCAGTCTCTGAACCAAATATCTTTTCTCCCCACCTCATCTCTGGTGCTAATGATGAAAGGGCACTGCTGTAACCCACTGAGTCCCTTGTCACACTGCTTGCCTTCCTAAAGGGATTTTGATGAAAAAAATTCACTGCACAATTCACATGAAATTTGTATGCCGTGTACATTGTAATATAACTATCCAAAACATATACGGTAAACTTGGCTAATTACGGAACCTTTACAGTGCAAAAGGAGGCCATTCAGCCCATTACGCCTGTACTGCTTGCTGAAAGAGCAACCTGCCTAATCCCACTCCCCTGCGTTATCCCCGTAACCGTGCACATTCTTTCTTTTCAGATAGCAATCCAATTCCCTTTTGAATATCTCGATTGAACCTGCCTCCTCCACCCTTTCAGAAAGTTTGTTCCAGGCTCCAACCATCCTCTACTCATTTGCCCATTATTTTGAATCTGTCTTCTCTAGTTCTTGATATACCCATGAGAGGGAACTGTTTCTCACTATTTACACTGTCCATACCCTTCAAGATCTTGAAGACCTCTATCAAGTCTCCTCTCAGCTTTTCTCCAAGGAAAACAGAGCCAAGCTCTCGAATCTATCCTCATAGCTACAGTTGTTTATCCCTGGCATCATTCTTGTGAATCCCTTCTATACTGTCTTCAATGCCTTCACATCCTTCCTCAAGTATGGTGCCCAGAACTGGATGCTGTACTCAAGATGAAGTCTAACTTAGTGTCTTAAACAAGTTTAACATGACTCCCTTACTCAATGCCCCTATTAATAAAACCTAGGATACCATATACTTTATTAACTGCTCTCAACATGCCCTGCCACCTTCAGTCACTTGGGTACATATATACCGAGGTCCCTCTGTTCCTGCACCTTCTTTTGAGTTTCTCCCTTTATTTTGTACTGTCTCTCTGCCAAAGTGAATCACCTCACATTTCTCTGCGTTGAACTTCATCTGCCATTTGCCTGCCCAATCCACCAATATATCTGTCCTTTTGAAGTTCAAGACTATCCTCATCACAGTTGACAATGCTTCCAATCTTTATATTATCTGCAAATTTTGAAATCGTGCCCTGCACAACACAGTCTAAGTCATTAATATATATCAAGAAAAGCAAGGGTCCCAACACTGACCCCTGGGCAACTCCACTACAGACCTTCCTTCAATCTGAAAAACAACCATTAATCACTACTCTCTGTTTCCTGTCACTCGGCCAATTTCTGGTGCCTGCTTCAAGTGCCTACTTTCCCTTGTATTCCATGAGCTAGAATTTTGGTCACAAGTCTGTTGCGTGCCACTGTGTCAAATGCCTTTCGAAAATCCAAATGCACCACATCAACAACGTTGCCCTTATCAACTTTCTCTGTTACCACCTCAAAAAAACTCCCAAGTAAGTTAAACATGATTCTCCCTTAATGAATCAATGATGGCTTTCGTTAATTGTTCTGCACCTGTTTTAAGTGACTATTGATTTTGTCCTGAACTATAGCTTCCAGAATTTTCCCTACCATTGAAATCAAACTGATTGGCCTGCATTTGCTGGCATTATCCTTGCACCTCTTTTTGAACAAGAGCGTAACATTCACGATTCTCTAGTCCCCTGGCACCACCCTTGTGTCTAAGGAAGACTGGAAGATTATCACCAGTGCCCCTGAAATTTCCACTCTCACCTCTCTCTATATCCTTGAGTACCTTATCAATTTTAAGTAAAGATAGCCTTTCTAACACCACCTCATTCTCAATTGTAAATTCAAGTGTACCAGTAACCACCTCTCTCACCTCAGCCTGGTAGCATCCTCTTCCTTTGTAAAGACAGGTACAAAGTAATCGTTTAATACCTCCGCTACTTCTCCTGCCTCCACGTGCAAGTCTCCTTTTTTATCCCTAATCGGCCCTACCTTTTTTTTAACCACCCTTTTATTATTTACATGCTTATAGAAGACCCTGGGATTCCCTTTTATTTTAGCTGCTAGTCTGTTTTCATGATCCCTCCTTGCTTTTCTCATTAGTTTTTTCATTTCTCCCTTGGTCCTCCTATATTCTGCCTGGTTTTCCATTGTATTTTCTACCTGACATTTGTCATACATGTGCTTCTTTTTCACCTTCACCTCTATCGCTCTCGTCATCCAGGGTGTTTTAGATTTATTTGTCCTAAGTTTCCCCTTTAAGGGACATTGCTTGCAATACTATCTCTTTGAAGGTAGCCCATTGTCCAGCCACCGTCTTTTCCGCCAACATTCGATTCCAACTCACTCGACTCAGATGCATTCTCATCCCAATGAAGTTGGCTTTCCCCCAATTATCATCCCTGATCTGGGTTGCACCTTGTCCTTCTCCATGGCCAACCTAAACCTTATGATACAATGGTCACTGTCCCCTAAATGCTCTCCCACTGTTGTTTGACCCACTTGGGCCAACTTATTCCCCAGAACCAGATCCAACAGTGCCTGCCCTCTTGTTGGACCAGAAACACATTGTTGCAGAAAATTATCTTGAACACATTCCAGGAACTCTCGCCCTTCTTGTTCCTTTGCACCATTCCTATCCCAGTCTGTATTTGGACAATTGAAATTCCCCATTATAATTACTCTATAATTCTTGCAGCTCTCTGTAATTTCATTGCAGATTTGTGTCTCTAGATCCCTTTCACTTGTTGGTGGTCTATATACTACACCAATCAATATCATTGCACCTTTTTCATTCTTTACCTCCAGCTAGAGGGATTCAGTCTTTGACCCCCTGGAACATCGTCTCTCTTCTGTACTTCAGTGCCATCTTTAATCAATACTGCCATCACCCCCTTCTTCCTTTCCTGTCTCTCCTAAATACCTTGTACCCAGGAATATTTTAACGCCAGTCCTTCTTTGAGCCAGGTCTCTGTTATAGCAATAATATCATAGTTCCATTTGTCAACCCGTGCCTGTAGTTCATGTAGTTCACCAATCTTATTAACCACACTCCATGCATTCATAATCATGCACATTAACCTTGATTTAGGCTTTTTACCTCTTTTCTTCCTCTCCCTTGCTCTGACCCCATCTAATGACTTACTATAGCCTACTCTAGTTCTATCAAGTTCTCCAGGAATTCTATTTACCTTGATAATACTATTTGATATATCCTCCTTATCAGTTAATACTTCTCTACTTCCCACTGCCAGTTTTTCTCCTCTCCTCCCTGAATTTCCTCTGAGGTTCCCATCCCCCTGCCAATCCAGTTTAAACCCTCCCCAACAGCACTAGCAAACGTCCCTATGAGGACATTAGTCTCAGTCCTGTTAAGGTGTAAACCGTCCCTTTTGTACAGGTCCCACCTGCCCTGGTCCCAATGCCTCAGAAATCTAAACCCCTCCCTCTTATTCCATTTCTCCAGGGATGTATTGAACTGCTCAATCTTCTTATTCTTATGCGCACTAGCACGTGGAACTGGGAGTAATCCTGAGATTACTGCTCTTGAGGTCCTGCTTTTCAATTTCCCTCCTAACTCCCTAAAATCTGCTTTCAGGAATTTGTCCCTTTTCCTGCCTGTGTCATTGTGGACCACGACTTTTGGCTGCTTGCCTTCTCCCCCAAAGAATGCCCTGCAACCCTCTGTGATATCTTTGACCCTGGCACCAGGATGGCAACATACCATCCTGGAGTCACGTCTATGGCTGTAGAAACGCCTGTCTGCTCCTCCATGGAATCCTCAACTACGAAAGTACTTCCACTCTTCCTCCACCCCCTCCTGTGCACCTGAGCCGCCTGTGGTGCCACCAACTGTGCTCTTACAACAGTCCTCTGAGGAACCATCTCGCTCACCACTATCCAAGATGGAAGGGCAGTTAGAGAGCGAGATAGCCTCAGGGGATTACAACACTACCTGCCTTTTTTTCTTAAGATACTCTGGTAGTCACTCATTCCCCCTCTGCCTGTGTACTAATTAGCTGCGGTGTGAGCACCTCTCTAAACCTACTATCCACGTAATCCTCAGACTTGCTGATGCACCACAGTGACTCCAGCCGCCACTGAAGTTTCTGCAGCCGATGACACTTCCTGCAGATGTGTCATCGAGGGCACATTGTGCCTGCACAACTCCCCACATCCCGTAGGATACATATTCCACGTGGCCGAGCTGCACTGACATAGTGTTTACTTACCTGTCATTCATCAGTCGTCTCCTCCTCTCCCTTGCACGCTTTTTTATGAAGTCTCGCTGCTCTCTCCCTCTCGAGCTCTCTTATCTCCTGGGCTTCTCTCTGGTTCCCTGTGACGTCACACTCGGATTTCCTCCACATCTGGGTGGTGCACTGAGACCCAGCACCACAGCTAGCTCCTTTTGCACTCCCGGCTCCCCTTGCGCCCCTTTTAGACTCCCGGCTATTTATAAACCTTACAATTACAAATATATTACCAATTTGAAAAACAAACAAGCAATGGATACTCACCAGCCAAACGTGCTCCCCTGTGATTTCACACCTTGATTTTTGTTTTAGAATGCGAAAACTGGTTAGAAGATAACCCTTGCTCTTCTCGCCGACTCTTGGAATAAAGTCCCACTCTCTCCCTCCGCACTTTTAGCTCCTGCTGTTCTCGCCGATTCTAGGAGTGGACTCCCGCTTTTAGCCCCTGTTGTTCTTGCTGACTCTGGGACTAAATATTAAATCCTAATAGTGGACAAGATAACATTCTGCGTAATGCAGTTATGGATTTACTTTTGATGAGATAAGATCTGTAATAATTTTTTTTGTTTTTTTTTAAAGCTGTTGAACAAATTTGGTTTGGATAAGACCTATGAGGGTCAGGTGGAGGTGACTGGTGATGAATACAATGTGGAAAGCATCGATGGGAAGCCTAGTGCTTTCACCTGCTACCTTGATGCTGGACTTGCCAGAACCACCACAGGCAACAAAGTCTTTGGAGCTTTGAAAGGTGCAGTTGATGGCGGTCTGTCTATTCCACACAGGTATGGGAAATGTTCAAGGATTGTGTCCGTTTTTAACAAAATTTTGGTGACGTTTCATTATTTCAGGCTTTCATTTTGTGATTTGATTCTTGATGTTGAAATGCATTGAATAGTTTTTTAAAAATCATTTACGGGATGTAGGCTTTGCTGGCTAGGCCAGTGTGTATTGCCCATCCCTAATTGCCCTTGAGAAAGTGGTGGTGAGCTGCCTTCTTGAACCGCTGCAGCCCATGTGGTGTAGGTACACCCACAGTGCTGTTAGGAAGGGAGTTCCAGGACTTTGATCCAGAGACAGTGAAGGAACAGTGATATATTTCCGAGTCAGAATGGTGAGTGACTTGCAGGGGAACTTCTAGCTGGTGGTGTTCCCATCTATCTGCTGCCATTGTCCTTCTAGATGGTAGTGGTCGTGGGTTTGGAAGGTGCTGTCTAAGGAGCCTTGGTGAATTCCTGCAGTGCATCTTGTAGATTGCCATCAACTGCACCTTTCAAAGCTCCATCTTGTAGATGGTACAGACTGGTGCTACTGTGTGTTGTTGGTGGAGGGAGTGAATGTTTGTGGATGTGGTACTAATCAAACGGTCTGCTTTGCCCTGGATGGTGTCGAGCTTCTTGAGTGTTATAGGAGCTGCACTCATCCAGGCAAGTGGGGAGTATTCCATCACACTCCTGACTTGTGCCTTGTCGATGGTGGACAGGCTTTGGGGAGTCAGGAGGTGAATTACTCATCACATGATTCCTAGCCTCTGACCTGCTCTTGTAGCCACAGTATTTATATGGCTAGTCCAGTTCAGTTTCTGGTCAATGGTAACCCCCAGGATGATGTTAGTGGGGGATTCAGTAATGGCAATGCCATTGGACATCAAGGAGTGATGGTTGGATTCTCTCCTGTTGGAGATGGTCATTGCCTGCCATTTGTGTGGCGCGAATGTTACTCGCCACTTGTCAGTCCAAGCCTGGATATTGTCCAGTTCTTGCTGCATTTGGACATGGACTGCTTCATGTATCTGCGAATGGTGCTGAACATGGTCCAATCATCAGTGAACATCCCCACTTCTGACCTTATGATGGAAGGAAGGTCATTGATGAAGCAGCTGAAGATGTTTGGGCCGAGGACAGTACCCTGAGTGATGTCCTGGAGCTGAGATGACTGACCTCCAACAACCGCAACCATCTTCCTTTCATTGTGCTAGGTACGACTTGAACCAACCTCTGATTCCCATTGACTCCAGTTTTGCTAGGTCTCCTTGATGCCATACTCCGTCAAATGTTGCCTTGATGTCAAGGGCAACCACACTCACCTCATGAGTTCAGTTCTTCTGTCCATGTTTGAACCAAGGCTGTAATGAGGTCAGGAGCTGAGTGGCTCTGGCGGAACCCAAACTGGGCATCATGAGCAGGTTATTGGTCAGCAAGTGCTGTTTGATAGCACTGTTGATGACCCCTTCTATTACTTACTGATGATCAAGAGTAGACTGATGGGGCAGTAATTGGCCGGGTTGGTTTTGTCTTGCTTTTTGTGTACAGGACATACCTGGGCAATTTGCCACATAGCCGGATAGGTGCCAGTGTTGTAACTGTACTGGAATAGATTGGCTAGGGGCGCAGCAAGTTCTGGAGCACAATTCAGTACTATTGCCAGAATATTGACAGGCTCCATAGCCTTTGCAATATCCAGTACCTTCAGCCATTTCTTGATATCACGTGGAGTGAATCGAATTGGCTGAAGACTGGCATCTCTGATGCTGGGGACCTCCAGAGGTGGCTGAGTTGGATCATCCACTCGGCACCTCTGGCTGAAGATTGTAGCAAATACTTCAGCCTTATCTTTTGCACTGCTGAGCTGGGCTCCTCCATCATTGAGGATGGGGACATTTGTGGAGCCGTCTCCTCCAGTGAGTTGTTTAATTGTCCACCACCATTCACGATTGGATGTGGCAGGACTGCAGAGCTTAGATCTGATCTGTTGGTTGTGGGATCGCTTAGCCCTGTTTACCACTTGCTGCTTATGCTGTTTGGCATGCAAGCAGTCCTGTGTTTTGGTTTCACCAGGTTGACATCTCATTTTTTAGGTATGCCTGGTGCTGATCCTGGTGTGCCCTCCTGCACTCTTCATTGAGCCAGGGTTGATCCCCTGGCTTGATGATGATGATAGAGTGGGGGATATGTCAGGCCATGGAGATTACAGATTGAAAGTACAATTCTGCTGCTGCTGCTGCTGCTCAAAATCTATCCCATTTAGCACGATGGAGGGTATCCTCAATGTGAAGGTGGGATGCCGTCTCCACAAGGACTGTGTGCTGGTCACTCCTACCGATACTGTCATGGACGGTTACATCTGTGGTAGGCAGGTTGGTGAAAATGAGGCCAAGTGTGTTTCCCCCTCTTACCCCCCTCCCCATCTGCCGCAGATCCAGTCTAGCAGTTGTGTCCTTTTTGTCCTTATTGACTTTTTACAACTAGGTGGCTTGCTAGGCCGTTTCAGGGGACATTTAAGTGTCAACCACATTACTGCAGATTTGGAGTCACACGTTGGCCAGAACATGTGAGGATGGCAGATTTCCTTCTGTCAAGGTTGGGTTTTTACGACAATTGATTTAATCATTAGACTTTCATATTTTTATTGAATTCAAATTTCACCATCTTTTGCGGTGGGGTTCAAACCCCAGATCATTACCCTGGGTCTCTGGACTACCAGTCCAGTGACAATGCCACTACGCCACCGCCTCCCCTCCCTAAATAGTGCAAACTTGAGAAAACAAGGCTTTTGACAGTGTTCTTTTAGAACTGATGGGTGAAAGTGGTGTATAATAAAAGGGACTGGATTCATAACTACTAATTCCTGACCACGACAATGCCTTCGAAATGAGGCACTATCGAACGAACAAAAATGTGGATAGGTCATCCCAAGTAGTCGACGCAATAATGTTGTGATGGTCTCTGTTCTTATAAATCTACATGAAAATAACACAATTCAATTTCATGATTATATTCCTGTAACTATGGTTTTGAGTTATTTTCCGTTTTTTTTGTAGTTTTATGACACAAAGCTTAAATTATATGAAGCGTAAGGAATAACTTTTTTTAAAGGCTGGAATAAAAGCAGCTCATGACTTACGCAAAACAGAAAAATAACTGGAATACTAAATACACTTATGCTTTTAATTTTCCAGCACCAAGCGATTCCCTGGTTATGACTCTGAGAGCAAGGAATTTAATCCTGAAGTCCATCGTAAACACATCTTTGGGGTGAACATAGCAGAGTATATGCGCTACCTGATGGATGAGGACGAGGATTCCTACAAAAAGCAATTTTCTCAATATATCAAGCATGGAGTCACAGCTGACATGGTAAGGAATTGTAATCTTCCTTTTATTTAGTATTTATTAAGCATACACCACTCTCTGTCGGACTGTCTTTAGAAACTGGTGTTTGTAGCCCAGGGTGTGATTAGGGGGTTGTAGGGGAAATGTAAAGAACGTGGTCCTATCTGAATATTCTTATGCTGAAACATTAGATGATTAAATAAAGCCAACTGTGTCCTGAGGTTCTTTACAGGAGGCTGATTGATTAAATGCAGTTTTGGACTAGTTAGATGTTCAGATTCCTACTAAACATGCAGATTTGGGAAATCAAAGTTTACATTATGGAAAATGGAGGAATATTATGCTTGATTTATTTTTTGTTATGTTGGTCATTTTTAAAAAATACATCCATTAACAGTGCTCCTTGTGGTATGATGACCAACAGCTTAGGCAAAAAGAGAGAGGTTTTATGGAGATGGAGATTTATGGAGAGAATTCCATAACCTTGGGTCCAAGCGACTGAAGGCATGGTAGAATGCTTAAAATCAGGAATGTACAAGGGACCAGAACTAAAGATTTTGGATGGTTGTAGGCTGGATGACCTATTAGGGAGATGCAAAGCTCTGCAGCGATTTGGAAGCTAGGATAAGAATTTTAAAATCTGTGTTGCTGGAACAGTGTAGTTCACTAAGGATAATGGGTAAACAGGACATTGTGCAAGTTAGAATATGGACAGTAGAGTTTTGGGTAAGTTCAAGTTACCATCTTGGAGCACATTGGAATAGTTGGAGCAATTAAGCAAAGACACAGATGAGGATTTCCACTGCAGATGAGCTGAGTCTTGGCCAGAGAAGAATGCTGTTGTGGAGGTGGAACTCGGTAGTCCAACTGATGAAGTAGGAAGGGCATTGCATGAACAGATAGGTTGCTAATACTGTGAATGTTATGGTTCAGCCTCTGACAGTAGTTCTGTTATGTTTTGTACATGAGGAATGGTAGCTTGTGGGACATAGTTTGATTAAGAACTAGATAAGCTGTGTCTTGCATGATTGAGGGGAGGATATACAGTGTTTGCATTGTTCACCTGGCCTAATGGTTGGGAGGCAGGGCAGAGATGAATTTACTGTGGCAATTGGAAGGAGAGGTTGCTTTTATTCCTCCCTCTTCAATTGTTAATTTTTGACAGTGATCCTTTTGTGATTTGGATGGGCAACTGTGATGTATTTTATTTTGATAAAATGTGCTTGTAGAAGATTTTATAGAGTGGTTTTATTACTGATAAGACACGTGTTGCTGAAGCTGTTTTGTCTTGCACTCATCAGAACAAATGCAAATCTGCACCTTTTCCTCCTGTACTATGGATTGTTTGAAATTGGTCTTACTTGCATTTGTCCTGATGAGTGCAAGATGAAAAACTTTAGCAACATGTCTCTCTTTTCAGTAATATTCAAGTTCTGTACTACCAAGACTGTTTTTAGAACAAGTAGACCACTCATCCTATTTTGTCTGTGCTGACTCTGCAAAAGCAATTTCGATAGTCCCACTCCCCTTCCCTTTCCCTGTAGTCTTGCAGTTTCTTTTCTTTATTTGCTTATTGAGTTCTGTTTTGACAGCTGCAAACACAATATACTTCAGTTGAAGCTGAACCAGTGTTTTATAAAAGTTCCATTATAACTGTTATTTTGTACCCTGTGAACACGACATAATGAGAAAAAAATGGTAGTGTCATGTGACAAAATATTATAGAGATACTGTGAAAATACAAATGCAGAGATTCTAGAAGTCACATTACTTTGGGTTAGAATATAGACAATGCTTGTGATGCCCAATTCGAAGTGAATTTTAAAAACTGATTAGATTTGGGAAATTATCATTTTTGTCAAAGCTTGAAAGGATGTTCATGAAGGAAGTGTTTTATCATGGTGCAAGGTTATTTAAAGCATTAGAATTTTTTTTAAAATTTTTCATAGATAGAAGATTTGTATAAGAAAGCTCATGCTGCTATTAGAGAAAACCCTGTTCATGAGAAGAAGCCCAAGAGAGAAGTCAAGAAAAAGAGGTATTGTACACAAATACTCTGCTCACTAATGACCTTTACAAAAAGTAATATGAAACTTTTAATCTTCATTGAATCAAAAAAAATCATTAAGGGATTAGATGTGATCTTGTAGGTAGAATGTTACACTTGTACATACATA
This sequence comes from Carcharodon carcharias, assembly GCF_017639515.1. Classification (NCBI taxonomy): domain Eukaryota; kingdom Metazoa; phylum Chordata; class Chondrichthyes; order Lamniformes; family Lamnidae; genus Carcharodon; species Carcharodon carcharias. The sequence goes on along the minus strand of NC_054482.1, from coordinate 101,293,019 downwards.
TCAATGAGCCTCAGCTCTCTCATACTTCAGTCAAACGGCTGGTGTAAGTATGTAAGCTCTAGCTGGTTACTACAGGATACAAAGTTACTTGCAGCTGAACCCAAATTAGCAGCATTCACTTTAAAATAAATTCTTGACTTCAATCGTAACTGCTTGTAACAAGTAAATTAAAGTAATCACTGCTGTGTTGGATAAATCATGATTCCATCCAGGTGAACCCAACGACGCTGCTCAAGTCTTCCTGCCTTATGTATTGCTTGCTTGGAACAAGCTATGATCTTTTAAAAAGTAAACTGGAAATACGCACAGCTCCTGAAGTGCCTTGAGAGGAGAGTTTAAGATACCTAGCAAAGGAAGATGGTTGTGGTTGTTGGAGGCTAATCATCTCAACCGCAGGACATTGCTGCAGGAATTCCTTAGGGTAGTGTCATGGCCCAACCATCTTCAACTGCTTCATCAATGATCTTCCCTCCATCAGAAAGTCAGAAGGATGTTTACTGATGATTGCATAGTGTTCAGTACCATTTGTGACAATTCGGATATTAAGCACTCCATGCCTGCATGCAGCAAGACCTGGACAAACATTCAGGCTTGGGCTGATGTCTGATGCAAATGTTACTTGCTACTTAAGGGCCAGGCAGTGATCATCTCCAACAAGAGAGAATCTAATCATCTCCCCTTGCCATTCAACAGCATCACTATCACTCAGTCCCCCACCATCAACATGCCAGGGTTTGCCATTGACCAGAAACTGAACTGGATCAGCCATATAAATACTATGGCTACAAAAGCAGGACAGATGCTGGAAATTCTACAGCGAATAATTCATCACCAACTACCCCAAAGCCTGTCTACCATCTACAAGACACAAGTCAGGAATGTGATGGAATATTCTCCACTTAGCTGGATGCAACTGGTGCAACTCTATTAACACAAGAACTTCAACACAGTCCAGAACAAACAATGTCTGCTTGTTCGACATCCTATCAACCACCTTAAACATTCACTCCCTCCACTGCTGCACAGTGGCAGTAATGTGTAGCATCCACAAAATGCATTGCAGCAACTTACCAAGGCTCCAATGACAGCAGCTTCCAAAATCTGCGACTGCTACAACCTAGAACAACAAGGGCATCAGATGCATGGGAAAAACACCACCTGCAAATTCCCCTTCAAGCCACACAATCCTGACTTGGAATTATATTGTCATTCCTTCACTGTTGCTAGGTCAAAATCCTGGAACTCCATCCTTAACAGCATTATGGATATGCCTACACAACATGGACTGCAGCGATTCAAGAAGGCAGCTTACCACCTTCCCTTCAAGGGTAATTGGGGATGGCCAACAAATACTGGCCTTGCCAGTGCTATTCGCATCCCATAAGTAAATAAAAAATAGCTGGAGTAACCTTTCATCCAAAATGAACATAAAATATTTTTATTAGAGTTGAAAACAGGGTGAAGAAAGATTCTGCAATTGCAGCCAATAGCTTGCCGACTGTTTTAATAGGGAAACAGGAACCGTTAAGATATTCAGTAAGGCAAGCAATGAAAAGATATTGAAAGAAGGCAATAGTAGCTTTAATGAAAGGGTATGAGAAATGCTCATGCAAGAAGATAGGAAATAGTTGGGAGGGGTGCATAAACAGCAGATGCAGGTTGGCAGTAAAAACAAAATATGTCCGACCCAAAAAGAGAGAAACCACTGGTCAACACAGGTGTCAGTTTATTTCCCTTGTTTTGAACAGGAAAGGAACAGTGTTGGCTGTTGCTTCTTCTGTCACTGCTGCCCTCATCTTCAGCTGTTACTCACCCATAGGCAGCAAAGGGCTTACTGAGCTACCAGTCAGCCTTCAGACCCATCTGTGACATTGGTAGTGCAGCAGCTGACTGGAGGCATCTTCTCAGCAGACCAATGCTCCAGGCAGACTTTGAGGCCCCTGTCTACCTGGCCATAGGTCACCGTCTGGAGGGGTTTGCAGCTGTGGCCAGTTTTTAATTCAAAAGTTTTTGAAGTTAGTGAGAGGATGCCTTAAGGTGGAGGCATCCCCTCTCTCCCTTACTGCAGTGGCAGGCTGCAGCTTCTTCCAGCTTATGAGAGTCTCCCCATCATCTTTAATTGGACAGCAAGCATGCCTTCTGGCCACTAATCGGCGAAATTCCGGCCAGTGACTTGCCCATGCTGTATGGGGTTGGAATGCATATTTGATCCCAACGTTGGGGTCCCAACCAAAACACAAAATCCTACCCATAGTGTTGGGTTTCATGTACGCGAGGATACATCCAACCACCTCTTCATTGCCTCTTAGTGTTGCCATACATCTAATCCTGAACGAGCCACAATTTCCTCCAGTTAAACATGGGGAAGACAAACACCTCACTACAAAGACTGCCTACTTCAATCTTTGTAAAGATGCTGTTCTTCGTCTGTGCTTATCTGCTGCTTCAACCTCAAAGAGACAGCTTCCCCTTCCCTGGTAGTGAGGGTCCAAGTGGCACTGGCTGAAGAAAAGCTGCAGCTGTCCACTGATGGGCAGCGGCAGCAACAAGGAGCTGAGTCTGGGCAAGGTGGAAAGATCTGGTTGGGGCAAATGGTGGAGGAGGGGTGGGATGAGTGAATGGGTCTGTGTGGGGACTGAGGGACAGACTGAGTGAGTGGGGGTGTGTAGGGACGAAAGGGTTGAGCGAATGAGGGGCTGAGTGGGGGTTGTGGTGGTGTGTGTGTGTGTGTATATATATATATATATATATATATATATTCTTTCATGGGGTGTTGGTATTGCTGGCAATGACAACATTTGTTACCCACTCCTCTTAATGCTCTTGAAAAGGTGGTGGTGAGTTAAAGTGGGGTCAGATTGAAAAATAGTTTGCGAAGCACTGCCGTAATCCTTTGCTCCACTTTGCATGTACATCATCCAGCAGGGTCATGTTCTGTTGTTAGACTTCATCCTGTATTACTTGCACTAACTGCAATGAATGCTGAAGTCACTTTGGTGATTTTTATATAATGCATTGGTCTATAGAATTGACTCTTGAAGTCTAATAATTCCCCCCATTTGAAGTGGCCTAGAAGCATTTGCATTTCACTACAGATAAGTGCAATAATTACACGACTACTTGTCACTAAAAATTTTGACTTTATCTTTGGCCGCTCACCCCTGGTGCTATACATTTGAACCCACTGGTAAAGCTACAGGTACGAGTTGGCTGAAGGTCATTGAGTTAATTGAATGCATTGTCGTCCACTGAATTTTCATTTTATGCATATAGAAGTGTCATTTTATAGTGACAAATATTTTAACTATTTTGCTCATTTTGTAGGTGGAACCGTCCCAAGATGTCATTGGAACAGAGAAAGGATCGTATTGCTCAAAAGAAGGCCAGCTTCCTCAGGGCACAAGAACAGAATGGCGACAGTTGAATGGTTGCCTTCAGCCATTGAAAAAAATAATAACTGCTGATTCATACTAAACTGTCAGAATAAATTTCAGAAAAAGTGCTTCTGTTTGTGTTGTGTTAAATATGAAAGGAAAGGAAACTTTGCACTCTACTGTAATGTGCCTTGCCTGTGATGTCTTTCCCCTGTTCAGTTGCAGCTGGGTCGAAGAGGCTTTTGTCTACTTTCTAATGTCATCTGAGACTATAGAACTGATCACATGCATAGTGGAGCATAGGTTTCTTGCTGTCAATGCTGTTTTATCAGCTAATAAACAGGAGGAAGATTTTTCTTTTATTTGTACTTGGGCATAAAGATCACTGGGGTAGAATAGCATTTCAGATAACCCTACAAGCAAATACTTCAACTATGCTGTGATCCTAGTTGTTTAAAGCTAGGAGTACACTACACACATTTGAGGATCCCTAAATCTTGTGTCTGAATTTGCATTTTGCCTTTCTGGAATTCGTCCCATGTTGGTGAGCTAAAGGGAGGGAAATAGGGCAACTGAGAACTACTGTTCTTTGAAGTGGTATAGTGGTATGGGATCTTTTATATCCACTTAAGCAAGCAGGCAAGGTCTTGTTTTAACATCCAAAAGATGGCACCACAATCCAAAGCAAGAGTGAAGTAAAAATTGGGACAGTTAAAAGATTGTACAATGCTGAGGAAGATAAGCTGTAATAGTGTCATGTAATGCAACTTCCACTGTAGGACAGCATTTTCTCTCACCCTGCGTAAACAAGATATAAGACACCTGTTAATGTTGCATCTAATCTATGTTTTGTCTAATTGGCTGGCTTTTGCTCTAAATGCAAAATAAAAAGCTAGCAACTTAATATCAGTTTCTCAAACCTAGAGCTTAAAACATTTTTCAAATTGCATAATTCCCTCATAGAAAAAACAAACTGATCCAAGGTAATTTAGGTGACTAACACAACCTCATTATAGGAATGTGCATCCTGCTTTAAATACAATGAGTTCAACAACTTGCACTGTAACACAGACTGGGAAAAACATAGTGTTATGGGTTAGAGAAAGAGGAGTTTCTGATAGGTACAGGAGAATTTTCTAGATCAGTGTCTTCAGCCCAACATGCAAGGAAGCAGTATTGGATCTGATTCTGGAAAATGAAGTAAGGCAAGTGAAGTACATTACATTATAAGATCTAGCTAACAATGACTCATAATTTGGTTTGGAGTAATTATGGAAAGGGACCAGAAAACCAGGAAAAAAATTGGGGAAGAGCTAACTTCAAAGATTTATTGGGTGAAAAAAGTGATTGCAGCATAAAACTGGCATGCCATTGGAGGGCATTAAAGATAGCTCGGGTACAAATTAAGCATATTCTATTGGAGAGAAAAAGGAGAACATCCAAAGTAAACGCACCATAGATAACAAAAGAAGTAAATGTTAAAACCAAAAATGAGGCTTGACATGTCAAATTATAAAGCCAGAAAGATTATAGAAAATACAGAAGGGAACTGAAAAAATATAGAAGGCAAAGAAAGGTTACCAAAAAAGATGAGCAGGCAATGTTAAAAAATGTTAGCAGTTAGCCAAGGAAAACGTTGGGCCATTAAGGACCCAAATGGAAATCATGTTGGAGCAAAGGACAGGGATTAAATTAGTACTTTGCATCTATCTTCACAAAGGAAGCAGATTTGTGAACGTACTATCCTCTTGTGATGCTAAAAAGCTTGTAGGGAATTGAGAGCTGGGCTAAGGCAGCTGAAAATGCAGACATCAGTCGGTGGTGCAATTAAAATTGGATATGTAATGTGCCAGAATTAGAGCAGTGCAGACATTTCAAAGGCTTGTAGGGATTAAAAAACGGGAAATGTTAAAGTTAACGCACTGTTGCATCAGGACCCATTGCAGGTCACTGAGGTGATGGGTGAATGGAACTTGGTATGAATTAAGATACAGGCAGAATTTTATATAAGCATAAATTTAAGTTGGGTGGAAAATTGGCTGGCTGAAGGAGCATTGGAATAGTCAAGTCTAGAGTTAGTAAAGGCAATGGATGAGAACTTCAACAGATAAATTGAGACATGGCCAGAGTTAGGTGTTACGGAGATGAAAATAGCCTTGGTATGTGAAGATGTGGTGAGGAGCTCATTTTGGTGACAAACACATTTAGATTACAGATGGTCTGGCTCAGCTTTGGACAAGGCAACTGAGTTTGTGGTGGGTACCAAAGCCAACAGCTTCAGTCTTCCCAATTTTTAATTAGAAATTTTTGCTCATCCAATACTGGATTTGAATAAGCAGTGTGACACATTGGAGATAGTGGAGGGGTGAAGAGAAGAGATAAAGCCAAGCATTGCTGGCGTATATATGGAACCTGACATTGAGTTTTTGGATGATGTTGCAAGGTGGCAGTACGCAGATGAAAAATAAAAGACGGCCAAGGATAGATCCTTGGGAGACTCTAGGGCCTGAATTTCATGCTTGGCATACGCGTGAAGTGAGCAGGCCTGGAAATGGATATAGAATCCGCTCCCGGGTGAGATTGTGTTCTTAACACGATTTCATACTGGGTGGCCAATTAAGGCCCACCAGTGTGAATTGCGTCATTCAGTGGCCTGACAGTGCAGGCGGGGGTGGGAACAAGTCAGGCGCTGGGTCCAAAGGTATTCAGGATCTTGGTAACTTCAATTAAACTTCCAGTGGAAAAGCAGATAGGTCTGACAACATGGAAACGAATTTGGTGTTAATACTGCAGCTTTTCAGCTATGGACTGAAGTGTGGTCACTGCTGTAGTGTGGAGAATGTGCCAGTCAGCCAATTTGTGCACAGCAAGCTCCCATAGACAGCAATATTGGATCTCTTACATCCATCTGAGAGGGTAGATGTCTCAGATTAACATCTCACCTAAATGCAGGTACCACAGACAGTGCAGCACTCTCTCAGGACTGCAAGCCCACGTGCTCAACTCTGGAGGGGGACTTGAACCCATAACCTACTGAACTTCAGAGAGCAGAGTGCTCCAACATGGTAGACACCCATGCCATCAAGATGCATCTGGTCTACCTGTTATCACAGCAGTTCTGGACTGCCTGGCTGAGATGCTACAGCTAAGGCTATTGGCTGTGGTAAGAAGCAAAATGTGGGAAGGGATGCTGCAAATGAAATGTGTTCCCTTTTGTAGGGGAATCCTTTTTAAAAACATGTTTTTAATTATGCAGTGATATGGTCATATTCCACATATCTACTGCTGGGTCAGTTGGGTCACCTCCGATGACAAAACTGCAGTATCTACATTAGGTCATAATGAAGGCTTGGGTCATGGGGAGTCCCGATGTTCAGAGAGCCCCTACCCTCAAACTCAACACTCCCCCACCCCCGCAATATAATTACAGTGGCAGTATGCTAAATGGCCATGGATTTCCAAGGCCAATATATTTTGTAAATGACAATGTTCCCCATTGTTTGTGTAGATTGATCTATTTTGTTAGAACTTTGGCACAGATTTATAGGTAAACCAGCTTAGTAAGCTAGGGCAATCCAAAGGAAATCTGGCAAAACTCAAATATGACAGCAGCAAAATCACAAAAGGAAATGAAAATGCTTGTCCTCTGGGGGCCTTTTATCCTGCCCTTGGATGTTAGTTTGATAAAAACGTGCTGCCCGTCTGCCCGTGCAACGAGCGCAAAATCCTGCGGGCAACGTAAAATCTTGGTTAATAGGCTTTTCAATGGCCTTAATTGGCCCTTTAATTGTCGGTCGGCACGGCTCAGTCTCCTGCGCATGCCCGCCAGCCTCAATATTGCATGTGCGCGCGATTACATCAGGACATCATTCACGCAATTTTAAGTACTTTCAGGTCGGGCCATGTCCGACCTTGGAAGATAAAATTCAGGGCAAGAAGTAATGATGTTCATTGTTTGAAGTATAATCAATGGCCCGAGATACCAGCTAATCATACTGTTTAATGCAAATGTGTCATGCCTTTTAAAACCTACAAAGCCTCTGGTTTATATAACATACAGAAAAGTACTCCAGGAAGTTACCAGTATCATAATATATGCAGACCCTTAACTGACCATTATTTTTCAACAGTTGAATGAATTCATCCATTGTTTTATCAGTTATACTCAACCTTGAATGGAATAATGTCAACTACATTATCCAAATGTTATTGATCGTTATAAATCGTGAAAAATCCTAAAAAATTAAGAAATTCAGGCATCTCATCCTGGTTCCTTATAACCTGTTTCCTGAAATTTACTGGCTCTGATTGACCTCAGCCACACTCAATTGTCTGGATTTCCAGTGGGAAAGCAGTTAAAAATCACAACCCTCCTCTAGACCTCAGAATAATATTGTGCAATGGCACAGCAGATCATTATTTATATGTAAATATTTTGTTGCTTTGTAAGGTGCAATCAAAATTGCTTGTTACACATCAGTACCAGAGAAGCCCTGAGCTCATGTCACCTGTCCATCCTCTATAAAAATTGCCCATGGCGGAAGCGAGGTTCTGGGAATAAAATGGGGAAACAACTAGACATACACTCATAGGAAATATACAACGGTTACTTTTGGGGGGGGGGGAACACAAATAATTTAAACAGTGACAAAAAAATTCTAAATGCTGGAAATCTGAAATAACATCTGCACATAAACAAAAGAAACAGATTCTGACCAAAAAGTCTGAATGTAAAATCTTACATCAAACTGACTTGTGTAATTGTACTGGAGTGTTTTCCGTTTAAGTTTCATGATGGAAGTGACAGCTTCCTATAATCAAAACAGAAAATACATTTTTTGTTTACTACATCAATGTTCCCATCGAGATCTCTACACTGCTATGTTCAATCACCCAGTGTTTGCTGGTTAATATTCAAACAGGCTTGTCAACTAAACACTATCCCACAGAATTTGTTGAAAGCACAAACTGGTAATAAAATGGTTATCAGTTTTATTAATAAGTATAACACATACGCACGCAAAGATATGCAATATGGTGTATAGTGGATTTATATATCGAATCTGCTTAATTATATCAGATGTGTCAACAGCATGCCCAGGAAATGTGCTTTCTATTTAACAGCTTGCCTGTTTAACTATATTGGAGCACGAGTCTCCAATAGATGGCACACTCACTGGAAATGAAAGACAAGGGACTTTCCTTTCCCTTCTGCGAAACCCACCTGAAACTACCATTATCCAACCCATAAAGCCCCAAGCTGGCTGTTTTCTGTTTGTGTACTTTTGTTTCTTCAACTGTTGGCTTCAACTTTTTTGAGTTTCCTAGGCCTGGATGATTGGAAAGATTAATCCCTTGTTGGTTGAGTTAGACAAATAAAAGGAGCAATATTTACCAATCATTCAGCTGTGGAAAATTAAAAATGCTGCAATCAATATCAGAAGAAATGCCTACTTCACAGGAGGTGAAGAATGTAGTGGTGGAGTTAGAAAATATCATGGAAGCTATGGTACTGAGTCAAGAGCAAAGTGGTGGAGATCACAGAGATGGTGATAATAATTGTGGCAGTCACAGTAATGAAAATCACAAAAAGCGAGCTAAGTCAGTGGGATGGACCATGAAAACATACCAGTGTGGACAGACCAGGCAGTAGAGACCGTCAATAGTGGTGGAGCATCTAGACAAGTAGTGGTGATGCCCTTTTATTTGGGATTAGACACCTACAACTTTTGAAATATAACCCAACAGTTAGCAAGAACTGAATGAATATCAACTCTCAACTGATGTTGAAGTAAATCATCCTGACCAGGAAGATCCCAGGCTTGATACCCTGATTAGGGTTAATTGGCTAATGACCTCAACTGAGGCAGAATTTTGAGGTGCTAAGTCTAACTTTCTACCCAATGTCTCCACTAGAAGTGTCTGGTTAGGTAGACTGTAGCCATTCACTGTCCGAAATAAAAGCACACACAAAATATACTTTAGCGAAAAGTAACATCACCTTAGTATCATTCACTGACTTGAAGGGAAACAGGATAAAAGGAAGATAGAAAAAAACACTCGCGTTTATAAAGTATCTTTCCTGATCTCAGAAGGTCCTAAAGTGCTTTGTGAATGGAGTAGTTTTGAAGTGTAGTCACTACAATAATGTAGGACACAGCAAGCTCCCACAAACAGCAATGTGATCATGACAAACAGAACATCAAAAACATAAATAAGAGTAGTAAACCATACGGCACCTGGAGCCTGTTCCGCCATTCAATATGATCGTGGCTGATCATCTGCCTCAAATCCATTTTTCCAACCACTCCCCATATCTGGATTCCCTGAGACCAAAAATCTGTCTCCAGCCTTAAATATATTCAATAATGGAGAATTCACAACCTTCTGGGGTAAAGAATCCCAAAGATTAGCTTTTAAGAACCTAAGAAATAGGAGCAGTAGGCCTACAACCCTTTAAGTCTACTCCGCCATTCAATAAGATCATGGCTGATCTGATCTTGGCCTCAGTTTCACTTTCCTGCTTTTTTTCCTAAAACCCTGAAGGACTTTTCTTAAGTTCATGAATCGGTCCACCTCAGCCTTGAGTATATTCAATGACTTGGCCTCCACAGCTCTCTGGGGTAGAGAATTCCAAAGATTCAACATCCTCCAAGAAAAGAAATTCTTTCTAATCTCAGTCTCAAATGGGATACCTCTTGTTTTGAAACCATGCCCCTTTGTTCTAGATTCCCTCATGAGGGAAAACATCCTCTCAGCATCTAAACTGCCTGGATTCAAGTAGTCAAGCTCCCTCAGAATCTTATGTTTCAATAAGATCACCTCTCATTCTTCTAGACCCCAATGAGTATGGCTTCAATTTGTTAAACCTTTTCTCATAAGACGACCCTTGATCTCACCAACACCCTGTATAGTTGCAGCAAGACTTCCTACTTTTATACTCCATGCCCTTTGCAATAAAGGCCAACATTCTACTTGCCTTCTTAATTACTAGCTGTACCTGCATACTGACTTTTTGTGCTCCATGTGCAAGAACATCGAGATCTCTCTTTACTGCTACATTCTGTTATCTCTTTCCATTTAAATAGCACTTTTCTATTCTTCCTACCAAAATGGATAACTTCAAATTTGCCCACATTATACTCCATCTACCAAATTTTTACTCACTTGACTTATCTATATCCCTTGACAGAGTCTTGGTACCTTCCTCACAACTTGTTTTCCCACCTATCTGTGCATCATCAGCAAAGTTGCCTACAATACACTCTGTCCTTACATCCAAGATCCAAGACATTTATATAAATTATAGTTGAGGTCCTAGCACTGATTCCAATGGCACGTCACTAGTTACAGTTTGTCAACCTGAAAATGACATATATATCCTGGATCTCCATTTTCTGTTGGTTAGCCAATCCTTTATCAAGACTAATATATTACCTCAACAACATGGACTCTTGTACAGTAACCTTTTATGTGGTACTTTATCAAATACCTTTTGGACAAACAACCAGAAAGAATTTTAATGGCCATTTATAGGTGTAAAAACTGACCTGGCATTTTTAAATACTGTACACTTATTCATTTCATTTACCCATTGGCTAGGATTATAAAGTGCTCAATTACAATTTTTTGTAAAACAGATTTTACAATCTAATTATATAGTTGCAATTCTAATGCATTTCAATTTTTTTCAATTCTAAAATAGAAGTAAGAGCAACCTCTTTCTGATTTACAGATTTTTTTCCAGTTTACCATCTTAATATGTAATTTTATTTAAGCTAAGAGAAGTGTCAATATTAACCGGCATTTTCTTCTGCAAATAAATAATCATGCTACAAACAATAGTTAAAAAAGACATTAAAAACTTCTCATGCTGGTTAAGTGTTTTTTTTAAATCCATTAAAAGAAAAGCAGCAACATTTATAACCACAAAATGAAAAACAAAATCTCTAGTGGTTTTAGTTTTTTGTTTAACAGTAAGAAACAGGGAAAGATTGTGTATGAATGATGCTGTTCTGTGCTACATGGTCAAATTAAACCAATTAGAACCATTTACCAAAAAAAAACTTTTCTAATGCTGTTCAATTCACATGAAAAATTTTCCTGTTCCATTAGAGTTTAGGAATCTTTTGTATGAGAAATTTTCTTCCACAGTAATGTCTTTAGGTTGTTTAATATCAAGGAGTGTTCCATCTCCATTTGGCTTGCTACTCCTTGAAGAGCTATACAAGAGTAAAGCTGCTTTTCCAGTTCTTCTCTTACATCAGAAGGAGCACCATTTAAAAGGTAGTCTTTCAGCAATGTGCAGACTTTGGTCAGGTTTGGCTGATCCAATTCCATGGTGCACTGCTTTTTGCTTTGATGGCATGTTGTCCTACAGTCTGTGCCATAGACACAATCCACATCAGTCTCGCAATGACGGCCTCCAATTAGCTGTTTGAAACTAACTTCTGGTACAACTTTTCTCATATCTATCATTTTTAAATCATGTTTAGCATTGTAGCCAATGTTATTTGCACTCATGTCACACATAAGGAAGTTACCAAATGTTCCATGAAAGATATCCTCAACAAATTCTAAGAGTCCAATTGAGATCTTAGCTTTTCTGGGCCAGGAGGGAGTAAACCACTGATCCATACTACGTCTCAGACCAGAAGGAATGAAGAACTCCAAAACCCAAGGAATAGTGAGTCCATACAGGTAATTGTAATGGACTTTTTCTGTTACATAAAGATCTCCACAGAATCCAAGTAGTTTTGGTGTATGCTCCTTATCCTGCAGAATTACTGTAATCAGAAACTCATTAAGCTGCAGCAATGCCCATGTAGATTTTGCTTCTGCGAGGGAGACATGACCATCTTTATTCCCATCTGCTACGGTGACAACCAACTTGAGTAGCTTTTGAAGGTTTGTCTGATCACCAAGCTTTGCCTGAGGAAAAGACAGTTATATAATTTGTTCTCAAGGTAAAATTTGAGCTAATTTTGAACATGTATACAAAGCTTACCTTTAAAAGATTGTAAACCATTTCTCGAAATTCCTCCAAGGAAGTCCCTTTTGTTGGTTTGTCAAATAACACCATTTCCTTCCTCGGCTCCAGGTTAGAATCCAAATCAAAATGGAAAGGTTCTTCAAGTTTGCATTTTAAGACTACCTGTGATTCATCCCATACTCCCCTGTACACCTTGAAAGTAATAAAATGCCATTTATGAAATAGAAGGGAACAAGTAAAAGCTGTTCAAAGAATATTTCAAAATTAAAAAGTTTCTCAAATTTAAGGTATTTAAGAATGTTGGAAAAACTTTTACAACTTATTTTTCATTCAAAATTATAGGTGGTTTAATTATTGAATATTTAAGCATTGAACTGATAAGAAAACATTGATTATATCATACAATTCTTGATTTCCATTCTTTAAAAATTTTTCAGGCAAAGGGGACACCGCAACTTGTTCTTGACCTCTGTTGCCAATCACTTTAAAATGTGCAGGAACATTGTAGAGGATAGACTTGATCAGATCATAACTTGCGAACTTCCTCAACATAGTCAATATGACTATGTTGAATGACCATCATCTTGTCTTGAAATGTGCAATGTGTAAAGCAATTGTCACTGTTTGCCATATTTTTGATGTATTGAATTTTTATCATGGCATCAAATTACCATTCAGAATACACCTATTCCTCATTTAGCATTCCTAATGTGTTCCTAAAAAAAAATTGGTGTGCTAAACGAAAATCATTTCCCCACAAGAAACAAAACCTATTGGCTGCCATGAAGCTAACTGGCCCAAAAATACTTACTACTCCAACTAACTTACTACTCTTTCTACTTGCCTCTCGCCTCCTGCTTTCCGCCTCCAGCTTGCCACCCTTCTCGTTCCCGCCCCTTCCCTACTTCCTTCCCCCCAACCTCCCCGCTCCCTTCCGCTCGCCGCTACCCTCTCCCAACCTCCAATCCCTCCTGCTCGCCGCATCCTTCTCCTGATCCCCCCATTCCCGGCCATTCGCCACTTCCTTGTCCTGACCTCCTCACTCTCTCCTGCTCATCACTTCCCTCTCCTGACCCCCTCACTGCCTCCCCTTCACCGCTACCCTCTCCTGATACCCTCATTCACTCCTGCTCTCCGCTTACTTCTCCCGATTCCCTCACTCCCTCCCACTTGCTGCTTCCCTCTCCTGACCCCTTAGTAGGAAGCAGGAAGCAGGAAGCAGCAAGGGGGTCGGGACAGGGAGGCCAAGAGGGGCAGGTGGAGAAGTGGCGAGTGGGGCAGTGGAGGAAACATGGGAGTTGGGCAAGGGTATCAGCAAGCAGGAGAGTCCAAGGGAGCTTAGGAGAGGGTAGCAGCGAATTAAATGGTGGTGTGTTTAAATTAACAGACTGAGCTTGCACAATTATCATGTGGTTCTTGGTGCATGCACAGTAACTGCAGTAAAACGAAAATGGAAGCAGTGCTATTTGGTTTATTTTTTTACATTATTTACAAGCCGTGCAAAAATGAAAACGTACTATTTGAGTGTGCTTTAAATGGGGGACACCTGTACCAACAAAAGTTAACAAGTTATTGTACAAACTTTAGTCCTTGCCATATTTTTAACTTTCCTGAAAAAAATTCAAATGCTGGTCTCAAAAAAAAAGAAAAACTGCCAAATCAACACGAAGCAAGAACGTACTGGTGGACCATGAGAAAACAACAAAAGAGAAATGAGGGGAGCTTATACGAACCTGGATATCATTTACTACATGTCCACGGACTCCGCAGAGAGCCAAGTGGGTTTAAAAAGCAGAAGTCTATAATCAAATGTCATTAAACAAATCAAAAATGTGAGGCTGCAAAACAGGGTGGGCATTAAGTACTGAATCAACGAAAAGAAAAAAATCCCCAACAGAAAGCAAAGAAAACAGGAGCTCTGAATTAGAAACAAAAAAATGTCACAGGTTGATCAATATTTTTAACGTGGAGAGATATGAAAAGAGATTGCATTGGTCACAGGTTTACACCTGTGAAGTACCCAGTCTCAACCATTTACTCATGCATGAATGAATATACAAGTCTGACAGATTTTCTGTCCATTCTCTTGGAGAAGAGTAGTGGAAAGTCGCGAAAGAGAACAAGTGTTTTAAAAACACTGCTTTCTGAAAAATCCCTTTCCTCTACATAGCTCTGATTCTTGATTCTCTTCAATCTGCAAACTTCTGAGAGCTTCAATCTCTCAACATCCAACTCACACCTCTGTTCAGACAGAGGAATTGAGCTAGAAGGCCACCAGATGGCACACTTCCAACCCTGATATCTCAGTACAAGAAGTCTCTGTTTAATGTCGCCTCATTAAATTTTTTTTCATCAACATTGGCAAATTATCGGGGCCCGTAATTTGGTTTAGCATCACGAGATTCATTTTAACGTGATTTCCTGCTGTTCTGATGTAGAGGCACGTGACCCTGTCGATGCCATTTTGGACCTGCCTCTCACTGACCCTGATCTCCAGCCTGCAGCCTCTTGCCTCCTTGACTTGCCTTCTCACTGCTTCTCTCGCCTGAATCTGCGCTCCTGTTCAAGACTGAGATCCAATTTGAAGCCAGAGCTCCAGGGTTGTGAAAGTCCAGGTCAAGATGTTGCAGAGGCACCCATAATCATCCATGTATATTTTTTAAAAATGACAATCGAAGCTGCTCCTCCTGCCTTGTCGCCTCTGTCCAAAGCCCTTGCTCATAGAGAGGGTTCAGGAAAGGGAAGCAGTGAGCCAGAGCATTAAAAAAAAACATTGATTATGACAACCCTGGCTTAGCACTTGTGCATGATCGGAACCTAGACTTTCACAAACCCAGAGCTCCAGCTTTGGATTGGATCTGGGTCTTGAACAGGAATGCAGGTTCAGGAGAGGGAAACAGTGAGAGGGAGGGTCGGGGAGTGGGAGAGTCCGAAGTGACCAAGAGGGTCAGGGAGTGGGAGGTTTGGGAAGCAGGGTCGGTTGCAAGCAGGAAGCACTTTAAGTGCAAAATTATGTTTTTCTTTTATATCTTTAAATTTATATTAATATAAAAGTTGTTTAATTTACAAATATAATTTAATAAATGTAAAGTATTTCAACTTACAGGGTATAATTTTTCAATGTATATTTTCTGATGAGGAATATCCTACAGAACCTAACTACAGCTTTTGCATTGGTTTTAATGGGAAAGTGTGATTTGCTTAAAGACGTTTCACTTAGAGTCATGATTTTCAGGAATGCAACTACAGCTTAAAGTGAGGACTTACTGTATGGTCTAACAAGGCAGCAGCTGTGTTGTGTGGTGAAGTAGTTTCGCCAACACAGACACAATCTTCAACCAACTGGCCTTTGGTTATCGGGTGATAGAAGAGAAAAGTGTGGATTATAATGTAGGTAAAGATTACGTTTCTAGATAATAATTATTCAAAGATCTGATCTCCTTGAATAACTTGTAAGTCCAAAATAGTATGAACAGAAAGGGAAAACAATATTGACAATTGGTTTAAGTTTGTAAACAAACACAGGAATTAAAAAGGACAGTTTTAATGGCAGATTAACAAGGTGTAAATATTTCATTTTGATTACATCCAAATTCCATATCTTAGAGTTGTCAAGTTGGTGTTTGTGCAATACTGTACAAGTAATCATTAGCAGTTGAAAGTTCAAGTTCAATAGGTGCAATCATGCATGACCATGATAGTTGAAAAGTTATAGCAAAAGTACTGGATTTTTAAAATTTAATTTTGTTGCATATGTAAACTGCTGTCAGCAATGTATATATCAGTAAAGAAAGAGACAGACCAGAAAGTATAAAAACAACTTCATGCAGGACAATTCTTCACAACCAGAGTGAAAAAGAAACCACCACCCTCCACAAAACACTATAAGTAGCAATGCAGCTTGTTAGTATCTAATAGGCTCTGTTGATGGATGTTAAATACTAGTAGTTTAAGGTAATAATGTGAACAGGTGTTGGGTATGGATTAATTAAACTCAGATCTGTATATCACAGAATTGTTACAATGCAAAAGTAGGCCATTCGGCCCATCATGTCTGCACCAGCTCTCCAAATGAGCACTATGATTTAGTGTCATTCTCTTGCTTTTTCCCCGTAACCCCGCACATTGTTTCTACTTAAATAATCAAATAATGCCCTCGTGAATGACTTGATTGAACCTGCCTCCACCACACTTCCAGGCAGTGCATTCCAGACTTGAACCATTCGCTGTGAGAAAAAACTTTTTTCTCACATCACATTTGCTTCTTTTGCAAATCATTTTAAATCTGTGCCTTCTTGTTTTCGATTCTTTTATGGGCAGGAACAGTTTTTGCCTTATCTACTCTATCCAGCCCCTCGTGATTTTTGAACCAAATCTACTAAATCTCTTCTTTGCCTTCTCCTCTCCAAGGAGAACAGTCCCAACCTCTCCAATCTATCTTCATGTCTCAAGTTTCTCATCCCTGGAACCATTCTTGTAAACCTCTTCTCCACTCTCTCCAATCCATTCACATCCTTCCTATAGTGTGGCGCTCAGAACTGTACACAATACTCCAGCTGAGATTAGTTTATCATAACCTCCTTGGTCTTGTACTCTATGCCCTTATTAATAAAGCCGAACATACTATATGTTTTATTAACTGCTCTCTCCACCTGTCCTGCCACCTTCAATGATCTATGCGCATATACACCCAGGTCCCTCTACTCCTGCACACCCTTAAGAATTGTACCCTTTACTTTATATTGCCTCTCCTTGTTCTTCCTACCAAAATGCATCACCTTACACTTCTCCGCATTGAACTTCATCTGCCACCTATCTGCCCACTCCACCAACTTTTCTATGTCCTTTTGAAGTTCTATACTGTCCTCCTCAGTTTACAATGTTTCCAAGGTTCATATTATCCACAAGCTTTGAAATTGTCCCCTGCACACCAAAATCAAGATCATTAATATATATCACCTGATCGAGGTGTACAAGATTATGAGGGGCATGGACAGGATGGATAGGGAGCAGCTGTTCCCCTTAGTTGAAGGGTCAGTCACAAGAGGGTATAAGTTCAAGGTGAGGGGCAGGAGGTTTAGGGGGATGTGAGGAAAAAGTTTTTTACCCAGAGGGTGGTGACGATCTGGAATGCACTGCCTGGGAGGGTGGTGGAGGCGGGTTGCCTCACATCTTTTAAAAAGTACCTGGATGAGCACTTGGCACGTCATAACGTTCAAGGCTATGGGCCAAGTGCTGGTAAATGGGATTAGGTAGGTAGGTCAGGTGTTTTTCACGTGTTGGTGCAGACTCGATGGGCCGAAGGGCCTCTTCTGCACTGTGATTCTGTGATCAGAAAAAACAAGGATCCCAATACCGACCCCTGGGGAACTCCACTACAAACTTTCCTCCAGCCTGAAAAATATCCATTGACCATTATCCTCTGTTTCCTATTGCTCAGCTAATTTTGTATCCACGTTGCTACTGTCCCTTTTATTCCATGAGCCATAACTCTTCTCACAAGTCTGTTGTGTGGCACTGTATCGAATGCCTTTTGTAAGTCCATGTACACCGTATCAATAGCATTACCCTCAACTACCCTCTCCGTTACTTCTTCAAAAAACTCCATCAAGTTAGTTAAACATAATTTCCCCTTCAGAAATCCATGCTGGTTGTTCCTAATCAACCCACTTTTTTCTATGTAACTATTAGTTCTACCGCGAATAATTGTCTCTGGAAGCTTCCCCGCCACTGAAGTTAAGCAGACTGGTTTGTAATTACTGGGCTTGCAACCCTCTTTGAACAAAGACATAACGTTTTCAATTCTCCAGTCCTTTGGCATCTCCCCTGAGTCTAGGGAAGACTGAAAGATTATGGCCAGTGCCCCTGCAATTTCCACTCTTCCTTCAAAATCCTTGGATGTATCGCATCCAGCCCCGGTGCCTTGTCAACTTTTCAACAGTTCAATTTTTAACCCTTCGCATGACAGAGTTCCTTCAGTACCGTGACCTCAGTAGCATCTGCCTTCTTGGTAAAGACAGATGCAAAGTATTTATTTTACATCATATCCATGCCCCTTGCCTCCATGTCTAAATCCTCTTTCTGGTCCCTAATCGGCCCTACTCCTCCTTTTACCATCCTCTAACTACTTGTGTGCTGATAGAAGACTTTAGGATTCCCCTTTATGCTGGCTGCCAGTCTTTTCTCATAATCCCTCTTTGCTTCTCTTATCTGCTTTTTTACCTCCCCTCTGAACCTTCTGTATTCAGCTTGGTTCCCAATTGTGTTTTCTGTCTGACAGCTGTCATAAGCACACTTTTTCATCTTTATCTTACTTTCTATCTCCATTTTCATCCAGGGAGCTCTGGATTTGTTTGCCCTACCTTTCCCTTTTGAGGGAATATACTTCGACTGTGCCCGAACCATTTCTTCTTTGGAGGTAGCCCATTGTACAGCTACAGTTTTTTCTGCCAACCTCTGATTCCAGTCTATCCTGCCCAGCTCTGTTTTTGCCCCATTGAAGTGGGCTCTCCCCCAGTTAATTATTCTTACTCTGGATTGCACATTGTCCTTTTCTACCGTCATCCTAAACCTTATGACACAATGATCACTGTCTCCTAAATGTACCCCATTGACACTTGATCTACTTGGCCCATCTAATTTCTGAGAATCAGGTCCAACAGTGCTTCTTTTCTTGTTAGACTGGACACATATATAAAGAGTCAGCCAGCACTGCGGGGAGATTGTGTAGAGTGGAGAAGTAAGCACTGCAATAAACATACACTACCAAAAGTATTCTAGACAACAAATATCAGTGTTGTCTTCACATGCAGGCTTGGAAATTTGTCTAACACAGCTCACTTGCATGACCTTACTGCTCCAACCATACTATTTTCAATATATTACTTTAAAACATTAGAACATTAAAAAATTAGCACACAGTGTAGACTTTAATGATTTAGAAGACAAAATCCAAGCAATGTTCTTACCTGATTATTAGGTTTATTAGAGAGGCACTTGCCAAAATAGAGTGTACCCTTATCACACAAGCTGCCACATGCTGATCCATCAATAATTCCCTTCTTGTATTTATCACACTAGAAGAGAAATAGCAGAAGAATGTAAAGGTCCTTTCAGAAACATTACTGCACAAAGGACATTCTGACCTTTAAGCATCTTCAAAAGATCTAAACTTTCATGCAATTAATTCTGGACCCTGGGTTTGATAAACAAGCAAATCTGTACTTGCTTTAAAAAAACACTCAAGCGACGTAGGAGCTGCTGGCAAGATCAGGATTAATTGCCTATGCCAATTGAGAAAGCGGTGGTGAACAGTCTTCTTGAAGCACTGCTGTCCGGCGACAAAGATACTCCCACAATAACATTTTGTAGCAGTTTAGTACAACTGTTTGGCTTGCTAGGCTATTTCAGAAGCAGTTAGGAGTCAAACACATTGCTCTGAATCCAAAGTCACATAAATAGGCCAGGCTGGGTAAGGATAGCAGATTTCTTTCCCTAAAAAGGATCAGATAGGTTTTTACAATAGACCAGGACAATGTCATTCTCCCCAGCAAACCCATTCTGTGTATAATTCTTAACACGGCCCTCTCACCATGCTTTTAACCCCATTTTGGGGAAAATTATGTTCTTTCCACTATCTTTCATGAATCAAACAGTACCACTGCTGTCTCTTTAACCCTCATCTTCTTCCATAACAAATATTAAATCCATCTCCTATTAAAGTTGCAACTACCCCCGAATTTACATTTTATTTGGTAATTTCTTCCACATATAGTAACAACACTTCAAAAAGTACTCAATACAGTTCTCACTACATAAATGCAAGTTATTTTCTTATTCACCCACGGATTCCCCCAAGCCTTCGACACACTTCATTGTTCTCTTACTGGCATATTGTACCCTTTCCACGTGCTGTTTAAATATTTCTCACTTCTGCTCTAAGATTAGTATTCTATATACTACATAATGCTTCTTTTCTACTCAAACAATTCCACTGCTTACACTGTTCAGGTGTTCTATAGCTGTTACCAATTAATGATTTATAACCTTTATTGTTACTCAGTTTTGTTCATATTGGTTCATCCTCATCTCCTACTGCTACATCAATCCTTTCCTAATTCATAAAGTCAATATGGGCTCAGTCTGGTCTACTCCTGCATCTACTTCTTACAATGGCACCAAAGAAGGAAATTTGGCCCATTGGGTTAATGCTAGCTCTTTGTAGAGGAATCCAGTCAGACTTATACTCCTGTTCTATCCATGTATCTCTGCAAGTTTATTTCCCTCAAGTAGCTATCCAATTTCCTTTTGAAGTTTCTATTTCCAACACTGTCATCAGCAGCAAGTTCCAGGTCTTTACCACTTGGTGTGTAAAAAAGTTCTTCCTCACACCCCCCTTGCATCTCCTGCCCAAAATCTTAAATCTGTGTCCCTGAGTGCTTGTACAATCAGCTGATGGGAACAGCTTTTCTTCATCCATCTTATCCAAACCTGTCAAAATTACCTTGTACACCTCTATAAAATCTCCCCTCAAACTCTGTTGCTCTAAGTAAAACAAATTTAGCTTCTCCAACCTAACCTTGTAGCTAAAGTTCCTCATGCCTGGATGCATTCTGGTAAATCTCCACCACATCCTCTCAAGAACCTTCACATCCTGTGTGATGACCAGAATTGGACACAATACACTAGTTGTGATCTAACCACAGGGTTTTTTGAAGGTTTAGCTTTTGTACTCAATGCTTCTCTTTATGAAATCAAAGATCCCACATATTTTGCTAATTATGCTATTAATTAGTCCTGCCACTTTCAAAGATCTATGCACATGAAACCTCAGGTCACTTTTCAGAACTATGCTATTAAGTCCAAATTGCTTCTCCCTATCCCTTCTGCAAAATGCATTACTTCACACTTCTCTGTACTAAATTTAATCTGCCACTTGTTTGCCAATTCTACTAGCTAGCTTTTGTCCTGTTATATCATCCTTGCTGTTTGCCATTCCTCTAAGTTTGGTATCATCGACAAATTTTTAAATTTTACTCCATATTTCAATATCCAAGTCATTTAAAAAGCAGTGCAACTAGCATTGAACCGTGGGCAACACTACTGTCTACCATCTTCCAATCTGAAAAACAACCATATACCATTATTCACTGCTTTTTGTCCTTAAAATTTTTTCATCCAAACTGACACAAATCTGCCTTTTCCATGAACCACAATTTTGTTAACCAGCATTTTATGTGGTCCTTTATCAAAGGCTTTCTTAAAATCCATACATTGCATTTCCTTCATCAATCTTCCCTGTTCCTTCATCAAAACAATTCAATTAGGTTAGTCAAGCGTCACCTGCAAGTGCCTATTGATTTTTTTCCCAATGATTGTTTCTAAAGTCTTACACACCACTGATGTTAGACTGACCGACCTGTTATTACTAGGGGAATAATTTTACCCTTGACAAGCGGTCGCGTGCCTGACACGCCCATGAGTGAAATAAAGCGCATTGACGTCAGACGAGTGTCCCGGCGTCAACGCGCACTCGCGATATTTCACTAGGTGGGCGTGCAGTGAAGCTGGAGGCGTGCCCATCAGTTAAGTGGCCAGTTAAGGCCCTTGAGAGACCAATTGTCTCAGAGTTTATGTAGCCCGTGCGATTTTCAGGCCGTCGCATGGGCAAAACGGGCAGGTGGGCAGGCCACAATTTGCAAAACCTCATCCACGGGCAGGATAAGAGGGGTCAGTGGGCTTGACAAGATGAATAGTGAGTAGTTTTGGATATCACTTGCTGCTGCTTGCTTCTGTGAACAGAACGGCTTTATTTTATTTCAGCGCTGCATTTAGAGGCTTCAGTTCAGGATTCAGCGTTGTCTTCCAGGCCCCCGGAGGATTCACACCGCGTGGGGCCTTCCAGGTATAGGACAGCCTTCCCTTACCCTGGTAATGCGGATTGTGGTCTCTGCTGGAGGAAGAAGGGGGAGGAGGCCAGGTGTCCCTGTTCAGCTTCCAGGGGAGCGACCAGTGGGAGGAGAGGCACAGGCACAAGGGGCCAATATTATGACACAGCTGTTGGTAAAGCTGAGTTATTTAAACTGATATAGTCCACTTGGTGTGACAAAAGCTGTTATCTCCGACAATGGTACCTGCCAATATCCTTTTAGTAAGTTAATCTTTTTGATTAATTTTGACTGCATTGAGAAAGTGGGACAATTTTTCAACTGTGGTATGGGATATGAATCCACTTTTGTCACCGCATTCACCTTTTGATAGTCCACACACAGTCTGTGTGTTCCATCCAGTTTCGGTACCAGTACAATGGACAAACTTCAACTGCTGCAGCTAGACTCAATGATGTCATTTTGAAGCATGAAATCAATTTCTTTTTGTACTTGTGATAACTTTGCCAGATTTAACAAGGATGTTGCCTTACTGAAGCTGAAATTTGTACTGAGATATCATGTAAAGCTAAATGTGTCTTTCCCAACTTATTTCCACATATAGGTTTGTGTGACTGCAATAGCTTTTCCAAATCATTTTGACACTTGTTTGGAAGGTAACTCAATATTTCGTTTGAATTTTCAAGCACCCCCTCATTATCCAATTTGATTAGAGGAAAATCAATTCCAGAATCCTGTACTTCTACCTCTCTCTCATCTTCCCCCATCACTAATATCTCTTTTTGTTCCTCTTCCCTGTCAAAGTACTTTTTAAGCATATTTACATGACACACCCTTTATTTCTTTCTTCTACCTGGAGTATTTATTAAATAATTTACTTCACTCAATTTCTTTTCAATCCTGTAAGGCCCACTAAAACTTGCATTTATTGAATCACTTAGTACTGGTAACAAAACTAGTACTTTCTCTCCAGAAACAAAGAAATGCAAGTTTTAGCTTTCTTATCTGCTTTCACTTTCATCACTTGCTCTGATACCTTTAAATGTTCCCTAGCCAAGTCACATGCTCTGTTCAATCTTTCCCTGAAATTTAATCCGTAATCAGAAGAATAGTTTCTGAATTTTGACCCATCAATTTCTCATGAATAAATTTCAGTGGTCCCCTTACCTCATGACCATAAACTAGTTCAAAAGGGTTAAAACCAGTTGATGCATTAGAAGCTAATAGCAAATAACAAAAATGGAATTCCTGTATCCCAATCCTGTGCATTATCCTGACAGTATGCTCTCATCATAGTTTTTAAAGTTTGATGCCATCTTTCCAAAGCTCCTTGAGACTCCGGATGATAAGTTGTTGACTTAAGCTATTTTATTCCCAAACTGTTCATTACTTCCTTAAACAGTTGCGGCATGAAATTTAACGCCTGATTTGAATGTACTTCTTTAGGTAAACCATATCTTTAAAAAATTTAATTAACTCTCCCACAATCTTCTTAGTTGTAATATTTCTTAAAGGTATCGCTTCAGGAAACCTGGTAGACACATCCATTATTGTCAGTAAATGCTAATTTCCACTTTTAGTGTTAGGGAGGGGTCCGACACAATCAATCATGACCCTGGTAAAAGGTTCTTCAAATGCTGGTATTGGGATTAAAGGCACCGGCTTAATCACTGCTTATGGTTTTCTTGTTGTTTGATATGTATAACAAGTTCTACAGAATTTGACTAAATGCCTATGTAATCCTGGCCAAAAAAATACCTCTGTATCTTTTCCTGTGTTTTCCTAATTCATAAACGTCCCCCATTGGAATTTCATGAGCAATCCTCAGAATCTCATTTCTATACCCTAATGGGATAACAATCTGACGCACCTCCCTCCAGCTTTCATTTGCTCAAACATAATCCGATCCCCACTTTCTCATTAAAATATCTCCTTGAAGATAAGATACTGGAATACATTTTGCTTCTGTTTCTGAATAAGCTTTCTGATATAACTGTTCTAATTGCAAATCATTTTTCTGTAACTCCACGAACCTTTCAGTTAAACATGTCAGCTGAATTTTCCTGTATTCTGTCCTCCTGAACATTGTTATCAAACATAGCACCAGCTAATTGGATTTCGACACCTTCTTCTTGCCTTTGAACTGCTTGCCTGTCTCGTTTTTCTCGTTCTTCTCTATGAGCCTTTGATCTCATTACAACGCAATCAAGAAACAAACCAGGATGTTCCTTCTGTAACACCTCTGTTGAAAACACTTCTACAGGCTGCTCAACTACCATAAGCATCACCCACATTTGTGATCCAGCTATATCATTACCCATAATAAATTGAACCCCTGCAATGGGCAATTTTTCCACCACTCCAACTATAACTTCATCTGTCTTCCATTTGTTCTTTAACTTTACCTTCCACAACAGAACAGATTTAGCATCTCCATGAACCCCACTTATTATTACCTGCTCCGGTAACACTCCCTTTGAACAACCAATCTCACTATTCCACAACATTAAGGATTGACTAGCCCCTGTATCTCTTAAAATTTTAAGATCTTTACCTACTTCACCCTGTACACATGGAAAGACTTTCCCTGCACATACAAAGTCTTTAAACATTTCTGCAACCTGCTCCTCAGAATTCTCTTGAGTAAACTGTGAACACATTCCCTCTTCTTCACCTATCACTGATTCTCCCTGTTTCACCTGTACACAAACCACTGGTTTCTCCTGTGCCTGAACCTCAGAACTCATAGTACTTTTACTTCCAGAGCTTTGCTGTACCCCAACAATTCCAAGATTTTTCCTGCAATCTCCAACACACTAACTTTGTGTGCCCCACTTTATTACAATGAAAACATCTCAATTTTTGAATGTCACTTCTATCTTCAGCACCTTCCTTTTTATTATGAGAAAAAACTTCCTGGGAACTTTCAGCTACTCCTTCTCTTCCCCGACTACCAACCTTCCTTTCACCCTCCCACTTTTTATCCTTTTCCAATTTGAAAGGGTGACAGAAAAAAGGTTTAGCTCTATGAACTAACTCATAATCATGTATCTCTGCTGCTTGTCTTACAGAATCAACCCTCTGTTCCTCCACATGAGTTATCACTACTGAAGGGATTGACTCTTTAAATTCTTCTAAAAGAAATACTTCCCTAAGGGCTGCATAGGTTGTTTCTATTTTTAACACCCGTATCCACCAATTAAAATTACTTTGTTTTACTCTTTCAAACTCAGTATAAGTTTGCCCGGGCTGTTTTCTCATATTCCTAAATTTCTGCCTGTATATTTCAGGAACCAACTCATAGGCACTCAAAATAGCCTTTTTCACCACATCATAATTCACCGACATTTCTTCTGATAGTGAAGCATATACCTCATGCGCCCTACCTAGCAACTTAAGACTGTAATAATAACATCCAGTTTTCCTATGACTATTTCATCTGTTTACTTCTCAAACAAAGCAAAGAATGCTTCAATATCTTCTCCCTCAAACTTTGGAAGAGCTTGTACAAATTTAAACATCTTCCCAATGGGTTCTACTCTGGAGATTAGTCCTTCCTCATCTACTGGTGTCTCTTTTTTGACTGCCAACATTTTCAGTTGGAATTCCTTCTCTCTCTTTTTCTCTTTCCTCTTTCTCTATCTTCATAATTTCTAATTCCCTTTTAAAAGCCATTTCTCTGTCCTTTGCTTCTGATTCAAGTTTCATCAGTTCCTTTGCTCGCTCAAATTAAGCGTCTTCATTTGTAACTGAAGTCTCATTACCTCCCGTGTCACTCACTAATGTCAGGTTTCACTTCCAACTGTAGAAGCTGTGCTATACTTTTAATTATATCAGAATTCCTAGCACCCTCAGGTAACCCCAATCTTAACTTATCTGCAAACTCTGTTAACTTACTCTTGGTTATTCTTTCCAACCAATCAGAATTATCTCTTCTACTCCCAGACACATCTTAGCAATTTGCAAAGCCACCTTGCATTCTCACCCCTTCTAAAATACCTCACCAATTCCTCAATTTAAGTGCTTCTCGTACTTGTAACCTTAAGATTCACCATTCCAAACCAATCAAGAAATTAGAAACATTTTTATCCCGTTAGAGCCCCCAATTGTTATGACACAGTTGTTGGTAAAGCTGAGTTATTTAAAATCCGAGGGAAATTTTAAACACCTGTCATAACCTATATTTTTAAGTGGTATGTTTGAGATGCAGCTCTAAATTCAGGAATCAGACCACCAGTTCTCGAGAGGTTTTATATCAAACTACATGAGACATTTATTAATTTACACAAGTTAAATATATACACATGGCTACAAATTATTACTATCATAACTTCTAACAAATTCCCAAACTAACCTCCATTAAGTCAACAACAACCCATAGACCTTAAGCAGACACCAGGCAAAGCACTTTCACCTTATGAATTCAAAATGAGGTTCCTTTCACTTTGATTCCTTTGTAGACACAGTTGTAGGCCTTCATGCTTTGATGTTACATTCCTCTGCTCTGCACACACAAAACTACTGTCTGTTATACCCAGCACATCTCACTGAATGTAAATTCTCATTGTATCACCAGCCCCTTTGAACTCCACTTCTTCTATCAATAAAACCCCTTTCATAGTACCAATTTTAATAGTGATATAAACATTGCTTGGTCTCAACTAGCTAGGTGCCAGATTTCACTCCCCTTCTTGAATGGTCTATTCAACAAAATGTAAATGTACCTCTACTTCTCCACATCTCAAAACTACTATACGTCAAAGCACCCAGACTAGCTGGCTTTAATCCAATTAAGACACACCCACAGACTATACCTCTATTTATAAAAAATAATTTCCAATAATATTATATACATTAATAGCTTCATGACAGCCAACAGGGAGGCCAAGGTGGGAGAGGCCGCAGAAGACGCCACTACCCTGCTGCCAGAGTTCACAGGCGGCGATGCGGCTACCTCAATATGTCTGAGGTGCAATGCCAAAGGAGGCTCCGTCTCTCAAGGGAGACAGTGACCTCCATCTGTCAGAGGATCAGCCCCGAGATCAGCTCTGACTGTGTGGGTGGACAACCCATGCCAGTGGCCCTCAACTTCCATGCCTCCGGCTCTTTCCAGGGCTCAGTGGGGGATCTGTGTGGAGTCTCCCGATCAGCCGTCCTCAGTTGCATCAAACTGGTTTCAGAAGCTCTGTTCAGGCATGCACTGACTTTCATTTATTACCATATTAACGAGGCCAGCCAGGCAGAGCGAGGCAGAGGTTTTGCAGTGATTGCTGGGTTCCCCATATCCAAGGTACCACTGACTGCACACGTGACCATCAAGGCGCCAGGTGAGCCTGGAGCCTTCGTCAACAGGAAGGGATTCCACTCCATGAACGTGCAGATTCTGCAAGTCTGTGCAAGGTACCCTGGCAGCTCCCATGACGCTTACATGCTGAGACACTCCCAGGTGCCAAGGCTCTTCAGTGCTCCAGCCCCACTGGATGGATGGCTGCTGGGTGACAAGGGCTATCTGCTCAAAAGGTGGCTCATGACACCTCTCTGCCACCCAAGAACAGAGGCCGAGCAGCAATACAACAGGAGCCATGCCTCCACAAAGGCGGTGGTAAAGAGAACCATCGGTCTTCTCAGGATGCGCTTCCGATGCCTGGACCATTCAGAGGACACACTGCAATACCCCCCAGATCGTGTGTCACTGATAGTGGTTGCATGCAGCACCTTCCACAATCTGGCACTAGAAAGCGGGACAGCAGTGGAGGAAGAAGACCTTGACGCAGCTGCACAGGCAACAGGCGATGAGTCCTGTGAGTCTGAGGACGAGCATGCTCAGGAGAATGCTGAGAGCATAGATGCTCCTTCAGCTAGCCTACCAAATAAGAACCAACAACACATGCCAAGGCTGCAGGCTCCATATTCGATCCCTGACCAGTTCCTTGGTCAACACATAAACTTTATTGCATTGGTACGCATTGTAAGGAGTCACACATCCATCATAACATCATGGCTTGACCTGCACCTACAGAGCAAATGAAGCATCCGGAGGCCAGGTGCAAAAAAAAACTAACTCATTTACTGCTGACTGACAAACATTGACCGGTGTTTTACATCACACCAATAAAAAAAAACAGAAAAATGGAGTAAATAAATATCACCCGTGATCAGGCTGTGTTGTGTTTAAGGTGCTTTAAGTTTTCACTTGCGAGTGCTACGTTTAGTTGCCTTCCCCTCAAAGGCAACGGCATTGGAGACAGCCTGCTCACTCTGCTGTCTTGTTGGCCTTGATGACCTTGGTGGGCATCCTCTGGCCTGTGGAGGCTGTGCTGGCCCTGCCTGGGAGGGAGCGGCCAGAGCCATGGCTGCCATTTCCCCAGTCGCTGCAGCCTCATCAGACGCGAAGGTCACTGGCAGAAGGGCGGAGGAGCTGCTGCTGTCATCCAGAGCGCCCTGAGAGGAGCCCGCAGAGATGATAGGCAGCTCGTGTGCCAACGTCAAGTCGCTTTGGATCTCCCTGCTCACCACTGATGGATGTGTGCCTAGCTGGGATACTAGGTGTCCAATCCATCTCCCACACTGACACTGACCAGCGGAGATCATTGCCGGTGTGAAGGCTTGCAGGTCCGAGCGGAGCCCTGGGATCCCGATTGAGTCCCTGGAGGAGCCTCTCTGTGACAGTCGCCATTCTCTCCATGGAGGAGGCATTGCGCACGGCCATGACGGTCAATGCAGTGCTTATGCTCCGCATGGACTCCTCCACAAAGGGCACCATGCATTCCTCATGTATCTCCGCCAGATCCTCCAGCACATCCTGCTGGACATCCAGCAGCTGCTGCCTCATGGACGACTCTAGAAGCCCATCATCAGCCATCGACTGAGCATTGTCCTGGTCCCCGGCAGTTGGAGGACTGCTGGCGCCCTGGGCACTCTCTGCCTCCGTCTGCACCCCAAGCGAGTTTGAAGTGCCCTCCCCAATGTGCACCGAGAACTAAACGCCGATCTTATGTGCACCAAGGTGCTGGTGCTTGTTTGACAGAGAGGTTGTGACGCTGGTGCACGCTCAGCATGCTGGTCCTCAGGGTTCAAGGGTGGGCCTTCAAGGTCCTCACAATGAAGGGCTGATGGTGGGCCTAAAAGGGAGAAAAAGGAAATGTCAATAGTTAGTGACTGTCAGTGTGCATGCCTGGCATCCTGATGAGACAGAGATCTGTATCACGGTGCCCTTGTCTTTCCATTATCAGTGAGCATTCCAGGTTTGAAGCTCACATCAATATAATGACTACACTGCAGTGGTTGCAAAAAGTCACATTCTCAGCTCAGTGCACTGCACTCTTACCTCCCTCTAGCATGCCAACCTCACTGTGGCTGCTTGACCAAGTTGCATGGTGCCTCTCCAGCTTCAGGGCCTCCTGCTCGTATCTACTGAGGATGAGGAGGTATGGGAGTCCCCCACCAGACCGCGACCTCTCAACATTGTTATGGGATGTCTTCTCCTGGAAGAATAGAGGAGTATTGATTAGTGTACCCTCTGCCTGCAGTGCCATTGCAGCCTGGCCAATCCCACTTGAGGAACACCTCATAGAGCTCAGCCCACTCAGTCCAAGCATCCAGGACTCACCCCCTTGGCCAGATCCTACCTCACTGACATGTGCCACTCACACTGTAACACCTCTGAGGTCCACGGAAGAATGGGCAGCTCTTAACTGTTCAGCAAAGTGACTTATGCCAACACAGTACTCAGCCTTCCCGATTGCAGGAAAATGTTAAAGCGTTTCCAGCACTGGACCCTTGTGCATATCACCAGGTCATGGCTGCTGACCCTGGATGCCACCTCCTCCCAAGCTTTTTTGGTGAGGTGGGGGGGCCTCCTCCTCCCGTCCCTGGGGACAAGTGTTTCTCTCCTGGCTACCACCTCCTCCAGGAGGGCAGTGAGACACTCATCTGAGAAACGTGGGGCCGACCTGCCCTCCCGCCTGCTGTGTCCACCCGCTACGATATCCATGCAAAGGACTTCTGTGACCTTTGGTGGCAGCCTTCCAGGGGCCGCCGGGTCGCCATTGGACCCGGCGGACATTAAGCTCCCACCTGCCCCTTCGCGCTCATTCAGAGGCCGCGTCTCATGTTGGGCGGGCCTTAGTTGGCCTGCCCGCTTAAAATCACAGTGCGCTGCCAACTGTGGGCAGCAGTCGGCTTCCCGGCTGCCCCCATCCTGCACCCCTGCCAAGGGTAAAATTCTGCCCTAGGATTTCTGAGTTCCCTTTCATGTTAACTGTCATTCTATTGTAATATTCTCTCTTTGTCAGTCTTACTTTCCTCTTTACTTTCCCTGTCAACTTTTGTATTTAGCCTGATTTTTCTTGAAGAGTTCACCTGAAATGTACTGTATATTCTTATGCTTCTTTGCCACTTATGATCAATAAAGTAATCCCTTTTCAGGTTGGAAAGGTAATGGGGCAACAATTCCTCTCTCCAATTTACCCCCAACCAGCTTGCTAACAAGATGGCACCAAGAAAATCTGTGCATTACCTTTTAAAGAAACAAAGCCATAAAATCGTTTTACCAAGGGACAAATCTATTACTGAATGACGATGTTAAGAGAGAAAAGCATTCATATTCAGGATGTCTTAAAGTGGTTTAGAATCAATGAAGTCACTGTCCTAATGCAGTGAAATTTGGCAATTTGCACACAGCAAGGTCCCACAAAAGAGCAATGTGATGAATGACTGACAAATCAGTTTTAATAATATTGTTTAAATATTGGCCTGGGGAGAACTCCCACTACTTCCTACTTTTCAAAATAGCGCCTCGAGATCTTCTACATACTCCCTCAGTACTGTCCCACAGTGTTAGCCTAGATTTTGTGCCCAAGTCTTTGGAGTTGGACTTGAACCCTGACATTCTGACCACAATGCTATCACTGAACCAAGGCTGAAAACCACTGAACTGAAACCTTGATAAATACAATAATGAGAAACAGTCAGTTAAGTCCACTTCATCATCCATTTCACACTAGCTGAATTAGGAACTGATCCAGCTCTTATGGTTTTACTATACTTGATGTCAGTCTATTCAAACTGTAAATTCAATCTTCACTGTCTGAAGCGAGTGCAGTGTGAATTCCGAGAGTTTGGAGCGAATATTGAGAAGCAATTTCTGCTGGGTCTTCTAAGATTGCAGCTCCCCACTGAGACACCAATTTTCATTCTAGAACATTCTAACACCATACATTGATGCCTGTGATGTTATGATATGCTGGAGTACAGACAGCCATGTGGTGAATCCTTCAATTTAAAGTTATAATGGAAGTTCAGCAGGAAATATGCTTTGGACAACCGACTGCAAAATAAAAATAGTAACTGAAATAGAATAGGGCACAATTTTCAAAAAGCTTTTGATCATTTTTAGGCGGCTTTTAATAAGGTCCCACACAGGAGGTTAGTAAATAAAATTAGAATGCATGGGATCGGGGGCAATATACTAGTATGGATTGGGTATTGGTTAGCAGACAGAAAGCAAAGAGTACGAATAAATGAATAATTCTCAAGATGGCCAGCTGATATTAGTGGGGTACCGCAAGGATCAGTGCTAAGTCCACAGCTGTTTACAATCTATGTAAATGATTTGGATATGGGGACCAACTGTAATATTTCCAACTTTGCTGATGACACCAAGCTGGGTGGGAACATAAGTTGTGAGGAGGATGTAAGTTGTGAGGAGGATGTAAGGAGGCTTCACGAGGTCTTGGACAGGCGAAGTGAATTGGCTAGAACATGGCAGATGGAATATAATGTGAATAAGTGTGAAGTTATTCACTTTAGTGGAAAAAAACAGAAAGGCAGAATATTTCTCAAATGGTGGGAGATTGGGAAGTTCAGGTGTCCAAAGGGACCTGGGTGTCTTTGTTCATGAGTCACTAAAAGCAAGCATGCAGGTGCAGTAAGAAATTAGGAAGACAAGTGGTATGTTGGCCTTCACCCCGAAGGGTTTTGAGTATAGGAGTAAGGAAGTGTTGCTGCAGTTATATAGAGCCTTGGTAAGACCTCACCTGAAGTATTGTGCACAATTTTGCTCCCCTTATCTAAAGATATACTTGCCATAGAGGGAGTGCAACGGAGGTTCATCAGATTAATCCCTGGGATAGCAGGATTGTCTTGTCAGGAGAGACTGAGGAGGCTAGGTCTGTATTCCCTGAAGTTTCTAAGAATGAGGGGTGGACTCATTGAAACTTACAAAATTCTTACAGGATGTGATGGGCTGGATGTAGGTAAGATGTTTCCCCTGGCTGGTGAATCTAAAGCCAGGGAACACAATCTCAGGATAATGGGTAGGCCATTTAAGATTGAGATGAGAAGAAATTTCTTCACCCAGAGGGTGGTGTATCTTCGGAATAATCTACCCCAGAGAGCTGTGGAAGCTCAATCATTGAGCATGTTCAAGATAGAAATCGATATACTTCTGGGTACTAATGACATCAGGCGATATGGAGAGCGGGGGAAAGTGGCACTGAGGTAGATGATCAGCCATGATCTAATTGAATGGCAGAGCAGATTTGATGAGTTGAATGGCTTACTCCTGTTCCTATATTAAGTAAAAATATAAGGATCCTTGAAATTCCATTTACTGCATATCTTTCATAAAAGCTGGAGGTATGGAATACATAAAATTGTGCACATTTTCCTAATGATCAAGACTAACATTGACCATTTCCTACAATCTGTGTCATTATCTTGTAAGAAACATTGGCAACAGCCATAACTTACGTGAACATTCAATTCAGAGTGGGACTTGTAAAAAAAAACTTTTGGTGGAAAGCAATACAAATGGACAGGATGCCGACCTTCCAAATTATTAATAATATCCTGTATATAAAATGTGTACTTTTAGGTCTCTTAAAAATAGTCTTTTATTTTACTGTTCCAGAAACAAGAATGAGCAGATTTTAAGAGTTCTGCTTGCTTTTTTGCTGCTGTGCCCTCCACAATGTGCACGACTTTCAGGGATTGTAGTGACTGAAGAAAAAATGGTCTAAAAAAATTGTGACAAGGAATTGTGTAATTATAGCACTGTTATGGTCTGTAGTGAAATGTGAATGTTTCTAGATTACATCAAGTAGGTGGACTTATTCGACTTCAAGCGGGTGGAAATATTAGTTTTCCCCTTGTTTACCTTCTTTCACCATCAAGGCTGTGGACCAATGCATTTGTACAAAATAGGAACAAAGGACTTAGGAGCAGAAGTAGGCCATTTGGCCTTTGAGCCTGCTCCACCATTCAGTTAGATCATGGCTGATCAGGAACTCCACCTTCCTGTCTGCCCCCCATAACCCTTGGCTACCTTGTCTATCAAAAATCTATCTAACTCTGTGTTGAATAAATTCAATGACCCAGTCTCCACTGCTCTTGGCAAGAGAATTCCACAGACTAATGACCCTCAGAGAGAAAAAAAAAACACCACCTCCATCTTAAAAGGGAGATCTCTTCATTTTAAACTGTGTCCCCTAGTTCTAGTCTCTCCCACAAGTGGAAACATCCTCCCGGTATCTACTGTAATGAGGTCAGAAGCTGAGTGGCCCTGGCAGAGCCCAAACTGAGATATAAAATATCCAATATACTGTTACAATTTGCAGGTCGAAGATCCATGTCATGTGGCATTTTTAGGTTGTTAATACTCACAAATTCTACTTCCATCAACTGTAACCTTCCAAAAGGCAAAACAGTGCATAATTGCATAGTTAGAAAAGCAGATTTTGTTGTATAGATTTGCAAGCGGATATCTACATTTAATTTGCAAGTGCCTTTTCTTACTGAAAATGCAAAACTCTGCTGAACTGACTTCCTCACAATTCTAGTCTATGCCCTGACCATAATCAATTTTACGTGGCATGTCTGTTAGGCCAGAAACTGTTCATTCCTGATGTACATGGTATGGCTGGCTCCCCTTTGAACAGTACTGCAGTGTCCCTTGATACAAATTCACCAATAAGAGTAACAAAGTGAGAATATTACAACTGCCATTAAAATGTTTTATTGAAACAGTGAAAAACAGGAAATGGCAACATTCAGACAGTAATAATGTTACAATCCTAGTTGCTGTCAATACTGGACAAATCAAATCCCAGAGTGAAACCTGGCTTGATAGATCCCTAGCTTTTTTATTAAAGAAACCATGAAAGAAAGTTACTGAACAAATCCACAGGAATCTGCTGATGAACTTTTAATACAAAGAATATAATATTTATTAAAACAAGAAACTATATTACACCAGAGAAAAAGGTTTGAAGGATCGCAGTACAAAGATGATTCAAATTCCAATTATTCCTTTAACCCAGCAATATCTTTATAGACACATAAACCAGTGAAAAGTTACCACTAGCTTGACACAAAAGGATTCTTGCTTGGGACTGGCACAGTTGCAATTAGTTTTCTTTTTCAGTGAATTCCGGAGCATTCACTTGATGCTTCTCACTCAACTCTTAGCTCTCCCCGAGACATCCCATAACTGCACTCTAAACTCAGTTTCTTCAACTGCAGAGCAAACAAATAAATTCTATAAACTCAGTCTTCCAGTAGCACCGCCACTAAACTTTACTGAGTCCCATCACTGATTATTCTGTTAACTACTGACCCACTAGCCTTGCAGTTTTTCTTATCAGAATGCTTACAATCCCTGTCTTCTCCATCTCTGAAACACACTCTGAACACCCTGTCTCTCAACTCCTGTTTTTTCTGGGTCTGTGTCCCTGGATCATTGTCAGTAGGCAACAGTGAAGCTTTTCTACTTTATTTTTTTTCCCCAGAATCACTGAACTTTCAACCTCTTTTCACTTATCTCTTCTACTTCAGGGGTTGTAAGGCCTCAATAAATGTATATATACAAACAAACTCAAAAGACCTGAAACATTTTAGTCACCAGTCTATCCAGACTTTCAGGCACCAAGGTTCATAAACATAACCTAACTGAAACTGAAACAATTTTTTACCTTTCTTAACATACATTGTGCATAACAATAAATATGTTCAACAGTGGCATATTCCAACACAACATTCAGTGCAAATTTATATGTAGGGTATATGTGTGATTGTCCAGCTCAGTAACATTTTCCACATGCACAATTTAACAAAGACCACGTATCCTCAAATAATGGAGCTTGCCACTGATCTTGATATAAGTTGCTCACAAAGATCTCACAATCTCTGTGGCATGGACTTTTCCATTCCCTAAATCAGCTTGAATCTGGTCAAGTCAGAGGATCTCCAGGACTCTAGCTATTGTAATCAAGCAGGGTAAGTAGCCAGTCAAATAGACATCTCACAAATAGCAAACAGGCCGTTTGAAAGGAAGGAATCAATAATAGGCACTGCTCCCTCACCACAGGCCCCATGAAAGTATCCTGTTTAGGAAGCAGCGTAATCCATGGCCTAAACTTCAATTCTTCCTCATCCCTCTTTAGGGCACATTTGCCCTCTTTAAGAGACAATAGGACAAGCTAAGTGCTTGGGGCCCCAGTAATATGGCTGTTGGCTCTGATGCATAGATTTAAAATACTGACACACACCCTGAGGTGTATAGCCCTTGTTTGGGTCATCAATGATGATAATAAAGAGAGTTACTCATCCTTCCTCATAACACACGCTGGAGATCTGATGTCCCGGGTTCCAATAACCATACGGTTAGTGATTGACCAACATTTTCTTGTTCCCAAGTGCACTATTCCTTGTTTCTGAATTCCTTGTAACATTATGTCCCAATTGCCACAACTTTCTTATAGTTCCCCACATTTTACACTTGAACAGCAAGCTGAGTGGAGGCCTTCGACTACTTCTTATTCTCCTTCTTTACTGCAGGCTACCTTCAATTGCAGCGCCTCCCACGTAATATGTGGAAATGTTAGAATAATTGCATAAATATTGCTCCCCTTTTGGCATATGATTCACTATGGGTGAATGAACACATGGTGCTAAATACATGAAGTGTTTGTTGTGAATGTGGTCCCTTTCTATGGACTTGCAATTTAGAGTCGGGTGATATAATTCTCTTTCTTAGGCTCTTTCCATCTCCTGGGTCAGCATTGTGAGCGATCCAGTGCTACCATCTTTGCATTCTCCACTTTCAATAGGCTTGAGCAGTTGTGGCTGATAGTTCCTCTCATGGTGAATTGTGTGGTTCGGCACCTAAAGAGACATCAATGACTGCAGGATGTTTCAGTGGGTAAACCACCCAACGTGCAATTCATGGCTCTTCATCCTTGCTGCAGGCTACATTCGATAGCACTGCCTCCTGTATAATACCTGGTTGATGCTACCCTGTTGTGCAGCTAGATACATACACAGACATTTGCTGGCAAATTCTAAAAAATATGCCATTGTGCACAGCAAATATCAAGCAGACAGTACTTCCTTGTTACTCCAGATGGTCCTCAAGCTGTGACGATATCATGCTGATTAACCTTTGGATAGAGAAAGAACAAATGCATTAATATACAATCCTTCCTGTTAAAAAAAATAAATTCAGGGACATTACTTCTGCTCACATTTTAATAACCTAATTCACATACATAAATGCACACTCTACTACACATAAGAACAGTGTACCAATTTAGCAAATTGCAAAGCGGCAGTAATATGGACAATATTGCAAACTTTCTCATCTACTAATAGGTTTTCCAATTAATTGAACATGTTTGCTACATAATTCCAAGAAATAATGTGAATTTCAAGAAAATGATAAAACAAATCTACCTGAATTGCTGGCAAACACTTCCAAATTCCGAGGACAACCAAGCTGTTGTGAACGAGCGAGAAGAGAAAATAACATAAGAGTATACCGGAGCTGGAAACAGGAACTATTCAAGGTTACATTTACATAACAACGGGGAAGTGCTCTCAAAATGCTGACGACTTAGAAAACTCTCAGTTTCTCCATAGTGACAGTAAGTTGTGGTCTGTATTGTTCTGCTTTGGATCGATATAGTTAAACAACAGTTGTTTATATTTCACTGAAGTTGCATTTTTGCTGGAGAGTTTGATGTGGATTTGTTGGAGGTGAAACAGAAACCTGGAGCCTGTTGCTATTTGGAAGAAAATAAAGGTCTCAGAATGACAAGAATTTACCACAACATTTTTGACAAGCCTGCTGCTCAGCAGTATGACCACACAGCACATCAATCCATTTAAACTGTTACAGAAGCTTCAATAACAATCAAATTACACAAAAGTGAAAAGTTCATAGTTTATTTGCAGAAATGGATGTAGTGTTCTATTTCAAAGCTGCTCTGCATTATGCCATTGTTGCAAGCGAATAGATTGTCTTTATGCAGAAACACTGGGAAGCCAGGAAAGGAATCTTCCGGGAATAACATGTTGCAGCCAGGCTCAGAAGTAGAGAAGTCTCTTCAGCACTTGGACTGATTCCAAGCGAAGCACAGCAACTTACTTAGGATAGTAAGCATAATCTGTATCCAATTTTCATATGAATTTTGCTGTCCCAAGTATCATATGTTCTGTTCATATTACAATATGGGTATGTGTGGGGCTCATCTATTTTCAAGGACCAGAGACATCTATAATAAGAACATGTATCAGATTCACACGAGGATTGTGATGAATAAACATGAACAAATAACTGAAAGGCAGATGGGAACCACGTAGCAGTTAACACTAGAAGAGTGGAGACACATTATAAAGATATAAATTTGGTATAAGTCTCCGTGAGCTCAGTTGGTTTGTAATTTAATGATGATAAAAAAGAACCACTGCACAACATGCACACTAAGTTCTTTTCAAATACTATTGCCATACCATCTTATACTATTGCCATACCTTCTTTACATTTCATAAGCAAGATATTAATTATAATGCCGCGAGGAGTCTCATTTAGCATTTGAAATAATACAGAATAATAAAACCATAATAACAGATAAAATATTAATTTTTCTTTTAGATTTAATACATTTAATGCACTTCAACAATACAGCAGATACCCTATCAATAACTAGAACATACATATTGCTACTTACAATTATTTTCTTGCAGTCATGGGCCCGGCACAATTCTGTATGAGTGGAGTACTGGACATACACTACCCAACTGCCAACAAAGACTGCGAGCCATGAAAAGAAGAGGTACTTGACACGTACACATGGTAAGCGGGCCTGTAAGCATAAAAATAGCATTTTTTCCCAAATTATTAACTTCAGAACAAATTATGCACCCAAACTATTTTAAAACGTGCTCATTTTAAAAAAAATACAAGCCATCTTGGAGTTATAGGAATCCAGTGGTTTGAGGATCAATCCCTTGTATGTACATGATTGATTTGGTAGAACAGAAGAGAATATAGAATAGAATAACATAAGAAAAAGAACCATACTGTCCGTCGAACCTGCTCCATCATTCAATATGATCATGGCTGATTGAGTTGCGTTGTGTGCAGAGTGCAAAGAAAGTAAGTTGATTGTGTTACACCAAAAATAGTGAGCTGCAAAATTCTATCAAGAACTCATGCACCAATTTAAGGATGTACTTGGCTATTTACAGCTGCTTTTCCAAGATGTTTTTTGGGTCCGTATTCCTGTGTACCTGAGCTGTTCTAAGGGTTGTAATAGTTATGCTGATAAATAACTCAAAAAGACAATATTTTCCTTTATTTGTAATTTCCCTAGGTGGAATGGAGGAGGTGGGACTTTGAAGGGTGCTCTCTTTACTTATCAAGCTACTGATTATCACCTAGTAAAACCTTTAGTAATTACTAAATTACACTGAACAATGGCCTCATTCATAATGACAGCAGATATCAGCAAATAAACTATTGCATCCATTACTGAAGACCAGAGGAGTCTAAGGTCTCAACTTTACAGCACATGATAAAAATGTACACTCTGTTTAAGCTGTGATCACTGTGTTACTTCTTCAGGGTGTAATGAAGAACACAGAGTAGTACTTAGCTACTGAAAAACAGGTTAAGCTTGCATCTGCTTTGGTTTTACTAATTGTTAACTTAAAATGGCTGATGTACAATATTTATAGTTTGCCTTTCAAAGTATGAGCTTTGTACTAAAAATTGCTTCTTCTGTCCCCAAACATACTTCTTTTTTTAAACATACATGTACTTCAGGGGGTGGAAGCATTGTGATTATTTTACTGGGCTAATAATCCAGAGTTCCAGACTCTGGAGACATGAGTCCAACACCCACAGCAGCTGGGGAATTCAAATTTAATTAATAAATCTGAAAAGAAATGCTGGTCTCATTAATGGTGATCATGGAAATACTGGATTGTAATAAAAGCTCATCTGGTTCACTAATGTCCTCCGGGAGAGGAAAACTGGACGTGAACGTGGGGGGCATGATTAGGAAATTTGCAGATGACACAAAGATTGGGCGAGTAGTGGATAGTGTAGAGGATAGCCATAATCTCCAAAACGATATGGATGGGTTGGTAGCGTGGGCGGTAAAGTGGCAGATGGATTTTAACATAGAGAAAAGTGTGAGGTCATACATTTAGGAAGGCCAAACAGTTACAGAGGTTACAAAATAAATGGGAATATACTAAGACGGGTAGATGAAGTGAGAGATCTTGGTGTACAAGTACACAGGTCCCTAAAGGCAGCAGTTCAAGTAGACAAGGTTGAAAAGGTGGCATACGAAATGCTCTCCTTCATTGGCAGAGGTACAGAATATAAAAGTAATGTTGGAATTGTATAAAACACTGGTGAGGCCACAACTGGAGTATTGTGTGCCGTTCTGGTCACCACATTACAGAAAGGACGTAACAGCTCTGGAGAGAGTGCCGAGGAGGTTTACAAGAATGTTGCCAGGGTTAGAAAAGTGTAGCTACGCGGAGAGATTGGATAGGTTGGGGTTATTTTCTTTAGAACAAAGAAGGCTGAGAGGTGACTTGATTGAGATGCACAAAATTATGAAGGGAATAGATAGAGTGGACAGGATAAAATTGTTTCCCGTGGAGAATTCTAGAACCAGGGGACATAGATTCAAGGTAAGTGGCAGAGGGTGTAGGGGGGACATGAGGAAGAACTTCTTTTATGCAGAGGGTAGTGGGTGTCTGGAATTCGCTGCCCAAGTTAGTGGTAGAAGCAGAACCTCTAAACTCTTTTAAAAAGTACCTGGATCTGCACCTTAAGTGCTGTAAGCTGCAGGGCTGAGGGCCAGGTGCAGGAAGGTGGGATTAGAAAGGGCATCTCGGTGTCCTCGGGCTGGCATGGACAAGCTGGGCCAAATGGCTTCCTTCTGTGCGTAACTTTTCTATGGTTTTATCTTGGGCTTCCCTGCCCACTCCTCCAATCTTTCGATGCCCTGAGACACCAAGAATCTGTCTATCTCAGTCTTAAATATGCTCAATGATGGTATATCCAACAACTCTCTGGGGTACAGAATTCCAAAAATTCACAACCCTTTGAGTGAAGAAATTTCTCATCCAAGTGCTAAATGATTGGCCCCTTATTCCTGAAAATGTACCCCCTCCCCTAGTTCTAGATTCTCCAGCTAGGAGAAACAACCTCAGTGCCTATCCTGTAAGGCCCCTTCAGTGAATATGGATCCAATTTACTCAGCATCTCATCGTAGCACAACCTTCTCATCCCAGGGACCAATCTAGTGAACCTTCACCATTGAGCTGCCTTTAATGCCAAATATATCCTTCTTTAAATATGGAATTCAATACTGCAGTATTCCAGGTATGATCTCACCAAAGCCCCATACAATCATAGCAAGACATCTTAATTCTCATACTTCAATCCCCTTACAATAAAGGGAAACATGCCATTTGCCTTCCTAATTGCTTTGTGTACACAAAGTTAGTATGCAGGTACAGCATGTACAAGTACACCAATGTCTTAGTTCTGGTATGATAGCCAAGTGGTTATGGTACTGGGCTTGTAACCCCAAGATCAAGAGTTCAAATCTCACAATGGCAAACTATGAAACAATGTAACTTCATCTGAATAGGAACAGATGGAAACATGTTTGTACTCGAAAGAGTTACATCATCTTTTGCTTGGCCTAAATAGCCAAGTGGTTATGGTACTGGGTTTGTAACCCCATGATCAAGAGTTCAAATCTCACAATGGCAAACTATGAAACAATGTAACCTCATCTGAATGGGAACAGATGGAAACGTGTTTGTACTCGAAAGAGCTATCAAGAGTTCAAATCTCACAATGGCAAACAATGTAACTTCATCTGAATAGGAACAGATGGAAACATATTGGCTTGGCCTAAATGGCCAAGTGGTTATGGTACTGGGTTTGTAACCCCAAGATCAAGAGTTCAAATCTCACAATGGCAAATTGTGAAACATGTAACTTCATCTGAAACAGATGGAAACAGGTTTGTACTCGAAAGAGTATCAAGAGTTCAAATCTCACAATGGCAAACTATGAAACAATGTAACTTCATCTGAATAGGAACAGATGAAAATGTGTTTGTACTCGAAAGAGTTACACCAATGTCTTTCTGAACATCAACAATTACAAGCTTCACACCTTTTAAAAAGTATTCTGCTTTGCTAAACTTAAAACCAAAGTGAATAACCACACACTTCCCTACAATATACTCCATCTGCCACCTTGTTGCCCACTCACTTAACCTGTACATATCTCTTTGCAGTGTGTCCTCCTCAAAGCTTGCATTCCCACCTAGCTTTGTACTGTCTAGCATCCCAGATACATTACTCTCGTTTTGTCTAACTCATTAATATAGATTGTAAGTAGCTGATGCTCCAGTACTAATCCTTGCAATACTCCACTAGTCACAGCTTGAAAATGCCCCATTTAACCCTACTCTCTGCTTTCTGTCCATTAATGCTTCTTGTCCATTTACCAATCCTCTATCCATGGTAATATGTCAATCCCAATTCCATGAGTGGTGTCTTGTGCATTAACCTTTTGTGTGGCACCTTATTGAATGACTTTTGGGAATTCAAGTGTACTACATCTACTGGTATTAAAAAAAATCATGAAGGGGTAGGTCAGAATAGATAGAAACAATTAAGCCCATTAGTTAAGCATTCTAGAATGAAGGAACATAGGTATGGGATTAAATGTAAGAGCAGGTGGAAGGTTTTTTTTTTTACACAGAAGATTGTGAAACTCTGGAATTCACTTTTCTTACAGTTGATGTAGATGTAGAGCAACAGGTCTGAACATGTCCAGGGAATTATAGACAGGCAGCTTAATGTTAATGGCAGAAAAATAATAGAATCCCTACTAAAGGAAAACAACATCTAGGAACAAAAAAAAGTTAGGATTGAAAGGTAGGGATTAAGGTAGTGGGACAGGGTAAGTAAGGTGGTTAAGAAGGCATATGGGATATTTGCCTTGATTAGCTGAGGCATAGAATATAAGAGCAGGGAGGATATGCTGGAACTGTATAAAACGGTGGTTAGGCCACAGCTAGAGTTTTGTGCGCAGTCCTGGAATCTGCATTATAGGAAGGATGTGATTACACTAGAGAGAGTGCAGAGGAGATGTTGCCTGGGCTGGAGAGTTTTAGTTATGAGGAGAGATTGGATAGACTGGGGTTATTTTCCCTG
Organism: Carcharodon carcharias; assembly: GCF_017639515.1. Lineage (NCBI taxonomy): Eukaryota > Metazoa > Chordata > Chondrichthyes > Lamniformes > Lamnidae > Carcharodon > Carcharodon carcharias. The sequence goes on along the minus strand of NC_054482.1, from coordinate 101,250,228 downwards.
GAGAAGAGAAGATTGAGGTGTATAAAATTATGAGGGGCATAGATAGGGTAGACAGAAAGGAACTTTTCCCCTTGATGAAGGGATCAATAACCAGGGGGCATAGATTTAAGGTAAGGGGCAGGAGGTTTAGAGGGGATGAGAGGAAGAATTTTTTCACCCAGAGTGTGGTGGGAATCTGGAACTAACTGCTTGAAAGGGTGGTAGAGGTAGAAACCCACATAACATTTAAGCAGTATTTGAATGTGCACTTGCGATGCCATGGCATACAAGGCTATGGGCCTAGTGCTGGAAAATGGGATTAGAATAGTTTGGTACTTGTTTGACTGGCGCAGATTCGATGGGCCAAAGGGCCTTTTTCTGTGCTAAAGACCTCTGTGACTCTATGTTATGCCAAAACTGTATGGAACCTTTGTTAGGCCACAGAGACTACTGTGTGCAGTTCTGGTCACCATATTATAAAGAGGATATAGACACTGGAAACAGTGTAGAGAAGATTTACAAGGATCACGCCAGAAATTCTTGGGTAGGACAGGATAAACAAGCTGGGTCCCTTTTCTCTTGAAAAAAGGCAGAGTCAACCTGACAGAGGTCTTTAAAATTATGAAAGGTTTGGATAGGAGTGGAGACAAACGGAATGTTTCTTATTGTGCAGAAGACCATAACTAGAGATCATCAATATTAGACAGCCATCAAGAAATCCGGTAGGGAATTCAGAACAAATTTTTTAACCCAAAAAGCGGTGGGAATGTGGAACTTGCTATCACAAAGAATAGCTGAAGCAAATAACATATATATGCATTTAAGTCCAAGCCTAGACAAGTAAAAGAAGGGAACAGAGGGATAATAGTTTCGGATGAGAAAGATGAGGTGGCTCGAGTCAAGCATCAAGTCAGCATGGACTGGTTGGGCCAAATGCCCCATTTCTGTTGCTATATATCCTATGTATATAATCCTCAAAAGGACAGTGAGTATATGGGAACATAGCAGGCAAATGAAATTAGGACTGCCGCTCATGTGGAGCACAAACACCAACACAGAACGGTTGAGCAGAATATTTCTAAGTTTCTTTGTTGTAATTCTGTATAAACTCTCCTTCCAAGCATTTGAGCTCATACAGGTGTCAGGAGTGGTGTCCATTTTGGCTTTTGTTGTTGTTGTTGTTAAGTGTCAGCAGGTAGGATTTAAAAGAGATTATTTTTTCTAGACATTTCATCAGCAAAGAACCAATACCTGACCTTATGTCTACATTAGATCCATCCTACCAGGGATATACTCATTGTAATTTCAGGATATGATAGATGTCAATTTGGAATTATCACACCACATAGCTAAACAGACGTTGAAGGCAAACTGGAGCTCCAACTTTCACTGCAGACTCTTCATAGTCCACAATATCCAACTGCGTCGAGCAAGAAGAGAATGCATACATTTTCCTAATACAGCAGCATAAACTAGTCAGTCAGCGGCGCTTCATGCACTGGGTTGGCTGCTTTGGGTTCTTGGCAGAGTGGGTTAAACACAGATCAGGGAACATTATGCACCAAACATGCCAATACATTAGGATGCAGGTCCTGTGTAAAGCCAACATTCAGAGATTGTGCAGGTTATATAGTAGATTGTTATTATTTTGTCATTCTTTTATATTGGGTCAGTTTGAATTATTCTTCTAAAAAATGGCTAGCTCTTGGGTAACCATGACAGTGACATTTTGTACCACAAGACAGATATGGTATTTTTGCTCTTCGCTGCACTCTCAGTCCCATGTATATACAGATATATAATTTGAAGAGTAGATGCAAACCTTGATGAAGATGAATTAAGTCCGAAGAAAACAGGTCATACGAATATATGAAATAGAAGACGTAGGCTATTCAGCATCCACACCCCCCCACCCCTTCCCCCCCCACCCCCGAGCGTGTTCCACTTCAATAAGATCATGGCTGATCTGCTTGTTTCAAATTCTATAGTACTCTGGAAACGTGTTGATGAATGACCATCTGGCTGGACTTATTAATGGGACCTGAATGGGAGATATGTCACTGGAACCATCATTCTTCCCATTCAGCTCCAGATAATGCTGGAAGGTCAATGCCCTCATGGGTATAGTAGCCTCTGCTGAACGTTTGGTACAGAGCCTTCTTGCACCTTGTCCTGGTAAGTTGACCACTTTTGCTGCTTAAATGCCAGGAGAAAGATTAATGCTAGTATTATAGGGAAATGTGATTCCAAGAGCAAAAACAACTCTAGAGGATGATATAGTATACTCTTCAGAAAATGTTTGGGCTTGTCCATTACAGTGTAAGTGGATTTTTACACCGTAATAAATCTTGCTTACTGTCATACAGCTTCTGTGGTACTGAGAGCCAACATACAAATGTGGAGTTTCGTTCCTTCAGATTTGAATTATTGTTGAAGATTTTAAAAACTGAAATAATTTTAAAAAGTGTCTCATCTTGCTCTTTTAATCTCAGCTTTGCAGCAAAGTACGTGTGTGTGTGTGTGTGTGTGTGTGTGGGGTGGGGGGGTGGTGGCAAGGGTGGTACATTTCAGCTGATCTGAAAAAGTACCAATGAGAGGATAAGTAAAGCAAAGCAGGAGGATTTAAACCATCTGTTGGAGTAAAATAAGACAGAGCTAGATTATTAAAATTTTTGAAATAAGCAGCGAGAAAATATAATCAAAGCAGAAAGAATGAAATGGGCTATGAAGTTGAGATAAAAACTGTTATAGAAGAAACAAGGGATAGCAAAAAGCTAATTAAAAAGTCCAGAAAAAAGAATCAAGTTAAGTAGTCTGAAAAAAAAATTGGAATTAGAATTAAGTAGTATGCTTGTGAACGCACAAAACATTCAAAATCAGAACTGGGGAGTTAAAACATTAATAACTATGGAGCAATATGAAGTAACTTTTCTTTGAACAGGACTTGGCAAATTAGGCAGTAACTTCCAGTGGCTGCACACGCACAGTTAAACTCAGAAATCAGGAATTTGCTGTCTGAGTTTCCTGCTCCTCTGGAAGCTTTGCTATATCTTTATCTAGCCAACTGACTCAGCCCCAAAACACAGAGGACATGTGAAGTTGGGTTCTCACTCACTAGATACCCACTATACTCTCCAGAAAATGTTTGGGTTTTTCCATTACAGTGTAAGTGAAATTTTACACCGTGATAAATCTTGATTACGGTCATACAGCTTCTCTGGTACTGAGAACTAACATACAAATGTGGAGTTTCGTTCCTTCAGATTTGAACTATTGTTGGAGTTTTTAAAAATTTAAATAACTTTAAAAATTCTCTCATCTTACTCTTTTAATCTCATCTTTCTTTGCAGCAAAGGACATGATTTTGAAAAAGTGTGCACATCATGTCCTGCTGGCTTGCTCCCCATGCTGTTGAAAGTCAAAGGAGGAGCTGATGTAACAATCTTGTAGAAGTGAAGGATAGACTGAATAACTATAAATCAGTTAGTCCAATGCTAATTGTGGGCTAGTTTCCATTGGGACTTTCCAATTTAAGTGCTTAACTTCTGTGGAAGAGCTGCAGAAACCCTGGAAAAATAGTATAAACTTCTAGACGCCCACAACTTTAATACAGCCATGACATCCAATCTAAATATGGTCTAAAAGACTAAATGGGGGTTAAAAAGCAGGGAAGCACTCAAGAGTTCCCAATGCTGAAATAAATCCCGCAAATGAAACTCTGATAATCAAAATGTGTTCTTTATATTCTGAAATCACTCCGGCATATACAAATGCCATAAAATTTTAAAGTAATACCCAGTTGTAAGTAGTATGGATGATTAAATGGTTAAATCATTACTTTAGTAGGGCAGTTGCTATCAGTCAGTTGCAATTCCAATATAGGGAAATTTGCATGCAATAAATTCAATTTGAAAGTAGTGACTGCCAATGTACCCTTCACAATTTTTTAAAATTAGGTTAATTCCAAATCAAAGATTGTGTACAGTGAAGAAGCCCTGTGTAAGGGTGCTATAGAGATCTTCCACTTTAAAACAAAAATCTTGCTGTGTCAGAGCATACTATATTTGTTGGCCTGCTCAGTATCATTATACATACGTATTCCACGTGTTATAATGCTAACCAGACTTGGAATTTCACCAGGACTGATGTTCATATGTTTTTGCCTGATACATTCAGGCCTGGGAGAAGTATGTATTTGCTGAAGAAAGCAGCAAAACAACTCTTTACTTGGTTTAAAAAAAAAAAGCACTAAAATTAAATCAAGTATAAAAACTTCAATTCTTTACAAAGGCAACTACAACCTTTGTTTGGGGATATCCTTCATTTTGACTACTATTCAAGACTGACTCTTCATAGGTGAAAATATGCTCAAAAAGGAATCAAATTTCTTTGTCCCATCTTCTTGATTGTGCCCTCGCTTTAATTTGCTCCACCTCAAATACTTCCTTAAGGTGCTGGCATCGCTGTTATCTTGTTTGAATGCCCATTCTACACATCAGTTTACTTAATGAGTCCTGGTACACAAAGTATGTGCGTGTATGTGTATGGAAAGCGTGAGTGGTTTTGGAAGAAAGAGAAAGGAAGATGGACAGAGAAGAGAAAGAGAGAGAAGAGTTTATTCGACATCAGTCATAACTTCAGAACATCCAAAACCACTTAACAAGCAAAGTATGTATTTTTGTCATGTTTTCCTTGTTGTAATATAAGGAAACACAGCAGCTAATTTACACACAGAAGTCCTAGAAAGAGCTGTAGGATAAATGACCAGGAGTATTGGTTTAGGGATAAATATTGGCCATTGCATCAGCTGAACTCCCCTGCTCTTCAATGAATAGGGTCATGGGATCTTTTGTGTCCACTTGACAGGGTAGATGGGACAGTTTAACATCTCATCCAAAAGATCCAGCAGTACAGCATTCCTTTAAAACTGCAGTGAAATGTGAGCCTGAATTATGGCCTGAAGTCTTCTAGCGAGACTTGAACCCACAACCTTCTAACTTAATAGGTGAGCGCGCTACCACTGGATCATGGCTGACAGCACCACATCAGCTATGCAAGATACTATCCTATTGAACAGTGCTATGATTAATTACATTAAAAAAAACAGACCGAATAAAAACCAATTGATCTCTCTTGAGAATCCAAAACGACACTTAAAATTCTACAAGAAATGTAAAAACAAATTGTAGCTTTGATTAAAAAAAACCCACGTGAACTTAAGCCTTAGTCCCATATTTCATGGTTTCTTTCCCTTTCTCACCATAATTATAATCTTTCCATTAGCTCCCACTGTTATGCCACCAGCTGCAATCTGATTAAATTGAATAATTAAAATCTCAGAGCTGCTGTTAAAGATCATTCAAGAATTCGATAAGGTGCTGCATAACAGACCCAAGCAAAGTTAGAGCTCATGGAATAAAACAGACAGTAGCTACATTGATAAGAAATTGGCCGAGTGACAGGAAACAAAGAGTAGTGGTGAATGCTTTTTTTCCCCCCCCAGACTGGAGGAAGGTTTGTGGAGGAGTTCTGCAGGGATCGATGTTAGAACCCCTACTCTTCCTGATCTATATTAATGACCTACAGCTTGATGTACAGAACACAATTTCAAAATGTGTGGATGATACGAAACTTGGAAGTATTGTGAACCATGAGAAGGATAATGTAGAACTTCAAAAAGACAGACAGGTTGATGGAATGGGTAGACAAGTGGTAGATCAAATTTAATGCAGAGAAGTGTGAAGTGATTCATTTTGGTAGAAAGAACATGGAGAGGCAAAATAAAGGGTACAATTCTAAAAAGAGTGCAGGAGCAGAACATATATGTATAAATCGTTGAAGGTGACAGGGCATGTTGAGAGAGTGGTTAATAAAATATATCGCATCCTGGGCTTTATCAATAGGGGCATAGAGTACAAAAGCAAGGAAGTCATGTTAAACCTGTGTAAAACATTGGTTTGGCCTCAACTGGAGTTTTGCGTCTAGTTTCGAGCACCACAAAGGACTTGAAGGCACTAAGAGACAATGCAGAATAGATTCACAATAATGAAATTCCTCATTCCTGTAACCAATTATGTAGCAAGATTGGAAAAGTTGTCACTGTTTTCCATTGGAAAAGAGAAGATTGAGAGGAGATTTGACAGAGGGATTCAAAAATCATGGTAAAAGCAAAATATTCCAGATGCTGAAAATCTGAAATAAAAACAGTAAATGCTGGAAGAACACAGCAGGTCTGGCAACATCTGTGTAGAGAGAAACAGAATTAACATTTCAAGTCTGTATGACTCTTCTTCAAAGCTCTGAAGAAGCCATACGGACTTGAAACGTTAACTCTATTTCTCTCTCCACAAATGCTGCCAGACCTGCTGGGTTTTTCCAGCATTTTCTGTTTTTTGTTCAAAAATCATGAGGTTTCTCCTTATTTGCTCTGTCCAGACACATGACCCCATTGGTGGAAGGATCGAGAACCAGAGGGCACAGATTTAAGGTAATCGGCAAAAGAAATAATGAGGACATGAGGAAAAACTTTTTCACGTAGTGAGTAGTTAGGATCAGGAATGCATTGCCCGAGTGTGCAGTGGAGGCAGGATCAGTAGAGGCATTCAACTGCTCCTTCAGAGGGCCAGCACAGATAGTGGGCCAAATGGACTCCTTCAGTGCTGTAACCAACTGCACAGCTTTTAGGAAAACACACATGGATATTTTATTCTTAATTAATTAAACACTGCACATAGAATGTCAGATGGGTGAGTCACGCACTTATGAAGCTGCAGAATGTTCTTGGGGTTCAAGTGACAAACTATGCAAGTGAAGCAGGACATCTGTTCTGCTTTTGCAGCAAAGTTCCTGTAATCTGGTGATTTCTATTTTTAAAACGACAGTGACTGACCAGTTTGGACATGCTTAACTTGGTAAAGAAGTCATTCATCTGTTGTGAAAAGCAAAACAGTATCCTTCCAGCAGGAGGGCATAAAACATGAAATGCGAGAAGGACATTGAACCAATTAAGCCTATTGCTACTGCAGATCATGTACAATCTAGCCAAGCTTGGCCTAAATAGCCAAGTGGTTATGGTACTGGGTTTGTAACCCCAAAATCAAGAGTTCAAATCTCACAATGGCAACCTATGAAACAATGTAACTTCATCTGAATAGGAACAGATGGAAACATGTTTGTACTCGAAAGAGCTACAATCTAGCCAAGCTTGGCCTAAATAGCCAAATGGTTATGGTACTGGGTTTGTAACCCTAAGATCAAGAGTTCAAATCTCACAATGGCAAACTATGAAACAATGTAACTTCATCTGAAACAGATGGAAACGTGTTTGTACTCAAAAGAGTTACAAATTAGTCTTATAAAGCTTGGCCTAAATAGCCAAATGGTTATGGTACTGGGTTTGTAACCCCAAGATCAAGAGTTCAAATCTCACAATGGCAAACTATGAAACAATGTAACTTCATCTGAAACAGATGGAAACGGGTTTGTACTCGAAAGAGTTACAATCTAGCCAATCTTGGACACTAAATCACTCATTCAACCAGAGGGAGAGTTCTACTCTCCGAGCACCTAGGGTAATCACACAAAAAGGTTAGAATATGTATTCATCCTCACATCTTCTATTATTTTATCTAGGTTTTCACATTTCTCCCCTAACACAGTGGTGCAGGACCATTATTTCTGTTTGAAGGATTTATTCATTTCAGTACTGTGAATGTCACTTGCAACTTTATCTTAATCTTAATGCACAAAGTAAATGCATCTAAAGAATGCGGTAGTTTTTTTCTAAATTCATTCCTGGGATCAGAGTGTCACTGGAGCACTTATTGCCCATCCCTAATTGCCCTCAAGGTGGTAATGAGCTGCCACTGCATCCGTGTGGTGTCAGTACATCCACAATGCTGTAAGGAAGGGAGTTCCAGGTTTTTGACTCAGTGACAGTAAAGGAGCGGTGTTCCAAGTCATGATGGTTTGTAGCTTGAGAGAACTTGCAGTTAATGTTTCCATGCATCTGCTGTCCTTGTCCTATAACATAAGAACTAGGAGTAGGAATAGGCAATTCAGCCCCTCAAGCCTGCCCCGCCATTCATTACGATAATGGCTGATCTCATTTTGGCCTCAACTCCAATTTCCCACCCTCTACCCATAACCTTTCAACCCATTACTAATTAAAAATCTGTCTATCTTCCCCTTAAATTTATTCAGCAACCCGGCATCCACTGAGGTAGTGAATTCCACAGATTCATGACCCTTTGAGAAAAGTAATTCCTCCTCATCTGATTTAAATCTACCACCCCTTAGCCTAAAACTATGGCCTCTCATTCTAGAATGCCCCACAAGGGGAAACATCCGCTCATCTACTTTGTCTATCCCCTTTAGCATCTTATATACCTCAATTAGATCTCCTCTCTTCCTTCTAAACTCTAGCGAGTATAGGCCTAAACTGCTCAGTCTCTCCTCATAAGACAAGCCTCATATCTCTAGAATCAATGTAGCAAACCTCCTCTCGTGCAACTACGTCCTTCCGCAAGTAAGGGGACCAAAACTGTGCACAGTACTCCAGGTACTTGTACAGTTGCAACAACACTTCCCTATTTTTATACCCTATCCCTTTAGCAATAAATGCCAAAATTCCACTTGCCTTCCTTACTACCTGCTGTACCTGCATACTAGCTTTCAGTGATTCATGCACGAGGACACCCAGATCCCTCTGCATTGAAGCATTCTGAAGTTTCTCTCCATTTAAATAATAAATCGCCTTTTTGTACTTCCAACCAAAATAGATAACCTCACACTTATCCACGTTAAACTCCATCTGCCAAATTTTGGCCCATTCACCTAACTTGTTCCTATTCATTTGTAAATTTCTTATTTTTTCCTTGCAACTTACTTTCCCATCTATTTTGGTGTCATCTGCAAATTTAGCTATAGTATTTTCTATCCCTGAATCCAAGTCAGTAATATAGATTGTAAATAGTTGGGGCCCAAGGACTGAACCCTGTGGCACCCCACTAGTTACAGCTCGCCATCCAGAAAAATAATTTATCCCGACTCTCTGCTTTCTGTTGGTTAGCCAATCCTCTATCCAAGCTAATATATTGCCTCTAACTCCGTGTGATCATATTTTGTGTATTAATCTTTTGTGCGGCACCTTATCAAAGGCCTTCTGGAAGTCCAGATATACTACATCTATAGGATCCCCATCACCCACATTGCTTGTCACATCTTCAAAGAACTCTAGTAAATTAGTCAAACATGATTTACTCTTCACAAAACCATGATGACTCTGATGGATTGCATTTTGACTTTCCAAATGCCCCATTACTACTTCCTTAAAAATGTATTCCAACAATTTCCCAACAACGGACGTTAAACTAACTGGTCTGTAGTTTCCTGCTTTCTGCCTCCCCCACTTTTTGAATGAGGGCATTATATTAGCATTTTTCCAATCCACTGGAACCTTTCCAGAATCCAGGGAATTTTGGAATATTAATGCATCCACTATCTCCGCTGCCACTTCCTTTAAGACCCTGGGATGTAGGCCATCAGGTCCTGGGGACTTGTCACTCTTTAATCCCAATAGTTTACTCAGTAAACTATTTTTTCCTCTAGTGATGGTGATTGTTCTAAGTTCTTCCTTCTCTGTATCCTCTGCACTACCTGTTACTATTCAGGTGGTACTAGTGTCCTCCACTGTGAAAACTGAAGCAAAATATTGATTAAGCATCTCTGCCATTTCTGCGTTCCCCACTATTAACTCCGCAGTCTCGTCCTCCAAGGGACCAACATTCACTTTAGCTACTCTTTCCTTTTATATACTTGTAAAAACTGATAGCAAAAGCTTCTACATTTTGCGCTAATTTTCTTTCTTAATTTACCTTTGCTCTTTTTATTATTTTTTTAGTAACCCTTTCTTGATCTTTAAAAGTTTCCCAATCTTCCAGCCTGCACTGACCGTTGCAATTTGGTATGCCTTAGTTTTTGCCTTTAAGTTATCTTTAACTTCCTTGCTTAGCCATGAATGCTTTTTCACCCTCTTACCATCTTTCTTCCTCTTTTTCTTTGGAGGAATTGAATATCTGCCACTGTTCATCAACTGTCCTACCTTGTAGTCTTCTTGCCCAGTCCACTAGGGCCAAATCTGCCTTCATACTTATTTAGTTACCTTTGTTTAACTCCAGAACACTAGTGTGGGACTCAAGTTTCTCGCTCTGAAACTGAACTTGAAATTCTATCATGCTATGATCACTCTTCCCTAGAGGATCCTTTATTATGAGATCATTAATTAATCCCATCTCATTACACAAAACCAAATCCAGAATAGCCTGCTCCCTGGTTGGTTCCACAACATATTGCTCCAAAAAACAATCTGTAATACACTATGAACTCTCCCTCGAGGATACCCTTGCCAATTTATTTAGTCCAGTCTATATGCATATTAAAATCACCTATGATTAATGCCGTGCCTTTCTTACATGCTCCCAGCATTTATACTCTGCTACTGCTAAACTACTGTTTGGGGACCTATAGATTACTCCCACCAGGGACTTCTTTCCCTTGTTATTTCTTATTTCTACCCAGACTGACTCTACGTTTTGCTCTCCAGTGCCTATATCATTCCTTAACATAGCACTGATCTCTTCCTTTACTAACAAAGCTACAACACCTTTTCTTTCCTGCCTATCCTTCTGAAATACTGAGTACCCTGGGATATTCAACTCCCAAACCTGTTCTCCCTGTAACTACATTTCAGTAATCGCCACAAAATCATATCTATTTATCTCTACTTGCGCTGTTAATTCATTAGTTTTATTCCAAAGGCTACGTGCATTCAGATACAAAGCCTTTAAGTTTGCCCTATTGTCAATTTTCCCTACTCTTATATGATTCTTTGGTGCAATATGGCGTTCACACACTCTGTCCCTTCCTTTCAGTTTTTGACAGCAATCAGCCTCGTCACTAACCTGTACTCTTATCCCCTCCTTAAGCTTGGATTTTTTATATTTCTGTGCAACTGAACCCTCCCCCCAACTATTTAGTCTAAATCCCTATCTACGACCTCGTTATGCGATTCGCCAGGACACTGGTCTCAACATGATTCAAGTGGAGCCCATCTGAACGGAATAGCTCCCTCTTTCCCCAGTACTGGTGCCAATGTCCCATGAATTCGAATCCACTTCTCCCACGCCAATCTCTGAGCCACGCATTTAACTCTTTAATCTTATTGACCCTGTGCCAATTAGCTCGTGGCTCAGGTAGTAATCCAGAGATTACCACCTTTTTGGTTCTGCTTTTTAATTTAGCCCCTAGCTGCTCGTATTCCCTCAGCAGAACCCCTTTCCTTCTTCTGCCTGTATCGTTGGTACCTACGTGGACCACGACAACTGGATCTTTCCCCTCCAACTCCAAATTCCTCTGCAGCCCAGATGAGATATCCTTAACCCTGGCACCAGGTAGGCAACACAGCCTTCGGGACTCTTGATCCTGGCTGCAGAGAACAGTATCTATTCCCCTAACTATACTATCCCCGATTACAACTACATTTCTCTTTTTTCCTCCCACTTGAATGGCTCCCTGTACCACAGTGCTATGGTCAGTTTGCTCATCCTCCCTACAGCCCCCACTCTGGTCTACACAGGGAGCGAGAATCTCGAACCTGTTGGATAAGGACAAGGGCTGAGGCTCCTGCAGTGCTGCTTCCTGGATCCCTCTACCTGCTTCACTCAGTCACACTCTCCTGTCCCTGACCACTGGCCGAATTTAAGGTAGTTAATCTAAGGAGTGTGACTGTCTCCTGAAACAGCGTCCAGGGAACTCTCCCCTTCCCTGATGTGTCGCAGTGTCCGAAGCTCAGACTCCAGCTCATCAACTCTGAGCCGGAGTTCCTCGAGCAACCAACTAGGAACCACAGTGGGGTCCACCAGCTCCCACATCATGCAGCTACAACACATCGCCTGGCCCTGTATCTCTACTTAATTTAATTAGTTTTTAAATTTCCTGCTGGTCTTTAGTTTATCAATCTGTAAAATATTTCTCCTATTTACCTTTAATCTGAAAGCAAGTATGAATAGAGATTCAAAATACACTTTTTAAAATCAATTGGAACTCGCTCTCTCTGCTGAGTTGAAGCTGAAGTGTTAGGCCTCCGATCCTGGGCCCCAGTAGTCACCCTTAATCTGAAATCAACTTAGAACAGGTAGTTCAAACTAGCAGTTACTTACTAACCAATGAACTTACGGTTTTCCTGTGATGTCACTCTTTGTTTTTCACTCAGCAACGGTGACTGCAGAGGACACTCCTCTTGCACTCTCCTCTAGGTGCTGCTGCCTGTCCCAGAGTCCTCCTCTTGCACTCTCCTCTAGGTGCTGCTGACTGCCTGTCCCAGAGTTCTCCTCTCACTCTCTCCTCTAAGTGCTACTGGCTGCCTATCCCAGGGTCCTCTTCTCGCACTCCCCTAGGTAGAGGCCTGGAGTTTGAAAGGTGCTGAAGAACGAGCTTTGGCAAGTTGCTGCACTGCATCGTGTATATGGTACACACTAGTACTATAGTTCGCCAGTGAAGGGAGTAAATTTTTTTTTAAAAAAAGGTGATAGATGAGGTGCCGTCAAGCTGCTTTGTCCTGGATGGCGCCGAGCATTGTTGGAGTTGCACTCAACCAGGGAAGTGGGGGGAACTCCATCACATTCTTGACTTGTTCAGGTCCAGCACTGATCCCTGTGGCACACCACTCATTACATCTTACCAACCTGAAAAAGACCCATGTATGCCTACTCTCTGCTTCCTGTTTATCCATGCCAATATGTTACCCTTATACCATGAGCTTTTATTTTATGCAATAACCTTTGATGTGGCACTTTATCAAATGCCTTCTGGAAATTGAAGTACAGTACATCCACTTGTTCCCCTTCATCCACAGCACGTTACTTCCTCAAAGACCTCCAATAAGCTGGTTAAACACGATTTCCCATTCACAAAACCATGTTGGCTCTGCCCAATTACCTTGAAACTTATCCAAGTGCCCTGCGATAGCTTCTTTAATAATAGCTTCTAACATCTGTGTAGGGAAAATTTTAAGCTAACTGGCTTGTAGCTTCCTGCTTTCTGTCTCCCCCTCTTTTTGAATAATGGAGTTATATTTGCTATCTTCCAATCTAATGGGACCTTCACCGAATCTAGGGAGTTTCGGAAAATGAAAACAAATGCATCAACTATCTCACTAGCCACTTCTTTTCAGACCCTAGGATGAAGTCCATGAGGACCCAGGCACTTGTCAGCGCACAGCTCCAACAATTTACTCAGTACCACTCCTCTGATGATTGTAATTTTCCCGAGTTCCTATCTCCCTTCCGTTTCCTGATTTATAGCTGCTTCTGGGATGTTACTTGTATCCTCTATAGTGAGGACTAATTCAAAATACCTGTTTAATTCATCTGCCAATTCTTGTTTTCCATTATCAATTCTCCAGATTCACTTTGTTAAATAGTTTCTTATTTAAATATTTATAGAAACTCTTACTGTTTTCATATTTCTGGCCTGCTTTCACTCATACTCTAATTTTTTCCCTCCTTATTAATCTTTTAGTCATCCTTTGCTATTCCTTATATTCTGTCCAATCCTCTGACCTTCCACCTATATTTGCACAATTGTATGCATTTTCTTTAAGTCTGACATTATCTTTAACCTTTCTAGTTAACCACAGATGGTGTCCATCACTTGGACTTTTTCTTACTCATTGGAATGTATCTATTCCTTTAAATGTTTGCTACTGCATCTCTATTGACCTCTCCCTAGCCTAATTTACCAATTCACTTTTAAAGGTCTCAAGTGGGTGAGTGAGTAGTTGGGTCTGGGGAGGGGAAGGGTGGTGGTGATGGTAGTGGTGAGTTGCAGGAAGGTGGTCGGTTGTGACGCTCAGTTCACTTACCTGGTATAACTGTGATTAGTCAGTGTTTCAACCAGCATAACATTTTTAGGGTAAATAGCACATATCTTGTCCAAATCTCTGACATTGAAATCAAAGTAAGAGACTTTCAAGTAGTGCCCAGGGCAGTGCCAAACAGCCCATCAGAAGATGAAACCTCCTGAGCAATTACAACTCGTGCTTACGCCAGAACTTCTGCAGGGTCCCGACACATAACAGACAAAAGTCCAGATTTCGTTGTACTGAATAATCGGAAGATTTGGGCCAGATCTAGTTACTATCACATCATTGTTTATGGGAGTTTGCTGTGTGCAAAATTGGCTGACTTATGTCCTGCAATATAATAGTGACTACACTTCAAAAAGTACTTCTTTGACCAAAAAGTGTTTTGGAGACATCCGGTTGTCTTGAAAAGTGCTATATAAATGCAAGTCTTTCTTTTTTCATGACCATAATATCCTTCTGTTGTGGGTATCCCATTTTAAGAACATTGCAACCATGACCTAACCAATGCATTGTACAAGTAAGGAATTGTATATTTGCTTTAACTACACATTAGAAGAGGAAAGATATTTGTACATTAAGTGGTGTCTCTCAGGATTCTGCTTGCTCCAACAATTATATTTCAAACAACTTTTCTGAAGCAAAAGTAGAAAATGCTGGATTGTTCAACACATGATCCCTCGCTTTCTGCTATCTATATAGCCCTTTTCTTTTTCATGATTGCATCTTCATGATTTTGTACTTTTTAGTACTATTGTACTTTTTCATGATTGTACATGCTTCTATCTCTAAATTTTCAGTTCTGAATAGTCCGTACCTGAAACGTAAAGTTGTCTGTCCTCCAGGCTTGCTGACCGAGATGCTGTGGGTTTATAGCTTTTTATTTTAAATTTCCAATATCTGTAGTACATTTTTACTTGAACTGATGTTCCCTAAAAGCAGGCATTTTGTGTGAAGTATACAATGACTCCATGATGTTCTTTTCCAAGAGATCATGAAGATTGTCTCTGCAAAGAATTGGTATGGACTCAATGGATCAAACGTTCTCCTTTATGGCATAACTCTGACTCTATGCATTAGGTTAATTGTTTTTTATTCATTCATGGGATGTGGGCTTTGCTGGATGGGCCAGCATTTATTGCCCATCCTTAATTGCCCTTGAGAAGGTGGAGGTGAACTGCCTTCTTGAACCACTGCAGTCCATGTAGTATAGGTACACTGTTAGGGAGGGAGTTCTAGGATTTTGATCCAGCAACAGTGAAGGAACGGTGATGTATTTCCAAGTCAGGGTGGTGAGTGGCTTGGAGGGGAACTTCGATCTATCTGCTACCCTTGTCTTTATAGATGGTAGTGGTTGTGGGTTTTGAAGGTGCTGTTGAAGGAGGCTTGGTGAATTCCTGCAGTGCATCTTATAGATGGTACACACTGGTGCTACTGGTGATGGAGGGATTGAATGTTTGTGGATGAGGTACCAACCAAGTGGGCTGTTTTGTCCTGGACGGTGTCGAGCTTCTTGAGTGTTGTGGGAGCTGCACTCATCCAGGCAAGTGGGGAGTATTCCATCACACTCCTGACTTGTGCCTTGTAGATGGTGGACAGGCTTTGGGGAATCAAGAGGCGAGTTACTCTTCGCACGATTCCTAGCCTCTGACCTGCTCTTGTAGCCACAGTATTTATATGGCTTGTTCAGTTGTTTCTGGTCAGTGGTAACCCCCAGGATGTTAATGGTGGGGGAATTCAGTGATGGTAATGAATTTGAACATCAAGGGGCAGTAGTTGGATTCTCTCTTGTTGGAGATGGTCATTGCCTGACACTTGTGCGGCATGAATGTTACTTGCCACTTGTCAGCCCAAACCTGGATATTGTCCAGGTCTTGCTGCATTTGGACATGGACTGCTTCAGTATCTGAGGAATCACGAATGGTACCAAACATCATGCAATCATCAGCGAACAACCCCACTTCTGACCTTATGTTGCAAGGAAGGTCATTGCTGAAGGCAGCTGAAGATGGCTGGGCCGAGGATACTTCCCTAAAGAATTCCTGCAGTGATGTCCTGGAGCTGAGATGACTGACTTCCAACAACCACAACCATCTTTCTTTGTGCTAGGTATGATTCCAACCAGCAGAGAGTTTTTCCCCTGATTCCCACTGACTCCAGTTTTGCTAGGGCTCCTTGTGCCACACTCTGCCCTTAACATCAAGGCAGCATTTGACAGTTACTCTCACCTCACCTCGGGAGTTCAGCTCTTTTGTACATGTTTGATCCAAGGCTGAAATGAGGTCAGGAAACAGGAATGAGCACTCTCCATTTTAAAAATTCTGAAATTTTAAGATTTCATTGCAAAGGTTGCCTATATAAAATATCTGTTGGGCTGCTTTAGACACCGTTAAGAGCTAAAAATCATAGGGATTAGCAGAGGTAATATTCTGGATTATGCAGTTATTCAAATCATTATTGTTGTTGAACATCTTGTAATTTTATTTGTATGGCTGTGGAAGCAGTTATAGTTTGATGTCGAGGTTAACAGTCCATTCAATGACACACTGACGCACTGAATGATTGTGATGCCACCGGAATGGATCTCTCAGGCAGAAGTTCAGTATATGGGCGATGTCCAACTTGGATGGCCATTGTAATAAATTGAGCTGTTCCTCGTGTTCCAACTGTGGAGCAAGTGACCACATCTTCCCTGGCCAGTCCTCAAGCAGTTGAGGGTTGTGCAGATTTTCCATGGAAAATCAAAACATAGGCTTTCACCACTCAGGTCAGTAACCAGGTTGTGTTGGTGATGTTTGTAGTCAACCAGGAGATCAGCCATTAAGAGGTGGGCTGTTGTCAGTTTGCGTAGAGTGTATTTTAGTAAAGACTATAGGATTTCAGATGGGTGTGCGTGTGTTTTTTGAGGTCCTGTGCCAATGGTCGTGCTTCATTATCTGTCAGCCAGTGGTGTTTTTTGAGGAAGATGTTTTCTATGCAGGCATCAGGAGCTACAACATGCGCTAGCACAGGAAGTCACTTGAGCCATATTTTTCTCAACATCCTAGAAATAATCCTCATAACTTCCAGGATGTGGATGTATACATGTGTGGCAACCCGAGAGCTAGTTGAGTAGTACTACTCTGCTGATCGGTAGACCAGGGCGAGTGAAGCAGTGCATAGTGTTGGCTCTGCTGCCCAGGTTGTATCTGTCAGTTTCCATATGAGACTTACTCTCATCTTGACCTTGGCTCCAATGTTCTGGAGGTGTTGCTGGTATGTCTATGTACAGTCAAAAGTGATGCCAAGATATTTTGGCATTGGATCATTCGGGAGTGGTTGGCCACAGGACTCGGTATGAAGTTCTGCCCTGGCCTTTGAGTTGTTCAGTTGGAAGACTGAAATGACAGTCTTAGCATATTTGGTCGAAGTCTCCATTTTCTGAAGCAGGCTTCTAGAGAATATCGATCTTCAGTGATTTTTTTCTGAATGTCCTGAAGTTCTTTCACCTGGAAAGCCAGGGTCAAATTGTCAGCATATGCGGAGTTGTGACTTTATGGAAGGGACGTCAAAGATATGTTGTCATGAACACTTTAATCAAAGAAAAATGGTTCATCTTCAAGGACTAAGAACATTCAGAAAGAACGTTTGTTTTAAAAGGCACTATCCCTTAAAGGGTTAATGCAAAGACTGTCATAGCTATTCCTGGAAAATACATCTTTTTACAAGGAAAGGTAATTACGCAGTTTTAAAGAAGTTGGTGGACTGCATACAAAAGGTGGCTTATGGCTTTGAAAAAAACCGTGCCTGGAAAACTGTGTTTAAAAGCTGGTTTTGTTTTTGCTTTGGAAAATAAGAAGGATCGACTGCTTGTGTAAAGAAGACTACAGATCTTTGCAGCCCAGAGCCAGTCACAGACAGAAGTGAAAATAAGCTGCTCCTAAAGTAGCTCAGTGTACTGGAACTGAATACCTGCAAGTGTTCCTCAACTCTGCATGAAAAGCAATGCAAGAGTCACAGGCTGTTTCGCAGATCAGTGCTGAGAGACCAACCATATAACCCAGACACCATTTCAAGGACTTCATCATCTATTCTTTACCCATGAACCATTGACTTTTAACCTTTGGCAGAATTCCTCTATTTTCATTTATTTCTTGGGTGTGTGTATATGTGTGTGCGTGCGTGCGTGTGCATGTGCGTGTGTATGTATAAATGAGGGAGAGAGAGAGTTAGGGTATTTGAAAGAGTAATTATTATAACTTCATATTTCATACTATACATTAATAAGCTTTGCCTTTCTATTTGACACTGGTTTTATTGTTTACTGAAGAAGCCTGGTCATTAAGTGGTCATTCTGAGATTAATAAGTAAAGCACATAGTTGGCCGTACGGCTAGCCAGACATTATTTAAATATAAAAACAAAGAACTGCGGATGCTGGAAATCCAAAACAAAAACAGAATTACTTGGAAAAACTCAACAGGTCTGGCAGCATCGGTGGAGAAGAAAAGAGTTGACGTTTTGAGTGCTCATGACCCTTCAACAGAACGGATTATTATTTAAATATATGTTGTGATTTGTGGAGTAGTGGGACTGGAGACAGATGTGCATTCCTCCAATCTCAGTCACAACAATATATATGTTAAAGAGATTTTTTGTGGTAAAAGATCTATAATAAAATTTGAACTGAACCTGCATTTGTAAAGACAAAGCCTCCCCATCAATCCTCTTTGTTCAAACGTCACAGACTCTTTGCTAGAGTACAGGCTCATGTATGCCAGTCACCATTCAGGACCTTACCCAGGTTGTCATGATTTTGGTTTGTGAGGTGTTCAAGGACTAATGAAGTGTTCAATCTTTGGATTAAATTTGACTGATTTTCTCCCATCTTCACCTGACAAGCACATTTCCAGCCAGGATTTCCGAAAAATTACCGAGTGTCGACCTGATGTTTCCTGTAGCTCAGGGAACACTCTTTATGGCAGTGCCCTATTGTTGTTGTTGGGATCAAACTGACTAGGCAACATGGGAGCTTTCTGGTCTATGTCTCTCTTCGAACCATGAAAAGGAAATGTCACTTCTAAACTTATTCACATTTGTGATTAGATTTTGAAAAAACAGTAAGTATATCTAAAAGAGAGAAAGTATATCTATAAGAGAGTGAAAGTGAAACAAAGCAAGTAAAATGCATCAACTTAAGATGACATCTGCCATTTGGATGGACATGGTTTAACAGCACAGGTATAATGGGCTAAATAGCCTCCTTCTGTAAGTGCAAAGCAATGAAGCCGGGGAAAAGGAATAAGCTGAAAAATGAAATGGTGATAGACTGCACTCAATAGAATAATGATGACAACTTTCATTTACATAGAGCCTTTAATGGAATCAAATGCCCCAAAGCACTTCACAGGAGTATTATCAAATGAGATTTGACACCTAGCCCATAAGGCAAATCAAAAGTTTGGTCAAAGAGGTTTTAAAGAGTCCCTTAAAGAGGAAAGAGAGGTAGCAAGACAGCGAAATTTAAAGGGGGAATATCAGACCTGGTACCTGAAGACACAATCGCCAACGGTGGAACAATTAAAATTGGAGGTGTTCGAGAGGCCAGATTTAGAAGATCTCAGAAGGTTGTAGGGCTGGAAGAATTACAGAGATAGGGAGGGGAAGTTTATGAAACATTCGGGAGTGCTTATTGGTAGCTTGCTGAAACCATCAATAGGATATAACAGCAATAAAGGGAACAAACAAGATGTTGTATAGCCTGAAGGAAAATGCACAAACATCAGGAGGAATCACAAGGCTGACTGTTTGGCATTTTTCATCAAACTAACAAATTAGGTATTTCCATCCTGGAAGAGGCAATTGAGAGATAATCTTATTTTTTTTAAAATACTTTAAACTAAATTATGACTATAGTGTAAGGGGACACTATTTCTAGTGAAATAGTGAAAGGCAAATTTAAAACCAATATCGGGCAGTTCTTCACACAAAAATTGATCAATACATGGAACGACTTTCCACCTGGTGCAGTTGTTGGGGAAGCCCTTGGAATAATTTAACAGTTGGTGAGTGTGGGAAAGGCAGGGGGAGAAACAGGGTTCTGGGTTGAAATCCAGCCTAAACTGATGGGATGAAATTTACTGCTTTCTTCCAGCTACAAGGGTGGTAACTGAAATTAGTTTGGGCAGACTTAATCTTGTAAACATATGGCCATAACACCAAACACTTCCTAATTTGGTACTAATTGACAATCTCAGTAGGGCTACAGAATAATTGGAGCTAAATGAAAAAGTATCACATCAGCACAATGGGGTGCTCTTCTAAACTTCAAGCCTGAGGGAGTAGAAGGAACTTTGTTTTGCATGTCATTATGCTTTATCTTATCTGGAAATGTGTGATGCTCCAACTTGGTGCCTAAAATATGGAGTTCCATTGCCCTGTAATAATATTCCTCCCTGTTTCTTTTGGAGTGTAATTTTTTTTTTAAATCATGATGAGGAACTGAAGCACATCTTGTGTGTTACTGGACAAGATACAATAACAGCTTGGTGACTAAATGTTAACCTCTCTCGCCTCTTGCCCTCTAGCCTTTTCTCCATTTTAATGTTTCTCTATTTTACTGCTACTACAATCAATGCCCCTTCTCAACTTTTCTTTTCTTGTCCTTTTTAAATTCCTATACACATCCCCACGATGTTGAAATAAAGTCAACATTTCAATGACAGCAAAGTTAAAATTTGGAGAAGGTGTTTTCTTTGATGGGATGCAAGTGTTGCTGGCAAGGCCAACATTTGTTGCCCATCCCTAACTTCCCTTGAACCGAGTGGCTTGCTAGGCCACTTTAGTGGATAGTTAGAATCAACCACATTGCTATGGGTCTGGAGTCACATGTAAGCTAGATCAGGTAAAGATGGCAGATTTCCTTCCCCGATGGGCACTAGTGAACCAGATAGGTTTTTATGACAATCAATGGTAGTCGTCATGGTCACTATTACTGAGACTAGCTTTACATTCTAGATTTTTATTAATTGAATTCAAATTCCACCAGTTGCCATGAGTTGGCATTAGTCTGTGTCGCTGGATTACTAGTCCAGTGACATTTACACTATGCCACCATCTGCCCTGCAATCTGCATCCAATAGATTAAGTAGCAGGGGAGGATAGAGCAAAGAAAAATCAATGACTTAAGGGGGAATTTCATACCTTCCACTCAATCCAACAGCTACATGTCCGATTGCTGAAATGTGATCAGAATATACTTAGTCCTTAAACTTGCATCATGTGAATACTTGTATCTGAATACAAGTTAACACATCCAGATATTGCTGTTAAAAGGAATAGCATGTGAACATACTAAGTGTTGTTTATCAAAATACACAGTACAATTCCAAGAGCATAAGTTTATTCATGTCTATTGTCTTTTCCTTTATGAGCATTCTAGAAATTCAGCTACATGATCGACAAAAGCTTTTATTTATATAGCACCTTTAACATTGTAATACATCCCATGAAACTTCAGAGGTCTTATCAAACACAATGACACTACAGGAGATGACCAAAAGCTTTGTCAAAGAGTTCGATTTTAAGAAACATCGTAAAAGAGAAGAGAGGGATGGAGGGGGTTTAAGGAAGGTATTCTGGAGGTTCAGGCCAAGGTGGCAGTAGGCAATGCTCAAGAGGCCAGAATTCAAAGAACAAAGGCTGGAGGTTAGATCTATGATGAGGCAAGACCTATGAGACATGTGCAAACGAGGATGAGATTTTTAAAATTGAGGTGTTGCTCAAACATAAGCCAATGTAGGTCAGTGAACACAGGGGCGATGGGTGAATTGGTTTGAATTAGGACACGGGCAGAGTTTTGAATGAGCTCAAGTTTATGAATGGTGGGAGAAGGGCGATTGATCAGGAAAGCATTGGAATAGTCAAATCCAGAGGTAACAAAAAAATGGATGTGCTGAGACAGGAGTGGAATCAGGTGAAGTTGCAAAGTGCAAGTAGGGGGTTTTGATGGAACTGGGTGTATGACGATGTTCCAGCAATTAAATTGTTAAATGTAAGTTATTAATGCATTATCCAGTGTCATGCAAGATAAGTTAATAAACAAAAAGCAACATTGAAAAAACTATTAAAATATTTCAGCAAAAGTAATTAAACCTTTTGTAATCTCTTGTCTCTGTTCCCCTTTCTTCTGTTGTAAGCATCAATCCTTACCTGGAATATAATTCAACTGGCACTGGTACCTTACACCAAGTGTCCATTACTTATCTGTCAGTCCTTTGTGAATGTCACCAATCTATTTACCCTTAGGTGAGAGCGGAATCGTCATAGATCCTCCCACAATATATGCGCATATTTCGAAGTGGGAGAGGGTCAGGTTCAGTCAGCAACAGGGATGCAAGTGATGGAATCTATTCTAATATTCGGGTTGCATCCGGTATCGATCAGATTAAGTCTGACTTTATCCGACTGTTCACATGACAACAGAGGTTGTGGACATCAAACGAGGTCCCAGGTTCAATCCTTCTCTATTAGTTGATGTCAGCTGTTCTGTCCCCCTCTTCAGATTAAATCATGACTGGTGCAGATTACCATCATTCCATAATCAGAAAGTAAGCTGATCATTAATATCAGTGCCCTATTTCAATATTTCCCTAGAACCAGCTGACAGGAAATTAAAATTGAGGTTTAAATGAAGTCCTGTATTTTCATCGAACATTTCCTAGTCACAAGTGCGTCATCCCTTCAGGGTTTACACAACAGTGGCGTAATGATTTAAACCCCTCTTTTGGGGAAGCCATCGCATTTTTAGATAATTTGGCACCCACTCAGTTCAAACCAATAACCCAATAAAGCTAAAAAGTGAAGTGTATTTTTCAAGAGAATCGAACACAAATCTTAAAGCAAAAATAATCCACTTTAGTAGCTTTGATTTCACGTCGATCATCTATCCTCCATAAATTAGCTTGTGCTGCAATCTAACTGCAAAGGCCGTATTTTCAGCACAAATCACATCCACACCCGGTTAAACATTTTATCTCTACCGCAGGAGAATGAATCATTCCAGTTTCGCATTATTGTACACTTTTAAAGGAGGGGGAAGGGAAGGGGGGAGGAGGGGGAAAAGGGGAAGAATCTATCGAAAAGGGTTGGGTTTACTTTTGGCCTTTAAAAAGAATAAACAACAACAAAGAATAGGATGCCCAAAAACGGGAATTAACGAGTGGCATTTAAGACATGGTCACACTGGAGATGCGCGCACACGCGCGTTTTATATGCACGCACAAAACATGTTTCTAAATACACACACAATTGCACACTGTGAATCTGTTGCAAAGATTGGAGGCTACAACCGGCCATGCTCCCACTGCGCCATGGCCATTCATTCATTGATTGATTGACTGACTGACTGGTTCCCGGGATCTCCATGGAGAGCGCGAGCCACAAGCGGGATGATGGGGGGGGGGGGGGGAGAGAGTCACGTGACAACCGCCCGGGCGCTGACCGTTTTCAAATTTTCGCGAGAGAGAGAAAAAACGGCCGGTCGGTGATTTGTTTGTGTAAAAAAAAAATAAAACAATTCCCCTCCCTCACTAGACGTTTCCCCCCTTCCATTTAGACCCGGTGTAAACATCAGTTAAGGGGGGACGGGGGACGTGTGCTTAAGATAAAGCCGGCCTGACCTTACCTGGATGTAGTAGTGGCTGCCGCAGATCTTCCTCAGCGAGGCCCGGGAAAGCAGCCCCCTCGCCATGGTAAATGGAGCTCATCCACTCCGGTGCGCGTCTCCCCTTCCCCTCCTCTCTCTCTCTCTCTCTCACACCTTCCAACACTTAGCAACCGCCTCACTCCAACCCACACAAATCACCGCCCGCGCCCCGTTGCGGTTCCGGCTTCATTTGCCCCTCGCTCTCTTCCACCACCTCCCCCCCCCCCCTCTCCGCCCCCGGTTTTGTTTGAAGCTGTCATTTGCTCCTCCAAAGGCGACTCCGACCGCTCTCTGTTAAAGGCGCAGCTGCTCCTGGCTAGTGGCCAATCCGGCGGGGTTAGCCGACACAAATTTTTATTTTGTTCGGTGACCAACCCTCGTCTGGACGCGCAGCGAAAATGCCGCCGCCGCCGCCGCCGCCATACAGATTATTATAATGAGGTTTGAATCAGCGCAAGGAATGTTTGCACAAAATTTAAATTAGCCTGAATGGATAATACCGGAACGGGGACTGGCATCTCTGTGGGAAAGGCAGCTGAGGAAAAATCAGTGGAGAAAGGTTGTTCAAAGTGCGGCCAACCCTCCGAACGAGGACGGATGAAAGACAAGACAAATTTTTAAATTAGATTTTGAATGTTGTAGAGAAAAAGAACTTGCATTCATATAGTGCCTTTTATATGGCCGCCGGCTGCCCCAAAGTGCTTTACAGCTACTGAAGTACTGTTGAATTCTAGTCACTTGTTGTAATGTAGGAAATGCAGCAACCAATTTGAACACAACAAGCTCACACAAACTGAAATCTGATAATGACCAGATAATCTGCTTTTGCCACCTTGGCTGAAGGATAAGTATTGGCCTGGACACCAAGGATAACTTAAACAAAAATAGAAATACCTGGAAAAACTCAGCAGGTGTGGCAGCACCGGCGGAGAAGAACAAAGTTGACGTTTCGAGTCCTCATGACTCTTCAACAGAACTAAGTAGAAATAGGAAAGGGGTGAAATATAAGCTGGTTTACTGGGGAGGTTGGGGGGAAGAAGGGGTTGGGGGTTGTTGGGACAAGCAAGCAGTGATAGGAGCAGATAATCAAAAGATGTCACAGACAAAAGAACAAAGAGGTGTTGAAGGCGGTGATATATAAAAGAATGTGCTAATTAAGATTGGAGAGCAGGACGAGCAAGGTAGCTCTGGTGGGGGTGGGGTGAAATAAACCATGGGTGGAATACATTTAAAAATAATGGAAATGTATTCCACCGATGGTTTATTTCACCCCTCTCCCACTAGAGTTACCTTGTTCGTCCTGCTCTCCAATCTTAATTAGCACATTCTTTTATATAATATCACCACCTTCAACACCTCTTTGTTCTTTTGTCTGTGACATCTTTTGGTTATCTGCTCCTATCACTGCTTGCTTGTCCCAACAACCCGCCCGCCCCGTAAACCAGCTTATGTTTCACCCCTTTCCTATTTCTACTTAATTCTGTTGAAGGCTCATGAGGACTCGAAACGTCAACTTTGTTCTTCTCTGCCGATGCTGCCACACCTGCTGAGTTTTTCCAGGTATTTCTGTTTTTGTTTTGGATTTCCAGCATCTGCAGTTTTTTGTTAACACCAAGGATAACTTCCTAGCCCTTCTTCCGAATAGTGCCATAGGATCTTTTACAACCACTTGAGACAACCGACAGGGCCTTAGTTGAACATCTCATCCGATAAACAGTGCCTTCTACAGCACAGCACTTCCTCAGTACTGTTCTGAGTCATGGCTCTAAATGAAGGCTGCGTTTGCTGCTAGTACCGGGCATGCACAGTCTGTTGTTCCCTAATGTCAAAATGAGCGAAGGTCTTGGCAGCAGCTAGAACCAAAAATGGCACCACTCAAATAATCACAACTGTGGTTTCTCCCCTGTTTAGGCAATAAAGCCATCCCCTTTTTAAAGATGTTACAATTCTCAGTTCACAACTTGAATTAATTACCTTTGTGAATAATGACTTCACTGATACCTTTTTAAGAAGAAAGCCAGAATTCTTAAACAGTATCCTCTTTATTTTAAGCCTGGGTGTGGCAATATTAAATGTACCGCACAAACATGTCCAATACATCATGGTTTGTATAGATGTATAGAGAACTTAAAATGCAGTTTTTAATGTCTTTTAATGCCTGCCTATGGAGTCTGAATTCAGGGGGTATACACAAACTGAAAAATACCAGCTGTAATCTGCATGACCACACTAAAATTTGGAAGGATACCTGTCCCTGTCCCTAATTAATTAATAGATAGCTTTATTGTTCTTCAGGCTAACCCTAAACTTCCAACCATATTCATTGCAGGCAATTTGTCCATACAGATATAAAAGCTTTTCACCCATGTGCAAAGGTTTACTGGCAGCTTTGGACCCTTTCTCTGACCCTTGCTCTTCCTGATATATATTAATGATCTCACGTGGTGTGCAGGGCATGATTTCAAAATTTGCTGATGATATGAAGATTGGAAATGTTGTCAGTTGTGACGGGGATAGTCTTGAACTTCAAAAGGACATAGACATGTTGGTGGATTGGGCAGACAAGTGGAAGATGAAGATCAATGCAGAGAAGTGTGAGGCGATTCATTTTGGCAGGAAAAATATGGTGAGACAGTATAAAATAAAGAGAAAGCCTCTAAAGGAGGTGCAGGAAGGTGTATATGTACATAAGTCATTGAAGATGGCAGGGCATGTTGAGAGAGCAGTTAATAAAGCGTATAGTGTCTTAGACTTTATTAATATGGGCATTGAGTACAAGAGGAAGGAGGTCATGTTGTATAAGACACTAGTTAGGCCTCATCTGGAGTACTGCATCCAGTTCTGGATGCCATACTTGAGGAAGTATATGAAGGCATTGGAGAGAGTACAGAGGAGATTCACAAGAATGATTCCAGGATAAAGAACTGTAGCTATGGGAATAGATTGGAGAGGTTAAGACTGTTTTCCTTGGAGAAAAGAAGGCTGAGAGGAGAGTTGATAGAAGAATGCAAGATACTGAGGAGTATGGACAGGGTAAATAGTAAGAAACTGTTCCCCCTCAAGAGAACATCAAGAACTAGAGGGCACATATTCAAAATAATTGGTAAAAGGAGTAAATGCAGCGTGAGGAATTTTTTTTTCATCTAGAGGGTGGACAGAATTTGGAACAAACTTCCTGATAAGGTGGTGAAGGCAGGTTCGTTTGAGGTATGCAAAAGGGAATTGGATTGCTACCTGAAAAGAGAGAACGTGCAAGTTTACGGGGATAAGACTGGGGAGTGGGACTAGGTGGAATGTTCTTTCAGAGAGCCAGTGTAGACTAAATGGGCTGAATGGCCTCTTTCTGCACTGTCATTATCAGGCCAGTGTGCACATGCAGATTGGCCATCTTGCGTTGGCAGGTGTTACAGTGGGAAAAGAAAGAAAGCTTATATGTACATAGTACCTTTAATGCTGAAAGCACTTTACAGCCAATGACATACCTTATGAAATGTTGTTATGGAAACCTAGCAGCCAATCTGTGCATATCAATGACCCACAAACAACCATGAGATTAATGACCAGGAAATCTGTTTTAGTTATGTCATTTGAGGAATAAATGTTGCACTGGGACAACTGCCCTGCTTTTTGAATGGTGCCATGGGATCTTTTATATCCATCTGAGAGAGAGCAGAAGGCACCTTGGTTTAATGTCTTATCTAAAAGACAGCACCAGCAACAATGCAGTACTTCTTCAGTAATGTACGGAAGTGTCAGCCTAGGTTGTGCATTCAAGTCTCTGGAATAGGTGTTGACCCCACAATCTCTGACTCAGAGATAAGAGTACTACCACTTGAGCCAATAAAAGAATGCATAAGCCCACTTTTACATGTGGGGTTCTGCCTTTCTTCTGTTTGGTACTTCTCACTGATTGCCCGATTGAGAATCAATTCTATTACTTTTACAGAAAACCTTAATTCCTCCCAAATAAAAACTGATTTTCCTAGCTTAGATCTAGCTTGTCAGGAGACTGATGGAGATCTATGGATGACAGTACTCTCAACAATGACCATGTCCAGTCATCACAGCGCAGCAATTTAATTAATAAATCTGGAATTGAAAGCTAGTCTCAGTAATGGTGACCATGAAACTATCATCAATTATCATTAAAAACCCATCTGGTTCACTAATGTCCTTTAGGGAAATAAATTTGCCATTCTTACCCGATCTGGCCTACATGTGACTCCAGACCCTCAGCAATGTGGTTGACTCTTAACTGCTCTCGGAAATGGCCTAGCAAGCCACTCAGTTTAAGGGCAATTATGAATGGGCAACAAATGTTGGCTTTGCCAGTGACACGCACACCCCATGAGAGGATAATTTTTTAAAAAATTAACAAAGCAACTGACTGCTGATCTGTAATGACAAATCAGTAGTTTATGCCTGAAACTGTATTACTAGCTCTGGTTTGGCCTCATGTTGTATTCAATTCTGTTGACCAAGACACAAAGGAGGATGCAGTGCAGAGAAAGGCTAAAATGTTGATCCCTAGTGTCAAAGGACTGCAAATCTGTAAAACACAAAAAGGCTGATATCTCAAAAAAGCCTCAAAAACAACAGCCCCGAATAAAGGTCTATGATTAAGGTCACTGAATAAACTAACTTCCCTCTCAGTGCATTGAATTTCAGGTTATTTCAGAGTTTTAGAATCACACTTCATAATTCAGTATTTTTGTGAAAACTGAAGCCCAATAGCCTCACACATAATAGAATTATAGAATGATACAGTACAGAAGGAGGCCACTTGGACCATCAGGCTTGTGTTGGCTTTTTGAAAGAGCTATCCGTTGTCCTTTTCCCATAGCCCTGCAAACTTTTCTAAGTATTTCTCAAATTCCCTTTTGAAAGTTATAATTGAACCTGCTTCGCCCACCAGATAATGAAGCAGTCTATGCCCACCTGCAGCAAGATCCAGGTAACATCCAGGGTTGAGCTGATAAATTGTAAGTAACGTTCACGCCATCCAAGTACCAGACATTGACCATCTCCAACAAGAGAAAGTCTAACCACCTCCTCTTGATATTCAATGGCATTAACATCATTGAATACCTCACCATCAACATCTTGGGCAGGTGAGGTGGGGGATGCTTACCATTGACCAAAAATGTAACTGGGCCAGGCACGTAAATACTATGGCTGCAAAAGAAGGCAGAGGCTGGGAATTCTGCAGCGAGTGATTCACTCCCTGACTCCCCAAAGCCTTCCCACCATTTAAAAAACACAAATTGAAAGTGTGACAGAATACTATTATCTTGCCTGGATGAGCGCAGCTTCAACAATACTCAAAGAGCTTGACACCATCCAGGACAAAGCAACCCATTTGATCAGCACCCTTCCACCAACCTAAACATTCATAGCCTCCACCAACAGTGCCATGTGGCTTCGGTGTGTCCTGTTACAATCCCCATAGAGACCAATAACTTCTTTAAAAAAAGGAATGCCTACGACACTAATGGAAAGAAAACTGTTGGTCAAGATTTTACTTTTAAAACTTTTACTGAGATAAACCAACTAAAACAAACTGTTACGGACAGGAGGGGGTTTAATTTAAACAGCCCTGATTTCTCCTCACACCACCCACCCAAAAACAGAAGGGTGCTTTGATTTTGATTTCCCCCTTTACAAGTGGTGCTGATTTTCCCCAAGCCCTCAGTTTTGGTGTGATCTAATTTCCATTAACAACTCCACAGTAAACCTGAGCTAGGGTAACCTCAGAGGGGTAGTTTATTTGCACATACTCAAACATGAGAGGTGGGGTTGCAATGTGTATGTTTTTTCCTCTTTGTTCCCTCACCACCTGCCACAGACCCAGTCTAGCAACTATGTCATTTAGGACTCGGCCAGCTCGGTCAGTAGAGGTGCTACTGAGCCACTCTTGATGATGGACATTGAAGTCCCCCACCCAGAGTAAATTCTGCACCCTTGTCACCGTCTGTGCTTCCTCCAAGTGATGGTCAACATGGAGGAGCACTGATTTACATGGTCATCAGCAGGAGGTTTCCTTGCCCATGTTTGACCTGGTGTCATGAGACTTCATGTGGTCCTGAGTCGATGTTGAGGACTCCCAGGGCAACTCCCTCCTGACTGTATACCACTGTGTCGCCACCTCTGCTGGGTCTGTCCTGCCGGTGGGAGAGGTCATACCCTGGGATGGTGATAGTGGAGAATTTTGCAGTCGGCATGCGGGAACGGGCCCGACACACCGATGCATAAAATGACCTGTGATGATGTCAGGTGTGTGACCCAACATCACCACGCGCCATCGCAATATTTTGGAGGGCAGGCGCACTATGACTTCTGAGGCACACCCGCTATTAACTAATGGGCCACTTAAGGCCTTTGAGGCAGAAATACACAGCAATTTTTTGCAGCCCGTGCGAATTTCAGTGCATCACATGGGCGCAACGGGCAGGTGGGTAGGCCACATTTTTAAAAACCTCATCCAAGGGCAGGATAAGAGGGGTGATTGGGTTCACGAATGCGAGTTGTTAGTGATTTACGTTTTAAGCTTACTGCTACTTGCTTGTGTGAACAGGAGAACTTCAAAGATAAAAGCAAAAAATTGCGGATGCTGGAAATTCAAAACAAAAATAAAAATAAAAATACCTGGAAAAACTCAACAGGTCTGGCAGCATCTGCAGGGAGGAACACAGTTAACGTTTCGAGTACGTACAAATCTCTTCAGAGTTGCTTAGACAGGGATAACAGGTTTCAGGTCAGGACTCTGGAGGAAACATAATTCTTGTGGCCATGCAGCTTTCAGACAGCCTTCCCTTACCCTGGGAATGGAGATTGTGCTTTCCACTGGAGGCACCTCCTCTGAGGAGGAGAGAGGACCAGAAGGGGGAGGAGGCCAGGAGTCCGTGTTCAGCCTCCAGGGGAGCCACTTTTGGGAGGACAGGCACAGGCTCAAGGGGCACAGGGCCAACAGGAAGTGCAAGGCGGAAGGGGCCGCAGAAGACGCCACTACCCTGCTGCCAGGGTTTACAGGCGGCAATGCAGCTACCTCAATATGTCTGAGGTTTAGTGCTGAAGGAGGCTCCATCTCTCAAGGGAGACAGTGACCTCCATCTGTCAGATGATAGGCCCTGAGATCAGCTCCAACTGTGTGGGTGGACACCCCATGTCAATGGCATTGAAGGTCACAGCTGCCCTCAATTTCTATGCCTCTGGCTCTTTCCAGGGGTCAGTGAGTGACCTTTGGGTGCAGTCTCCCAATCAGCTGTCCACTGTTGTGTCAAGTTGGTTACAGATGCTCTGTTCAGGTGTGCATTGACTTTCATCCACTACTTCTCAGGTGAGGCCAGCCAGGTGAAGCGAGCCAGAGGCTTTGCAGCGATTATTGGGTTCCCCGGCATCCAGGGTGCAATTCACTGCACACAAATGGCCATCTAGGTGCCAGTGGATGAGCCGGGTGCCTTCATCAACAGGAAGGGAGTCCACTCCATGAACGTGCAGATAGTGTGTGACCATAGGATGCAGATTCTGCAAGTCTGTGCAAGGTACCCAAGCAGCTCCCATGATGCTTACATCCTCAGACACTCCCAGGTGCTGAGGATCTTCAGTGCTCCAGGTAGATGGAATGGCTGCTAGGTGACAAGGGCTATCCCCTCAAAAGGTGGCTCATGACACCCCTCTGCCATCCAAGAACAGAGGCTGAGCAGCGGTACAATTGGAGCCATGCCTCCACAAGGGCCATGGTAGAGAGAACCATCAGTCTTCTCAGGATGTGCTTCCTATGCCTGGATCATTCAGGGGGCGCACTCCAATACCCTCCAGATCGTGTGTCGCTGACAGTGGTTGCATGCTGCGCTCTCCACAATTTGGCGCTGGGAAGGGGGGGGTGCGGTGGCGCAGTGGAGGAAGGAGATGTAGACGCAGATGCTCTGGCTGCAGATGATGTGCCCAGTAGTGAGTCCAAGGACAAGCACGGTCAGGAGAACGCTGAGGAGATAGACACTGACCCAGCCAACCTCCAGGGAGTCAGGGACACCTGGGAGGCTTTGATCCAATGTTTCTTCAGCTAGCCTACCAAAGATGAACCACCACCATATGCCAGTGCTGCAGGCTGTATACTCGATACCTGAGAGCAACATCTGCCTGGTTAGGAACGTTAAATATGTGCCTTGTCAATAAAGCTCAATGACAAACAAGTCACTCATAACATCATGGGTTCCCCCACGCCTGCAGAACTAATGAAGCACCCAGAGGCTTGTTGAGGACTAAAACATTTAATGATTGCATACTTGCATACAGAAATGAATGTGCATTAAAAGGTGTTGAGCAGCACACCTAATGAAAAACAACTGAAACAGGGGGGCAAAAGAAAACCACCAGTGATAAGCCCGCAGTATGCCTAAGGTGATTTACGTTTATGTTTGCGGGTGCTAAGTCTAGGTGCTTCCCCCTCTCTGGCACCAGCATTTGAGACAGCCTGCTTACTCTGCTGTCCTGTTGGCCTTGATGACCTCAGCGGGTGTCCTCTGGCCCGTGGAACCTGTGCTGGCCCCGACTGGGAGGGAGCGGCCAGTGGTACGGCTGGCATCTCCCCAGTTGTTATAGCCTCATCAGTTGCCACAGTTACTGGCAGAGAGATGGAGTAGCTGCTGGCCTCATCCAGAGTGCCCTGAGAGGAGCCCACAGAGACGACAGGCAGCTCGTGCGCCAACGTGAGGTTGCTTCAGACCTCCATGCTCACCATTGATGGATGGGCATCTAGCTGGGCTACTGGGTGCCCAATCCATCTCATACACTGACACTGACCACCTGAAGTCAATGCCACTGTGAGGGCTAGCAGATCCGAGTGCATCCCCAGGAAGCCCTGATTGTTCTCCTGTAGGAGCCTTTCCATGAGAGTCACCATGGTGGAGACATTGCGCTTGGCCATGAGGGTCATTGCATTGCTCGTGCTCCGCATGGACTCCTCCATCACAGAGACCCTGGCATGCATTCCCTCATGTATCTCCGCCAGATCCTCCCGCACACCCTGCTGCCCTTCCAGCATCTGCTGCCTCAGGGATGACTCCAGAGGCACATCATCAGCCATCGACTACGCATGTTCCTGGTCCCCAGCAGTCCTCCGAATGCTGGCACCCTGGGCACTCTCTGCCCCCACTTTCACCTCAAGCAAGTGTGAAGTGCTGTTACCACTGTGCACCGAGACACTAGCCAACGATCTTATCCCCACCGAGGTGCTGGTATTTGCATTGGTGCCTGCCTGGCTGAGAGGGTGTGACGCTGATGCGTTTATATCATCCAGGCCCTCAGGGGTTAGTGGCGGTCCCTCTACTTCCTGAGTATGGGCATACTCTGGAGATGCTGAAAGGAAGAACAAGGACATTTTATTATTTGGAGTTGTTACACTGTTAATGTGTGTGCCTGGCACCGGAATCAGGTGCTCCTCCTTCCATTATCAATGGGCAACACATGTTGGATGCTGAAAGCAATATACAGTCAACAGTGAAATGTTTTCACTCACAGACATTGTGACCTCAGGGCATGGCACTCTTACCTCCCAGTGGCACCCCAACTTCACTGCGGCTGGTAGACCTGGGCGCATGGCACCTCTGCAGCTTGAGAGCCTCCTGCTCGTATCTGGTCAGTATGAATAGGTGGGCCTGCTCTCCACCAGTCCGCATCCATTCAGCATTATTGTGTGCGGTCTCCTCCTGAAAGGGGAGAGGAGCATTGATTAGTCCATCCTGTACCTGCATTGCCATTGCAGCCTGGCCACCCCCACCTGAGGGAAACATTGCAGGGCTCATCCGATTTGTGACCCTGGAGCTGCAATACACTCACTCCAAGCAGCCAGGGTTGATCCCCTTGCCCAGATGCTGCCTCCATCACATTTGTCACTCATACTCTAAGACCTTACAAACAAACAAGCAATACCATCTAGAAGGACAAGGGCAGCAGATGGATGGCTACCCCGCCACCTGGAAGTTCCCTTCCAAGTCACTCAGCCTCCTGACTTTGAAATGTTTTGTGCTCCACCACTGTGCCTTGGTGTAGATCCTGGAGCTCACCCCAAGACAGTACTCTGGGTGTACCTGCACCAATTGCAGGGGATACAGAAGGCAGTTCACCACCACCCTCTCAGGGGCAACTAGGCATGGGCAATAAATGCTGGCCCACCCAGCGAAGGCCACATGCCATGAATGAATGAATGCAATAACAAAATGCTGAGTTGGTGGGCAGGGCCAACCTAACTGCTATGCTAAGTGATCCATGCCAACACGGTACTCACCCTTCCTGCTCGCAAGAGATCATTGAACCGCTTGCGCCATTGCACCCAGGTGCGTCTCACCACATCGTGGGAGCTGACCCTTTCTGCTGCGTCCTCCCAGGCAAGTTTCCTCCTCCCGTCCCTTGGCACAAGGAAGACGCAGTGTGTTGCCACCTGCTCGAGGAGGACAGCAAGGCACTCATCCAAAAATCTCAGGGCACACTGCCCCACCAACCTGCCCTCCCGCCTGGCCTGCTCCCCGAGAGCACTGTTGGACATCCTCCTGTGCGACATCGGTGGCAGTCTTTGGAAGGCTGCCTGCATCGTTTTTAAATAGGCCGCCGGGTCACCATTGGACCCGGCAATCATTGGACTCCTGCTGTTCTCAGGAGCCGCGCTTCAACTGGTCCGCCCGCGTAAAATGGCAGCACGGAGCCAATCACTGCCTGCCCGTGCCCGCGCCCCCTCCCGAATAGCCTGCCCACCATAGGAAAAATTCACCCCATTAGCTGTTATAAGGTATGATTTCATGAGGATGACTAGTTTGTGAGACAGCTCTCCAATTTTGGCACTAGCACCCAAATGTTATTAAAGAGGACCTTGCAGGGTTGACAGGGCTGTGATTGCCATTGTTGTTTCTGGTGCCTAGGTCGATGCTGGGTGGTCCATTTGATTTCATTCCTTTTTTGTGACTTTGTAGCAGTCTGTTATGGCTTGCAGAGTCAACCACGTTGCAGTGGGTCTGGAGTCACATGTAGGCCAGACCAGGTAAAGGCAGCAAATTTCCTTCGCTAGAGGGCATTGTTTTTACAACAATCAGCAATGGTTTCATGGTGATCATCAGGCCTTTAATTCCAGATTTTTATTGAACTCAAATTCTACCATCTGCTGTGTTGGGATTCAAACCCAGGTTCCCAGAGTATTACCTTGGGTCTCTGGGTTACCAGTCCAATGACAATAGCACTATTGCACCACCCCTCCTTATGCAAGACCAAAATCTTTAAAATAACCTCAGACAAATGCAATTTATTTGCCTACAGATCAGTGACTACACATCTAAAGTAATTAATTGGCTGCAAAGCCCTTTGATGTGCGATAATGATGTGAAGGATGTTATATCAAAGTAAGTTTTTTCTTAGGAAATACATATTCGCTTCCACAGTGGAAGTAAAAAAATGATGCAGCAAGCATAGTTATGGATTCCCCAAAAGTAATAGAGCACGTGTATATGCCTTTTTTAACCATAAGTGTCAAATGAAAAAGACACTTAACAAAAGTGAGCCTTTTTAGATGGTGACTTTCCATCTTAATATGCATATCTGAATAGCTTAAATCAATGAACAGGGCTTAAAGTTAGAAAGGATGGTGATGCCTTGCTGAATTGGGGAGTACAGCACGTTCTGGTTTAGCAACTGCAAGCAGTTCATTGCTTTATGGATTTGCTGGAGATGCAGCTGTGCATGCTGCTTTCTCTTGTGTGTGCACAGTGCTCCCATGTTCTCACTTCCTCTCTCTTGCTGCTCCTGCTATCTCTTTCTTGTGCACACTGTGTCTCTTGCATGCATATCTCTCTATCTTGCGTGTTCTCTTGCTTTCCCTCACTCTTGCACATGGATCTCTATCTTGCATGCATGCTTCTTTTGGTCTGTCCAGCACATGCTGCTCTCGCTTGCCCTCTTGTGCATGGGTCTCCCTCTTGTGCACGCTATTCTAGTGTCCTGCTCTCTACCTGTTCTGTGCTGATCTCTTGCATGCATTGTCCCTCTCTCCTTGCATGCTATACTCTTCTTCCTTGCACATGCTTCTCTCTCGGTCTCCTTCTTGATCTATTCACTCTTTCTCATACGAGCGTAGGAGCAGGAGTAGGCCATTCAGCCCCTTGAGGCTGCTCTGTCTTTCAACCAGATCACGGCTGACCATCTACCTCAACGGGCCAACCCCCATATCCCTTGATGTCATTAGTATCTAGAAATCTATCAATCTCTGCCTTGAACATACTCCACGACTGAGCTTCCATTGCCCTCTGGGGCAGAGAATTCCAAAGGTTCATTACCCTCTGAGGAAAGAAATTCCTCCTCATCTTGCCCTTCGTTCTAAGACAGTGTCCCCTGGCTTTAGACAGGGTAGATGTAGAAACATCCTTTCCACATGTACCATGTGTAGCCCTTTAAGAATTTCATAAGCTTCAATGAGAAATTATTCTAAATTATGATAATAATTAAAATAAATTAGTAAATACTGTAGTAAATGCTTTATATAAAGTATATAAGTTTATATGTCAGTGCAGCTCAACCATGTGGAATGTGCATCTTGAGGGATGTGGGAAATCATGCAAGCACAAAGTGCCCTCGATGACTACATCTGTAGGAAGTGTCACCAGTTGCAGAAACTTCAACTCTGAGTTGTGGAGCTTGAGCGGCAGCTGGAGTCACTGTGGTGCATCCACAAGACTGAGTATTATGTGGATAGCACATTTATAGAGGTAATCACACCACAGTTAACAAGTACACAGGCAGAGAGGGAATGGGTGACGGTGAGAGTATCTAAGAGAAACAGGCGCATTGTGCAGGAATCCCCTGAGGCTATCTTGCTCTCTAACTGCTTTTCCATTTTGCATACTGGTGAGTGCAATGGTTCCTCAGAGGACCGTAGCAGGAGCCAAGTCTGTGGCACCACGGGTGGCTCAGCTGCACTGGAGGGGAGGAAGAAGAGTGCAAGTGCTATAATAGTAGGGAATTTCATAGTTCAGAGAGCAGATAGGTATTTCTGCGGCCATAGACGTGACTCCAGGATGGTATGTTGCCTCCCTGGTGCCAGAGTCAAGGATGTCACAGAGTGAAACAGGACATTCTTTTGGGGGAGTGTGTAGTTCACATTGGGACCAATGACATAAGTAGGAAAAGGGATGAGGTCCTGAAAGCAGATTTTAGGGAGTTAGGAAGGGAGTTAAAAAGCAGGACCTCAAGAGCAGTAATCTCAGGATGACTCCCAGTGCCACATGCTAGTGAAAATAAAAATAGGAAGATTGAACAGTTTAACACATGACTGGAGAAATGGAGTAGAAGGGAGGGCTTTAGATTTCTGAGGCTTTGGGATTGGTTCTGGGGCAGGTGGGACCTGTACAGGAAGGACGGGTTTCACTTTAAAAGGACTGGGATAGTGTCCTTGCAGGGAGGTTTGCTATTGCTGTTGGGGAGGGTTTAAACTAGATTGGCAGGGAGATGGGAACCTCAGGGGAAATGGGGGGAGTGCAGAGGAGAAAAACTGGCAGTGGGAAGTAGTGAAATATCAACTGATAATGAGGATATATCAGAGAGTTGCATCAAGGTAGATAGAATACTTGGAGAGTTTGATAGAATTAGAGTAGGCAACAGTGTTATTAGATGAGGTGAGAATAAGAGGGAAATTAAAAAAAGCCTCAATCAGGGCTAATGTTCACATATGTGAATGCATGGAGTGTGATTAATAAGATTGGTGAACTGCAGGCACAGGTTGACAAATGGAATTATGATATTATTGCTATAAAGAGACCTGGCTCAAAGAAGGGCAGGACTGGGTGTTAAATATTCCTGGGTACAAGGTGTTTAGGAGAGACAGGAAGGGAAGAAAAGGAAGGGGAAGTGACAATATTGGTCAAAGATGGCGTAGTACTGGAGAGAGCAGATGTTCCAGAGGGGTCAATGGCAGAATCTTTCTGGCTAGAGGTAAGGAATTGGAAAAGTGCAATAACATAGACTAGTGTAGTATACAGACCACCAACTAGTGGAAGGGACGTGGAGAAACAAATTTGCAAAGAAATTACGGAGAGTTGCAAGAATTATAGAATAATCATAATGGGGGACTTCAGTTATCCAATTATAGCCTGGGATAGGAGTGAGGGTGAGAGTTCCTGGAATGTGTTCAAGGTAATTTTCTACAGCAGTATGTTTCCAGTCCAACGAGATGACATGCAATTTTGGACCTAGTTCTGGGGAATGAGTTGGCCCAAGTGGATCAGATATCAATGGGAGAGCCTCTAGGGGACAGTGGCCATTGTATCATAAGGTTTAGGTTAATCATGGTAAAGGGCAGAGAACAATTCAGTGCAGGGATAATTATTGGGGGAAGCCAACTGTGATGGGATGAAAATGCATCTGAGTCGAGTGAGTTGGAATTTCTGCCAAATGTTGGCAGAAAAGACAGTGGCTGAATAATGGTCTACCTTCAAAGAAAAGCTATTGCAGGCAATGCCAAGGTATATTCCCTTGAACGAGAAAGGTAGGACAAATAAATCCAGAGTGCCCTGGATGACGAGAGAGATAGCGGTAAAGATGAAAAGGAAGAAATGCGCGTGTGGCAGATGTCAGGTAGAAAATACAATGGAGAATCAGGCTGAATATGGAAGGACCAGAGGGGAAGTGAAAAAACTAAGAAGAAAAGCAAAGAAAGAGCATGTAAAAAGGCTGGCAGGGAACATAAAAGCAATCCCAACATATTCTATAAGTATG
Source organism: Carcharodon carcharias (assembly GCF_017639515.1). Taxonomy (NCBI): domain Eukaryota; kingdom Metazoa; phylum Chordata; class Chondrichthyes; order Lamniformes; family Lamnidae; genus Carcharodon; species Carcharodon carcharias. The sequence goes on along the minus strand of NC_054482.1, from coordinate 101,211,893 downwards.
TAAATAATAAAAGGGTAGTAAAAGAAAGAGTAGGGACAAAAAAGGGACTTGCACGTGGGGGCTGGAGAAATAGTGGAGGTGTTGATGAGTACTTCTGCATCTGTTTTACAAAGGACGAAATTGCTATCCAGGCCGAGGTGATAGAGGAGGTAACTGGTACACTATTAGAACTTACATTCAAGAGGAAAGAGGTGTTGGAAAGGCTATCTTTACTTAAAAGGGATAAGGTACCAGGACTGGATGACATGCTTCCCAAGGGTACAGAGGGAAGTGAGAGTGGAAATTGCAGAGGTACTAGTGATAATCTTCCAGTCTTCCTTAGACACAGAGGAGGTGCCAGAGGACTGGAGAACTGTGAATGTTACAGCTTTGTTCTAAAAGGGCACAAGGATAAAGCTGGCAACTACAGGCCAGTCAGTTTGACCTCAGTGATAGGGAAACTTCTGGAAACTATAGTATGGGATAAAATTAATAATTACTTAGACAAGTGCAGGATAATTAAGGAAAGCCAGGAAGGGAGGTTGGGGTTGTTTCATCAAGGGAAAATCATGTTTAGCTAACTTGCTGGAGTTTTTTGAGGAGGTAACAGAGATGATTGATAAAGGAATGGCTGTTGATGCTGTGTATATGGATTTTCAAAAGGTATTTAATACAGTGCCACACAATAGATTTGTGAGCAAAATTCTAGGTCATGGAATAAAAGTGAAAGTAGGCACTTGGACTATAAATTGGCCGAGTGACAGGAAACAGAGAGTAGTGATAAATGATTGTTTTTCATATTGGAGTAAGGTTTGTGGTGGAGTTCCTCAGGGGTTAGTGTTGGGATCCTTGCTCTTCCTGATTTATATTAATGACCTAGACTGTGGTGTGCAGGGCATGAGTTCAAAATTTGCAGATGATACGAAGATTGGAAATATTGTCAACTCTGATGGGGATAGCCTTGAACTTAAAAAGGACATAGACCTGTTGGTGGATTGGGCAGACAAGTGGCAGATGAAATTCAATGCAGAGAAGTGTGAGGTGATTTGTTCTGGGAGGAAAGACATGGTGAGACAGTATAAAATAAAGGGAGAACCTCTAAAGGAGGTGAAGGAACAAAGGGACCTTGGTGTATACGTAAATAGATCATTGAAGATGGCAGGGCATGTTGAGAGAACAGTTAAAAAAGCATATAGTATCTTAGGCTTTAGTATTATGGGAATTGAGTACAAGAGTAAGGAGGTCATGTTGAACTTGTTTAAGACACTAGTTAGGCCTGTTGGGAGGTTGGGGTTGTTTCCTTGGAGAAAAGAAGGCTGAGAGGAGACTTGATAGAGGTTTTCAAGGTCCTGAGTGGTATGGATAAATAGTGAGAAACTTTTCCCACTCAAGAAAACTAGAGGGCACAGATTCAAAATAATTGGTAAAAGGAGTAAATATGATGTGAGGATTTTTTTTTCATCCAGAGGGTGGCTGGAGTCTGGAACAAACTTCCTGAAAGGGTGGTGGAGGCAGGTTTGATTGAGGTACTCCAAAGGGAATTGGATTGCTACCTGAAAAGAGAGAATGTGTAAGTTTATGGGAATAAGGCAGGGGTGTGGAACTAGGTGGAATGCTCTTTCAGAGAGCCAGTGCAGACTCAATAGGCCAAATGACCTCCTTCTGCATTGTAATGATACTGTGATACTGTGTGAAACATGATTTCCCTTTCAAAAATCTATGTTGACTCTGCCCAAACAGATCATTATTTTCCCTCTTTCCAGCTCTACTTGTCCCACCCCCCTTTAAACCAGTTTATATTTCACCTCTCTTCTAGTTTTACTTAGTTCTGTTGAAGAGTCATGCAGACTTGAAGCATTAGCTGTGTTCCTCTCCGCAGATGCTGCCAGACCTGCTGAGTTTTTCCAGGTATTTTTATTATTATTTTTTCTAAATGTCCAGTTATCACATCCTTTATAATAATTTCTAGTATTTCTCTACTGCCGTGTGAGAATTTTAATATTTTGGGTGTCTGTGCATGTGACTTAAATAAGCTGTGCAAGAGATTGATAGGAGTCAGGTAGTTGGGGAGTTGGAAACATGAAAAGGATAGAGGTGTTAAGTTGGAGGGACAAGTAAATAGTTTAGATCTGACATTTGCATTTTTAAAGTTGAGAGTTTGTTTGAATATCAAAGGGGAGTCAGAAGTACCAAGAAACACGTTTACATCTTGCAGGAGTTCCATACGTAAACAGTAGGGATATTATATTTTATTGACCTGAAAGCAAAGATAAGATAAATATCTTATACTTGGAAGGTTTTGAGTTACAAAGAGGTGTGAGAACAATGGAACTGAGATGAAAGGGGAAAAAAGGTTGCTGTTGTTGTTGAGCTGGAGCTATAGAGATAGCTGGAGCTGTTTGAGCTGTTGAGCTATAGCTGGAGCTCTGGGCTGGAAGAGGATGCAGTTTGAATCACCCATCCAGTCAAGCCAGTAAAATCTTGGGCTGCAGCAAGCTGTTTTATTCAGAAGTGGATTCCACCAGAGCGTGGAAGAGGATAAAGTTCATGCAGTACTCCTTTATTGAAGCTACAGCAGTTTGCCTTGAGTAATATTACTGAATTTCATAGGAAACATTTATAAGGGAGTGTTGCCTGGAAGATGTTTACATGTGTGTTTGACCAAGTAGGGAGTTTTGGGGGGAATGTTTTGTCAGTCTAACCTTATTTGTGTAACTTTAACTTGTGTGCTTAAGTTTTTTTTTATTTTTGTTAATAAAACTTTTACTTTTAATTTTTAAAATCCCAGATATGTTATTGGACCTCTTCCTACTAAGATCAGTATGTCTTCAGAATACAAAAAAAAGTTATGGCCCATAAACTAAGTGCCCCTCTGGGATTTGGTTTGCGCAGCAGTTAACACAGGCTGTGGTCACAACAACTGACATTAGGCTAACAGGTCTGTAGTTCCTTTTTCTCTTTCCACTGTTTCAGAATCTACAGAATTTTCAAGGATGACCACCAATGCATCCACTAACTCTATGGCCAGTTCTTTCAACACTCTGGGATGTCAATCATCAGGTCTCTGGGATTTATCACCTTTCAGTCTCCATTTATAATGGAGAATAGGGAAATGGCAGAGAAGCTAAATAATTACTTTGTGTCTATTTTTACAGAGGAAGATACAAGAAATCTCCCAGAAATAATAATGAACGAAGGGACTAGTGAGAATGAGGAACTGAAGGAAATTTCTGTAACTTTGTAATTTCCGTAAGGCTATGCACCACTCTACGCTACTTTGCTATTTTAATTAACTGCAGATACTACAAAAACATACCACAGCAAAGCTGTTCCTGTAACCAAAACAAAATGGTAAGCACCTGCCCTAATGTGAATTCTATGGGATACCTACACATCAATTAGATATTTGGAACCATGAACCCCGTAGTATAAGGGTATCTGGCATAGCTAGGGTTAATGTGGGAGTGGGAAATAGTACCACCCACAGTGTGGTACAAAGAGGCACATGACCTGAAACTCAAGTCAGTTGTAGACTGGACAGAGACCTTTGTAGAAGCATGGAGTTAGGTCATAGCTTGGGCTATACCCTGTATATGTACATAGTTATGTGCATAAATGGTTGAATATTAACTGTTTATTGGTAACACATTAATATACTTTGATTATTTGATGATTACACATAACAAAAGTACAAACTGATTGTCAATAATTATTAAACCTAAACTTTTCTACAGCTGTCTCTGCCTGTAATGGACCCACATTTGCTCTTGCTAATCTTTTCCTTTTCACATGCCTATAAAAGCTTCTAGTCTGATTTTATGTTTCTCAGTACTTTACATTCATACTCTATTCTTCCTTTATCAATTTATTGGTTCTCCTTTGCAGAATTCTAAAATGCTCCCGATCCTCAGACTTACAACTTCTTTGGCAACTTTATAAGCCTCTTCCTTTGATCTAATACAATGTTTAACTTCCTTCATTAACTAGTTGACGCAGTTTTCCTGATGGGTTTCTATGCCTTAAAGGAAGGTATATTTGTTGTGCTTCTCTTTCTTGCTCTCCATCTCGCTTGCATACGCAATACACTATTCTCTGTCCCACTCTCCCTCTCTTGCACCCAGTACTCGTTTTCCCTCTTGCGAGTGCTGTTCTCTTACTGTCTCCCGCACAAGATGTTCTCCCTCACTCTATCTCTTGCGTGCACACTATCCCGCATACGTTTTCTCTCTCACGCGCACTATTCTGTTCTCTCTCTCTCTGGCACGTGTTCTCTCCTTGCACACTGTTTACTCTCGTCCTCTTGCACGCACTGTTTTCGTGCGCAAGCTCTTCTCTGTCTCTTGAACATGCTGCTCTCCTCCGCACGGTGCTCCCGCACGCGCGCGCTGTTTTCTTCTCCGCCCTCCCTCGTGCACGCGCTGTCCCCTCCTCTCCCCTTTCTATCTCGTGCACGCGCTGCACTCACCCCGCCCCCTTTTATCCCCTCCCCACAATGCTTTGCCAGGCTCGCGGGAAACCAAAATGGCGCCGATGTGAACGGAGCTTTTGGTGAGAGTGAGTGAGTGAGTGAGGAGAAACAGCAGTGGCTTAAAATAGTTGGGGGGGAGGAGGGCAACCGCCCTGAAAGCCGCATGTTTAAAGAAAAACAAAGGAGGATTTCACCACAGTGGCCGAATGAGGTGAGCGCGGCTCTTAATATTATTTTCTTTTGCGTGTTTTGTTTGTTTAAAAAGAAGGATCGCTGGACCCGAGAGCGAGGCCTTTCTGTTCCCGTTTCTGGGGGAAAAGCAGCTCGGCGACGTCTCTTCAGCGGCTCGATTTAATAACCTTCCCAACCTGTTTCGATGCGGTTACCGTAAGCTGATTTTGGTGGCGTAGTTTTCTTCTACTTTGTTTACATTGGCCGACCTCCTTTGTTTGAAATGAGATCTAACAGGTTGTAAGGGCTTCATTTTCTGCCCCTTTAGTCGAGGGGTGGAGGAGGAAGCCACAGGGAGTTTACAGCTCGGAGCTTTTCTTTTTGATAGAAATTGTGGTGGGTTTCCATTTATAGAAGAGACACAATTTGTACTTTTGGAGTTCGTTGGATTGAATTTGGAAAGTGCGAATATTTTATTGACTGAGTTACGGTAATCTTTTAGTAAACTTACGTAAGTGAAATGAAATATAAAATGTAACAGATGCCATTGGGCGATCATTTGATAATATGACCATTTGACAATCTGATAATATTTGGTTCAATTTGTAATATTCGTGAATAGAATGATTGTACTAATTTATTAAACGCTGTCATTTAGCTTCTATATGAGAACCTGCACATATTGCGACAGTGCGTTGTAAGGCGCTAAAGTTGGTTTAGTTTTGATTCTGACATTCATGCAACATTGTGCCGTATTTTTACGTTCTAAGCCAATCCAAAAAACATTATGTTGACTTCTAGTGTCAATATTTTGAGCAAATCGATTTTAAATCTAAGTTCTATTCGAATTGTTAGTTGTTTAATTCATGTGGAGTGAGGCAAAAGACGGGAAATTACAGGCCGATTAGCCTGACCTCGGTCGTTGGTAAGATTTTAGAGTCCATTATTAAGGATGAGATTTCAGAATACTTGGAAGTGCATAGTAAAATAGGGCAAAGTCAGCATGGTTTCATCAAAGGCAGGTCATGCCTGACAAACCTGTTAGAATTCTTTGAGGAGGTAACGAGTAGGTTAGACAAAGGAGAGCCAATGGATGTTATCTACTTGGACTTCCAGAAGGCCTTTGACAAGATGCTGCACAGGAGGCTGCTCAGGAAGATAAGAGCCCATGGTGTTAGAGGCAAGGTACTAGCATGGATAAAAACAAAAATACCTGGAAAAACTCAGCAGGTCTGGCAGCATCGGTGGAGAGGAGCACAATTGATGTTTCGATTTCGCATGATTTCAACAGAACTAATTAAAAATAGAGAAGGGGTGAAATATAAGCTGGTTTAAGGGGGGAGGTGGTTAGGACAAGAAGAGCTAGGTAGAGGGCCAGTGATAGGTGGAGATAACCAACAGATGTCACAGGCAAAAGGACAAAGAGGTGTTGAAGGTATTATCTAAAGGAATGTGCTAATTAAGGGTAGAAAGCAAGACAAGCAAGGTACAGATAGCCCTAGTGGGGGTGGGGTGGGGGGAAGGAATCAAAAAGGCTAAAAGGTAGAGATAAAATAATGGATGGAAATACATTTAAAAATAATGGAAATAGGTGGGGAAAGAAAAATCTGTATAAATTATTGGAAAAAAACAAAAAAGAGGGGGAAAATCAGAAAGGGGGTGGGGATAATCTAAAGTTGTTGAACTCAACATTCAGTCCGGAAGGCTGTAAAGTGCCTAGTCGGAAGATGAGGTGCTATTCCTCCAGTTTGCGTTGAGCTTCACTGGAACAATGCAGCAAGCCAAGGATGGACATGTGGGCATGAGAGCATGGATAGAAGATTGGCTGTCTGGCAGGAGGCAAAGAGTGGGGATAAGGGGGTCCTTCTCAGGATGGTGGCTGGTGACTAGTGGAGTTCTGAAGGGGTCAGTGTTGGGACCACAACTTTTCACTTTATACATTAATGATCTAGATGAAGGAACTGAGGACATCCTGGCTAAGTTTACGGATGATACAAAGATAGGTGGAGGGACAGGTAGTATTGAGGAGGTGGGGAGGCTGCAGAAGGATTTGGACAGGTTAGGAGAATGGGCAAAGAAGTGGCAGATGGAATACAACGTGGGCAAGTGTGAGGTCATGCACTTTGGCAGGAAGAATAGGGGCATAGACTATTTTCTAAATGGGGAGAGAATTCAGAAATCTGGAGTGCAAAGGGATTTGGGAGTCCTAGTCCAGGATTCTCTTAAGGTTAACTTGCAGGTTGAGTCGGTATGTAGGAAGGCAAATGCAATGTTGGCATTTATTTCGAGAGGACTAGAATATAAAAGCAGGGATATGCTGCTGAGGCTTTATAAAGCTCTGGTCAGAACTCATTTAGAATATTGTGAGCAATTTTGGGCCCCGTATGTCAGGAAGGATGTTCTGGCCCTGGAGAGGGTCCAGAAGAGGTTCACGAGAACAATCCCAGGAATGGAAGGCTTAACAAATGAGGAATGTTTGAGGACTCTGGGTCTATACTCGATAGAATTTAGAAGGATATGTTTTTTTTGGGTGGGTGGGTGGGTGGGTGTGTGGGTGGTTGGGGGTGTGGGTGGGTGGGGGGGGTGGGGGGGGGGGTGGGTGGGGGTGGGGTGGGGGGGGGGGGGCGGTGGGGAGAGAGAGATCTGATTGAAAATTACAGAAAGGCCTGGATAGAGTGGACGTGGTGAAGATGTTTCCATTACTAGGAGAGACTAGGACCCGAGGGCACAGCCTCAGAGTAAAGGGAAGACCTTTTAGAACAGAGATGAGGAGAAACTTCTTTAGCCAGAGAGTGGTGAATCTATGGAATTCATTGCCACAGAAGACTGTGGAGGCCAGGTCATTGAGTGTATTTAAGACCGAGATAGATAGGTTCTTGATTGGAAAGAGGATCAAAGGTTACGGGGAGAAGGTGGGAGAATGGGGTTGAGAAACTTATCAGCCATGATTGAATGGCGGAGCAGACTCGATGGGCCGAATGGCCTAATTTCTGCTCCTATGTCTTATGGTCTAATACTTAAACGGGCAAGTAAACTTATGTAGTCTTTTCATTGTTACATTTTGTAAGTTAAAACATATTCTATAGCTACAGCATGGTTATCCAAACTTCAGCAGTGAACATGGCAGTCTGGCTTTCAAAACCTGAAGAACGGAGATAAAAACAGAATTACCTGGAAAAACTCAGCAGGTCTGGCAGCATCGGCGGAGAAGAACGAAGTTGATGTTTCGAGTCCTCATGACCCTTCAAGAAACGTCAACTTTGTTCTTCTCCGCCGATGCTGCTAGACCTGCTGAGTTTTTCCAGGTAATTCTGTTTTTGTTTTGGATTTCCAGCATCCGCAGTTTTTTGTTTTTATCCCTGAAGAACTGAGACCTAATTGGGTTTACACAGTTCATTCTTATTAATCCAAAATTGCTTAGTCTATTTTATTTGATAATTTGGCATTGGAACTGCCAAATTCTCACTCTACATTTCTTAATGCAAATTGTTGGCTAATTTGCAAATATACTGAATTATCAAGAGAAAACTGATAATAGGTTTGTCTGGCACTGCTTCATTAATGAATAAATTCTAAACTAGAAGGCCAAGATCTTAGTATCGATGTTAGATATAAATTGTTAGGTGTATATATTTAAACTTTTTACATGATCTTGAGGCTCTATGTTAGCACCTTTTCAGTTCAAAGACAAAAAAAAAGGACATCTGAATTAATATGAGCGAAGCTATTTCTGTTGGTTAGGAAGGAGTCTAGGACTAGGGTGCGTAGGCTAGAAATTAGAACCAGACTCCTCAGGAGTGAAATTAGGAAATACTTCTTCATAAAAAGGGTGGTAAAAGTTTGGAACTCCACCACTTTTGGTGATTGATGCTAGTTCAATTAATTTTTAACTTGAGATTGGTTAACAAATTCAAAAGTATTAAGGGTTATAGGGCAAAGATGGCATATGAAATGAGGTTCTAGATCAACTGCAAATTCACTGAATGACGGAACAGACTTGAGCCTACTCCTATTCCTATGATCCTAGCTCTCAGACCCATTTAGGCCTCCTGAATTTCCAGATATTTTGTCCCAAATTTTGAATAATAAGATTTAAGCACCTGGCAGTTCCCATGTATAGTTGATTTTCATCTATTGTGTTACTCAGGAGGAAGTTTTGGATATATTTAGTTCCTTGAATAATCTAATTTTTAAAAAGTGTTTCGCCGAGCACTGCAATGCACATATTTCTGGTGCCTTTAAATAGTTAAAATTGGATAACAGTTTGGAACAGAAAATGACATTCTCCATGGCTCTAGTTACAGAGACCATTTGTAATGCTCTTAATTGTTGATCCAAATGAAGATCAGCTAAATCGTGATAATGGATCTAGCATCATATCTGGGATTTTTTGTGTTTTATACTGGGTAGCGTAGATCACTGGGGGAACTGATAATTTTAAATGAAGGATTAATGTATGACACTCTCATTCTCTGTTTTGAGAAGGGGAGAAACTGGCAAGTAAAACTAAAGTCAGTTGTTTTACCTGCTGTTCATTAGACCACGACATACGACAGTGACTAGTACACTCCATACAAAGTACTTCATTGCCTGTGTTTTGGGACATTCCAAGACAGGGTTCAGAATACACGGGGATGCAGATGAATTCACTCTGGAAACCTCTCAAGTAGCTTCCAGAAACTTAATGATGGGGGCGAAACATTCAAGAAAGGTAGCTCCTGTGTATTTTGATCAGAGGAGCAGTGTCTCTCCTATGTTGCTGCTCCAGCTCTCCGAATCACAGGTATCCTCCCTCCTGTTTTTTTCTCTGATCCTGTCCTTTTACCTTGCTGGGGTGTCTGGTTTATTGGGCTGGACCCCACCCTAGACTATGGTCGGTCTTCCCAGCAGCTTGTTGAGCTCCTTGTCATTGTGGGCGGCCAGCGGAGAGAGATGATGTAAGTAGTCTTGTTGTCCCAGGCCATTTTATTTGCCAGCTTCAGGATCTCAATAGCATGGGGTAGATGGGGGCTCCAACCTTGATATGCTCAGCACAAGAGACCCTCACGCACTGCACAGTAGCTAGTGGATGTGGCTAGTGGGAAATTGGAGACCGGCAGTGGAAGAACGGGGTCGGCCTGAGCAGGGTACCAGCCGCTGCCCATCAGGGAGGAGCTGCTGTGGGCTCTGTGTGCTCTCTGTCTTGCATATGTTCCCGTGCCAGTAGAGACTTGGTAGGTCCCAGCTCCAGATCCTGGGGATCCACCTATAACTGTGTTCAGGTCTGGCTCAACTGGGGTAGGTTTGCTCCTTGAGAGTAGCTGACACAGGTAAGCATTCGCCCAGACTTGTAGTGTATGTCTCTAACTCTCCACCCCCGGCCCAATGGGGGAGGAGGTAGAATGTTTTGTGGTTATGTTTATTAAATTCTGTTCAGGAACTTGTTGGAAATGTCAGTTCAAAGTACCAAGGTGTCATAAACCTGAGTTGAGTTGCAAGATGTTATTTATTCTGCGCAGTGAGGAAACACTCAACTAAGTTGTCAGTGAAACTCAATTGGTTTACAAATGAAATTCCTGATTAGATTGCAACATTGAAACTCCTTCCTTCAGTTAAACGTTTTCTATTCTGTTTCTATTTGTGTTTTCTGTTCCACTGTGTCAAATAGTTGAAATTTGAGATGAATCTGACCTTTGTTTTATAATTGTAAATTGGGAGTTTTATTTTGAATCCAAATTTGAGAGAAAGTACCAAAGAACTAAGGAAGAATAGTATTCAGAACTCAACATGTGAAAATGAAAAATGAGCCTACAAAGACCAAAATGTAGCCTCTGAAACTCAAAGTAGCCCTCGAGAAAATCTCAAGAGCTCTCGGCTGGGGAAGGATATTTTGACCCCTGTTCCAAGGCTGTGAAAGACACACATGTTTCTTTTAAATCTTATTTTCAAATTGCTCATTCACTCCTTTTCTCCTCCTAAAGTTTCACAGGCATTGACTACCTTCTTGTCACTTGCCCAAATATTCATGTGAGCCTATTCCAAGTGTTGGGAGGTCATTTAAACATTTGACAGGGAATAATAGCTGAATCCAACCTTGGTTCCCTGGATGTGATGAACATTCCTTCCTCCTAACCCAGGGGGAACCCATCCACTTGTGTCCCTATTGCAGTCATAACTTGGGTTAGCTAACTCAGCATGGCTGAGAAATAAACTGGTATTTGTGATCAGTGCTGTTTTGATTACTTGCTAAACATTGAGCTGTTTGGGTTGGTGGAGGGTGGGATTGTGTTGGTAAAATTTTCTCCCTTGTGGGAAATTGTGTTAATGTGTCTTTCAAATGACCTCAGTGTGACCAAATTTACACTGTTACGCTGGGTATATGGTGACTTTGTACAGATGATTAGTGATTTACAATGGAATATGGTACAAAGATGAATTATTCTGGAATTGCTTAATTTTGAACTTTAAATTCCAGTTGATGATGCTATTTTCCTGATGGACAAAGACACTACGGGAGCAGGTAACTCATCCATCCACAAGCGATCTCCCTCTTGTCAAAACCAGAAGACACCAGTGTCCTCAGTTCAGTTATCACTGCAGGATGGACCAAAAGGCAAAAGACCTGTATGCAAGTTTGAGGAAGGGCAGGATGTCTTAGCCAGGTGGTCAGATGGCTTGTTTTACCTTGGAACAGTCAAAAAGGTAAATAAGTGATTTTATGCTTAACAATTTAATGCAGGGAGTGCATCATTTTGGAACATTGTTGGGTCATGTGGAGTGACTTGAGTGGGTTGTGTAAAATAAATCATTCCTGCATTGAGCAGGACAGTGATTAAGTGTCAAGTCCAATGTGATTGTTTACCTTTGTATTAAACATTTCAATGTTTATTGCAGAAACATTTCAAGTATCACAGGAATTCAGATTGCTGGTAACAATGTCCTGTTGGCAAGCGTTTACATAAAGGGTGGCTGGATATGAAGGAATTTGGGCAATAAAAATCAACTCTCCCCCATATATGTACAAAAATTGGCATGCTCTCTACTCTTTTTCCATTGGATTCAGCTGGTGCTCTCCTTTGGTTTTTACTGCCATCTGCAATCCTGTACTACCATCCAGTCTGCTTCATCATTGTCTGCTTTTCCTATTCTTGGCTATTCTTTATATGATGCTGGTTGTCTCCATTATGTTCTTTGCTGTCAATTATTGTTCTTTTGGCTGCAGTATTTTGAACTTTCTGGATGCCTGAAAGATTTATTGAAAGATTTGCCCTGATGGTTTAAAAAAAATGCTCCTCTTTCATTCATTTAACTCTACCAATAAAGGGACATCTACTTCAATCGTTTGGATCCTAAAGCTCAAAATATTGTAACTGAAGGTATATGTGTAAGAGTAGAAAATAACTCCCCAGGATTTCAAGGACAAAATATTGGGAGGTTGTGGACCATGCACTGATCGTCCCTGCTTTAAAGTATAGTCTCACGATTTCATGACTTGTATTGGCGGTTCTGCCTCAGTTTTGTAAAACATTAACTTGCTCACCCAAGCTTTTATCCATCGATCGAGGATGGTTAACTTGAGTAGAAATATTTTAAATAGCACTATTTTGTGTTGTGAATTTTTGTTTTATTTTTAGTTTTGCTCATCACTAAAAGCAAAAAAAGAGCAGTTTTATATTATTCTTTTCCTTAAGCCTTTAACTAGGGAGTGAGTTGCCCATGCTGTAATTGATGTTCACTGAGCTATGTGTAAAAGTGAAAAGCTGGACTTTTGTCTATGGGGAGAACAGAAGTATAAAAATGAAGATGGTAGCATTGAAATGCAGCAGATTATTTTTGTCTTCAAGAGAGCACATTGGGGAATCTTATGTTAGAAATCTAGTTTTATGGAATCAATTTGCATATTTCTGTCAAAAAAAACTGAAGTTCCTTCTAATTTTGATTAAAGGTGAACAAACAGAAAGAGAGCTGCTTTGTCATCTTTGAAGACAGTTCAAAGTCCTGGGTCTTGTGGAAAGACATACAGACTGGTAATTTTTTTTGAATTTCTTGATGTGACAGACTTGATTGGCTATAGTTTGTGGCGTCTACTGTTTGTGTTTTTGTGTGAACATGTGTTCAAGGATGAGAAGTTTCTGGCTTTTATCAACTGATCTGGCATTTTAATTGTGATCCTCATGTCCATGGAAGCTTGCAAAATTACAGTTGAGCATACAGATGGGACAAGATTAACCCATTAAGGGGAAATTGAAAATCAGTACTTAATTTTCTTTCACAATTTTCTTACTTCAGGAGATAGTGCTTTACAGTAAACTTAGTTACAGCTTAGGCAGTCCCTCAGGATTGAGATGACTTGCTTCCACTCCAATTTGATGTGTTCTGAGATGGCTGATAAGTCTAATGTGTGATCTACAGACTCTGCTGCATATGGAGCAGATTGTGCTTGAAGGGTTGGTGAATAAGGTGTTCGGAGGTATCTGCACCGACGCCTTGCCTTCCCTTCAGCGTGCTCCTGCAGAAGCGTCTTGATGTGTTTGGTGCCTTCCAGAATAAACCTTCTCCATTTCGGTTGATCACAAGCCAGAGACTCCCATGAGTAAGGATGTTTGAGGACATCCCTAAAGCATTTCTGCCGCAACTGATTTCTGAGGAGAATAGTTGTTTCGGGAGCCTAGTGTCAAGTATGCGAATGACATCCCAGCCCGCGGAGCTCGTTCTGAGTGATTAAGTGCCTCGACACAGCGCAACATGGCTTTGGAGAGTATACTGCTCTTGTTACCGCCTCTCTTTTCACTGGATTTGGAGGACCCTGCCAAGGCACCGCTGAGGATACATCTGCAGTGCTTTGAGGTGCCTGCTGAAAGTTGCCCAAGTCTTTGAGCATATAGGAGAGTGGAGATCACTGTTGTCCAATAAACCTTGGTCTCAGGTTGAGATCCTGATCCTCAATACTGTTTTCCAGTCAGCTGAAGGCTGAGCTGGCACATTGGAGGCGATGGTGAATTTTGTCATGAGTGTCTTCCTTCATCAAGAGGAGGGTCTCATGATACAAACAATGTTCCACGTTTTCCAGGAGCTTACTGTTAATCTTAATCTCATAGAGTCATAGAGGTCGAAAGCACAGAAAAAGGCCCTTTGGCCCATCAAATCTGCACCGGTCAAACAAATACCTGACTATTCTAATCCCATTTTCCAGCACTAGGCCCATAATCTTTGTATGCCATGGTATCACAAGTGCTTATCCAAATACCTCAATGTTATGAGGGTATCTGCCTCTATCACCTTTTCAGGCAGTGAGTTCCACATTCCCACCACCCTCTGGGTGAAAAAAACTCTTCCTCACATCCCCTCTAAACCTCCTGCCCCTTACCTTAAATCTATGGCCCTGGTTATTGATCCCTCCATCAAGGGGAAAAGTTCCTTCCTGTCTACCCTATCTATGTCCCTCATAATTTTATACACCTCAATCATGTCCCCCACCTCAATCTCCTGTGCTCCAGGGAAAATAACCCCAGCCTATCCAATCTCCTCATAACGAAAACTCTCCAGCCCAGGCAACATCCTGGTAAATCTCCTCTGCACTCTCTCTACTGCAATCACATCCTTCCTATAATATGGATTCCAGAACTGCGCACAATACTCTCATTGTGGCCTAACCAGTATTTTATACAGTTCCAGCATAACCTCCCTGCTCTTATATTCTATGCCTTGGCTAATAAAGGCAAGTATCCCATATTCCTTCTTAACCACCTTACCTACCTTTCCCGCTACCTAAAGGGACCTGTGGGCGTGCGCACCAAGGTTCCTCTGACCCTCGGTACTTCCCAGGGTCCTACTGTTCATCATGTATTCCCGCACCTTGATTGTCCTGCCTAAGTGCATCTCCTCACTATTTACCACCCCACTAATTTTCGTGTCATATGCAAACTTACTGATCAACCCTCCTAATTTAAGTCTATCGTTTATGTATACCACAAACAGCAAGGGACCCAACTCCGATCCCTGTGGAATCCCCACCGGACACAGGCACCCAGTCACAAAAACACCCCTCCACCATCACCCTCTGCTTCCTGCCACTCAACCAATCTTGGATCCAATTTGCCAAATTGCCTTGGATCCCATGGGCTCTTACCTTCGCTATCAGTCTCCCTTACAGGACCTTAATCAAAGCCTTGCTGAAGTCTACAAGTAGTCTACGTCAAATACATTGCCCTCATCTACACACCTGGTCACCTCTTTGAAAAATTCAATCAAATTGGTTAGACATGACCTCCCCTTAACAAAACCATGCTGACAGTCCTTGATTAATCCCTACCTCTCCAAGTGTAGATTAATTCTGCCCCTCTGAATTGCTTCCAATAGTTTCCCCACCACTGAGGTTAGACTGACTGGCCTGTAGTTCCTTGGTTTATCCCTTCCTCCCTTCTTGAATAACAGTACCACATTGGCTGTCCTCCAGTCCTCTGGCACCTCTCCTGTGACCAGAGAGGTATTGAAAATTATCGCCAGCGTCCTGCTTTCTCCTCCCTTGCCTCACTCAACAGCCTGGGATACATTTCATTTGGGCCTGGAGACTTATCTACTTTTAAGCCTGCCCCAGACCACGTAGAATCTCCTTCCTCCCTTTCTATGCTAATTTCTTTAATTATATCAGTCTTTCTATCTGATTTCCATACCCACGTTGTCCCTCTCACTTGTGAACGCCGACACAAAATATTCATTTAGAACCCTACCTACATCTTCTGGCTCCACACACTATGGCCCTTAATGGGCCCTACTCTTTCCCTAGTTATCCTCTTACTCTTAATGTACTTGTAAAATAACTTTAGATTTTCCTTTATTTTACCTGCCAATGTTTTTTCATGCCCCTCTTTGCTCTCCTGATTTCCTTTTTAAGTCTCCCCACCCCCACACACACATTCTATATGCCTCTAGGGCATCCACTGTTCTGCGCTCTCAGTATCTGCCATAAGCCTCCCTTTTTCTCTTTATCCAATCCTGTATATCTCTCGACATCCAGGGTTCCCTGAATTTGTTGGTCCCACCGTTTGTCTTTACTAGAATATGTTGGCCCTGCACTCTCCCTATTTCCTTCTTGAATGAATCCCACTGCTCTGACGCAGATTTACCTAAATGTAGCCGCTCCCAGTCCTCTGGCCAAATCATATCTGATCTTGTTAAAATCGGCCTTCCCCCAATTTAGAACTCTGATTTCTGGCCCATCCTTGTCCTTTTCCATAATGACCTTGAATCTAACGGAGTTATGATCACTATCTGCAAAATGGTCTCTTACTGATGCCTCTGCCACTTGCCTGGCTTCATTCCCTAAAATTAAGTCCAAAACCACCCCCTCTCTTGTTGGACCTTCTATGTACTGGCTTAAAAAGCTCACTGGGGGAAGATGTTATGCTGCGCGAGCTGGTTGGAAGAGAACTGTAGTTTCCTCAGCGTTTAGCAAAAGGCCCTTTTCTCATGTATTTCAGAGAAGGTGTCGACAATGACCTGAAGCTCAGTTTCTGATTGATTGCACACAAGTTTCACCCGCATACTGAAGTTCAGTGACTAAACTTGGAGTGATTTTGGTTTTGGATTAAAGGCAGCATAGGTTGAACAGTTTCTGTAGCTTATCTCCATAACTGTGGGTACTAGTAGAATTGGCCCATTGAACTGCAGTAGCCTCTTTAATCAATAAACCTACATGAGTAGATTTGTATTTCAATTTCTCTTGCACAACAATTCCTGTAAATCAAGCCCCACTCCCCGTTACTTGGTATTTTGAAATAACAATGTTATATTTGAGTTCTTCATAATGGTCTGATTTATCTTTTAAACAAACAACAGGGTAGGTGGTGGCGTAGTGGCATTTTCACTGGACTAGTAATCCAGAGTCCCAGGGTTATACTTCTTCCTTAACCGAGGTTTTCCACCCACGGTGGTTGACAGGGCTCTCAACTGTGTCTGGCCCATTTCCCGCTCATCCGTCCTCACATCTTCCTCTCCCTCCCAGAACCAAGATAGGGTCCCACTTGTCCTCACTTATCAGCCCACCAACCTCCGCATTCAAATGATCATACTCAGCCATTTTCACCAATTCAAGCATGATGCCACCACCAAACACATCTTCTCTTCAAACCCCCCCAACCACCACCACCCCGGTGGCATTCCGCAGGGATCGTTCCCTCCAGGACATCCTGGTCCACTCCTCCATCACCCCCTACACCTCAACCCCCTCCCACAGCACCTTCCCATGCAACCGCAGAAGGTGCAACACCTGCCCCTTTACTTCCCCCCTCCTCACCGTCCAAGGGCCCAAACACTCCTTTCAAGTGAAGCAGTATTTCACTTGCAATTCCCTCAATTTAGTCTACTGCATTCGCTGCTCCCAATGCAGTTTCCAAACGCAGACTGGGTGACCGCTTTGCGGAACACCTTCTCTCTGACTGCAAGCATGACCCAGACCTCCCTGTCGCTTGCCATTTCAACACACCACCCTGCTCTCATGCCCACATGTCTATCCTTGGCCTGCTGCAATGTTCCAGTGAAGCTCAACGCAAACTGGAGGAACAGCACCTCATCTTCCGACTAGGCACTTTACACACTTCCGGACTGAATATTGAACTCAACAACTTTAGATCATGAACTCTCTCCTCCATCCCCACCCCCTTTCCGATCCCCCTTTTTCCAATTTATATATATTTTTCTTTTCCCACCTATTTCCATTATTTTTAATTGTATTTCCATCCATTGTTTTATCTCTACCTTTTAGACTATTTTGATCCCTTCCCCACCACCCCATCCCCACTAGGGCTATCTGTATCTTGCTCGTCCTGCTTCATACCCTTAATGTCACCATTAGCACATTTCTTAGCTAATATCACCACCATCAACACCTCTTTGTCCTTTTGTCTATGACATCTTTTGGCAATCTCCACCTATCACTGGCCCTCTATCCAGCTTTACCTGTCCCACCCTCCCTTAAACCAGTTTATATTTCACCTCTTTTCTATTTTCCCTTAGTTCTGTTGAAGAGTCATACGGACTCGAAACGTTAACTGTGTTCCTCTCCGCAGATGCTGTCAGACTTGCTGAGTTTTTCCAGGTGTTTTTGTTTTGTAATACTTTGAGGACCTGGATTCGAATCCCACCATTGCAGCTGGTGAAATTTGTATTCATTAAATATCTGGAATTAAAAGCCAAATGAAACCATTGTCGATTGTTGTAAAAACCCACATGTTTCACTAGTGTTGTTTAGGGAAGGAAATCTGCCCTTACCTGGTCTGGCCTACATGTGACTCCAGACCCACAGCAATGTGGTTGACTCTTAGCTGTCCTCTGAAATGGCCTAGCAAGCCACTCAGTTGTTCTAAACTGCTAAAAGGTCTAAAAGGAACCAGACCACCTGACATTGACCTAGGCACTGGAAATGACAATGGCAAACTCAGCCCTGCAGAGTCCTCCTCCGCAGGCTAGTGCCAAAACTGGTAGAACTGTCTACTAGACTAGTCAAGCAACAGCCTGACATAGTCATACTCACAGAATCATTCCTTGCAGACACTGCCCCAGACGCCACCAACACCATCCCTGCCAAGACAGACACAGCAGAGATGGTGGCACAGTAGTGTACAGTCAGGAAGAAATTACCCTGAGAATCTTCAACGTCGACTCCAGGCCCCATGAAACCTCATGGCATCAGCTCCAATATGCTTAAGGAAACCTCATGCTGATTACCACATACCACTGCGCACCTTCCCCCCCACCCCCCGCACACTCTCTCTCTCACACACACACACACACACACACACACACACCTAATGAATAAGTATTCCTCCATGAGAAAGCACTGAGGGTGACAAGGGCACAGAATGTACTTTGGGTGGGGGACTTCCCACTCTAGCACCACTACTAACCAAGCCAGTCAAGTTCTAAAGGGCATAGCTGCTAGACTGGGTCTGCGGCAGGTGGCGAGGGGACCAAAAGAGGGAAAAACATACTTGGCCTCGCCCTTACCAACCTGCCTGTCACAAATTCATCTGTCCGTGAAGATATCAGTAGAAGTGACCACCACACTGTTCTTGTGGAGACGATGTCCCATCTTCACATTGAGGATATCCTCCATCATGTGTGGCACTAACACAATGTTAATTGGGATAGATTTCAAACAGATCTAGCAATGCATGATTGGGCATCTATGAGGCTCTGTGGGCCATCAGCAGCAGCAGAATTGTACTCAACCACAACCTGTAACCTCATGGCCTGGCATATCCCCCCCCACTACCATTACCATCAAGCCAGGGGATCAACCCTAGTTCAATGGAGAGTCCAGGAGGGCATGCCAGGAGCATTACCAGGTATACCTAAAAATGAGGTGTCAACCTGGTGAAGCAACAATGCATTCTGCTTGGCATACAAGTAGTCCTAAGCAGCAAATGATAGACAGAGCTAAGCAATTCCACAACCAATGGATTAGGCTTAAGTTCTGCAGTCCTGCCACATCCAGTCATGAATGATGGTGGGCAATTAAACAATTAACTGGAGGAGGAGGCTCCACAAATATCCCCATCCTCAATAATGAAGGAGTCCAGCCCATCGGTGCAAAAGACAAGGCTGAAGCTTTTGCAACAGTCTCCAGCCAGAAGTGCTAAGCGAATGATCCATCTCATCCTCCGGAGGCCCCCAGCATCACAGTTGCCAATCTTCAGTCAATTCGATTCACTCCACGTGATATCAAGAAACAGCTGAAGGCATTGGATATTGTAAAGGCTATGGGTCTTGACAATATTCCGGCAATAGTACTGAAGACTTGTGCTCCATTCCCCTGGCCGAGCTGTTCCGGTACAGCTCCAATACTGGCATCTACCCAGTGATGTGGAAATTGCCCAGGCATGTTTTGTACACAAAAAGCAGGACAAACCCAACCTGGCCAATTATTGCCTCATCAGTCTATTCAAAATCATGAGTAAAGTGATGGAAGGTGTCATCAACAGTGCTATCAAGTGGCTCTTGCTTCGCAATAACCTGCTCCCGGATGTTCAGTTTGGGTTTCACCAGAGCCACTCAGCTCCTGACCTCATTACAGCCTTGGTTCAAACATGGACAAAAGAGCTGAACTCCCAAGGCAAGGTGAGAGTGACTGCCCTTGACCAAGTATGGCATCAAGGAGCCCTAGCAAAGCTGGAGTCAATAGGAATCGGTGGTGGTGGGGGAGGTGGGAACATCTCTGCTCGTTGGAGTCATACCTAGCACAAAAGAACATGGTTGTGGTTGTTGTGGGTCAATCATCTCCATTCCAGGACATCACTGCAGGAGATCCTTAAAGTAGTGTCCTAGGCCCAACCATCTTCAGCTGCTCCATCAAAGACTTCCCTTCCATCATAAGGTCAGAAGTAGGGATGATCGCTGATGATTGCACCATTTGTGACTCATCATACTGAAGTAGTCCACGCCCAAATGCAGCAAGACCTGGACAATATCCAGGCTTGGGCTGACAAGTGGCAAGTAACATTCCTGCCACAGAAGTGCCAGGTAATGACCATTATCAAACAGAGAATCTAACCACTGCCCCATGACATTCAATGGCATTACCATCGCTGAATTCCCCCAACTGTCAACACCCTGGAGGCTAACATTGGTCTAAAACTGAACTGAACTAGCCACTAATGTGAACTAGCCACAAGAGCAGGCCAGAGGCTAGGGATTCTGTGGCAAGTAACTTGCCTTCTGACTTCCCAAAGCCTATCCGCCCTCTTCAAAACACAAGTCAGAAGCGTGATGGAACACTCTCTTTGCCTGTCAGCTCCAACACTCAAGAAACTTGACACCATCCAGGACAAAGCAGCCTGCTTGATTGGCACCCCAGCCACAAACATTCACTCCCTCCAACACACAGTGGCAGCAGTGTGTACTATCTACAAGATGCACAGCAAGAACCCTCTAATCCTCCTTAGGCAGCACCTTCCAAACCCATGACCTCTACCTCCTAGGACTAGGGCAGTAGATGCATGGTTACACTACCACCTGCAAATTCCCCTCCAAGTCGCACCATCCTGACTTGGAATTATATTGCCATTCCTTCACTGTTGCCGGGTCAAAATCCTGGAACTCCCTCCCTAACAGTACTGTAGGTGTACCTACACATTGTGGACTGCAGATGTTCAAGAAGGCAACCCACCACCACTATTCAACAGCAATTAGGGATGGGCAATAAATGCTGGCTTAGCCAGTGATGCCAACATCTCATGTACGATTTAAAAAAAAAAGTACTGGTCAAGATGGAACAGGTATGAGGCGGGCAGTAAAATTGAATTGCTAGGAGTTTGGGTCGGGGGGGTTGGTGGGTGGGGTTGGTGGTAAGGAGAAATCAACAAGGGTTAGCATGTAATTGCCATACAGTTATATCCATTTTTAATGAGTGCACTGGATAGCAATCAGCAATGGTAGATTCTTTATCACACCCTTCATCTCCATTGTTGAAAGTCACTGACTGATCTTGGCACCCCGTTTCTGTCCTGGCCAGTACTGTCTTATAAGGTTAAAAAAAAAATCAACATTGTTACAAAAAATTCTTGAATATTATATTCTTGGTTTGAATAGTGATTACTGTGTGGAGTTTTACTTTTATGAACATGCCAATTAAGATCAGAAGTAGGACACTCAGCCCCACTCAGCTCCACCATTCAATAAGATCATGGTTGGCCTGAATGTAATCTCAACCCCACATTCTTGCCTACCCCTGATATCCTTTCACCCCCTTGTTAATCAAGAACCTAACTAGCTCTGCCTTTTAAAGATATTCAAAGGCTCTACTTACACCGCATTTTGAGAAAGAGAGTTTCAAAGACATTCAGTCCTCTGAGAGAAAAAAAATTCTCCTCATCTCTGCCATAAATGAGTGATCCATAGTTCTAGGTTCTCCCACAAGAGGAATCATCCTCTCCACATCCCCCCAATCAAGACCCCTCAGGATTTTAAAGGTTTCAGTTGTCTCCTCTTACTCTTCTAAATTCCAGTGGATACAACCCTAACCTGTCCAGCCTTTCCTCATAAGACAACCCGCCCATTCTTAGTTTTCATCTAGTAAACCTTCTCTGAACTGATAATGCATTTACATCTTTCTTTAAATAAGGAGACCAGTACTGTGCACAATACTGCAGATTTGGTCTCACCAATGCCCTGTATAACTGAAGCATAACTTTTATAATCAATTCCCCTCACAATAAATGATAACATACTATTAGCTTTCCTAATTACCTGCTGCACCTGCATACTAACCTTTTGTGATTCATACACTAGGACGCCCAGATCCCCCTGAATCAGAGCTCTGCAATCTCTCACTATTTCGATAATCTTTTTTATTCTTCCTGCCAAAATGAATGATTTCACATTTGCGCACATGATACTGCATTTGCCAGATCTTTGCCAACACGCTGAACCCATCCATGTCACTTTGTAGCCTCCTTACGTCCTCTTCACAATTTACTTTCCTACCTATCTTTGTGTTGTCAGTAAATTTAGCAACCATTCATTCGGTCCCTTTAGAAGAGTTGCTGTGTTTAAACACGGGAAGGAGACAGAAATACTGTCAACACTTCTGCTTAAAATTAAAATTTTTTGTTGGCATGAACTTTATACTTTTGTATTTCACAAATTACTGATCAATTTAAAATTATTCTGTAGCAAAATAAAACCTCCAGTAATCAAGAGTAGTGATTTCAGAGTAGGAAGAATCATCGGCCAAATGAGTCTACTTTTGATAGTTCAATTCCCTCACATGATCAAGTTTAGGAAGTTCATCTCCCTTAAATGATCATATTTTGCAACTATTGCCAGCTGGTTCCCACAGTAATATTGCAAAACATGAAATTTATTGTAGAATTTTAAAATTCATTCTTGTGATGTGAGTGTTGCTGGGAATGCTGATATATTTTGTCTGTCGCTATTTTCCCTTGAGCTGCTGGTGGGCTTTCTTGAATCACTGTAGCCACTTGTGAACACACCCTGACAATGCTGTTAGGTAGGGAATTCCAGCAATTATGAAGGTAAGCATGCCAGTCACTTAACCATTCAGCCCCATTTACTGTGGTTTAGTTGTCTGTACAATATTTTCAGTTCATGCTCCCGTGTCTATATTTAGTGAGTTAGCAATTTTAGTTATGTGAATGAAGGAAATTGCTATCTTGACGTTTGGTACTTATTCCATAGGAGGATGATGAGAAAGCATGAACAGCTGCCACAGCGACTGTGCTTTCTTTTTTCAACCTCAACCACCTGATATTGTCGCAGGGCTAGGTTATACTTCTCGGTCTATGATTTAATACCACCAAAAGCCTTTCAAAGCTTGCCAAATCGTAGCAATTACAGTTCCACATGGCAGTTGTCTGAATGATGGAAAGTAATCTTTATACACATTCTAAAACAAGGGGATGTTTTAAATGTTAAATCCTCCAATGACGAATAATGTCAATAACTGTTTAAACTTATTATTTTTATTTAAATCTCTTGGGGTTGGCATCTAGGCATTTGGGAGGGAGCGCAAATGATAGGCAAGTTGAATAAGGCTGATGGGGCAGCTTTGCTGTAGAAACCTTAAAAGGTGATTATGGAAAAATGGATACAATCCTTTTGATATGTGCTTATGAAGTATATATTTATGTATATATATATTGTGTATTTAACCCCAGGAGCCAGTGGAAGTGGAGAGATGGTTTGTACAATATGCCAAGAGGAGTACTCTGAAGTACCCAATGAAATGGTTATTTGTGACAAGTGTGGACAAGGTAAATTGAAATTTGAAATTACATTTTTCTGAATTTTAAAAGCAGTCTTTAAACAATGAAGTATTACAACACTAATTTCAACAATAGGTTACCATCAGAAATGTCACATGCCTAACATAGACTCCAGTGTGATTGCATCAGATGCCAAGTGGCTGTGTCGCCAGTGTGTCTTTGCTACTACTACAAAGGTATGTATAACAACCTGAAGTATATTCCAAGTACTAGAAACTGGTAAGCAGAACATAGTGTGATGGCATGATGTACTGTGTCTCTCTTATTTAAAGTACTTGCATTTTGAAGGGAGAAAACTGCAAATAGTTTTAGTTAAGATAATGTACTGAAACATTTTACAGCCATAAAATTGTTTTTTTTTATGTTGTAGAGGGGTGGTGCTCTTAAGAAGGGACCAAATGCTAAAGCTCTGCAGGTCATGAAGCAGACGTTGCCGTACCAGTTGGAAGATCTTCAGTGGGATGTAGGCCACAAAACAAATCACGAGCAGTGTTACTGTTACTGTGGAGGCCCTGGAGAGTAAGTTAAAATATTTTATGTGGTTTAGATAAATAAATGGATATTTAGATATTATGTGGTATTAGCCTGGTTAGGCTTTGTAGTCAACTGGGAAAAATTGAAGAAGAATTTTTTTGGAGCTTTGTGAAGGAGAGCCTCCTTTTCTAAGTTTAGCGAATTCAGGGTGCTCAGTTACTCGTTGCCATAAAAATGAGAATGCTAGCCTAAGAAATACTTGCTAAGTGATGTTCTGTGTTACAACAATACATTCCAACAGTGCCTGCACATCAAAAATACTTTGTTGGAAAGTGTTTTTGGATGTCAGGTGGCTGTAAAAAGTATATAAATATAAAAACTATATAAGTGTCAGCTTTTCTTTTTTTTTCTACAACTCTCTAAAGAGAAGAAAAAGGATAGAAAATTTATCTCATTTAAACACAGTAAACTGTTTATCTGGCATTGTACCAGCTGGAATTCTCTACAAACCGAAATTTCTGATGTTCCCCTAAAATGCGTCATCACTACCAACCAGATGCAATTACAAAGTTATCCAGTATCCATACCTGTATACTGTATTTTATACTTTAATTTAAATTTTAGAGGTAAAAAGAATACTGTTCTTTGCTTCCTGAGTATTTGCATATTATTTTGTATATTGGGACTACTTCGCACAAGTATCGCACTGTAATCCATTGGTAATTGGAACTCTTTGTTAACCGGCATTTTTGATTAACTGGCAACACCCATTGCCCACATACGGCAGACAATAAAGATCTTACTGTATATTTAATTGAAAATGCTGTGTGCAACGAACAACTTTTTTTGACAATTTTCTCCTTTCCTCTTTCTGAAAGGTGTTGATCTCTTGCTTGGTACTGCTTTGAATTGAGTTCTTAAACTCACTGTCTCACAAGTGTTTTGCAGCAGTGAAGTAATTTTGAAATATAGTCACTAGTAATATAAGGAAACACAGCAGTCAGTTTGTGCACAGGAAAGTCTTGTAAATGGCAATGAAATTTTTCTTTTATGCAATACTGGTTGAGGAATAAAGGATATCAGAAAAACTCCCCCCTATAGTCTTCAAGTACTGCTCAGTGATTTTTTCTGTCCATCTGAAGTTACTGGCTCGGTTTAACTTCTTAGTAGAAAGACACCACCACTATAGAAATCCACCACCGTCAACATTTTTTCTGAGGGTTAAGTGCCTTTGGAGATCTCTGCTTCCACTACCTTTTGAGGAAAAGTCTTTGAATATTTTTAAGGCAAAGCTAGATAGATTCTTGATTAACCAGAGGGTGAAAGATTATCAGGGGTAGGCAGGAATGTGGGGTTGAGGTTACATTCAGAACAGCTCTGATGTTATTGAATGGTGGAACAGGCTCGAGAGGCCAAGTGGCCTCCTCCTGCCCCTGATTAATATGTTCGTTGTGTATGTAACAGTGCAGCACTGGAGTGTCAACAATGACTTTGTACTTGAGTTGAATTTGAGCTGAGCGAAGGCTGATGATCGAATTTTTAGTGTATCGACTTGTAGGCGTATCTAGAGCTAAGTGGGAAGAACCTCAGCTGCTCCCCATGAATTCATCAGCCCATCCAGTTTCCGTTAGTGAGCAAGGCTGTCCATTCGAGAGATGCACTAGGCCACCACAAACCTGCCTTCAGGTATTGCATTACCAAGTGCAATGCTTAATTATTTCCAAACATCATACAAAGTTTGCATAATTAGCCAGAAGTCCATTCATGGAAAATGTCCAGTGACTTACTGGATGTGTGTGCATAGAAAAAAATGCAAGGAGGGAAAGTTACATAAAGAGAGTGTGTACAGTTCCTGAAAGTAAAATAAATCAATATTTTTGAATGTGGTTTTTGCATTTGGGGTGAAGATGGATACCAATCTAGCCTTACCAGGCAGGATGCGTGGGTTTTCTCAGCGTTGCATGTCAGCATAGTTGTGTGACTGCTGATAGGGTGCATTACTATCTTGAATTAATATAGTAAAGGTGGTTTTTGCCAGCATAATTTGAAGTGCTCAGGCCATGCCTTCACAATTAATTAAATTACTTTTGAAGTGGAGTTATGCATGCACACATGAACATACACATTAGGAGCAGGAGTAGCCATTTGGCACCTCGCCTGCTCTGCCTTTCAACGAGATCATGGCTGACCTGATTGTGGCTTCAACTCCACGTTCCTACCTACCCGTGATATCCTTTGACTCACTTGTTCTTCAAGAATCTATCCATCTCTGCCTTAAAAATATGAGAGCCCATTGTACACACCAAGGTCCCACAAATAGAGAGATCTGTTTTGTTGATTTTTGTTTTAAATCTAATTTAACCAAGACATCTGAGGAACTCTTACACTCATGAATATTGAAATAGAATCTTTCATATGCTCTTGAACATGTAGACATCAGGTAGTTCAACATCACTGATGTGTTAATTAAAGTTACATGCTCAAGCCCTGGAGTGAGGCTTGAATACATGAACTTCTAATTCAGGCTGTGATTCAGAACCATGAAGTCTTACAAATAACTGCTATGGCCTTTGCGAAGGAAGGGAGTAATTGGGCCACAAGGTAAACAGTTGCTGGGCACAACTTGGCCTTTGCTCACTTAGTTCATCGTAACAAAGATATGTTATACAATTAGGCTAGGGAGAGATATATGTTAGCCATGATGATGTAGACAAGAGGGTTAGGCGTCAATATGAATACTCTCTATAGTCAGCAGTTGAATTTTAGTTTCATTGAGCGCATTAGAATAATGACTGCTTGGTTGTGTTACTGGAGGGGCTTCTAGTATTTTTGCAGTAGTACTCCAGCGCTTCAAAAGATTGAGGGGAAAAAAGTAAAATTATTGGCAAGGTCGGGTGTAAAAAGGAAACGCCAATGTATTGTGTAGTTGATCCTTTTCACACTATAACCCTTTCCGATTACCCTATTAAAAATGTTAGTTACCAGATAATAAACAAAGTGCAGCCCAGTATTGAATTACTTCCACCCACAGGGGTATAGTATTGCTTCACTTTCATGATTGAACCTAACCAAATGCATTCCATATGTCCAGTATTCGGTTCAACAGTCCAGAATATTTTAAGACTTGTAAGTATGCTACAGTGTTATTTTTGTCTTTAAGGGAGAACTTTGTCATCATGTTTGACAGTTATGCAATAATCAAATTTATATTCTCATTAAAGCTACTAACTAAACAAGAAGCATTTGATCATTGGCATTTTATGTGACCAACCCTGGCTGTCTCTAAAACCCAACTTTCTCAATTGCTCTTGCAATGTGGCAGCATTCAACTGTTGGGTATGAGGATGCAATGTAAGGTTTCGTAAAAGGCAATCTATGCCTGTGATATTAAGAATGTTTTCAATTTAGGTGTTTGTGAACATCAAGATACACAGCTCGATGCACAGTGTCTGTGGTCCAATTGGTTGGTATGGTGTTATGGATAAGCTCTTTTCCTGGAAGTGTGAAGCAGGGCACTTAATACCTGTGAGCAGTTTTGAAAAGCATATCTTTTTAAAGAAAATTTTTATTTGTTATAATGCTACTATTTTCATTATAGAAAATATTTAAATTTTGTATAAAGATATAATAATCTGCTTTGTTTCTGTTGTTAGCTGGTACCTAAAAATGCTGCAGTGCTGGAGATGTAAACAGTGGTTCCATGAAGCTTGTATACAATGCTTACAGAAGCCTATGCTTTATGGAGACAGGTGAAGTCATATGTTCATGTTTAAAGCAAATCTGTAAATTCTTTTACAACAGCTGTGACTTTTTTTAAACGGGTATCATGGCGCTAGCCCCATGTCCAAATCTGACTACATGCTCACTAGCATCTCTATATTGCATAACTCAATATAGGCAAACAGCTAACTATACAATTGACTTTTTGGTGATCGCCAATTTTTGGATTTCATTTTAAAAGTTGTGACTGACTGCGATGGATTATAATTAGTACATCATGTGGTGTAAAGTTGGAGCGTTGTTAGACTACTGCTTTGAGGTGATCTCTCATCATTTGCCAGAATGCTGACTTGTCATCATGGCAAAACTAAAACCTCACATCAGCAAAAAATGCATAGTTTAGCTGTCATATACTAAAGTCAGTTACTTATCATAAAATCTGAATTATAAATCTTTTTCCTTATTTAGAGGACAAAAATGCATATATGGGTCCAAATTTGCATGATTCAGCAAGAGTTATTTAAGAGGATGACACCAGAAATATGTGGATTATAACAGGAAAGGATTGACAGACTGAGTCTCCTCTCTCAAAAATAGAAGGCAGATGGGTGACCTAAAACTCTGTTTCAAGTGTATGTTAATGTTTAGACTAGATGTGCGGGAGTTATAGGCCACATACTTACCTCTAGCTCTGGCAATTGTGAAATTCTTTTTCTTGTCTGGGCCAACTGAAATGTCATTAAGTAGAGACAAAATGTCTCCAAGTAGGTGGATATATAAGAGAGAGAATCTGTTTGGATAATGTCACATAACCACCAGTTAACCTTTTCAGAAGTCTGAATTTAAGTTTCTGATTCACTACTTTGGTTGTAACAGGTGTGATTGGGGTACTGAGGATGAGTAAACATGAAGTAAATAACTCCATTATGGAGAGGAAAATAATTTTGCTTAACGAAAGAAATAATCTGATTATATAATACCTTTTACAAACTCAAGACATCCCAGAGTGCCTCACAGTCAATAAATAACCACTTAATTTGTTTTAGTGATGTTAGAGTCCTGGAGGCAAGGCCGCTGTTCTTTGAAAAGTGCTATGGGATATTTTATATCCATCTGAGAGAAGGCAAACGGCACCTTAGTTTAACGCCTTGTCCAAAAGACCACATCTCCAAAAGTGCAGCATTTCCTGAGTAATGCACTAAAATGTCAACCTAGCTCAAGTGTTTGAGTGATGCACAACCTATTGACTCAGTATGAGGCAAATGTCCCTTCATAGCTCCATGATAATGCAGCAACCAGAAGGTCCCCATGCACAAGTCGGCCCCTTTGAGTCACGACGCATGGCTTTGCAAATTTTAAAGAGCCCAAATTAATTGCATTAAAAAAAAATAAGGGATATGTAGTTATGAGGGTGACCACTGAGCCAAACCTGATTTTTGTTTGTTTTTGACTCGTAATCCTTGAGCTCAGCTTCAAATTTTTCCTTGTAATGGAAGGGTAGGAAGAATCAGACATGGAAGAATCTGAATGTTTACTTGAATGGGGAAAGACAGCCTCTCCTTCTGGTGGAAGCATTGACTCAAATGAGTTAAGATAATTGGATTGTCTATAATCTTTTATGTGCTCTATGCGATGAGTTGTACGTGGATACAAAAAGGGACATGAAATATAACCTCGGAACTATACACCAGCCCGTTTAATGTCAGTGATAAGGAAAGATATTTCTTTCCTAGAAGTTTTAAAGCACCTGGAGATAGAAAATACAACTAACAATAGCTAGCATGAATTCTGAAATCTTAAGTCATGCTTAACCATCCTCAGAGTAAAGAAGTAGCTGTCATTTGCTTGAATTTTAAAAAGACCTATCACATGTTAGGCTCTCGTCAAAGGTTAGGGTGTGTAGATTGAGACAATTAGCCAATTTGCTATCCATTCAGCTATAAAATAGAAAGCAGAGGGTAGGGGTAAGAGGTAGTCACTCAGACTGGAAGAAGGGGGAAAGTGGCATTCCACAAGGATTTGTGCTAGAACCACTGTTATAATTCGCCATCACAATTTGTAGATGATACCAAACTGGGAGATATAGCTAATAGAGGAAGAATACTCATGATATAAGACAACCAAAGAAAACTTGCAAACTAGGCAGTTAAGCAGCATAGAAAAATGTAAGGTAATGGACTTTTGTAGGGGAATGAGAAAACTGAGTGGGGTAGGTTTTGTTCCAGGTAAAGTTTTAAAATAATATTTTATTGCCCTTTTGCTTCATTAAGTTGGGCAGCCCCTTGTTATTCAATTTGTTTTCCTTGCCATTATTTTTCTTTTCTTGGTGGTTGTTGGGGACATTTAAATCACACCATACAAATGATGTGGATGTGTATCTCTTTAGAGGTGGCTTCCAATAACACTCCAAAATTAACATTTTGGAATAAAAGGATCTAGGGATTTAGATGAACAAATCAGTAAAAGTGGCATCATAGGTCAGCAAAACAGTTAAAAATGCTAACAAAGCACTGGGATTTCTCTAGAGATATAGAATTCAAAAGTAGTAAAATTATTGAACTTGTCAACAATAGGGTCCTCATCAGACTGCACTATGAGTACTGCACAATTCTGTTCTCAACTATAAAGGACATAGAAGCACAGGAGAAAATGCAAAACAAGATTTACAAGAATGGTAGTAGAATTGAAAGGGGATTGGAAAAGATTGAACAGGTTGGGGCTTTCTTTTCAGAAAAAACGACTTGGAGGAGACCGGTTGGAGGTCTTTAAAATAATGAATGGGTTGGACAGGGTGGATGTAGATGGTTAATAAATCCAGTAGGGAATTAAATATTTTTACTCAGAGTGGTTAAAATGTGGAACTCATGACTGCAGGAGATGGTTGAAGCAAAAAGCATAGATGCCCATCAGAAAAATGATTGATGGGTACACGTGAGAAAGGGGAATAGAAAGAAATGTTGAAAAGCTGAGGTGAGGAAAAGGAGTGGGAGGAGACATCTGTTGAGTACACACTCCAACTATTTGTGCTAAATGGTCTGTTATGTGCTTATATTCCAGTAGACATGAGAACTGTGTTTCCAAATTATGCTGCTAAAAATGAAGGGTTTTGTTTTCTCCCCTTTGTCCATTAGGTTCTATTTATTTATTTGTTCCGTTTGCAATTCTGGACCAGAATACCTCAAACGTCTACCTTTACGATGGTAAGGTATTGATTAATTGTTTGGTTTAGGGTTTTAAAACATGTAGTAGTGTTTTGCTCCAGTTTATCTAGTGTTTTCATAAATACTAGTTGACATTGATCGTAATTTCCTTTCATGCTCAGGAGATTAGATACAAACTTCATAAACAATAATACATTGTTCATACGTAATTTCCCTATGTCAGATGCATTTGAAGATCATGCACAAGATCTTCTAATTTACTTATGTCTAAAAATAGAGCTAATTTTCCAACCTAATTAATTATATAAATGATGAGTGTTAAATTACTGTTAGAAAGTACAAGCATTAAGAGTGCCCTAAATAAACTGAGCATTTTTTTTTGTAAATTGAAGTTTAATTCTGCGGTGTTCTGACTTAATTTAACCAATAGTATAATTGGACAAATTTGCATTGCTATTTGTCCAGTTTTCCAATGCACTGTGCATCAGTCCTTGGTTTTCAGTGTGCTGCGATTGGTAAACAAATGAACACTACTGAAGAAATGTGTTGAAAACCTTTTAAGATGTTTGCTCATGCGTGGATCTTAAAATGTATGTTAAACACTTTTTTCTCTCCCAGGGTTGACATAGCACACTTAAGCCTTTATAATCTAAGTGTTATTCATAAAAAGAAGTATTTTGATTCTGAGCTTGAATTGATGAATTACATTAATGAAAATTGGGACAAACTACAACCTGGTAAGGTAAGGTCTAGTTACAGTTTAGCACTGAATGTAATTGGTTAGTGGTGAGCAGAATCATGTTCCAGACTGTTGTTAGTCGCACCATATGATTGTTCAGCAATATTAATACATAATTTGGCCTCAAGTATTCCTTCACATAACTTTTCAGTGTAATTGTGGTTTGGTTTCTTTTGATACTTAATTTTACAATGGTTAAAATTGTTATTGAGCAAATTCAAAGCTGACTTTGTTTGGCTGGCACATGTTGACATTTATTTGTCTTTATTTCAAATATTTGACCTGCAAGTATGTTTATTATTCTGTTGAAGGGTTAATTTTCAGGAATCATACATTAATATAGTAGATTTGTGTTGAAGAATTGATGAACTTGAATTTAGAAATAATTAAAAGCACTTCGATTCACAATTTGTGTTCTAAAATAAATGAAAAATGCTTAATTTAAAGTCATGTATTGATTGTTACACATTAGAACTGGAAAATAATTATAAATTAAAATGTTGATATAAACTTAACATTTTAACTGAATTTACTAATATCAATCATAATTTTATGGGCTGTAACAATGAAACACATAACAAAAGGATGTTGAATTTATCTGTTTTCTTATTTGTTTGCAGCTTGTAGACACTCTAAAATCTGACCGATACGGTTATATTCGTGAAGCCCTAAATGAGAACAAATGCATGTAAGTGAGGTTATATCCCAAATAGAAATAATGGAATTAGCGATGTTTCAGGAGGAGAGAGATTTCTGCTCTTAACCCTGTTCACAAGTAGAGAAGTGGGGCAGGGAGTAGAAATCTGTTCTCAGTTATCAATTTTCATTCTAGCTTGTGTGCAGTCCTACTTGTCCATTACCCCAATTCTTGTTGACTTGTATTTGCACCATGTCCCTCAGCATGTTAAATTCAAAATCCCCATCCTTGTTTCAAATTCAGGTTAATATGGATGCCTTATGACTTGTGCTGCAGAGACTGCAATAACATTCCAAATGTAATCTGATAATTAGAATGGTTACTTCACAGAAAGAGGCCTTTTGGCCAGTTGTCATGAGTAAAGAACTACAATAGATATCGAAAAAGAAGGAAGACATTGAATGAAATAGTGATTAGGGGAAATGATGGGCCTAATAATGATATTTTCTGATTCCATTAAAAATTCTTGTTAGCTCCTGTTAACACATGCATACTTTCTTTATGCAGTTATCTTCTCTCATTGTAAATTTTAGCAAAGTTTTTGACAAGGTCCCATGAGGCAGTCTAGTCAGAAAATTAAAAGATCATGGGATCCAAGGAAAAGTGGCAAGTTGGATCCAAAATTGGCAAGAGGCAAAGGATTTTTAAAATTTTGTTTTTTGGTAATTGGAAAGTTTCTAGTTGGGCTCCATAAGGCTCAATTGTTGCTCATGGCATATATCAATGATTTAGACTTAAGTGTAGGGTGCATGATTAAGAAGTCTGCAGATGATATGAAAATCAACTGTGGTTGATAGTGAGGAAGAAAGCTGTAGACTGCAGAAAAATATCACTGGTCTAGTCAGGTAGGTAGAAAAGTGGCAAAATGGAATTCAATCCAGAGATGTGAGGCACTG
This sequence comes from Carcharodon carcharias, assembly GCF_017639515.1. Classification (NCBI taxonomy): domain Eukaryota; kingdom Metazoa; phylum Chordata; class Chondrichthyes; order Lamniformes; family Lamnidae; genus Carcharodon; species Carcharodon carcharias. The sequence continues at coordinate 101,178,827 of NC_054482.1, read as the reverse complement.
GATTTGGAGACGGCAAAGAAGGCAAGGTAATGTAGAGTAAGTGGTACGGTATTGAGTAGTGTAGAGGAGTACAAGGACCTTGGAATGAATGTTAGAGATCCCTGTAGGTAACAGAGCTGGTAGATAAGGTGGCTAAGAAGGTATTTGAGATATTTTCCTTTATTGGCCAAGGCATGGAGTTTAAGAGCAGGGAGAATATGCTAGAACTGTATAAACCACTAGTTCAGTTGCAGCTCGAGTATTGTATACAGTTCTGATCACTGCATTACAGGATGGAAATGATTGCACCAGAGAGGATACAGAGGGGATTTACAAAGATGTTGCTAGGAATTGAGAATTTTAGCTATGAGAAAAGATTGGTTAGGCTGGTATTGTTTTCTTTGGAATAGAGGAGGCTGAGAGCAGATTTATTTGAGCTGTACAAAATTTGAGGGTCCAAGATAGTGAGTTGGAAGGACCTATTTCCTTTTGCAGGGATCAGTAACTGGGGGGGAGGGTGGGGAAAATAGATTTAAAGTAATCAGTAGAAGGCTTAGAGGGGAGCTGAGAGGATAGTGGGGTCTGGAGCTCAGTACCTGAAAGGGTGTTAGAGGCAGAAACTCTCATTGTATTAAAAAACTACTTCGATATGTACTTGAAATGTGGTAACCTATGAGGCTAAGAGCTAGAAAGTAGGATTGGGCTGGAGAGCTCTTTTTCAGCTGGAACGGACATGATGGGCTGAATAGCACCCTTCTGTTCATAGATCTTGGTAAACACTATGGAGTACAATAAGAGGAATGTATACCTTCTCCCTCTGGTGCACAACACAAAAATCTGAATGTCATTGTGTTTTGTTTTATATCTCACTGATCATTTAAAACTAATAATTTACTTAGGTTTATGTCTGGAAAAGAAATAAAGAAGAAGAAACATTTGTTTGGATTGCGAATTCGGGTGCCTCCCATCCCTCCCAATGGTGCAATGAAGGCTGAGGAAAGCACTGAGGAAGTTTCTCATGAATTTAAAATTAAAGGAAGAAAGTCCAGTAAATCCACACCTGTACCTGCACCAGTAGCTGCAAAAAGGTAAAGCACTTCACTATAATTGTTGTCCGTGGTTCTTTCAAGAAAGGTCTGAGACAAACTGATAGCTGTTAGAGGCAGTGAAAGTGCTCTCTGGACCAGCTATTGGGCCATTCTGGGATGCGCAGTGTCAGTAGTGCAAGAAGACCTGACTCTGTAGTTCCAAGTAGTGAGATTCTGCATTATGAAGATTTTAATAAGATAAAATAGGGTGTAAGACTGTAGATGTCTCTGCCACCTAAGATGCCATCCTGAAGTTAAAAGGCTATTGCCTCTTTTAAAATTTGATCCTTTTGTAATTTGGTATATCTTATTACCATTTTCCCCTTCCTTTCTAGTGTAACATTACTGAGTTTGGTCTTACTGCTATCCCAGATTGTATATTTTTAAAATTCTGTCATTTAAGTTATGATTGCATAGATTATTGTACTCCTGCATTTTTAACCTATGACTCAGATCATAGAGTAGTAAACCTTTGGGAAAATTATCCATTTCAAGATGTCTTAAGTAGATCTTGTAATTTCAGAATTAGTGGCCAGTGGTTGCAGAAAAGTAAATCAATAGCAGTGATTTAAGTGATTTTGTGTATTCAATATTAAAGCAAGAAGGCTTGAGAAATGCAAGGAGAAAATTGAGCTGAAACCTAAAAAATAGAGAAGGAAAGCAGCATCCAAGAAAAACAGCTGTTATCAAAATAAATAGGTCCAAACTATTTGGACTCTAGCTTTATGTATAATCGCTAATCTGCTTAATTAACAATTTATGATCACACTGGATCGCCATCTTGTTGTGATCAGGTGAGGAGGGGTCGACTGGCCCTCCTCTTTTCCCTCCTCTCATTTGACTGCAACGGTTTTTTTTGAAGAAGTTAAATTTCCCAATTCAGTAGGTATATAACTGTTTACGCGTTGGTTCTTTTATGATCACAATCAGGTTTTCTTGAGTTTAATAAAAAGCAGTTCGCTTTATTATACTTAAGCCGCTCTAAGTAAAATAATAATTATGCTTTGACAGTGCAAACACTTGAAGATCATGCAAGCACACCAATAGATTAAAGTGGGGAAGGGTAGATTTGTCAACTTAGTGCCCAGAGAAATAAAAGGGGTATACTGTCCATAGTTTGGTGAGTTGGCTGGTTTTGATGGTCCTGATGCTTCTGATTTAAAGATGTAGACTGCCGATTTGGCTATTCTCCTGGTAATGGTACTGCTGGATTGAATTCTTTTAAAAGTTTCTGTCTGTAGCAAGGGTGTCCCTGGATGGTCACGGCCAGTAAATGGTTGAAGCTTGCAAGGTGGGTTGGAGAGAAAAGCAGGAAGGAGGGACCCCGTTCTGTGTTCTCTCATCAGCTTCTTGTCCTCTTACTGCAGAGAAAGTAGATGTTTAAACACACAAAGGATGGGCCTGTCACATGACCAGTGATTCAGACATGGTTGTGACCAGTGTATTATCCCTTGGAACTTATCAGTTCACGTCTGACAACCCTCATACTCAGCCAGTGTCCCATTGTTCAAGTGGTTGGGTTGACCGTATTCCCACGGTAGCTTCCTTTATTCTTTCATGAGATGTAGGCATCTCTGGCAAGGGCAGCATTTGTTGCCCATCCCAAATTGCCCTTGAACCGAGTGGCTTTCCAGGCTGCTTCCGAAGGCATTTAAGCAATGCTTCCCAAACTTTTTCCCACTGTGACCCCATTTCGAGCTTCAAAATTTCTGTGATCTCTCAGTGGGAGCTGAGAGAGGTGGGTGGTTGAGAAACCTGAGAACAAGGCCGTTGTGGGCAGAATTTTTAATTTTCACATTTTTGAAAGCTTAGCTTTTCAGTGTCTTTTTTTTGGAGCAGGAATCAGGCCTCAAAGCATCACCCGCCGTTTTTTTTAAAAAGTGAGGATTTAAAGGGGCTGTTAACATTATCAGAGAGTTCCATTGCAGCTGGCGAGCTCGTGACCCCAAAGATGTGCTGGGACCCCGCCTCCCCACCAGAAGTGCCCACATAAGAATTGCATGGCAATTGCCTGGGAAGCTCAAACTTCCATTGGGCAATTGGCCTGCAATGGGAACCACCTAAAACTCTTACTTAAATCACAAACCTCGGATGGTTTGGACTGTCTTACAGGAATAATTAACCAGAAAAGGCTAGAATTAAAATTACTCCTAACTCCTGGCTAACTGCACTGTAATAGCACTGACCCCCTACTCACTTGGGGCATACTTATTTATCACCTTGTTCTGAAAGAACTCTTTTAGGTTCCATGTGTTTTCCCTTCCTAATAGCACTGTGGGTGTACCTACACCAGTAGCCTGCAGCAATTTAAGAAGATGGCTCACCACCTTCTTAAGGGCAATTAGGGATGCCCATTCCCTGTGAAAGAATACATTTTAAAAAGCCCTCTAAATGTTATGTAACAATTTTGTGTAGATTTTACATTATAATGACTCAATGTATTTTTCTCCCAATAGTGTATTAAATAATGGCATTGGCAAAAAAGGCAAGAAAAGGCCTTCAGTTGAGCCTTCTGAACAATACACAAAGTTGAAGGTCAAGAGATTTTCTGACTCAAATGTAGTAAGTATACTTTTTCCCATTAATGCCCCTCCATTACAGCTTGGCCAATGGCACTAATAAGATGTGAAGAAGTATAATTGAACAAGCAGAAACCATCTTAGTTAAATGATTCGTCACATGATCCTTTACAGATAAGGGTTCATAAGCCATGACTAACTACTTGAGTTGAGATTATTTTGACTGTGGAGGTCACACCTGTGATGTGTCTTCCTGTCTGTACCTGTGTATTTGTAGCAGGGATCAGTGGATACTGATCAAGGGTGGTAATTCTGACAGATTTTTGTGTATGTTCACAACTCAGTATGAGATTAGTTAAATTGGCTAAAAGGAGGAAACCTAGGAATGGAGTCCATATAGCTCAGTGCCGCTGTGTTAATAGTTGATAATTGAATTGAAACAAATTAATTCGTTCAGTGAGATAGAACCAGTTTAAGGAAACTGTGATAAGCAGCACAAATAATATTTTATTTATTTAGATAATTGGTTTGGAGATGATACAAAAATGAACAGCCATTTTATTGTGCATGTATTTGGACTAGGTCATTCAGCAAATATGAAATTATTTTTGAAGACTGCAGTTTGAACCAGCTGAAGCTTACTGCTATGCCCTCTCTGACCAACTTTGGTTGTTATGTATAATGAAGGCATATAAGGGAAGATGGCTGCATGGACACAGAGTTGGCTGGATGACAAGAAACAGAGTCATGGTAAAAGGTTGCCTTTTGGACTGGAGGAAGGTATACAGTATGATTCCCTGGGTGTTAGTAGACTTGGGTGTCCAGGTATTGTGAACTGTGAGGAAGGTATTGATGGGCTTCAAGAGGGCATATACAGGCTAGTGCAATGGGCAGAAAAGTGGCAGATGAAATATAATGCAGAGAAGTGTGAAATGATACATTTTGGTAGGAAGAATGAAGAGAGACAACATAAAATAAAGGGTACAATTCTAAAGGAGATGCAGGATAGGTGGGACCTGGATGTATATGTGCATAAGTCATTGAAGGTGGCAGGATGAGGTTGAAAGTGGTTAATAAAGTAAATGGCGCCGTAGGCTTTATCAATAGAGGCATAGAGCACAAATGCAAGAAAGTGTTGATGAGCCTATTAAAACACTGGTTCAGCCTCAACTGGAGTATAGTGTCCAATTCTGAGTGTCATGTTTTAGGAAGGATATGAAGGCATTAGTGAAGGTTTAAAAAAGATTTACCATTATGGCTCCAGAAATGAGTGTCTTCAGTTACATAAATCAGTTGGAAAATCTGGGCTGGTTCTCCTCAGAAGAGAAGTTTGAGAGGAGATTTGTGTGGTGCTCAAAATCATGAGTGTCTAGACAGATCAAATTTGTTCCTTTTGGTGGAAGGATAGAGAACCAGAGGAAACGGATTTATGGTGATTGGCAAAAGAACCAGAGGTAGCTTAGGTAAAACGTTTTTACATAGTGAGTGCTTAGGATCTGGAAAGCATTGCCTGAGAGTTTGGTGGGGCAGATTCAATCGTCGCTTTCTAAATGAACCTGGATAAGCACCTTAACAGACAATATTTACAGGGCTATGGGAAAGAGTGCAGGGAGAGGGACCAGCTTAATTCCTCATGCCAACTCTCTGCAAGGGCGTGATGGGCCCAATGGCCACCACCTCTGTTATCACCATTCTAATTCATTGTTTGAAAATTCCTAAACCAGTCCTAGCTGGAAAATTTTAGATGAATAATTTTAATGAATCTTTTTTCTATACAGTTCCTTACAAAATATACTAATAGATGATTGCTGTGTGAAATTAGTACTTTACTAAAGTATTAAAGTCTGATATTAGACTTTACTAAAGTCTAATATCAATCATCAAAACTGCATTATCTGCCATTAATCTCATTAAATGAACATTTGCTTATAGTCATGTAAATGTATACACAGAAATGGAAAGATTTTTAATGTTAAACTCATTCCTATCACTGGGAACAAAGGGAGGGTTTTAAAGGGAGAAGAACTTGATTAACAACTGGAACCCTAAATTAAAATTCAGGTCAAGAAGTAGACAAAAGTTTGGAAGGCTAACTTAAGATTTCCTTTCTGAAAGCAGTTAAGTCAAAATATTGAAGTAAGTTGCATTTGCGGCTAACTATTATTCTCATTAGTGTATTGAATTTGATGCCATTTAAAGCCTTGGTGATAGTAATGTGTAATTCACTGTGCCATGGTGTGGTGGGTGTGTTGTACTTTTGTGTAGATCATGAGTTCTTCATTTTGGCTGTGCATCTGAGGGGTAAAGCAGAGACTAGATGTAACCCACAGAATCTCACAGTGCAGAAGAGGCCTTTTGGCTCATCCAGCCTGCTCCTACACATGAGAAACACCTGACCTACCTACCTATTCCCATTTACCAGCACTTGGCCCATAGCCTTGAATGTTATGACGTACCAAGTGCTCATCCAGGTACTTTTTAAAAGATGTGAGGCAACCCGTCTCCACCACCCTCCCAGGCAGCGCATTCCAGACCATCACCACCCTCTGGGTAAAGAAGTTTTTCCTCGCATCCCCCCTAAACCTCCTGCCCCTCACCTTGAACTTAAGCCCCCTCGTGACTGACCCTTCAACTAAGGGGAACAGTTGCTCCCAATCCACCCTGTTCATGCCCCTCATAATCTTGTACACCTCGCCCCTCGGTCTTCTCTGCTCCAATGAAAACAACCCAAGTCTATCCAACCTCTCTTCATAACTTAAATGTTTCATCCCAGGCAACATCCTGGTGAATCTCCTCTGCACCCCTCCAGTGCAATCACATCCTTCCTATAATATGGCGACCAGAACTGCACACAGTACTCCAGCTGTGGCCTCACCAAGGTTCTATACAACTCCAACATGACCTCCCTACATTTGTAATCTGTGCCTCGATTGATAAAGGCAAGTGTCTCATATGCCTTTTTCACCACCCCCTCCGCCTTCAGAGATCTGTGGACACACACGCCAAGGTCTCTCTGTTCCTCAGAACTTCCGAGTGTCATGACAATAATTGAATACTTCCTTGTCAAATTACTCCTTCCAAAATGTACCACCTCACACTTTTCAGGGTTAAATTCCATCTGCCCGTTTGACCATCCCGTCTATATCTTCCTGTAGCCCAAGACACTCCACCTCACTGTTAACCACCCGGCCAATCTTTGTGTCATCTGCAAACTTACTAATCCTACCCCCCACATAGTCATCTATGTCATTTATATAAATGATGAATAATAGGGGATCCAGCACAGATCCCTGTGGTACACGACTGGACACGGGCTTCCATGTCACTAAAGCGTCCTTCTGTCATCACCCTCTGCCTCCTACAACTAAGCCTTTTATTTTTAGTTGTATTTAGAAATGCAGACATTTTTGAGGTTTGTTCTGAAATCTTATTTTTCATTTTCATTACTTCCAGGAAAGTGAGAAAAGCAACCAAAGCCACTGTGACATTCAGGACCAATCTGCAATGCTAGATACGCTTGCCTTGGATCTTCCTGGTCCCAAAAGGTAGTTGATGAGTTTTAAAAATATTTTGTAGAAAAGATATTCTTAACATAATGCTTAATCATTTTGACATGCTTTTACCAGAGTAATAATCATACTGAAGACTGTTAAGTTTATATACAACAATTTAACTTTCAAGTAAGAATATAAAAAATCAGATCATCCCTCAAGCTTGCTCTGCCATTCAGTAAGGTCATGGTTAAACCTCTACATTAATGTCACTTTCTTGTCCTATCTCCAGTTCCCTTTACTCCCTTAGTGCCCAAAAATATATTGATCTCCAATCTTGACTATCCTTGGTGGCTGTGAAAACTCAATTACTTTGAATAGAGAATTCCAATGTTTCAGAGTAATGGAATGCCACCTCATCTCAGTCCTAAATTGCTCACCACTTATCCTGAGGTTATGACACCCCTGGCATTAGACTCTCCAGCCAGGGGAAATAACCTCTGTGTTTACCCTATCAAACCTTCTTCGAAACCCCAGAGAATATTGGCCCATTCTATTCTTGGGCACCCCTCTTGTTTTGGGAATCAATCTAGTGAACCTAAGTCAACTATATCTTTCCTTGGGTAAAGTGACTAAAGCTACACAGTACTTCAGATGTGGTCTCACCAATGCCCCATATAATTGCAGAAGACTTTATTACTGCCATTACCTAGTAATGAAGGCTGAAAAACCATTTCCTTCCTAATTCCTTGCTGTAACTGCATGAATTTTTGATTCATATTCAAGCACGTAAGAATCCCTCTGAATCACATTTGTTCACCTTTTGTTTTTTTTAAAAATTCTGGTTTTCTATTCATCCTGCCAACATAAATAATTTCGCATTTTGCCACATTATACTCCATCTGCTACTTTTTTGCCAAGCCACTTAACTGCACCATATCCTTTTGCAGCCCTTTCCCTCACAGTTTACTTTCCCACCTACCTTTGTATTGTAGGCAAAATTGGATATATTACACTCGGCCCCTTCATTTTAAATCATTGACATTGCTTGAACCTCAGATGTTCGCAATCTATGATCCCTGCAGCACTCCACTAGTTTCACCCTGCATCCTGAGAATTACCTGTTCGTTCCTTCTGTGTTTTTTGTCTGTTAAACAATCTTCAATCCATGCTAATATATTACCTGCAATTCCATGAGCCCTAACCTTGCATAGCACCCTCTAGTATGGCACCTTATCAAAAGCCTCTGAAAATCAAAATATACTACATCCAATGGTGTCTCTTCTCTCTCTCTCTCTCCCCCCCCCCCCCCCCCCCCCCATATGCACCCTCATTGTTACACCCTCAAAAAAACACTAGGTTTGTCAAGCATGATTTTCCTTTCGTAAAACCATGTTGACTCTGATCATGCTCTGTTATTGGATCCTTAATAATGGATTCTAGCTTTTTCCCTCCCAATTGTGTCAGATTAACTGGCCTATAGTTCCCCATTTCCCCCCCCCATTCCTTTCTTGATCAGAAGGGTTACATTTGCTACTTTCCAATCAACAGGGACTATTTAGAATCAAGTGAATTCTGGAAGATCAAAAACAATATATGCACCATCTCTGCAGGCACCTCTTTTAAAACTCATCAGGTCCAGGGGATTTGTCAACTTTTAGTTCCATTAATTTATCCAGTACTTTTTTCTTTAATTACTTCAAATTGCTCTTTCATTAAACACTTGGTTCCCCACAATGTCCTTTTATATTCTTTGTGTCTTCTACTGTGAACACTGACACAATATTTAATGCCTTCTTCATTTCTTTATTTCCCATTATAATTTTTCCTGTTTCAACCTGAGACTCCAGTGTTTACTTTCACTAATCATTTCCTCTTTTTATGCTTATAAACAAATTCTTATTTGTTTTTATATTTCTTGCTAGTTTTTCTTCATTCAATTTCTTGGTTATCCTTTGCTGATTTTTAAAACCTTCCCAATTCTCAGGCTTGCTACGTTATTTGACAACATTGTAAATTTCTCCTTTTAATCCGTAACTTCTCTAGTTAGCCATGCTTGAACCACTCTTCTAATGTTTTTTTTATCAAGAAGTTGTCTATTTGTTAGTTATGAATTATTCATTTTATGTTTGCAATTGCTTACTTACCATCATATCTTTTAATCTAATTTCCTAATCTACTCAATTGACCAGCCCCCCTTAAATGTCTGTATAATTAGCTTTCTTTAAATTTAAGCCCCAATTTTGAACTTAACCACATCACTTTGAAATTTATGAAATTGTTCTTCAAAATATTGTTTTTTTTTTGCATTCTAGGAGGCTTGTTGAGAAAACTGCACAATCCTCTAATACCTCTGATGTAGAATCCACTGGTGCAGCCAGCACCACAGAAACTACCTCAACTAGTCTGTCTAGACAGTCCAGGTGATCAGCCATTACTTTCTTTAAAAAGATCTAATTGTAAGCTGCTGAGTATTTCAGCCCAATCAAAACAAAAACTTAATATTGGTAAAACTGATTGAGATTAGGGTTTAATCCACCTGTAAAACTGTATGCTCTTCACTAGCTGCAATGGTGCCTGGTGTTTTGAGGTTAATGTTGACTATATCATAAGAAATAGATGTCTGAACCACGGATTCACAACTGTTTACAGTTGCTCACATAGCAGGTGAGCCCTATTTTAAAGCAGTTTCTGTAACATTTAAGTTTATTTTTGTTTTATCACTTAAAAATTAATCCATGTTTATTACTTATGGGAAATAGATATTGACTTGTGTTTGGTAATAAAATCTAACACTGCATTGCCTTTAATGAGATGGCAAAGTTTATTTAGTTGATAACTATGTATGGAATGCATATTGCCAATACTTACAATTTCTTTGAGTGTCTCAATTTCTGTGATTTGGAAAAGTTCAAGTGTTTGCACTTTACACAGGGAATTTAAATCTAGCTTTTACATGTTTAAATGCTCTTGCCTCTTGAAAAATCTCTAAATTGCAAGCATTGGTAATACTGGGATTGTTTCACCAGCATTGATTGCGTGGAAGCAGCTGATCTGAGGCATCTTAGGAAAAGTCTGCTTTCTTTACTCAGAACCAACAATAACAGGAGAAATCTCTTAAGAACCCTACATTTTGCTTCCTTTATTAAGCTTATGTATGTACATTACACATTTCTTGCTTTCATGTTTTTGAATTCCTTTGTGCTGCTGGAGAATCTTGTTCGACATACTCTCTGCAATAATGAGTTACTTTGGCTGGCACTTGACAGACTACTGAAATCTAATGTAGGAATGGAAGGTATAATTGACCTGGATTTCATGGCAGTAATTATGTCAAAACTATCAACATTCTATTATTACCCCTCTGAAACCAACAGCAACTTCTGAAATCCACAAATATGCTGTTAAATGTGGAAATCCAAAAACTGGCATCAATGATTCTACTCTTTGCTGTTGAGGTCCCTGTACACACTGCAGCCGCTTAGAATCATTGAACTGATGAGAATTTGCCCTTTCACTCTGTGATATTGCTGTTAAAATCACCAAAAGTTACGCCTTCAGGGCAAACTAAATCATAGCTATTTCTGAAGAATCTCTATGGCCCTGGAAAACTAATTTCATAATTTTATAACGACATATTTTTCCATTCTGATAATTTCAACTTTTTAGTTTTTTAAGTTTGCTTCTATCTTTAAGCATCTTATGTGCCTCAATCGTTTATTTAACTCTGTAAAATTTATTTAATAAGTGAAGGATAAGCAGTACATTTTATTTTCTGGTTTGCTTCTGAGAACATTTCAATGTGGATTGCTTGCCTTGGTGACATCACTGTTGTTGGACTCCTAGAGATCCGCTTGACTTGGTGCCAAATTCAAATTAATGATGGAAGGGTAAAATACAAGCCATGTTGATCTCTAGATCTTTGTGGGCAGCTTTCTTTGAGATCAGTGACAAGGGCCATCGCTTCACCACTGACAGTGAAACCTGAGCCAATCTGATGCCAAAACGGCTTGATCTCAAAACTTTTAATTTGGTTTGTCTCAACAGTAAGTGATAGTGTTCCTTAATCTTGACCTGAAACATGAACTGTGTTTCCCTCCACAGATGCTGCCTGACCTGCTGAGTATTTCCAACATTTTTTGTTTTTATTTAAGATTTCCAGCATCTGCAGTATTTTGTTGTACTCCAGAATGGTCGTATGGTTTATTGCATATTTTATAGAAGCTAAAGTTAAAGCTGCATTTGTAATGAGTATCTCTGTAAAATGTTTATATTGGTATGTAAAGGTTAGATCCAGTTCTATGCTTTACTGGCTGCTTTCTGGAATAGAATTAATTACGTATTTTTATAAAAAACTTAATTTTATAAAATCAAATACTGGGAGTTGAAAGCAAAATATGAATAGTAAAAGCAGAGTACCGCGGATGCTGGAGATCTGAAATAAACAGAGTGGTGGAAAAACTCAGCAGTCTTCAGAGAGAGAAACAGTGTTAAAGTTTCGAGTCCAATATGACTTGTTTCTCTCTCTCCACAGATGTTACCAGACCTGCTGAGTTTTTCCAGCACTTTCTGTTTTTGTATTAGGAAAACGTGCATGCTTGCCACCTCCCTTCACTATATTGTATTAAGTTTCTGAATAGGTTTTGATCAATTCAGTGAATGTCAACTGCATCGAAATTCCTCATTTTTTGTGCTGTCATACCCTAAACTTTTGAAGTGACATGTTTTTTCTACATTTTGAGAATCTGTAAAACTTAATTGAATTATGTTTTATATGTGAAAATATAGGTGCAGTTTTAAAATAGCCCTTCATTTTAACTGTAGAAATGCCCTTTATGAGGAGAGAAATTAGAATTTATAAGCACTAATTTATGGAATAGTTTTTCTGCTGAACAAATAACTTCTATTAGTTTGCAAATTGAACTTGCATTTACATCTTCTCTCAAATCACGAATTTAGAAAATGGATTCTGGCTATTACAAGTTAATTCTGTCGTTAGAAACATTATGACAGACTGTTTTATAGCAGTACCTATGCAGTTAAATTGGATTAAACTTAATGTTCTTGAGATGTAAAATTATTACAGCAATTTTTGTTGAAAATTAGGCTTCTCAATGTTTTTTTTTAGGCCAAGTGTTACTTTTGAAAATTTCAGCTTATGTATCTTTTATTTTGATTTAGTCTCTCTGGTCCAAGAAGGAGAACTCGCACTGGTAGATCTTGGCCATTAACGTTGCAACGTTTGAAAAAAAGACGAGGCCGTGCTTCACCTAGAACCTTTCAGGCCCAGACGTCAGAAAGTGGAAATGATAATGATGAAAAAGATGATTGCCAGTATGAAGGACTTGATACGGAAATCATGAATGATCAGGATATGCACCTGAATCATTTAAAATCATCAATTACTAACTATTTTGGTGCTGCTGGTAGACTTGCCTGTGGTGAAAAGTATCGAATCCTGGCTCGTCGAGTAACTCTGGATGGCAAAGTGCAGTACCTAGTGGAATGGGAAGGAATAACTGCATCTTGATTCCTTGTAATATTCAAGTTTCTTTTAGAAGCTTAGTTTATCTTGTGAACTCTTGAACTTTTGAAGCTGATCTTCAGACAGACATTAAGGTCTTAATGTGTCTCTGCTCCTATGTATTTTTAGTAAATTTTATTCCTATGCAACTGAGATCTTTAAACCCTGGGAGTGGGTAATTTTGAGTGTAAATGTTAATTAGCCATAATCTTCAATATTTTCAGGAACCATTTGCAATATTTTACAGTGACTTTTTCCACTCAGGCTTGATCTAAGAATTTTGGTGCTACTGCTTACAACGGTGTACTTAAACAATACCTGCAGGGATTAATTGATCTGTAGGTCAGTCTGTACCAAAATGAAGTTTGAAGTTATGTAATTTTTTTATATTGTCTGTAGTGTTGGTAGATGTTCTCAGATTTTTATGTTGAATTCACAGGGTGAACAGAGTATTGCCTTTTGATGTAGCTGTACTGTACCTGGCAACTTTGTACCTTAATGATCACATTGATACCTCTGGAATTTTTAAAAATATTATCCAGGATTGTTTTTAAAACTGGCAACTTTTTGTAATGCTAGTGTAAGCAAATTTGTTAGTTATTGCCATGTGTTTCTAAATAATTTGAAATGGGCTGGTTTAGCCAAAGAATAAAGAATTAAATTCACACAGATTTTGAAGTAGAAATTGGGAAGCATATAGTTTTTCAAAGATTCACATTAAATTTACACACAATGTTGACCACCATCTCATTCCACAATCTGCACCGTTTTCCCCCTCTCTTCACTTCTGTTGTTCTGCCTTTTCGTATTTTAGTGAATCACCTTCATTTATTTCCAGGTGTCTAAGGTTCCAGTTCTTATTGGACTGAGATTCCATGGGCACTGGTGCACTGTCAGTTTTGCATCAGAGTTGCTGCCTTCAGCATTGGGACGTGGGTATTGCTAGCTGATTTTGCCCATCATTAGTTTCCCTGTGCTTGAGATGGTGAGCCTTTCTGAACCACTGTAGCCCTTGTGGTGAGTGTGCACCCAGAGTTCCAAGGGATTTCAATTCAGTGAGAGTGATGTATCTAATTCTGGATGGTTGGGAGTGTGGGTGAAACTTGGAGGCAATTATGCTCCCATGCACCTGCTACCCTTGCCTTTCCAGATGCTGGTTGCTCTGGGTTTAGGAGGTGCTTTCAAAGAAGCCCTCATGAGTTGCTGCAGTAGAAAGCAGATATTGCATCTATGGAAAGTGGAGAAATTAGGCTAGTGAAACTAACTCTACTTCATCTGCAAAATATATTTGCATTTCGCTCCCCCTTGTGCAATGCTGCAAGAGATTAACTAGTATTACTTCAAAAATTTGCTCTTGTGGGCTGCTTACCTTGGATGGTGTTGACTTTCATGCAGCTCCATCAAAACAGGCAAATGAAGAGATTCCATCACATGACTTGTTATTTTCAGAAGTTGGCGAGGTTCTGGGTTGTCAGGCAGTGAGCCAAAGGCACAAAATGGTTGGCCTCTGAACTGCACTAGTAGCTATGGAGTTTGTGGCTGATCTGGTTGAGTTTCTGTAAATGGTAACCTCCCAGGACATTAAGACTTCGTAAAAACCAAACTGAACCTCTGTGGTTATTGGTGGGTAAATGCTCTTTGAAAGCATTGTTGATGCCTCCTCCCCTCACTTGGATTTGGAGCAAGTTGACAGGGAAATAATTGGTGAGGGTGGGTAAATATTGTAGTAGTTACACTGGGACAGCTTTATCTGAGGCACAACCAGTGCTGGAACAACGTGCAAATAGGCATTACTCGGGTTTAAATGAATAATGGCAAAATTATAACTGACTAGCACAGGAAAAAGTATACACAGATAAATCAACCTCTGTAGTGCTACCTAATGGCCAGAGCAAGTAACTACATAATTTACAACAACTGTTTACATACAAGATTTCTATTCTAAATGCTTACAAAGATTGTTTCGACTTTGAATTGTTGACATAAAAACATGACCAAAAATTTTGATAAAGTACAGAAGTGCAAGATATGAATTAATATTAGTCAATCTCTTGAGGCATTGTGCAAGGGGGAGTGATGACCAAGTGTGGTCTTCAGATGAAGCAGGGTTAGATGATTGGACTAGAACATGCAGATACTATTCACTCACCAGTGTAAAGCCACCCATTCCATTTTATATACCATTGAACTCTATTGAAGTTTTATGTCATTTGGGAGGCAAAGTGAAGTTTGTTGGGCAATAGTTTTAGTATAGGCTGAGGAGCTGGGTAATACAAAACTTAGATGCCACGGTGCCGCTGGCATTAGGGTGTAATTTATATAGAATGTTTATACATGGGAATACACTAAGGGGTAAATGAAGTGAGAGATCTTGGCGTACAAGTACACAGGTCCCTGAAGGCAGCAGTTCAAGTAGACATGGTTGCAACAAAGGTATATGGAATGCTCTCCTTCATTGGCAGAGGTATAGAATATAAAAGTAAGGATATAATGTTGGAATTGTATAAAACACTAGTGAGGCCACAACTGGAGTATTGTGTGCAGTTCTGGTCACCACATTACAGGAAGGACGTAATAGCTCTGGAGAGAGTGCAGAGGAGGTTTACAAGAATGTTGCCCAGGTTAGAAAAGTGTAGCTATGAGGAGAGATTGGATAGATTGGGGTTATTTTCCTTAGAACAAAGAAGGCTGAGAGGTGACTTGATTAAAGTGCACAAAATTATGAGGGGAATAGATAGAGTGGACA
Source organism: Carcharodon carcharias (assembly GCF_017639515.1). NCBI lineage: Eukaryota > Metazoa > Chordata > Chondrichthyes > Lamniformes > Lamnidae > Carcharodon > Carcharodon carcharias. The sequence goes on along the minus strand of NC_054482.1, from coordinate 101,163,480 downwards.
GGGTAAAATTGTTTCTCTTGGTGGAGAATTCTAGAACCAGGGAACATAGATTCAAGATAAGTGGCAGAAGGTGTAGGGGGGACATGAGGAAGAACCTTTTTACGCAGAGGGTAGTGGGTGGCTGGAATTCACTGCCCAAGTTGGTGGTAGAGGCAGAAACTCTAAACTCTTTTAAAAAGTACCTTAAGTGCTGTAAGCTGCAGGGCAATGGGCTGGGTGCAGGAAGGTGAGATTAAAAAGGGCACCTGGGTGTTCTTGGGCTGGCATGATCAAGATGGGCTGAATGGCTTCCTTCTGTGCTGTAACTTTTCTATGGTTCTATATGGGCTGTTTCCATCATAAACATGGACCTAGGATTTTATAATAGAGAACTTCATGCAAATTTTTGATGATGACAAAATAAGGTGTAGAGGAAATCCACACAGGCATAATTATTTTAATAAAAATATAATCGAGGTTAAATCAATGACATAGAGGAATCCTTAGTGGAAAATTGTTTTTCTGGCGAAGCTATGCCATTAAAAGAGAACATGCAGCACTGAAAAAGGCCATTCAGTCCAACCACTTCATTCTTGTTTTCCACTAGACCCTAGTTTCTCAAGTGCATCTATCCTGTTTGCCTCAGCCGTTCCACATTGTCACCACTTTCTGGGAATAGAAATTCATTATTTGTTGGTGACTATCAAGTTTTACTCTACCCTTAAGTGCTCCTCTCCACAGATGCTGCCAGACCTGCTGAGTTTTTCCAGGAATTTTTGTTTTTGTTTTGGATTTCCAGCATCCGCAGTTTTTTGCTTTTATAAATGCAAGCCTCTATTTCTGTCTGTGTTTGGTTACATATGTAATATTTCACTGTTTCACAGCAGGCTACTAATCTATTTTCCCTTGTGTTTTGATAGGCTTGAATAAAGTGGGAACGCTGTATCCTACTCTTAAAACCTTATAATTTTAGAGACTACTAGGCCACCCCTTAGCCTTCTCTTTTCAGGAGAAAGGAGACACAGTCTTGTTCACCCTTTCCGAATAGGTGGAATTTCTGGTACCCTCCTTGTAATTCTTTTTTCAACTTTTCCAGTATCTTTATATCCTTTTTATACTACGGCAGTTCATAGTACTCCAAGTATAGTTTAATCCAGCAAGACTTTTCCTTTTGAAATCCATGTTGACAATACATTATAGTTTTGATTTTTCGATGATTGTTTAACAAATTCTACTTTGCAATTCTATATCTCTAGAGATAAATTCTAGTGCTTAGTTTGCATTTTAAGGTATCAATAACCATTTCTTTTAGTGATTTGTATATTTGTAATCCAAGATCCCTTTGATCCTCTACCTCATTTAAATTATTATTTTCTAAGTAATGTGTGACTTTATTTTCATTAGCCAAATGTGTTGAAATTCATTTGTCAATCATATGCCTGTTCTGCAAGTTTATTAATGTTTTGTAATTTGTTGCAGTCCTCCTTATATTGACCATCTCCAATTTGTTGTCACCCACAAATTTAGTTGCTTTTTATTCCAAAGTTTAAATGGTCAATATAATTTTTTTAAAAAATTGTCTGAGCAATGATCTCTGAGACTCTACTTTCCACCTTCTGCCACTCTGAATAGTGCCCCTTTACCCCTGCTCTTTGCTTTCTGCCTTGAAGCCAGCTGGCTATCCATTCTGCTACTTGTCCTCTAATGTTATTCCTTAATCTATTATGTTGGATTTTATTGACGACCTTTTGGAAATTTAGGTAACTTACATCTTCATTACCCTTGTCTAATCTCTTTTCAAAGAATACAATGCTCAGACAAGACTTTTCCTTATGAAATCCATATTGACTATGCATTATATTTTCAGTTTTTTGATGTTCTATTTACTGCTTTGATAGGGATTCCATTACTTTTCACAGCACTTATGTTGACTAGTCTATAGTTCCCTGAACATATTCTATCTCCCTTCTTAAATATAGATCTTGCATTAACTATCCACCAGCCTTCTGGCATTACATCGTCTAACAAATTATTAAGTACGTGTAATGGTGCCTCTTTCCTAGAATCTTTTAAAATATACTGATCTGTTTGAACCAGGCGTTTTATCCTGAGTTTTATTTTATTCATTTACAGGATGTGAGCTTCGCTGCTGAGGCTGGCATTTATCGCCCATCCCTAATTGTCCTTGAGAAGGTGGGTGAGCTGCCTTCTTGAATCATTGCAGTCCATGTGGCTTAGGTGGTGTTAGGGAGGGATCTCCAGGATTTTGACCCAGTGACAGTGAAGGAACGGTGATATAATTTCAAGTCAGGATAGTGAGTGACTTGGAGGGGAACTTGCAGGTGGTGGTGCTCCCATGTACCTGGTGCCCTTGTCCTTCTAGATTGTAGCAGTCGTGGGTTAGGAAGGTGCTGTCTGAGGAGACTTGGTTTTTGTAGTGCATCTTGTATTTGGTACACGTTACTGTTTGTCGGTGATGGAGGGAGAGAGTGAATGTTTGTGGAATGGGTGCCAATCAAGCTTTGTCCTGGATGGTGTCAAGCTTTTTGAGTGCTGTTGGAAATGCACTCATCCAGACAAATGGAGAGTATTCCACCACATTCCTGACTTGTGCCTTGCGGATGGTGGACAGGCTTTGGGGAGTCAGGAGGTGCGTTACTCGCCACAGGATTCCTAGCCCCTGACCTGCTCTTGCAGCCACAGTATTTATATGGCTAGTCCGGTTCCATTTCTCTTCAATGGTAACCCCCCAGGATGTTGATGGTGGAGTATTTAGTGATTGTAATACCATTGACTAACATGGGGTAATGGTTAGATTTTCTCTTGTTGGAGATAGTCATTACCTGGCATTTGTGTGGCGGTGATGGTGTAGTGGTATTGTTGCTGGACTCCGGGGACCCGGATTCAAATCCCGCCACAGCATTTGGTGGAATTTCAGTTCAATAAAAATTTGGAATTAAAAGTCTAATGATGACCATGAAACCATTGTTGATCGCTGTAAAAACCCATCTAGTTCACTAATGTCCTTTAGGGAAGGAAATCTGTTATCCTTACCTGGTCTGGCCTACATTGTGACTCTTAAATGTCTTCTGAAATGGCCTAGCAAGTTGTTCAGTTGCATCAAACTGCTCCAAAGTTTTAAAAAGGAATGAAACTGCCCAGCATCGACCTAGGCACCGAAAATGACAGCACTAATCTCAGCCCTGTTGCACCTGCAAAGTCCTCCTTACAAATATCTGGGGGCTAGTGCCAAAATTGGGAGACTCTCACAGACTAGACAAGCAACAGTCTGACATAGTCATCCTTATGGAATCATATCTTACAGATAATGTCCCAGACACCACCATCACCATCCCTGGGTAGGGCAGAACAAGCAGAGATGGTGGCACAGTGGTATACAGTTAGGCGGGAGTTGCCCTGGGAGGCCTCAACCTCGACTCCAGACCCCATGAAGTCTCATAGCATCAGGTCAAACATGGGCAAGGAAACCTCCTGCTGACCACATGCCGCCCTCCCTCAGCTGATGAATCAGAGCTCCTCCATATTGAACTCCACTTGGAGGAATCACTGAGGGTGGCAAGGGCACAGTACCCTGGTTGGGGGACCTCAAATGTTCATCACCAAGAGTGGCTCAGTAGCACCACTACTCACCAAGCTGGCAGAGTCCTAAATGACAAAGCTGTTAGACTGGGTCTGCGGCAGATGGTGAGGAAACCAACAAGAGGGAAAAATATACTTGAACTCATTCTCACCCACCTGCCTGCCACAGATGCATCTGTCCAAGACAGTAGAGGTAGGAGTGACCACCACACAGTCGTGGAGATGAAGTCCTGGTGAAGCTATAACAAAGGACTACTTGCATGCCAAACAGCATAAGCAGCAAGTAATAGACAGAGCTAAGCGATTCCACAACCAATGGATCAGATCTAAGCTTTGCAGTCCTGCAGCACCCAGTCATGAATGGTGGTGGACAATTAAACAGTTCACTGGAGGAGAAGGCTCTACAAATATCTGCATCCTCAATGATGGAGGAGCCCAGCACATCAGTGCAAAATATAAGGCTGAAGCATTTGCTACAATCTTCAGCCAGAAGTGCCGAGTGGATGATCCATCTCAGCCTCCTCCAGAGGTCCCCAGCATCACAGATGCCATTCTTCAGCCAATTCGCTTCACTCCTCGTGATATCAAGAAACGCTAACGGAACTGAATACTGCAAAGGCTATGGGCCCTGACAAAATTCTGGCATTAGTACTGAAGACTTGTGCTCCAGAACTTGCTGTACCCTAGCCAAGCTGTTCCAGTACAGCTACAACACTGGCATCTATCCAGCTATGTGTACACCCACCACCCACTCCCCACCCCCACCCCCCCCAACCTTAAACCAGCTTATATTTCACCCCTTCCTTATTCACCTAGTTCTGTCGAAGGGTCATGAGGACTCAAAACGTCAACTCTTTTCTTCTCCGCCGATGCTGCCAGACCTGCTGAGTTTTTCCAGGTAATTCTGTTTTTGTTTTGGATTTCCAGCATCCGCAGTTTTTTATTTTTATTTTTACAGCTATGTGGAAAATTGCCTAGGTATGTCCTGGACACAAAAAGGACAAATCCAATTCAACCAATCACAGCCCCATTAGTCTACTGTCAATCATCAGTAATGTAATGGAAGGGGTCATCAACAGTGCTATCAAGCAGCACTTGCTTAGCAATAATCTGCTCACTGACACCCAATTTGGGATCCGCCAGGGCCACTCAGCGCCTGACCTCATTACAGCCTTGGTTCAAACATGGGCAAAAGAGCTGAACTGCTGAGGTGAGGTGAGACATCACCTTGACATCAAGGCCACATTTGACCGAGTGTGGCATCAAGGAGCCCTGGCAAAACTGGAGTCAATGGGAATCGGGGGAAAACTCTCCGCTGGCTTGAGTCATACCCACACAAAGGAAGATGGTTGTGCTTGTTAGAGGTCAGTCATCTCAGCTCCAGGGCATCACTGCAGGAGTTCCTCAGGATAGCGTCCTCGGCCCAACCATCTACAGCTGCTTCATGAATGACCGTCCTTCCATCATGCGGCCAGAAGTGGGGATGTTCGCTAATGATTGCACAATGTTCATGACTCCTCAGATACAGAAGCCATCCTTGTCCAAATGCAGCAAGGCCTGGACAATATCCAGGTTTGGGCTGGCAAGTGGCAAGTAACATTTGCGCCACACAAATTTCAGGCAATGACCATCTCCAACAAGAGAGAATCCAAGCATCACCCCTTGATATTCAAAGGCATTCCCCCCATCACTGAATCCCCCACTATCATCATCCTGGGGGATTACCATTGACCAGAAACTGAACTGGAGCCATACAAATACTGTGGCTACAAGAGCAGGTCAGAAGCTAGGAATCGTATGGCAAGTAACTCACCTCCAGATTCCCCAAAGTCTGTCCACCATCTACAAGGCATAAGTCAGGAGTGTGATTGAATACTCCCCACTTGCCTGGATGAGTGCAGCTCTCATAGCACTCAAGAAGCTTAATATCGTACAGGACGAAGCAGCCCACTTGATCAACCTTAACCAGGGACAAATGAGATGCATCCAAGGATGCTGAGGCTAGTAAAGGTGGAAATTATGGTGGTACTAGCTTCCAATGTTCCTTAGGAACGGGAGTCGTGCCAGATAACTGGAGAATTGCAAATGTTATACTCCTGTTTGTTAAAGGGTGTAAGGACAAATTCCCCAACTATAGGCCAGTCAGTTTAGTACCAGTGGTGGGAAAGCTTTTAGAAACAATAACCTGAGACAAAATTAGCGGTCACTTGGATAGGTGTGGATTAATTGAGGACTGTCAGCATAGATTTATTAAAGGCCAATGAATGTATCTAACTTGATTAAGTTTTTTGTTGAGGCAATACATTGATGACATTAATGTAGTTGATGTGTAGGTGGACTTTCAAAAGGCATTTGATAAAAGTGTCACAAAAAAGGCTTACCAACAAGGTTGAAACCGATGTAATAAAAATGGCAATAGCATGGATAGTAAACTGGCTGAGTGACAGGAAGCAGAGTAGTGGCGACAGGTTGCTTTTGGACTGGAGAAAGGTCCAGCGGAGTTCCTTAGGGGTTGGTATGAGTAGCACTACTTTTCTTGATATATATTAATCACTTTGCAGGGTGTACAGGTGTAATTTCAAAATCTGGAGCTGACACAAAATTTTGAAGTATTGTGAATCATGAGTAGGATAGTGGTAGAATTTAAGAGTACATGGACTGGCTGGTGAAATGGGCAGATACCTGGCAGATGAAGTTTAATACAGAAAAATGTTAAATAATACATTTTGGCAGTAAAAGTGGAGAGAGACAGTGTAAAATAAAGAGGAAAGTTCTGATGGGAGTGCAGGAATAGAGATCTGCGGGTATATATGGGCAAATTGTTGAATGTAGCAGGGCAGGTTGGAAAAAATGTCTAGAGGGTTATATGGGATTGGGAGCTTTACAAATAGAAGCAGAGAGCGTGTACACAAGGGATCAAGTTACAATAAATCATGTGATCAGCCTCAACTGGAATATTGTGTCCAATTTTTAGAACCACATTTTAGGAAAGATGTGAAGGCAAGTTTTATGAGAATGATTCCAGAGATGAGCATCTTCAGTTGTGTGGATAAGCTGGAGGACCTGGGGTTGGGAAAATTTAATAGAGGTGTTCAAAACCATGAGGTGGTTGGTCTGAGTAGATAGAAGGAAGGGTCAAGAGGCAGAGAACAGATGTAAGGTGATCGATAAAAGGACTGAAGGCAATATGAGGAACAAAGCAGCAGGTGATTAGGATCTGGAATGCCCTGCCTGAGAGTGTGATGGGGTTTCAAAAGGGAATTGGATAAACATTTAAACAAAAAAAAAATGGAAGGTTTGTGATGGATAGGCAACAACAAGTTGAGTTCAAAAAGGGCATGGAGAGCTGCAGACAGTTTAGTTTAAAAGAGAGTGGAGAATAGCGGAAGCTTCAGTTTGAAAAGGTACAGAGGGAGGCAGAGACTTCAGTTTAAAAAGGGTGAGGGGAGCAGCCAGTCTGAGGACAGACCAGGTCCTGAAAAATGTCGAGGTCTGATGCCACAGGGAAACAAGTAAGTGGTTAGTGATTGGTTAGTGACTATTTTGCTCCTTTACCTTTCAAAACTCAGGTAAGTTATTATAATTGTGAGGGTTTATAAGTAAGGTTTATCACCATTGGTAAGGTGTACTAAGCATAGGTAGGGTTGATCAATATTACTAAGATTTATTATTGCTAAGTTTTATTGGTATTAGTAAAGTTTTATCAATATTGGTAAGGTTTATTACCAGTAGTAAAGTGTAATCTCAGTCACAAGGTTATCAGTTAACAAATAGAGAAGTGGCAGGGCTGCTCCAACCTCAAGCGTGCCCACCTTGTGCAATGTGGGGTTTTCAGGACACTTCCCTTGTCCTGGATAATGACTTGTGCAGGAATGATCATCATTTGCAGCAGCTTGAGCTTCAGGTTGTGGAATTTGAGCACAGCTGTTGTCACTGTGGAGAATCCGTGAGATTGAGAGTTATGATAATATGTTTATAGATGTGGTCAGACAGGGAGACAGGGAAGGGGTGACCACCAGACAATCAAAAAGGAACAGGCAGGTAAAGCAGGAGCCCCTGACTGCATCCCACTCTCCAACCAGCCTGATGAGAGTGATTGTTCATCTGGGGAGTACAGCCATAACCAAGTCCATTTCACCGCGGGTGGCTCAGCTGTACGGGGGTTGGGGGGCACAAGGAACTCTGGAAGATCAATAGTGATAGGTGATTCGATAAGAGAATAGAGAGGCATTTCTGTGGCCAAAGACATGAATCCAGTATGGTGTTTTTCCTCCCTGGAGCCAGGGTCAAGGATGTCAGCTGCAGGGAACCCTGAGGGGGAGGGTAAACAGCCAGCAGCCATGGTTCACATCAGTATCAATGACATATCTAGAAGGAGGGATGTTGTCCTGCAGTCTGATTTAGGGAACTAGGTTGAAAATTAGCAAGCAGGACCTGTAAAAAGTAATCTCTGGATTATTCCCAATACCTGCGTAAGAGAATACTGAAATAGGATAAGACAGATAAATGCATGGCTGGAAAGGTGCCCAGGAAGGAGGGCTTTATATTCTTAGGATGTTGGGGCCAGCTCTGTGGGAGATGAGACCTGTACAGGCTGGATGGGTTGCACCTGAACAAAGCTAGGATAGAAAACAAAAATAGAAACACCTGGAAAAACTCAGCAGGTCTGGCAGCATTGGCGGAGAACAAAGTTGATGTTTCAAGTCCTCATGACCCTTCAACAGAACTAAGTAGAAATAGGAAAGGGGTGAAATATAAGCTGGTTTAAGGGGGAGTGGGGGGAAGAAGGGGGGAGGCGTTGTTTGGACAAGCAAGCAGTGATAGGAGCAGATAACCAAAAGATGTCACAGACAAAAGAACAAAGAGGTGTTGAAGGTGGTGATATTATCTAAAAGAATGTGCTAATCAAGATTGGAGAGCAGGACGAGCAAGGTAGCTCTAGTGGGGGTGGGGCGAAATAAACCATTTAAAAATAATGGAAATAGGTGGGAAAAGAAAAATCTATATAAGTTATTGGAAAAACAAAAGGGAGGGGGAAGAAACGGAAAGGGGGTGGGGATGGAGGAGGGAGTTCAAAATCTAAACTTGTTGAACTCAATATTCAGTCGGGAAGGCTGTAAAGTGCCTAGTTGGAAGATGAGGTGCTGTTCCTCCAGTTTGCATTGAGCTTCACTGGAACAATGCAGCAAGCCAAGGACAGACATGTGGGCAAGAGAGCAGGGTGGTCCATACTGAATATTGAGTTCAACAACTTTAGACCTTGAACTCCCTCCTCCATCCCCACCCCCTTTCCATTTCTTCCCCCTCCTTTTTGTTTTTTCCAATAATTTATATAGATTTTTCTTTTCCCACCTATTTCCATTAGTTTTAAATGGTTTATTTCACTCCACCCCCACTAGAGCTACCTTGCTCGTCCTGCTCTCCAATCTTGATTAGCACATTCTTTTAGATAATATCACCACCTTCAACACCTCTTTGTTCTTTTGTCTGTGACATCTTTTGGTTATCTGCTCCTATCACTGCTTGCTTGTCCAAACAACGCCTCCCCACTTCTTCCCCCTGCTCCCCCTTAAACCAGCTTATATTTCACCCCTTTCCTATTTCTACTTAGTTCTGTTGAAGGGTCATGAGGACTCGAAACTTCAACTTTGTTCTTCTCTGCCGATGCTACCAGACCTGCTGACATTTTCCAGGTATTTCTGTTTTTGTTTTGGATTTCCAGCATCCGCAGTTTTTTGTTTTTATTAAAGCGAGGATAGAGTTTCTTACAGGGCTTTTTGCTGTTGTGGATGATTTAACTTACTCGGCAGGGGTGTAGGAGTCAGGGGATAAGATTAGAGAGTAAGGGGCACAGAATACGTATAGAGATAGATAGCACCAGAGGAGGGAATAATAAATTAATAGGTGGGGTCAGAATAAAGGCGACAGTAACAGAGTCTAAATCAGGGTTATTGTGCATGTATGCACATGCATGGAGTGTGGTAAATAAGACTGGTGAGTTACAAGCACAGAATTTCATGTGCAGATATGATGTGGCATTAACAGGCTGGCTCAAAGGAGCACAGGACTGGGTGTTAAATATCCCTATATACAAGGTAATCAGGAAAGAAAGGAAAGGAAGAAAAGGGGGAGGGGATGGTGGTATCGATAAATGAGAGCATTGCTGGAGAAATAGAATCTATCCTTGATCCCTCAGGGGCATCCTATTTGGCTAGAACTCAGGAACAAAAATTACAGTTACATTGCTCAGTGCATCCTATAGGCCACCAACTAGTTGGAATGATGTAGAAGAACAAGTTTGTAAAGAAATCACAGAGAGGTAAAAAAATTATCGAGTACTTAAATTGGGGCACTTTAATTATCTAAATATAGACTGGGAAAGGAACAGCGTAAAGGGCAGAAGGAGGCAAGAGTTCCTAGACTGTGTTCAGGAAAATTTTTTTCAGCATGTTTCCAGTCCAGTGAGGAAGGAGGCATTGCTAGACCTGGTTCTTGGAAATGAGGTGGGCCAATTAGACCAGGAGAACATTTAGGGGACAGTGAACATTTGTTATAAATACATATCTCCAAGAATGATTTTTTTTTTAAATTGGAAGGACATTGAGTTATTTGGATACTTTCTTTGCAACTGACTTATGTTGTTTTTACAACTCACTGGGGATAGTGTGCTATAATCAAGCCCCACTCTTCCCTGAGCTGTGACAATTGTGAAAAAGTTTGATCAAACCACCAGACTGCCCCAATTTTACCCAACTGTTGAATTTAGATTAAAATAATATGAGCACTAAATATTTAAACTTAATAAATTAATAATTTTTGATTGAACAAGCTATCATTAGCCAGTGGCAAAAGAAAGAAATATGAGCAGCTAATTTATAATTCTATAACCTAAACTCTACTCCTTCTTAAATCCCTATACACACACATACAAGACACAAAAGACACACAAAAATATGGATTTAAGGCTGGGATAAAACAGCTCCATAGCAGCACCACTGGAGGACAGGATTCCATAGTTTGATTTTGGTTGATGTCTTCCAAATTCCTTTCAGTTTTTGTTGATGACTTGAGGTGTTCTTCTAACACTTTCAGTATTTAGTTCACTGGTTGAGCACTTGCCTTTCAATGTCTCTAACAGTGATTTTCCCCTTTGCCTATTGACAGGGGTTTTCAGAGAGAGAGCAGGTTATAGAGATAGGAGAAGAAAACACAGCTAGCTATTATTGTGAAATTACTGGAATCCTCCACAGGAGAAGAGTTTTTAAGTCTTGTTCCTTTTAGGTTATGAGCTATTCTGCTGCACTGCTTCTCAAGTAAAACCTGATCACCTGGTCAGGAGCCAATTAAAATGTTGTTGCCAGGCGGCTTCCTTGGTCCAGAACTTCTTTCTGGTACCATCCTGTCTTTCATGGCACACTCTGTTCCAGGACAGCAACATTATATATATCTCTCATCCTGTTCCAGTGGACATGTCTTTCAAACTGTAGCCATTGTAATTTTAATTCACAGTGCAACAGAAAATAAAGAGATATGTTGTTTACAACAGTCCAACAGAAATAAAAAGATACATTGTTTACATGCCTCCACCCTTAAAAAAGATGAAATGCCATTTCAAAAATGCATTTCATCACAAGGCATGTGACATATGGACAACAAAACACGAGATTTACTTTCTTTAATCCTTCCTCCCCCTTTTACAATCTTATACGATCTTCAGCATTTCTTACCCCTTTAACTTATTTTAGTATTTTACACCGGGGACAATGCATCTACGATCACATTATCTTTACCAGCAATGTGAACAATCTTTACATTAAATGGTTGAAACAATAGACTCCATCTAAACAATCTCGCATTTCAAGTTCTAAACTTTTCAATGAATGCCAGTGGATTATGGTCAGTGTAGATTAGTGTTTCTTTGTTACCATGTCAGATATATGCTTCAAAGTGTTGACTTCCTCCTACTCCCCCTGGACCATGACCCCACCTCTGAACATTAAGCCATTGTTTCCAGGACTGTCACTGACCGCATCTCCTCTGGAAATCTTCCCTCCATAGCTTCCAATCTCATAGTCTCCCAACCTCAGACCGCTTCTACCTCCTCCCCAAAATCCACAGACAGGACTGTCCTGGTAGACCGATCATGTCAGCCTTTTCCTGCCCCACGGAACTCATTTCTTCCTATATTGACTCCGTTCTCTCTCCCCTTGTCCCATCTCTTCCCACCTACATCTGCAATTCCTCTGATGCCCTATATCATATCAACAATTTCCAGTTCCCTGGCCCCAACCACCTCCTCTTCACCATGGATGTCCAATCCCTCTATACCTCCATCCCCAACCAGGATGGTCTGAGGGCTCTCCGCTTCTTCCTTGAACAGAGGCCAGAACAATCCCCATCCACCACTGCTCTCCTCCGTCGGGCTGAGCGTGTTCTCTCACTAAACAATTTCTCCTTAAACTCGTCTCACTTCCTCCAAGTAAAAGGTGTGGCTATGGGTACCTGCATGGTCTCCAGTTATGCCTGTCTCTTTATGGGGTATGTGGAACATTCCTTGTTCCAGTCCTACTCAGGTTCCTTCCCACAACTCTTTCTCTTGTACACCGATGACTGTTTTGGTGCCGCTTCATGCTCTTGTCTGGACCTGAAAATTTTTTATTAATTTGGCTTCCAATTTCCACCCCTCCATCACTTTCACATGGTCCATTACTGACACTTCCCTTCCCTTCCTTGACCTTTCTGTCTCAATTTCTGGTGATAGACTGTCCACCAATATTCTTTACAAGCCCACCGACTCCCACAGCTACCTCAACTACAACTCCTCACACCCTGCTTCCTGTAAGGACTCCATCCCATTCTCTCAGTTCCTTTGCCTCTGTCGCATTTGTTCCAATGATACCACTTTCCAAAACAGTGCTTCTGACATGTCTCCCTTCTTCCTTAACTGAGGTTTCCCACCCACAGTGGTTGACAGGGTCCTCAACCGTGTCCGGCCCATCTCCCGCGCATCCGCCCTCAAACCTTCCTCTCCCTCCCAGAAACATGATAAGGTCCCCCTAGTACTCACTTTTCACTCCACCAGCCTCCGCATTCAAAGGATCATCCTTTGCCATTTCCAACAACTCCAGCATGATGCCACCACCAAATACTTCTTCCCTTCACCCCCCTGTCGGCATTCCATAGGGACCGTTCCCTCTGGGATACTCTGGTTCACTCCTCCATCACCCCCAACACCTCAACCTCCTCCCACAGCACCTTCCCATGTAATTGCAGAAGGTGCAACACGTGACCCTTTACTTCCTCCCTCCCCACCGTCCAAGGGCCCAAACATTCCTTTCAAATGAAGCAGTGCTTCACTTGCACTTCCCTCAATTTGGCCTACTGCATTCTCTGCTCCTAATGTGGTCTCCTCTACATTGGAGAGACCAAACGCAGACCAGGTGACTGCTGAAGATCTTCAGTTCTTCAGTCTGTCCGCAAGCATGACCCAGACCTCCCTGTCGCTTGCCATTTCAACACATCACCCTGCCCTCATGCCCGCATATCCATCCTTGGCCTGCTGCAATGTTCCAGTGAAGCTCAACTTAAGCTGGAGGAACAGCATGTCGTCTTCTGACTAGGCACTTTACAGCCTTCCGGACTTAACATTAAATTCAACAACTTCCAACCATGAAATCTCTCCTCCATCCTCACCCCTTTTTGATCCCCTTTTTTCAAATATTTATTTTTTAATTTTTATATATGTTTTTTCCCACCTTTTTTTAATATTATTTTTTAATTTTACTTCCATTTTTATTCAGTGTTTTATCCCCACCTTTTAGCATATTTCGATCTATTTCCCACACCTTCCCCTCCCCCACCCCACCCCCACCTAGGGCCATCTGTCACTTGCTCATCCTGCTTTCTACTCTTAATGTCACCATTAGCACCTCCTTTAGCCAGTATCACACTATCAACACCCCTTCGACCTTTTGTTTATGACATCTTTTGCAATCTCTCCTTTGCCTCCACCTACCGCTGGCCTTCTGTCCAGCTTCACCTGTCCCACCCCCCTTAGACAGTGTATATTTCACCATTTTTACTTCTCTTTAGTTCTGAAGAAGAGTGATACTGACTCAAAACGTTAACTTCCTCTTTCCCTCCACAGATGCTGTCTGACCTGTTGAGTTTTCCAGCACTTTTTGTTTTTATTTCAGATTTCCAGCATCCGCAGTATTTTGCCTTTATTATAACAATGCTAGAGTTTCTTTTTCTACTGTAGGGTACTTCCTCTGATATTGATTTAGTTTCTTGGAAAAGTACCCCACTGGCTTCTCTATCCCTAATTTATCATTTTGTAATAGGACTGCACCTACCTCCAGTTGCTAGCATCAATTACCATTTTAAAAGATTTGGTAAAGTCAGGGGTGGCCAACACTGGTTCATTTATTAAGATTGCCTCAGCTTTTCAAAGGCTGCTTGGCATTCTGCTGACCATACCACTTTTGCCTGTTTTCTTAACAAATTGCTGAGTGGTACAACCATTATGCTGAAGTTAGGCACAAACTTCCTAAGTAACTATATTAGACCTTTTCTTGGTCCTTCCTCTAACTATGAGAACACAGTATCTAACTGCCCCAGTATTGTCGTATTGGCTAGTCGAATTGTAGAAAGCTGGCTTTGGGCACTGTCTACTTCTCCTTCTACCTTGCCCTTATTGTCTCTGACATCCTCCACTACTCCTACCACCTGATACACTTGCTCTGTCTTACCATCTTCTCTGCGATCATATTACTTCAGCATGTTTATGTGACATAAACGTTTTTTCTTCCTCCCTCAGGGGTATCTATCAGATAAGTAACTTTACTAACTCTCCTGATGACCTTGTAGGGGCCACTGAAGTTCACATTCAGGGGTCCGCCCTGCAAAGGTAATAATACCAATACTTCTCCTGCTCGGAACATTCTAGTTGTAGCATGTTTGTCTGCCCATTCTTTCATTTTGGCTTGGGAAATTTTTAACTGCTCTCGTGCTACTTTACATGCTCCTGTGAGTCTTTCTAGAAACATGGACACGTAATCCAACATGGAGGATTCATCTTTCTACTTTAGGAACTTTTCCTTAATCATTTTTAATGGACCTCTTATTTCATGACCATAGATCAACTTGAATGGACTAAATCCAATAGATTCATTCGGAGAAACTCTGGTAGCAAATAGTAAGAAATCTAATCCTTTGTCCCAATGCTTTGGATATTCATGGCATTAGGTCTTAATCGTGGTTTTGAGAGTCTAATGGTATCTCCCTAAAGCTCCCTGTGTCTGTGGATCATAGGCAGTAGGCTTTAGTTGTTTAATACCCAAATTGCTGATTAAGTCCTGGAAAATTTTAGACATGAAGTTAGAACCTTGAACAGATTGTATTTCAATTGGTAGGCCATAACGAGTGAAAAATTGAGTTAACTTTTCCACTACCACCTTAGCTGTAATTGTCCTTAAAGGAATAGCTTCTGGAAATCGAGTTGTTGTATCCATGATTGTAAGGATATACTGATGTCCTGCTTTTGTTTTGGGTAATGGTCCGATACAATCTACTAATACCCCACTGAATGGTTCTTCAAAAATTGGTACGGGTATTAAAGGTGCTGGTTTGATTACATGTTGAGGTTTACCTACTACCTGACATGTATGACACATTTTACAAAATTGCACTACATCTTTATGAAGGCTTGGCCAGCTAAAATGCCTGTTTATCGATGCTTGGGTTTTTCCATATTCCTACATGTCCTGCGATAGGGATTTCATGTGCTACTCGCAATATCTCCTTACGATACTTGGACGGTACCACTATCTAATGGACAACCATCTATTCCTCACCTGCAGACCTGTGAGGGTGTCTCCACTTCCTCATCAGAATTCTGTTTTTAATGTAGTAGCACTCCAGAACTCCTTCTGCCTCAGCTTCAGCGTGAGCTGACTATGCTAACTTGTTTAACTTTGGATCTGCTTTCTGAGCCTCAATAATGAAGATATGCCAAACACTTCCCATGTATTATCCTCATCTTTAAAGAAAATTTTGGCTACTTTAACGTCTGTTTGTGGTATTACTTTGACCCCTGGTGATGGACTTTGTTTAGCTATTGCTCTGGTCACCACACACGATGGTAAAATACCAGGAACCTGTTCATGTAACTGTTTCGTCTCTTTAGCCTCTCTTGAAATTTCTGTAATTATGGGCAAAATTATAACCTTCACGCCTGCCAAATCATTCTCCAGGAGCAAATAAACTCCTGGGTAATTTCTTAACCACTCTTACAACCATCGATCTAGACATCAAATCAGACTCCAATTGCAATTTGTACAATGGAACTGGGTTATACTCTCCACTTATCCCATTTACCAATACTTTAGCTTTCATTGAACTCTCTGGAGGGAAAACTAGGTCCTTCCTAAACAAATGAGTTTAAGTAGCTCCTGTGTCCCTTAATATAGTTATGGGTTTAGTTACATCATTTGATGAAAAAGGGGTTATCTTTCTTTTAGACAAGAACCCTTTATATCTCATCTACCTTATTCACTTCACCTGCATTCACAACAGTGTTTACCTCCAGACCCTTATTTGTAGTTAAAGCTACAATTTGATCTGTGGCATTTCCTTTTTGAGTTCCCTTTTTGGACTCACTCTTATGAACCCCAATAAGTCCCATGGGCTTCCCTCGCAACTTCCAGAATTGTGAACAAATGTGTCCCACTTTATTGCAATGGAAACACTTAGGCCTTTGAGTTTCACCTCCACGCCCGTCAGTATTTTCTTTCCTGATCTGGGGAGGAGATCTCAAGGTATTCCCAGCTATCCATTCTTTACCCCAGCTACTTGCCTTCCTCTCACTCTCCCACTTTCTATCCTTTTCAAATTTATGGGTATGATGAAAAAAAGGTTTAGTTTTATGCATTAGCTCAGAATTGTCAGCCATCTACCCTTTGGTCTTCAACACGGGTTCTTATTACAGAAGGTGGGGAGTTTTTAAATTCTTCCATTAGAATAGTCTCTCTGAGAACTTCATAGGTAGTTTCAACTCTTAATGCTCATATCCACCTGTCAAAACTATGTTCTTTAATCCTTTCAAGTTTAATGTAAGTTTGCCCAAGCTGTTTCTTTAAATTTCAAACTTTTGCCTGAATGGTTCAGGGGCCAACTCATATGCACTCAAAATGGCCTTTTTCACCACATCATAATCCCTAGAAACCTCCTCTGACAGTGAAGCATAAATTTCCTGTGCTCGTCTTGTCAATTTGCTCTGCATGGGCAATGTCCAGTTTTCCTTTGGTTAGTTTATCTGTTTAGCTATCTTCTCAAATGAAATAAAGAATGCTTCAACATCCCTTTCCTCAAACTTTAGAAGAGCTTATACAAATTTAAATGTCTCTCCACTGGGTTCTGATCCTTGTTGTAACACATTGGCCAGAATTTTCCCGTCGGCGATTTGGGGGCGGTGCCCGCTCGCCAATGGGAAAGTGACATGGGATGATGTCGGGAGGACCCCCTGATGTCAACCCGATCCATTTAAATTTTTAGGAAGGCGGGCGGACAGCGAAATCAGCTTTCTGCCCGCTGACCTGTCAATGGCCAATTGAGGCCATTGACAGGATAATTAAGATTATTAAAGGCCCTGCCTGTCCAACCTTAAGGCTGGCGGGCAGGTCAGGAGCCCCAGCGGGCTTCTGAAAAAACATGAACCTTTAATAAAGTTTCAGTGCTTCTTATTAACATGTCCCATATCGTGTGACATTGTCACATGAGGGGGACATGTTAATAATGTCTTTATTTTTCTATTTTTAGAGTTTTTTTAACCTGTCATTAATCTCCCTGAGACAGCACTTAGTCTCAGGGAGCAGTGCGCTCTTTCGTATGTATCCGCAAAAGAGTGCACTTTGACAGTTGGGGAATCCCTCCACCACCCGCCCCCCCCCCCCCCCCCCCCCCCCCCCCCCACCACACGCTTCCCGTCGGGCAGACTACTGGGTGGGCCTTAATTGACCCAGCCACTCAAAATTGCAGTGGGGCCCGTTTCGGCATTGGAGTTCAGCTGCCCGCCCACCCATCAAGAGCTAAATTCTGCCCATTGTATACATTTTAGGCTGACTATGGAAAAGGACAAAGAACTAAGAAAAACAAAGAGTAAGAAAAATTAAATGGGGGAAAGCTAACTTCAATGGGGTAAGAATGGATCTGGGCTGAGTAAATTGAACTCAAGGATTGGCAGGAAAAACGGTAGCTAATGAATGGGCTACCTTCACAGAAGAGATGATTCAGGCACAGTCAAGGTATTTTCCCTCAAAAGGGAAATATAGGACAAAGAAATTCAAAGCTCCCTGGATGTCAAATGAGATAGAAATTAAGATAAAAAAGAAAAAATTGTGCTTATGATGGGTGTCAAGTTGAAAATGCAATTGAAAACCAAACTCAATACAGAAGGTTCAGAGGAGAAATGAAGAAGCAAATAAAAGAGACAAAGAGGGAGTGTGAAAAGAGACTGGGAGCTACCATAAAAGGGAATCCCAAAAGAAGTAACTGGCATACAAATAGTAAAAAGGTGGTAAAAGGAGGGGTACAGCCTGTTAGGGACCAAAAAGAGGATTTACACATGGAGGCAGAGGGCATAGCTGAGGAACAAAATGAATAGTTTGCATGTCTTTACGAAGGAAGAAGATGCTACCAGCAAAAATGGGGTAATTCAGGCACTAGATGAATTTAAAATTGACAAGGAGGGTGTCTTGGATAGGTTATCTTTTCTTAAGGTTTGTAAGGCTCCGGAACCATATGAAATGGATCTAAGGATACTGAGGGAAGTGAGAGTGGAATTTGCAGAGACACTAGCCATAATTTTTCAGTCTTTGTTAGACTCAGGGGTTGTCCCAGATGACTGGAGAATTGCAAATGTTACACCCTTGTTCAAAAAAGGGTGTAAAGATAAGCTCAGCAACTATAGGCCAGTCAGTTACTTTGGTGGTGGGAAAGCTTCTAGAAACGATGACTTGGGACACAATTAATCGTCACAAGGACAAATGCAGGTTAATTAAGGAAAGCCAGTATGGATTTCTTTGAGGAAATTCATGTTTAACTAACTCCTGGAACTGAGTTTTTTGAGGTGTTAACAGAGAGGGTTGATGAGGGCCATGCTGTTGATATCATGCACATTGTTATGATCCCAGCTGATGTTAATACTGGACAAGTCAGATCCCAAAGTGAAACCTGGTTTGATAGATCCTAACTTTTTTTATATAAACTGTGGAAGTAAATTACTGAACAGATTCACAGGAGTCTGCTGATGAACTTTTAATACAAAGAATAAAATATTTATTAAAACAAGAACTATATTACACCAGATAAAAAGCTGGAAAGATCTCAATACAAACACAAGAAGGTGATTCAAATTCCCACTATTCCTTTACTTCAGCAATATCTTTACAGACACATAAGCCAGTGAAGACTTACCACCATCCATGACACAAAGGCTTCTCGCTTGGGACTAGCACAGTTGCAAATGGTTTCCTTCAGTGAATTCCTGAGCATTCACTTGATGCTTCTCACCCAACTCGTATCGCTCCCTGAGACGCTGAAAAACCACAGTATACCCTCACTGTTTCTTCAACTGCAGAGCCAACAAATGAGTTGCCTAAACTCAGTCTTCCAGTAGCACCTTTGCTAAACTGATCACTTTACTGAGTTCTGTGACTGACTATTCAACTACTGTTCCCAATAGCCTTGTAGTCTTTCTCTCTGACACACACTGAACTCTCTTCTGTTTTTTATCTATGCCTGTGTCACTTGACCACTGTCGCTAGGCAACAGTAAAATTATTTTACTTTGCATTTTTCTCACACAATCACAAAACTTTTATTCCCTTGTAGCCTGTCTCTTTAACTTCAGGTGTTGTAAAACCTCATTAAAAGTGTATGTATACAAACAAACCCAAAAAATCTGACCTTTTAGTTCGGCATAAAAGCTCACAAATAACCTAAATGAAACTGAAACCATTTTACCTTTTTTAACACATGCATATATATATTCAACTTAAACATTGTACATTGTTCATAACACCTCCTCACAGAAAAAAAGTGAAAAGGCATCTTTGAGAGGCATTTTCATTTTCTATTAAACAATCCCCTTTGGTCGCTATCTCTATCTTACTTGTACAGACCTTACTTTAGCAGTAACAATGTACTTTCATCATATATACAAGGTAAATTACTTTTTAATAAAATTTATAGTTCACACAAGCCCGTTCTGATCATGACATCCATGTTCCTCCACATTTAAGCTCTTTATAAAGCATCTGCTATGATATTGTTTCTCACTGCTTAATAATCTTTAAATTATTGGTTGTAGCATTAAACTCCAATGAAATACTCTCAGAATCTTGGCATGAAACTTTGCTAAAATGGTTAAAGGATTATGGTCCGTATAAACAATAGTCTCTGCAGAGTTGTTAGATATGTAGATGTTAAAATGTTGTAGCGCCAACACCAAATTCAAAGTTAAAAGCAAGATACTGCAGATGCTGGAAATCTTCTGAAGAAGGGTCTTACGGACTCAAAATGTTAACTCTGTTTCTCTCTCCACAGATGCTACTAGGCCTGCTGAGTTTTTCCAGCATTTTCTGTTTTTGTAACAAACTCAAAGTCTCATTTTTCATGGTTGAATACTTTTGTTGGTAGAATTCAACTTTTGAGAAAAGTAACTAACTGGCTTTTCGATCCCCAACTTGTCTTCTGGTAATAAAACTGCATCTACACCTATGTTACTGGTGTCAACAGCCAGTTTAAATGGCTTAGCATAATTTGACACTCTAAAACATATGCAGTAGTAAGTACAACTTCCAAGCTGTCGAAGGCACTTTGACACTCCTTTGTCTACTCAAATTTCTTGCCTTTCTTTAACAAGCTTTTCAGGGGAGCGACTACAGTGCTGAAATTTGGAACAAACTTCTGATAGAATCTACTCAGCCTATATACTGCAAAATCTCTTGTTTTGTCTTAGGCACTGGAAAATCCAAAATAGTCCTTATTTTGCTTCTCTAGGCCTTGTCCCACAGTGTGGCCCAAATAAATTATTTTTGCTTTGGCAAATTCACTTTTTGCCAAGTTTATGACCAAATTGGATCTTTGTAACCAATTAAACAATTAATTCAAGTGTTTTAAATGTTTCTCCCGCGTTTAGTTGAACACAAACATATCATCAATATACCACACAGATGCATCATCCTTCAACTACCTTGCTGGTTAATCTTTGAAAAGTTGCTGTTGCATTCTTCATTCCAAAAGGAGTGACTTTGCATTGATAAAGACCATCAGAGGTTACAAAAGCTGATATTCCTTTGGCGATATTAATTAATAGAACTTGCCAATATCCCTTTGACAAATCAATTTTTGTAACGAGCATTGCTTGTTCAATCTTCTCAATACAATCTTCTAATCTGGAATTGGATATTAATCCACCTTTGTTACCACATTAACTTTGTAATAATCTATACATAATCGCTGTGCCCCATCTGGTTTCGGCACCATTAGAATAGTTGAGCTTCAGCTACTGTGACTTTGTTCAATAGTGTCATTTTCCATCATGAACTTGATCTCTTCCCTCATTTGGTCTAACTTCTCCTGATTTAGTCTCTAAAGATATTGCTTTATGAGTAATGCATCCCCTACATTAATATCACGCATGGCCAGAGTTGCTTTCCCAGGCCTATTCACACAAATACAATTTATGAGTTTGTATTAGCTTTTGTAAGTAAATTTTCTGAAAGATAGCTTAATATTTACATCTAAATTTTTAAGCACCTCCATATTCCCAATCTAATTACTGGAGGGTTGACCTTAGAATCTTCGATTTCTGATTCATTCTCAGAGTGTTCTGATGTCTTTATTTTACTCCCTACTTCTTTTACCATTGTAAACACAATCCTATCTTGATTATCTTCCCTGTCCTAATATTACTTTAACATATTAACATGACACATTTGCTGACTCTTCCTCCTGTTTGGAGTACTCACCATATAATTTACATCATTGAGTTTCTTTTTGATTTGATAAAC
Source organism: Carcharodon carcharias (assembly GCF_017639515.1). Lineage (NCBI taxonomy): Eukaryota > Metazoa > Chordata > Chondrichthyes > Lamniformes > Lamnidae > Carcharodon > Carcharodon carcharias. The sequence goes on along the minus strand of NC_054482.1, from coordinate 101,141,828 downwards.
GTGTTTCTCATGTGTCAGTGCAGAGTCGATGGGCTGAAGGGCCTCTTCTGCACTGTGTGATTCTGTGATTCTGTGATAAGTACAGTGAACTTTGCTTTTAATGCTTCACCGGTGACAGGTAATAATACTAATGCCTTGTCTCTAGCGACAAAATTTCGAGCTTTGGCATTTTTATCTGCTCTAACTTTCAATGTTCGTTGAGTGATTTTCAAATGCTCTTTGGCCAACTCACACACTTCGGTTAATCTTTCCTGGAAATTTGATACATAGGTCAAAAGTGTAGTCTCTGAGCTTTGGTTTATAAATTTTTCTTCAATTAATTTAAGGGACCCTCTCACCTTATGCCCATATTCAAAAGGACTGAAATCTATTGACTCGGTAGGGACACCCCTATGGCAAACAGTAAAAAGGGAATTCCTTTATCCCAATCATTAGGAACTTCCTGACAATAGGCTTTGATCATGGTCTTTAAAGTTTGATGCCATCTTCCTAATGCTCTTTGTGAATGCTGATGACAAGCTGAAGACTTAAATTGCTTTATTTCAAAATTATTCATTATTTCTTTCAATATTTGTGGTATAAAATTTGAGCTTTGATCTGATCGTATTTCCTTAGGTAATCCATATCTTGTAAAAAATTGAATTTACTCTTCCACTGTCACTTTTGCCATAATGTACCCCAAAAGCACCGCCTCGGGAAATCATGTTGAAATATCCTTAATTGTTAAAAGATATTGATTCCCATTTCTAGTTTTGGATAGGGGCCTTACACAGTCTAATGAGACCCTGCTAAACAGTTCTTCAAAAGCTGGTATCTGAATTAAAGGTGCTGGTTTAATTGTCGATTGGTGTTTCCCCTCTACCTGACATGTATGACATGTCTAGCAGAATTTAACTATAGCTTTATGTAATCCTGGCCAATAAAAATGTTTCATTATTTTAGCCTGTGTTTTCCTAATACCCAAGTGGAATTTTGTGACCTACTTGTAAAATTTTGTAAAGATACTCAGATGGAACCACCACCTGATGAATACTGCCCATTCCTCATCTGCTGATATTTGAGGTAGTCTCTATTACCTCATTAACACTGTGTTTTAAATAATAGTTCTCAGGTATTGATTCTGATTCAGTCTCTGAGTAGGCTGTTTGATACAGATCTTTCAACTCAGGATATGCCTGTAGCATTTCTATTAAAGAAGATGGGCCAAGCATGTTAGCCTCATTTTCTTTACCTTCCTACTTTTTCCTCAGGTTATCAAAAATAGTATCAGATAACTGAATTCCTCATTCATCTTCCTTTTTCATATACTCTTCCTTTTCCTGTCTGATTTTATGGGCCTGGAATCTAGTTAGGAAATAAACCGGAATGTTCCTCCTTTATCACCTGTTTCTTTCACTTCCGCTCGTTGTTTCAACACCCTCAGTGAGCCTAATATTTTTGTGCCAGCCAGGTCATTTCCAAGATAAAATCAATTCCTGCTATAGGCATTTTATGCACTACTCCAACTGTAACTTCTCAATTTACTAAATCATTCTTTAAGCCAACTCTATATAATTGTTATGACATGGCAGATGATGTGTGCTGGGCAGATCAAGTCCATGAGGGAAACTTGATTATGTGGTCACAACTGTTTTGCAATTTATATTTTATTTCAAGATGCATGCCCTGAATTCAGAAATAATAAGTCTACCACAACTTCAGAGGTTTTTTAGAAAACTAAATTAAACATTTATTAACAAAAGAAAAGATTTCAAGCACATACATAGGTCTACAAATTACCACTATAATAACTCCTAAAACCCCTAATTAATTTGGCTCCCAGTTACACCTCTGTTAAGGCAACAGTAAAAACAAAAAGATTTAAACAGGCCCAGGCAAAGCAACACAATACATTGGTTAGGAGAATTCAAAATGAGTTTTCTCAGCTTTGGTTCCTGTAGACAGCAACTTGATGGACAGAGGCTGGAGGCTTTTCACACTTGTTAGATCTTAGAATGCCTCTCCTCTGACACATAGCCTCATCGCCTCTATACATGTTTCTCCCTTTTTAATGCAAATTCCTTTGTTCCTATATATCTCTGGAACTTTACCTTTCTCATAATATAAACCTTTTCATAGTGTTCATATTATCAGTAACTTGGGAAAAATAAACATACTGTTTGGCTTAGCTTCTTCTAGCTAAGTGTAACATCCTACCACCTCTTTGAAATTCAAACTACCCCAATAGCCTTATAGTCTTTCTTATCAGTGAGCTTAGAATTCCTGTCCTCTCTCTCTCTGACACACACTGAACACTCTCTTCTGTCTTTTCTCCATGTCTGTGTCACTAGGCAACAGTAAATTGTTCTCTATTTTGTGTTTTTCTCCCCACAATCACCAAACCTTTAACCCCTTTTAACCTATCTCTTTAACTTCAGGGGTTGTAAAAGCTAATTAAAAATGTATATATACAAACAAACCCCAAACACCTGACCGTTTAGTCAGGAGTCTATCCAGGGTCCCAGGCACAAAGGCTCACAAATAACCTAAATGAAACTGAAACCATTTTACCTTTTTTAATACACACACACACACAAACATATATACATAAAACTTAAAAATTATACATTGTTCATAACAACATGGACTTCCAAAAGGTGTTTGAAACAATGCTACACAACAGACTTGTGAGCAAAGTTATAGCTCATGGAATGAAAAGAACAGTAGCAACATGGATTCATAATTGGCTGAGAAACAGGAAACTGAGAGTAGTGGTCAATGGATGATTTTCATGCTGAAGGAAGGTTTGTATTGGAGTTCACCAGGAGTCAGCTTTGGGACTCTTGCTTTTCTTGATTTATATTAATGATCTAGACCTTGGAGTACAGGGCACAATTTCAAAGTTTATGGATGATACGAAACTTGGAAGCATTGTGAACTGCGTGAAGGATAGTGCAGAAATTTAAAGGGATGTAGACAAGTTGGTGGAATGGGCTGACAAGTGGCAGAGGATGTTCAATGCAGAGAATTGTGATTTGTGAGGGGACTAAGACCTCATACTATATTTAAAAAAAAGATATAGATATCCTCATGGGTATTGCTAAAGTTTAAAAAACTGGAAAAGACCCTTTAAAAAGGCTGAACCTATGTCTGGCTGTGACTCCCGAACAAAATGAACTACCATGGCAGTATGAAAGAAACTTGCCCCTCGTTATCTCTGAAGAGACACTAACACCCCTGCTCTGCCTTGTAGGCCGTGCAGACCAAATTTAAAAATAACTATACAAAGGCCACTTGCATTTCATAACCCAGGTTGGCCAACTGGAGTCTACTCATCTGTTAGAACAAAGGGCTCTGCAACATTCCTTTCAATTTTTAATGGTTGGCTCATTGAACAATCTCAGAGACCCAGGCAAGGGATATATATCCCTTGTCAAAGGCAATGTGGAGAGGTGGGAGTCATGTGGCATGGCCCTCTAGTTTGTGAAACCAGTTATATTGCTTTGTGGAACTGCAAGCTCAGTCTGCTGTTTACCATCCCACAAGCAGCCTCACAGAAAAGGGGCTCTGCCCAAGTTTGGACAACTGGCCCCTATCTATGCTGCTACTACTGGGAATTCTGTACCGTTGCCTACAAGACTGATTAATCTCTGCATGCCTATCTCATTATGTGAAATCGACACCGCTGGAAAAGTGAGTTATATGGCATCGGTTTTCAGCCCACTGACCTCTGTAAAGCGACACTTCATTGGACTTTGATTTAGGACTCTGGAACCCATGTGAAACACTATTTAATTCCTCTGTGGTCTTGGCACTGTAAATCTTCCTTTTCTCCATTCTGCTTTGACGTATGACTGCAAAGCTTCTTCTGCTTTTTCAGTGCATGCAAAAAACCTAAACTTTTGAGTTCATCCTGTCTCGAGTTTGCTGTGGGGTTATTAATAGAAAACAGAAGCGATTCATTTTGGTAGGAAGAGCATGGTGAGACAATATAAAATAAAGGGTACAGACCTAATGGGGGTGGAGGAGCAGAGGGACCTGGCTGAACATGTGCATAAATCATTGAATGTAGCAGGACAGGTTGAGAGACCAGTTAATAAAACTTGCCCTAATTGCCCTTATTTAGAGGGCATATAAGAGTCAACCACATTGCTGTGGGTCCAGAGTCACATGTAGACCAGACCAGGTAAGGGCAGCAGATTTCCTTCTCTAAAGGAGACTAGTGAACCAGATGGGTTTTTACAACAATCAGCAATGGTTTCATGGTCATCATTGGTGAGTTTAAATTCCACCCTCTGCTGTGGTGGGATTCAAATCTGGGTCCCCAGAGCATTACCCTGGTATCCTGGGTTTTATTAATAGGGGCAGAGACTACAAGAGCAAGGAAGTTATGTTAATTAGTATAAGTCACTAGTTCGGCCTCAGTTAGCTAGAGTATTGCTTCCAGTTCTGTGTGCTGCACTTTAAAGAGGGTGCAGAAAAGATTAATGAGAATGGTTCTAGGGATGAGGAACTTAGGTTATTGGAGATAGACTGGAGAAGTTAGGACTGTTTTACTTGGAGAAGAGATGGCTGAGAAGGGATTTGATGGTGGTATTCAAAATCATGAGGGGTCTGGACAGAGTAAATAGGGAGAAACTGTTCCCACTCATGAAAGAATTGAGGACAAGACGGCACAGATTTAAAATAATTGGTAAAAGATGCAAAAGTAATATGAAAAGAAACTATTTTAGACAAGTGATTAGGGTCAGGAGTGACTGCCTGAGAGTGGAGTGGAGGCAGATTCAATTCAAGCTTTCAAAAGAGAATTAGCCTGTTATCAGTAAAGGAAGAACATGCAGTATTACAGGGAAAATGGGGATTTTTAAAAAAATTCATTCATGAGATGTGGATGTTACTAGCTAGGACAGCATTTATTGCCCACCCCTAATTGCCCTTGTTCAGAGGGCAAATAAGAGTCAACCACATTGCTATAGGTCCAGAGTCACATGTAGACCAGACCAGGTAAGGGCAGCAGATTTTCTTCTCTAAAGATTAGTGAACCAGATTTTTTTTTACAACAATTAGCAATGGTCATCATTGGTGAGTTCAAATTCCACCATCTGCTGTGGTGGGATTCAAACCTGGGTCCCCAGAGACTGGGTCTCTGGATTACTAGTCCAGTGACAATACTACTAGGCCACTGCCTCCCCAGGTGAGTTGCTCATTATGAGGGCTGGAGCAGACATGATGGGTCAGATTGCCTCCTTCTATGCTGTCGCAATTTTGTGAACTGAAACAAAAACAAAAATAGCTGTAAAAACTCAGCAGGTCTGACAGCATCTGCGGAGAGGAACACATTTGACGTTTTGAGTCCGAATGACTCATCAGAACTGAGGAAATGGAGAAATGAAGTGAAATATAAGCTGGTAGAGGGGCGTGGGACAGGTAGAGCTGAATAGAGGGCCAGATAGGTGGAGGCAAGGAAGAGATTGCCAAAGATGTCATAGACAAAAGGACAAAGGGGTGTTGACGGTGGTGATATTATCTAAGGAATGTACAAATGGGGACGTTAAGGGTAGCAAGCAGGACAAGCAAGTGGCAGTTGGCCCTAGTGGGGGTGGGGTGGGGGGAAGGGATCAGAATGGGCTAAAAGGTGGAGATAAAACAATAGATGGAAATAAATTTAAAAATAGGTGGGAAAAGAAAAATATATTAAAAATGATAAATTATTGGAAAAAGTGGGATCGGAAAGGGGTTGGGGATGGAGGAGAGAGTTCATGATCTGAAGTTGTTGAACTCAATATTCAGTCCGGAAGGCTGTAAAGTGCCTAGTCGGAAGATGAGGTGCTGTTCCTCCAGTTTGCGTTGAGCTTCACTGGAACAATGCAGCAAGCCAAGGACAGACATGTGGGCATGAGAGCAGGGTGGTGTGTTGAAATGGCAAGCGACAGGGAGGTCTGGGTCATGCTTGCGGACAGACCGAAGGTGTATGAAGAGTCATACGGACTCGAAATGTCAACTGTGTCGCTCTCCGCAGATGCTGTCAGACCTGCTGAGTTTTTCCGGCCGTTTTTGTTTCAGATTTCCAGCATCCGCAGTATTTTGACTTTATTTTGTGAACTGAGTTGCCCTGCCAACGATGGAGTGGCCCCCATAATTCTATGGTGAGCTCAGTACGATAGGGAAAGTGACTTTTGAGTATTTCTCTATCTTTGAACCCTTTATTGAGGGCACTCTCGCACGGCCCTCTGAACAGTTGTGGCGTCCACATTGTCCAACGCGTGCGCTTTCTGGCGTATCCCCTGGAGCCCAACCCGCGCCGCCCCGCCCCGCCCCACGCCGCCGCCATCTCGTTAACGGTCGTCCGCGGCCCCGCCTGAATTCGGCGAAAGCGCGCGCGATTGTGGGCGGGAAGGGGAGGGCCACGCTGACCAATCGGAAAGGAGGGATGGGGCCCACTTTGTCCAATCAGAAGGGAGGGGTGGCCCAAGACTGCCCAATTAGAAGTCGTTGCGCGCTGAGCTCAAAACGCAGCTTTCAGGCGAGTGGCAACAGCACTGAGTGGGAAGATGGCGGCGATTTGGTCATGTTGTTTTCGTGCTATGACACAAGCGTTGCATGTGTGGCCTTAAAACTGGTAATTACCGGCTTTATTTTCCTCGTGGTAAATTGCTGTGCTGGTTAGGTTAGTGCTGCAGGTAAATGCACTGAGGTAGCGGGTTTGTTGTGTTGATTAAACGCAAAATTTCCGCGGGTGCTGGAAATCTAGAACAGAAACAAAAATATCTGGAGAAACTCAGCAGGTTTGACAGCATCTGCGGAATCTTCTGATGAAGAGTCATACGGATTCGAAACGTGAACTGTGTCCCTCTCCGCAGATGCTGTCAGACCTGCTGAGTTTTTCCAGGTATTTTTGTTTTTGTTTTTGTTGTGTTGCTTCCCGTCTGACTCCCATTCACAAAACCAACCCGGGTTGATTTAGGTAATAAAGGTTCTGCGATATTTACATTGACAGTTGCTTTATGAATTCTAACTTTTTTTTTCAAACTCCGAGATTTGCTAATAATTACGTAAGTCTGAGTTATGTGCTCAGTTCAGCTTTTTGCGTCTTAGCCGGTTTTAATAACTTGAATAGCTGGCTAATTTCTCTTTGCTATTTATTCAATACTGCATTTTCATACGCAGAATTGTAACAGCATCTTGGAAATTGTTCTGCGGATGATTTCGTTGCTGAATTTAAGTAGTGAAGTTTTGAGGTTGATTATGGGTAAATAGAGGTAGCCATGGTTACTTGGTAGACACAATCATGGTTGGGAATAGACTAAGGTTTACAGGAATAAAACTCAGATAAATTCTCGTGGGTTTATGGATGTCAAATGGCTCTTGATATTAAATCACAGTCTGTTACTTTATACCACATTATTTTCACAATTTAAAAAATATCTGTAGCAAGTAGCATTGACCAGGAACTGGGAGATGCTTGCACAAAATATGTTTAGGTTATATTAGTGGTCTATGTACCTTTGATTTTTGTTGAATATTTTACTATATTTTAATTATTTTGTATTTTAATTTATATTTTTCATAAACTTTATAATTTAGTTACTAAATTTTCTATTCCATGTCAAAATAATTTTAAGAACTTAACCTTCATAAACCTTTTGGTGGGCCTTCATCAGGAAATCCTAAATATTTTCATTTTAAAATTAGATCTCTATCAATTTGGAAGGGCCCTCGTTGAGGAAATTGAATGTCACTGAAAAATTGTAAAGTACCTATAGCAGGTTTCTACAGGGTGAGAAAAATCAAATACAAAAGATGAGATTTTTTTTACAGTATTAAGTATGCCATACTAAATGGACCTGTGCTTTTCTTTAAGCATATTCATAGGAACAGGTCATTCATCCCGTTGAATCAATTCTGGCATTCAGTTAGATCAATGCTGATCTGCATTGAAATTACATCCACCCACTTCTGTCATCCTTAATTCCTTGCCTAACAAAAATCTATCAATGCTGATCTGTATTTTAATTACATCCACCCACCTTGGTTCTGTCATCCTTAATTCCTTGCCCATCAAAAATCTTATCAATCTCACTTCTTGAACTTTAAATTCACCAATTTCAACAGCTCTTTGTGGGAAGAGGTCTCTGGATTACCAATGCTTTTTGCATGAAGAAATATTTTTTGACATTACCCCTGAACAGCCTGGCTCTCATTTTAATGTTATGCCCCCATGTATTGGACCCCCGTACCAAAGGAAATATTTTCTCTCTCTTTATCCTTCTTTCTTTCTATTAATTCCTTTGATCATGAATTAGAAACCCTAATCTTCTTCTTGGGAATACAAGACAGGTCTATACGACCTGTCCTCATTATTTAAGCTGCTCGGTTAATTTGCCTTATTTTAAGACATCTTCTGTCACAGTATAATTTCACTAAGTTTGTACTGTTAATATATGTAAGATGTACAAAAATCATTTTAACTAACATGTTATGTATAAATAGATGTTGGATATGCTGGCCTAAAAGTAATTCTTTTGTGCAGTAGCAGCTACCATAAAGTGTCTTAATTAATTAGCTACTTTTATGGAATGTACTTATAATCATTGTGGAATTCACAAAAGGATATAATGGAATTTGTTCTAAAGTGAATTATAAGAAATTGAGAGCCTGCTCAGATGTTTTGAACTCAATTTCAGTTGTCAGGTTAATGGAAAAATAGTGGAGTCTTATGGTTTCAAAGTTCCATCACTGTGTCATAGAGAAAATGTGACCACATTAATTTGGTTGTTGGGTAGGTTGTCATGACTATGAAGAGACCAGTTCTAATGGTAGATTTAAATTGTCTGCATTATTGTGGGATTAAATGGAAATGTTTGTGAAGTAGTAGTGGAACTTCACTTTAAAATAAAATTTAATATATGAGATTTTATAGATGTCAGGTTGGCTCAGTTACAAGAAAAGTCACCAAGTTGGAAGTTTGTCTTCAAGCCACATGTAGGGATTTGAGCTCATAATTTGGCTTTACAATTTACTGCAGTGTTCAGGGCGAATTGTAGAAAGTGCTGTTCTTTAGATCTGCTCACGTGAAAGGATAGAGCAGGGTACTTTCTAAATGGTGAAAAAAGCTAGAAATGGTGGAGGCTCAAGAAACTTGGGGGTTTAGGTACACAGATCATTTAAAATGTCACGAACAAAAAATAATCAAAAAGGCTTTTATGCTGGCCTTTATCTCAAGAGAAATAGAATACAGGATATGGGGTAGAGGACATACTTCAGCCATACTAAACCCTGGTTAGATCACACCTGGAGCACAGAGCAGTCTGGTGTTATGACCAGGATGGGAGGACTGTGCATATTATCTATCCCACAATTCGGCAACCTGTACCATTAATTTAAAAGTTTAATTTTTTCACCAAAATGGCCAATTGTTTACCTTCAGTACTGGTACCCAGAATAAGAGAATTTAACCAGGCTTCTTTCAATAAACTCAGAACGATTGTTTATTATAAAACAAAACTTTTTTAACAAATTGCAAGAACTAGTTAACACACAATTGTGCTCTGGAAGTATAACTATCTATCTCTGTCTTTTTTAAAAAAAAAAGTCCCCCAGCACTTACACGCACAAACAGACAAAGGGAAAACAGTTAGTCTCTCTCTCTGCAGAGATGGGCTTGAGAAGGCAGGCGTAATAAAATAAAGTTCGCAGGGTTTCAACACTTGATCTGGAATTCCCTTGCGTGAAGATGGGGGTCAATGATGGAAGTCTGGAAGTTCTCACCAACAGAACTCGGTGTGGAGAAGAATATGTATGGCTGGATCAATTCTTCCTGTCTCAGTTTTTCAGGTCCAAAAATGCATACACTGTACACTTAGGTGAGGATTATCAGGCTACAGGTTGATAACTACGCACAATTTCAAGTAAGGCAGAGAGAGAGCCAGTTAGGTAGCCTTCCTTTCTCGGCTTATTCCTCAGTAAGACTGAGTTGAAACCCATAGGTTAAAAACTTAAAGCTTTCTTCTGCCATATGATTTCCAGTAAAAAACCTATAGCCTTTGTCTTCCAGTTTGCTTTGCCCCCATTATTTAAAGTGTTGCAGTTCAAAACGAACAACCAGCCCTTTCTCAAGTACAATGCAGATCAGGTGATTTATTGGAAGAGACCTGCTTGTTGACCCTTTCAAAAAAAAACTCCATGTCAGCATCCAAATGTCCAGATATTGCTACACCCTTCCATATTTTAAAAGAAAAATTCAATTTTGAAAGATATTATTCTAACACTGGACACCATGCTTGGGAAGTATAAATTGACCTTGGAGGGATTGCAGTGTAGATATTCTAGAATTATACCTAGACGTGAAGAGAGATTAAAGAAATTGGGTTGTAATCCCTGGAATATAGAATATAGAGGGTGATTTGATCAAAGTTTCACCGCATTAAATGGAGCACATAGGGTAAATTAAGAAAAGCTGTTCCTGCTAGTTGGGAAGGCTAGGACTGGAGGCAAAGTCAAAAAATTAGTGCCAGGCCTTTTGGCTATGAAGTTAAGAAGCATTTCTTCATGTAAAGGATGGTAGAATTTTGGATGTAAGTGCTTAATCGGAAGATGCAGTGTTGCTCCTCAAGCTTGGTGTCAAAACAATAGATGAGAATGCTGTTCCTTAAGCTTATGTTGAGCTGTTAGTGACTCCATATATAAAAATAAAGTACATGACTTAACCCACATACCATATCTTGTAATTAGGCATACAACACAAAATATTTAGTTATGAAAAAGGCCTTTCAGCATGTTAGTTTAATCATGCTGTAATGGCACTAGCCCCTCCCCAACACTTGCCCACCCCTGTTTAATAATTCCAGTGTTTTGGTATCTATTACTGTATGTATAAATCTATTCCATCAGTTAATCATCCTTTGCCTGAAAGAGAATATTCTGTTATCAGTTTTGAATCTGTGTCCCACATCTTAAGACCAGATTTAACTTAAAGTAACAGCCAGCGATTTTCTTTCTATTCCCTTGAATATTATTACCTCTACAAATATCACTTTTCAGAGGCCTCCTTTACAGGTAGGTATGCCTAATTTTTCTTAGTAATAAATGCAGAAAATGCTGGAAATGCTCAGCAGGTTTGGCAGGATCTGTGGGGACAGAAACAAGCTTAATGTTTCAGACTTGTGACTTTTCATCAGAATTTTATTTCAAACTTCCAGCATCTGCAGTATTGTGGTTTTGTCTAAATTCTTTCAGTGTTTCCTCATGACTGTACTCCTTGACATTGTCTTTGGTCCCTGGTACAAACTCTGCTTCCTACCCGTTGTTTCTGCCCCTTTCCCTGGCAGCTTTCTGAGGCTGAACCAGACAGTTTGCAACAACCTTGGTGTCATTTGATATTAAGTTAAGCTTCTGATCATATATCTACATCATCACTAAGATTGCCCATTTCCACTTCCGTAACATCTGTGACTTTGTTCCTACCTCCAAAGGTACCTCATTGTTACCTTTAGTGAAGTTATCTACTTTGACAGGAAGAGTAGAAATGCCGAATAGTTCATAAATGATGAGACGCTGGGAAACTTTCGTATTTAGAGGGACCTTGGTGTCTTTGTGCACTAAACATAGAAGGTGAACATATAGGTAAAGCAAGGAATTAGGAATGCAAATGGTGTGTTACCTTTTTATTACGAAGGGATTTGGGTGTAAGAGTAAAAAAGTGTAGCTACAAACCACACCAGGAATATTGTGTGCAGTTTGTTCTCCTTAATCAAAGCAAGATGACTTGCCCTAGAGGGAGCGCAGCAAACTCCCTCTCATTCCTGGGATGAGGGAATTGCCCTATGAGGAGAGATTGCGTGGTCTGTGCCTATGTTCCCTAGAACTTAGAAGGATAAGAAGTGATCTAATTGAAACATGCAAGATTATTAATAGGGTTGACAGGTAGATGCTTAGTGAATGTTTCCTTTAGCTAGGGAATCTAGAATTAGTTATTAATTATAGAATTAGAAATAACTCACTGGTGATTTAGGACTGAGATGAAGAAAAATTTCTTTACCCAGAGGGTTGTGAATCTTTGGAATTCTCTATCTCAGAGAGCTGTGGAAGCTCAGTTGTTGAGTATATTCAGGACAGAGATTGATAAATGTTGCAATACTAAGGAAGTTGGGATATTATTAATGCGGGAAGCTGGCGATGAGGTCCAAGATAAGCCATGGCCCTTTTGAATGGCGGAGCAGGCTCAAAATGGTCTACTCCTACCCCTTATCTTATGTTTTGACGACTATTCCAATGCACTGCTGGCCTATCTCCCATGTCCTATCATTCATAAAGTTGAGAGAATCCTCTGCTGCCCCATCCTAACTTGCCCTAAGTCCACTTCACCCATCACTGCTGTGCTTGTTGACTCACTTTGGCTCTGGTTAAGTAGTCCATCAGTTTTAAAATTCTCATTCTTGTTTTCACATTCCTCCATGTTTTTTCATGTTCCTTCTCTGTAATCTTCTCTGTAATCTTCTCTAGCTCTATGGCCCTCTAAAATACCTGCTCCTCTCTAATTCTGGCCTCTCGCACATCCCCCACCATTTTAATCGCTTCATCATTGGTGGGTGTCCCTTTAGCTGCCATGATCTTAAACTCTAGAATTCCCTCCCAAAACCTCTCTGCCTCTCTACCTCGCTATCCTCCTTTAACATTCCTTAAAACCTACTTCCTGTGAAGTGCCTTGGGATGTTTTTATTACATTAAAGGCACTTCACAAGTCGAATTGTTGTTGGGAGCAAACCAGTATTGGAGAATTTTTGAGGATGCTTGGCTGAAAGAGCGTGGTGAAGTAAGTGAGCAAGACCATGCAGGGATTTGAAAGTGACATTTATAAAATAATTTCAGAGGCAGAGTAAGCCTGCAGAGCTTGGTAAGGATGGGCCCAATTTTAATTTGAAGTGAAATGGTTTTGAACGAGTTAAAATCAGGCCTGATGTTTCAATTTGAGTAGGTGAAAGTTGGTGATTTGTAGGGTGGAGAATGAAATGTGTGATATTGTAAATTGTTTTTGGAGGTGAGGAGGAGGCTATTGGAAATATCAAGCCTTAAGATAATAAAGCCATACATCAGGATTTCAGTAACTGTGGAGGACAGTTGAAGGCAGAGACATGTGATATTTTGGAAGAGAAAGAACTTGATCATGAAAGCACATTTCAAAAACAGTTGATGTTAAAATTGAACTTGAAACTCCGTGCTATTAAATAAAACCTCAGTGTATAGCAATCCCTGTATATCCTTAAAACATTTTATGGAGTGAATTTCCAGTGGGAAAACTCATGTGCATAATCATTTGTCAATTAGGTAATTAGACATTACAATTGCTTCAAACCAGATCCCATCTGAGGTGCAAATTGAGTTTTCTATTTACAGTAAAATTACTGCATGCCCCAATGTTCAATAGCCTACAAAAAAAACATTAACAGCTGAACCCTTAGTTATTTAGCAACTATTGCATGCAGTCAGTTTCCATATGGACTATGTAGCAAGCACTGTCTGCCTTGTTCTTGAGTTTATTCAACCACTGATTCAGCCAAGTCCTTTCAAAGGGAGAAAGTGATTGTCCACTGCAGGTTGAACATTGCTGGATTGATCTTGCTCTGAAGGATGAGCTGGGGGAGCAAATATTGAGCCCTTCTGCAGTAATCATTGTGCTGTACTAAGTACTGGAAATCCTTAAGTCCACTTAAAAATGCATTTAATGTTGTGTAGGCTATACTGCTTGATATAGTTTAAACCCTTTTCCCAAAGCTTGCTAAATGATCATGATTACATGTCAGTTTCTGTAGCTGTTGGAGTCCCTTATGAATGAAATGTCTTTATTGATCACCATATGTATGCAGGTAACCTCCCACTTCCCTTGCTATTTGTGGTAAATGGTTATTATAAAATACATGATTACCTACCTAATTCTTCCATCATTTCCAAAGGAGATTAAATATTATATTGTCATTGTGTGCAGGCTAAACTACATGGCCAGATGTCGTCTTAGGCAGTCATTCGGGATCAGGGATAACGTGCTTCCATTCTGGTTTGATGGGTTCTGAAATGCCTGATAAGCCCAGTGCACAATCTGCAGACTCTGCCACATGTGGGGCAGGTGGTATTTGAAGGGTTGGGTAGATGGGTTGTTTGCGGGTTTCGCTCCCTCTGAAGCCTTGACTTTGCCTCTGCGTGTTCCTTGATGTCTACGTGTTCCTTGATGTACTCCGTGCCTTCTTATATGAGTCTTTCCATTTTGGTCAATCATAAGCCAGGGTCTTCCACTGGTCTTCCATTTTTTTTTATTCATTTATGGTACGTGGGCTAGGCCAGCATTTATTGCCCTTTCTCAGAGGGCATTTGAGAGTCAACCACATTGCTGTGGGTCTGGGGTCGCATGTAGGCCAGACCAGATAAGGACAGCAGATTTCCTCCTAAAGGGCGTTAATGAACCAGATGGGATTTTACGACAAGTGGCAATGGTTTCATGGGCATCGTGATACTTTTAATTCCAGGTTTTTATTGAATTCAAATTTCACCATCTGCTGTGGTGGGATTCGAACATTACCCTGGGTCTCTGGAATACCAGTCCAGTGAAAATACCACTAGTTGAGGTGAGAGTGACTGCCCTTGACATTAAAACAGCATTTGACTGAGTGTGGCATCAAGGAGCCCTACCAAAAGTGGAGTCAATGGGAATCGGGCAAAACTCTCCACTGGTTGGAATCATACCGTGGAACAAAGGAAGATGGTTGTGGTTGTTGGAGATCAGTCATCTCAGCTCCAGGACATCACTGCAGGAGTTCCTCAGGGTAGTGTCCTCGGCCCAACCATCTTCAGCTGCTTCATCAATGACCTTCCTTCCATCATAAAGTTAGAAATAGGGATATTTGCTGATGATTGCACGATGCTCAGCACCATTTGCAACTCCTCAGATACTGAAGCAGCCCATGTCCAAATGCAGCAAGATCTGGACAATATCCAGGCTTGGGCTGAGAAGTGGCAAGTAATATTCATGCCACGCAAATGTTAGGCAATGACCATCTCTGACAAGAAAGGATCCAACCATCGCCCCTTGATGTAATGACATTACCATCACTGAATCCCCCACTATCAACATCCTAGCGGGTTACCATTGACCAGAAACTGAACTGGACTAGCCATACAAATACTGTGGCTACAAGAGCAGGTCAGAGGCTAGGAATTGTGATGAGTAACTCACCTCCTGACTCCCCAAAGCCTGTCCACCATCTACAGGGTACAAGTCAGGAATGTAATGGAATACTCCACTTGCCTGGATGAGTGCAGCTCCCACAACACTGAAGAAGCTGGACACCACCCAGGACAAAGCAGTCTGCTTGATTGGCACCACATCCACAGACATTCACTCCCTCCACCACCAACACACAGTCACAGCAGTGTGTACAATCTACAAAATGCTCTGCAGGAATTCACCAAGGTTCCTTAGGCAGCACTTTTCAAACCCACAACCTTCTAGAAGGACAAGGGCAGCAGAGAGATGGGAACACCACCACCTGGAGGTTCCCCTCCAAGTCACTCACCATCCTGACTTGAAAATATGTTGCCATTCCTTCATTGTCGCTGGGTCATAATCCTGGAACTGCCTTCCTAACAGCACTGTGGGTGTATCTACACCACATGGACTGCAGCAGTTCAAGAAGGCAGCTCACCACCTTCTTAAGGGCAATTAGGGATGGGCAATAAATGCTGGCCCAGCCAGCAGAGTCTACATCCCTTGAATGAATGAAAACAAAAGGCCACAGCCTCCCCCATGAGTCAGAAGGTATGTGTGACCCCTTCAGGGATGCTTTGAAGATATCCCACTGTCCTCCTGGGAGTCTCTTGCCGTAACCAACTTCCGAGTAGAGCAGTTGTTTTGGGAGTCTGGTGTCAAGCATACAACAGTGTCCCGCCTAATGAAATTGATTTTGAGTGATTAGTACCTCAAAGCAAGTTAGCTTTGGAGAGAATACTGCTGTTGACTGCCTTTCTGATTTGGAGGATCTTGTGAAGGCACCACTGGTGGTACTTCTCCAGTGCATGGAGGTGCCTGCTGTAGGCTGTCAAGTCTCTGAAGCATGTCGAGATGCAGGGTCACTGCTGCCTGGTAAACCATGACCTTAGTCTCGGGTTTGAGATCCTGCTCCTCAGATACTCCTTTCCTCAGTTGGCCGAAGGATGAGCTGGCCCTTTGGAAGCGATGATGAATTTCTCATCTATGTCTGCCTTCATCAAGAGGAGGCTTCCAAGATATGGAAAATGATTCACAATTTTCAGGATCTTCCCGTTGATCTTAATCTGCAATGTGGGGTGAAGTGTTTTGCTGTGGAAGCTGATTGGAAGAGGACCTTAGTTCTTCATGTATTTAGTGAAAGGCCGATTTTCTCATTTGCATTGGGGAAGGAGTTGACAATGACCGAGAGCTCAGTTTCTGAGTGAGTGTGCACACAGTATCGTCTGCACACTGAAGCTATGTGAATGAGGGTGAAGTGATTTTTGGTTTTGGATTGAAGGTGGCGTGGATTGAATGCTTTCCTGTCTTCTGTAGGTTATCTCCATGCATATGGAAAATTTACTAGAGGTAAGATGCATTATTGCAAGGAGGAGAATGAAGAAGAGAGTTGTTGCAATTACACAGCCTTGTTTGACCCCAGTTTTGACTGAGATATGGTGTGTGGTGGTTCCATTGGTGAGGATCATGGCTTGCGTGTCATTGTAGAGTAGGCAGAGGATGGTGACAAATTTCTGAGGGCAGCCAAATTTGAGGAGGATACTCTATAAGCTTTCATGGTTGACAGAGTCAAAGGCTTTTATGAGGTTGAAAAAGGCGGTGTACAGTAGTTGGTGCTGTTTCTTGCACTTTTCTTGAATTTACTGCAGTGAAGATAATGTTTGCTGTGCCTCTCGATGGACAAAGACTGCACTGTGACTCTGGAAGGAATTCCTCAGCCACTGGGAGGAGGCAGTAGAGGAGAGTCCTTGCGATGATCTTTCTTGTGGCAGAGAGCTGGGAGATCTCTCTGTAATTATTACATCTAACTTCTTGAATATAATCATGATCACGGAGTCCCTGAGATCCCCCGGCATATGCTCCTCTTCCTAGATGAGGGATATGTGCTTGTGCAACCATGCCATCTTTGTGTTCAAATCCCTCCATAGCCACGCCACTCTCTCTTTGTAAAGAAAGACTTGCATTTATATAGCACATTTAACAACCATGGGACCTTCCTAAGTGCTTTACAGCCAATTAACTACCTTTCAGATGTAATTTTTGTAATATAAGAAACACAGCAGAGAATAAAAGCAAAATACTCTGGATGCTGGAGATCTGAAATAAAAATAGAAAGCGCTGGAAAAACTCAACAGGCCTGGCAGCACCTGTGGAGAGAGAAACAGTTAACATTTCGAGTCTGTAGGACTCTTCTCCGGAACTGGAACTTTGGAATTCTCATAGAGAATTTTTTTAAGTGATGTTTGTTACCCAATTAACTCTCATGTTCTTGGATGCCATGTGATCTTTTATGCTCATGAGAGACAAAGTCTCTGTTCAATCACACCTCTGACAAATCAGCATTGCAGTGAGGTGTCAGACTAGATTTATATGCTAAATTGTTTGAGTGGGATTTGAACCCACAACCTTCAGATTCGGAGGAGAGAGTGCTACCACTAACTTCCTCCAGCCCTATAACTCTTTGGAGGAACTCTGTGTTCCTCTTATTTTATTCTCTTGTACAGCTTCAGCATATGTCTCCTTTTTAAGGTGCTCCTAACTCTTTGACCTATCATCATATTTCCTTTTGTGGTTTGGTGCCAAATTTTGTGATAATTCTGGGTGTGATAATATTGTGGTTGTGATAACAGACCAGTAACCAGTTGGCCATGAGTTGAAATTCTAAATAGTGAACTTGAATTCTATAAATATGGTCATTTGTGAAGTAGCAATGGAAAAAATGACGATCGAAAACTGGCAGATTGTCATTAAAAACCCATGACTTTATTCATATCCTTTGAAGAGAATGTACTATCTTTATCATCTTTTGTCTCCTTGTAATTATGGAGCAAGCCACTCAGTTGTTCTAAAGTGGCCCACTGCAACCTTCTCAGGGTAACTTAGGATGGCCTGCCCAAGCCCAGAGAATATTTATTTTTTAAATTGCCTAAACCTTGCCAGTAGAACACAGCACTATGCTAACATTTTTAACATTAAACATAGCTGCATTTTAGCCAATGAAAAATTTCAATGGTTAAGTATGCATCTGAAACTTCAACTGAAAATGCTGAAAGTGTATATTTACAAATGTCTTTTCAAACTAGACTCGTGCCTGGAGAGGGTATTTTGAACTTTAAACGGTTAAGGGGAAGTATTTTTCATATGTATTGCTTATGGTGGGAACAATTTGAGGTAAGGAATTGTCCAAGAAGCCTATTTAATACAATATTGAAGTATATTGATGCTTTTTGTGTAGTGCATGGTGCCATTAGGAATCTATTATTTGACCAGTAACAGCATAAATTTAAATGTACAGAACTACAGCATATGTTTAGGGGAACAGTAGTGTAAGTGTTTAGTGTAATCATAACGTATTGATTTGTCACTCCATTGTTGTTTGAGGGATCTTGCTGTGCAAAAATTGGTTGCTGCATTTGATGACTGTAAAGTGCCTTGGAATGTCCTACTATGAAAGGTGCTAAATAAATGGAACCTATTTCTGTCTTTATTATTGCTTTTGTTTTGGGTTGATAATGGTACTACCATTTAATCCTTCAAAAAATTGCCAGTTGAATTTTGGTTTAATCAGGAGTTAATAGATATCCTATCCAGATGTTGTTCTGATTTAATTATTAATGCCTCCATTGTGAATTAACAAAATCAGTTGTAAATTGCCATTTTCTAAGTAGTTTGAACGCTTGCTTTTGTAGTGTGGCTAACATCTTCATGACGGACATTGATGCTTTGTTACCAAAGGGACAAGTGGATGGATAATTTGATAACTTTGAGGAAGAGGCTAATGAAGACTGAAAGAAGTTTACAAAGCCCAAGGACAGACTTTAGCAGGTCAGAATTTGAATAACAACTGTTGTCTCTGCAATTATCATAGAATCAGATAGTTACAGCACAAAAGCAGGAATTCTTGAAGTGAGCCTTCTAGTGCTTTCATATAAGTAGGTATTGGACAGTGAGAATCAATTCTCAACTCCAGCACATGGATTTTGTTGGAGGAGTGATTGATGCTACTGAGCTTAAGAAAACATCTCTTAACATCCTTCTGCATTAAATTCCATTTGCTAATTCTTGGTCCATTTACATAAGTTAGTTGATTAAAGTCCATTTGAATGCCTTCAATCATACTTGCACTGGGCACCTGAACTTCATTATTTTACAAAATCATGTGCCTTTCTCCATAAGACAGAGAAACTCAGTTTCATGATATCCTCTAGTCAAAGCCATGTGACTTTCTGTGCGACTGTAGTGTGTCATTCCTTATTGTGCTCCTTGATAGGTTTGAGATGGTTGACCAGGCCATCCTCTGCCACCGATGAACTGCAACCACGAGGAAGCAATGTGCAAGTCACAACTTTGCCAGCACACCTCCTACAATGACATCTCCTGTGCTCACATAGTCATCTCTGGTGGGCCCATGTTTACCTTCCTGGTCCCTTCATCTAGGTATTACTCCTTGGCAGAATTTTTGGCAAATATAGGGACAACTTTGACAGGTACTTTCATCCTCCAGCTTTACAATTATGCTAGAACCCTTGATTCCAAGAATGTCACCATGATGTCTGCTTGCATTTCTGTCAGCAATCCATAGATGGACCAAAATCTTTTTGTAGTTAAGCAGTGGCAAGACTGAATGAATCTATTGCATTAACTCCCTTTTTTAAAAAAAATTCTACACAATAAGCCACTAACAAACCTGGCATCTCAAAACTGGGAATACACGGAGGTGCTATAGGCCATCAGCAGCAGCAGAATTGTATTCACCCACAATGCATGATATCATGACCTGTCATATTCTCACTCTACGATTACCAGGGGACCAACCGTGGTTCAGTGAAGAGTTCAGGAGAGCATGCCAGGAGCAGCACCATGTATACCTGAAGTTGCAGCGTAGGGATGTATGCATTCTACACAGCTGAAGAAGCACGCTAGCGATAGATGGAGCTGTCCCACAACCAACATATCCAATCAAAGCTCTGTGGTACTGCCAAATCCAATTATGAATGGTAGTGGACAGTCAGTAACTAATGAACCTCTCCATCCTCAAGGAACTGAGCATGTGAATGCAAAAGACAAAGAGCATAGGGTTTTGGAGCTTAAGGGGCAGCTGGAGTCACCACGGAGCAACAGGGATGCTGAGAATTTCCTGGACCATATGTTCCAGGAGGTGCCACCCCATCCGTAGTAAGAATTCCAAGATAGTAGATGGGTGGCTATCTGCAAGGGTAGAAAGAGGCAGAAAGTGCAGGAATCTTCGGGTGTGTGTCACTCTTAAATTAGTCCTCTGCATTTGAGGCAACTGGGAGTGAAGACCCCTTGAAGGAGCGCAGTCCAGATCGTGGCACCAATGAGCAAGGGACTTCCCTGGATGGAACAACAAAGGGTAGAAATTCAGTTGTTATAGGAGATTCCATAGCTTGGGGGACTGATAGATTTTTCCGTAACTGTCATTATGTGACCCACTTGTGTGCTATCTCCCTGGTGTCAGGGTAGAGGACATCAGAGTGGGTGCAAGGAGTATGTGAGGAAGAGCTTTTTTTAGGCAGCAAATGGTAGTGGCTTGGCACTTGCTACCTACCTGTATGGTGGAAGCTGAGGCAGTCAATTATTTCAAAAGGAAATTAGATGGCCACTTGAAGGAAATAAGCTTGCAGGACTATGGGAATAGAGCAGGTGAATGGGACTGATTGGCTTTTTTCTCTGCTGTAATGACTATCTGACTATGACAAGGATGAAATATTTGGCATTTTTGGCTGAAGATGGCTAGAAATGGATGGATGATCCCATATCTGCTTCCTCCTGAGGTCACAAGTGAATTTTCACTCCACCTGATACCAAGAAGTGTTTAAGTACACTGGATACATCAAAAGCTTGGTCCATGTTCTTGGACCCCAAGAACATCCTGGCTGTGGTGCTGAAGACTGGTGCTCCAGAACTAGCTGTGCCCCTAGCTAAGCTGTTCTAGTACAGCTACTGCACGCATCTACCTGACAGGACATACCACTATCCATCAAAGGGACAAAATCAGTTGGGCCAATTACTTCCCTATCAGTCTACTCGATCATCAGCAAAGGGATGGAAAGTGTCGTCAAGCAGCACCTACTTGGCAATAAACTGCCCACCAGTGATCAATTCTGCCAGGGCCCACTTGCCTTCTGACTTCATTACAGCCTTAGTCCAAACATGGACAAAAGAACTGAATTCCAGAAGTGAGGTAAGAGTGGCTTCCCTTGACACCAATGCAGCATTTGACCATTGCATGGCATCAAGAAACCTAGCAAAATTGAAGTCAATGGGAATCGAGGAAAAGTTTTCATTGGCTGGAGTCATACCGCGCACAAAGAAAGATGGTTGTGATTGAAGGCCAATCATTTCAACTCCAGGGCATCACAGCTGGAGCTCCTAGGCCCAACCATCTTCTTCAATGGCGTTCCTTCCATCATATGGTCGAAGTGGGGATGATCGCTGATGACTGTACAGTGTTCATTTCCATTCACAACTTTCGGACAATGAAGCAGCCTGTACCCACTTTTAGCAAGACCTGGACAATGTTTTAGGCTTGGACTCATAAGCGGCAAGTAACATTCATGTCACCCAAGTGCTAGGATATGATCATCTCCAAAGAGAGAACCTAACCATCTCCCCTTGAAGTTCGATGTCATTACCATTGCTGAGTCCCTTGCCATCAACATCCTAGGGTTACCATTGACCTGAAACTCAACTGGACCAAGCCCACAAATGCTGGGACTAGAAGAACAGTAAAGTATAACTCATCAAAAAGTCCATTTTCATTCTACCCTCCTCACCTATCACCACTTAAGTTTCATTGGCTTCTGTCCTTTAGGTGATCAGTTTCAAACTCCTTATTGTCATCTTCAGGTCAACCTTGTTGTAAAATTTGCTAAGCCAGGATTCTAATAAGGAAGAGTTGAAGGCATTTCAGGATATTTACTTAAAAACTAGTTTATTCGCACTATTTACAGTATGTACAAGTGGGTTACAGGGAATGCACGTCTCCCCTCAGAGCTACCTGTCTGCTGCCTAGAGTACCTAGCACATGACTTTCTGATGTCAGTGTTCCATCATCATGTACCTTATAGATTAGCATATCCATTCTGCTAACCCTTTATACTACTGCCCTGATGCCTCATTTCTCCTTAGCCTTGCTCATGCTGGAGTTTTATAACCCTGCCTGTACCTTCTATTTCAAATCTGGTGTACTGCATGATCCTCCTTTCCCACTTCTTGCTCTACCTTCTAAAACACAGTTTTCTGACATTCTACCACCATACTCGAGTCACAGAATTCCCATGTTGGTATATAGCCTTCACCGTCTTCCTAACCTTCCTCTTGTGAAGGACTTTGGTACAGTATCAGTTTATTTTACTGTACTACCTAGCAATAACATTAGAGTAGGTGTAAAAGTGTCTTATAATACAGTATTAAAGTGAAAATACCCTTGCGCATTTCAGTGCTTTTATAAATATAAGTTTTATTCCAAGCCTGAATGTATAATTAAACTTAGAATGGTTTTCATTTTTCTCTCAGTGCTCGTTTAAGTGACCAGTCTGATGACTCTTCTCAGCAGGGTTATTTCCCCGCTTTGACCATGGAAGACCTCTTTCAACCTGATCCAGTAGTTCCTGCGATGAGCAATCGTCATTTGGCAACTGCTGAAAGAATACTACCTCAAAAAAGTGTTTTCAGCAACATAAGTCCAACCAGCAGTTTTGGAGGCAGGGTAAATGTTTAGCTTCTGATTAGTGTGTTTATATCTTGGATAATCTTCAATTGGCAACAGTAACTGTCAGTGTGTTATTTATTTGTGCAGCTATTATGAGCTCTGGAGTCTTCCCCCTGTGGTTGCTGCCAACTGCTATTTGAAGTTAAATATATAACTGTCCCTTCAACATGAGACGCCAGGAAATTCTTCCTTCTACATTAATTTTATGCAGTTCTCTGATGTCTTTTAAGATTTGGACTGGTTTGACACTGAGTCATACAGTTAAGGAGTTGCAGACCTCTTTGAGTCTGTAATAACTTAAATGATTTTAGTTAGGATGACAGTAGGAGTGCTGTAATTCAGTGGTTTTCAAACATTTTCTGTAAAACTGGCAAATATTCTCTTTCAAAAGTTAAGACAGATATATCAGATATTTGATGGGATGCTGTTGAGATATTAGTGTTTGTTCAGGGCAAAACAATAAGAATAATGATTATGGTAAACCAACAAATATAGAAATGTGTTTCATTGCTGATTATTTTTCTAATACTTGCTGTTTGTTTTTAAGCGTGATACATGGCAAGTTGGGTGAGATACTGGAGAACTCTTATTCCATCAAAAGTGATTGTCTTCAGGAGGGTGCGGGTGGAAAATTGTGAATAATGCCACATTTCAACACACATTTGTGCTTTTAGACATCCCAGTTGCCAGCTACATCTGCCATTGAGCAGGAAAATGAACAACTATGGAAAAAGCTCAGTACACTTCGAGAGGACAATGCTCGTTTGGTTTCCCAGAATCACAGTTTAGTGCGTGAGGTTGAAAGTATACAAGTGGAGTTGACTCAGTCAAAAGTTAAAGTGAGTATTCCAAATGTGTGTGTGTATATATGCATAACGACTGGATTCATATTCAGACAATCTCAAAAACCTTTATTTATACAGTAACCCTGAAGATTGCACTATAGACACTGCAGTTGATGGCATAATGGAGTGGGGGGTTGGTGGGGGATGCACGTGAGCAGTAATATATGGAAATGGAATAATGAATTATGCTTGAAATAATCCCGTAATTTATGCACATCAGTTGACCACCTTGTACACTGTAACCTTTCTAAGCTGAAACTTTGAAATCTGGAAACACCAGTTGTCCGGAATTTCTTTGAGCACACGTGCAACTTCAGGACTGGCCACATTGTTAATGGCATTAAATGTACGATAAAATCTTCGGAGCTTTCCAGGCATTACTTTTAATGGCCCTTGTCAAGTACGAGTGCCTCTAACGGATCCAAACAGGAGGATGAGAGAAGATAGAAGAGGATGCAATCAAAGAGGTATGTTTCAAGGAGGTTTCCAGGATGGGCAGAGATACATTTCTCAATAATCAGCCGCTCTTTCTCACCCCACACACATGCACTGACCAAAAACTTGAACTGGACTGGCCAGATACAAACTGTGCTGTAAGAGCTGGTCAGAGGATGGGTATTCTGATTCAGGTAACTCTCCTCTCCCCAAAGCCTGTCCACTATTTACAAGATATAGGTAAGGAATATGATGGAATATTCCCCACTTGACTGGATGAATGTGGCTCCGACAACACTTGAAGCTCAACACCATCCAGGACAAAGCAGCCCATATGATTGGCATGCCATCTACAACATTCACTCCCTCTGACACACACTCTGCGCCATCCATAAGATGCACTGCAGCAACTCCGTTGACAGCATCTTCCAAACCCGCGACATCTACATCTAGAAGGACGAGAGCAGCAAATGCAGGTGATGGTATTCCAATGCAAGTTACCCTCCAAGCCACGCGTCATCCTAACTTGGAACTACATCAGCGTTCCATGAATGTTGCCCTGGAATCTCATCCTAACAGCACTGTGGGTGCACCTGCACTGGATGGATTACTGTGGTTCGAGAAGGCTGCTCACCACCACTTCTCGAGGGTAACTTTCCAGTGACTTCTGCATACCATGAAATAATTTTAAAAAACATGTTTATATATAGTAATCAACCCTCTCCCTACACACATAGTGATCAGCTCCTCTCCCCATACATGTGTGCACACAAACAATAATCAGGCCCCCTCCCCAAATTTTGGTTTGGTTGCCAGTGCCTGTGATCCACAGTCACTAACCAAGTGTTTTCTAATGTCAAAGGTGCAATACTTTGGAAACATAGAAAATACAGTTTTTGAATAAATAAAACAATTTTTATCACCACTTTATAATGTTTGTCTCAGGTACTTATTTGTATCTGGTTCACAGACTTGTGGCTAGACGTTCCAACATTATCCAAAACCCAGGAACGCCTTGGTCTCAAGCATTCTGGGCGAGAAAGTTTGCTGCGCGTGTACTTTCGGAATAAAATAGTTGTCAGAGTTAGAGCAAATTTACTTTTGTTAATGCAGATGAGACTATTATTGAAGGGTGCTAGGTATCTTGCATAGGTTTTCTGTTAATAATATTACAGAAATAGGCTCTTCATGCCAACTGGCCCATGCCAGTGTTTAGGCTCCACAAGAGCCTCCTCCCATCTAACCTTATTAACATGACCTTCACTTCCTTTCTCCTTCGTGTTTGTGCAGCTTCCCCTTAAATTCCTGTGATGCAACAGTGACTACTCTTCAAAAGTATGTAATCACCTGCAAATCACCACCACTTTCTGTAAACAGAAAGGTGTTTTGATTTGTTTCCCTCTTTAAAAGTGGTGGCATATTTTCCCAACCCCTTGGTTTTTTTGTGCGATCCAAGTTCACACTCAAAATGCGGGAAGGAGGGTTCACACCATCACCTCCGCACTCAGACAGTGAAGAGCGGGGTAGAGAAAAATAGGTTTCACAGTACAGAAACCACAGAGAAAATAAATATTGGTTTACATGAGTTCAGAGTCCAGAATCAAAGTCCAATGAAGTATTCCTTCACAGTGGTTGGTGGACTGTAAACCAGTGCTGTATAATTTCACTTTTCCGGTGGTGTTGACTTCACAAGATTAAATGGGCACGCAGAGATGAATCAGCCTTGTAGGCGATGGTACAGAAGTTCTGACAGAAGCAGTCTAGATGGGACCAGGTGTTTAACCTGGGTAGAGGTCATTTTTTGTGGCTGCTAGTCAGATGTTAATGAGCAGTCTGAGCTATTCAGCCCAGAAAGGCAATATTAAGTTGTTCCACAAGCCAGATGCCTAGGTCACATGACACCACCCCACTAGGCCTTCAACAAGGGCAAAAACAGAATTACCTGGAAAAACTCAGCAGGTCTGGCAGCATCGGCGGAGAAGAAAAGAGTTGACGTTTCGAGTCCTCATGACCCTTCGACCGAACTGATTCAACAAGGGCTGTGTATCCATTGTCAAGAATTCGGCTGGGTCTCAAAGACTGCTAAACGTTTTGGTTATTGAGTTGAAAGGAATATTTGAGGGGCCTTTGCCTTAGCAACCCTGCGTCTCCTGCTGCCAAGCTAGGTTATCAAATGCAAATAGCCTTTGTATAGCTCTCTTTAAATTTGGGCTGTGCATTCTCCAGATGATCATTAGTGGCTTCTCTGAGATAACGAGGTGAGTTTCCCTGAAATTGCAAAGTGGCTTCTTTTGTTCTGGGATCACAGACCGACATAGGTTCAGCCATTTTAAGGATCTTGTTCAGCTAAGTTCCAGTTTTAAAATTTAGAAATAGAAACGGGTATAAGAGTATATTTTAAAAAATGTACAGTGAGGTCTTAGTCCATCACAGTAGTACTCTCATCTCGTTGCAAGGCGGGTTCAAGTCCCACTCGAGTTTAAGCATAAAAATCGAGGCTGACACTCCAATGCAGAAATGAGGAGTGTTGCACTGTCTTAGATGACAGTGATCTTTCGGGTGAGGTTTGTTAAACTATGACCCCATCTGCCTGCTGAGGTGGATGTGAAAGATCCCATTTGAAGGAGAGCAGAGGAGTTAGCTCTGGTGTGTTCTGGCCAATATTTATCCCTCAGTCAACATCACAAACCGATTGTAAAAAGGACACAATATTGCTGTTTGTGGGAGTTTGCTGTGTGCAAATTGGCTGCTGTGTTTCCTACATTACAAAAGTGACAATGCCTCAAAAGTATTTCACTGGCTGTAAAGTACTTTGAGACTTCCACTGGTCATGAAAAGTGCTATATAAATGCAAGTAAACCCAAATAGATGAAAACCCAAATCGATGGTGTAGCTATGGGATCCCCTCTAGGTCTAGTGCTCGCTAACATTTTTGTTGGTTTTCACGAGAAATGCATTTTTGATGGAAAATAGTCCTAACCTCCTACCCTGTGCATATTTCCGATACATGGATAATATGTTTGTGATCTATGAACCTGCAGCCGCCTGTGAGGATTTCCTCACATAATTTAATATGCTTCATCCCAAGTTCAAATTCCCTTTTGAGCTGGAGCACTCTAATGCTTCCTTTCCTCAATGTGCTAGTTGAGAAATCAGCTAACGGGTTCTCCACTACTGTCTACTGCAAGCCTATCTTCACCGGTCAGTATACATGTTGGGATTCGTATAGCTTCATGTGCCACAAGATTGGTCTTATCAGCAATCTTGTAAATAGGGCCCTAGCTGTTCACTCATTTTGTAAGCTTGACGCAGAAATAGAGCACATCGAAGCTATCCTGAAGGACAATCGCTATGCTGATCAGATCACTATTTGTTTGTATCTTGCAAATTGGCAAATGGGCCAAAGGCCTGGAAAATGCCTGGTCTAACTCAAATTACCTTGGAAAGGCAAAGTATTTAAAAAATTTGAACAACAGTTTAAGCAAACCGTTTCATGCTGCTACGGTGCAGTGGCTGTGTGAGTGGTATTTTCCACTGACAGGATAATGTCGTTAGTCCAAAAAAGGCATTCTGCCTACCACACAACTGAGCAATGTCATGTATGAATTTCGGTGCCTGTGCCAGTTACATAGGCCATATGTCCCAACGATTGGCTGAGCAAATCAAACAGCATGTTTCTCCAGTTGTTTGTAATAATCAGAATATGACCAGCCCACGTTTGCAAAACCCAAAACAAAACGTCTACTGTTAGATGTGATTCCGCAATTTGGCAGCATTTTCTGAATAATCCTGAGTGCGCTAATAGCTACTCTAACAAACAATTTAAGATAACCAGTTGATCTTGTAACGTGGCTTATTTACATTTGCTAGAAGTGTCATACGTTCAAACGCAGGGGCCTGTTCTCTTCAAACAAAAGGAATATGTTCAAGCCTTGTGCCTTTTTTTGAATTAACTGGGAGCTTGCGGAACCAATAGTTCCCTAGTGCTTTCTCCATGGCAACACATCAGCCAATCGGAGTTGACTTGTCAACCATTCAGCACCCTTTAGTCCTGTAGTATAAATTTTTGTGATGGTTTGAAATTTGGCATTCTTGCATTTGTCCTGATGAGTGCAAGACAAAAAGCTTTGGCAATATGTCTCTCTTTTCAGCAATATTCAATTATATTTAAGACTCTTGGTGGGATTTAAATTCAATTAATTAAATTTGCAATTAAAAGCTAGTCTCAGTAATGAAACCATGAAACTATCACCGATTGTTGTAAAAACCCACCTGGTTCACTAATGCCCTTTTTAGGGAAGGAAATCTGCTGCCCTTACCTGGTCTGGTCTACATGTGACTCCAGACTCTCAGCAGTGTGGTTGACTCTTAACTGCTCTCTGAAATGTTCATTTCAAGGGCAATTAGGGATGGATAACAAATGCTGGCCTTTCTAGCAATGCCCATATCCCATGCAAGAATAAATAAAAGCTTTGGATTCTCCCACAAGGGGAAACACTTGTATACCTACTCTGTGAATCCTTTTTCATAATTTTCCATCAGCTCAACCCTCAGCCTTCTCTTTTCTCAAGAAAAGAGCTGCAGCCTGTTAAATCTTTGCTGATTAGATATAACCATTCTATCAGCCACGTAAATACTTTTCTCACCTTCTCTAGCACCTGTATATCTTTTTTATAATGTGGAGACCAGAACTGTGCACAGTATTCAAACGTGGTCTAACCAAGATAGCCTACAATTTAAACTCTTAAACTAGTGCTTTTCACTCCTATTGCTTTAGAGAGGAACCCCGGTGTTTTTTTTAATGGCCTTATTAACTTGCATCACCACTTTGATTTGTCTATCTGCTCCCCAGGATCCCTTTTCTCCTTTTACCCCATTTAGACACTCATCTACCCAAGAGTATGTGGTCTCCTTGTTCTTCCTACCGAAATGCATCATCTCATGTTTGCCCATATTGAAATTCATTTGCAAATTACACATCTGTTCTGCAAATTTATTTGTCCTGTATTTTCACTGTCTTCCTCAATATTAAAAATTATGGTCACTTGTCATTTTCCTGCAGTGTATTTTCTGAAAATTTAAATTTTTTAATTCAAGTATATACGTTTTATATCCTTTGATTTTAATGAGTTTTTACAGAACTCAGATTGACCTAAGTCTGTGTGATGCCTAGTAGCATTTTCAAAGATAGCATATTTTTTGTTTAGAATGTCACAGTAAAGGATTAAATGGGAGAGAAATTGATTTGGATAAAAATTGATTTAAAAAAAAAAACAAGGTACCTATTAGATTGACTGTTCTCAAAGCAGAAAAATCACCTGGTTCACATGAAATGAATCCTAGGTTGCTGATGGAAGTGAGCATGGAAATAGTGGAGTGTCTAGGCATTTTCATTAGATTTGGGAGTGATGCTAGAGGACTGGAGGGATGCAAATGTTACATTCCTGTTCAAACAAATGGAGAGAGGGATAAACCCATGCCAATCAGCCTAATGTGGTGATGGAAAAACTTTTAGGGACAATAATACTGGAGCACATTAATTATCACTTGTTGCCAACATGGGCTAATAAATAACAGCACAGATTTGTTTAAAGTAAATCATGTCTGACAAATTTGATAGAGTTCTTTGATGAAGTAATGAAGAGTCTTTGAATATTCTTCCTCAAAAGATGGTGGAGGCAGAATCTTTGAATATTTTTAAGGCAGAGGTAGATATATTCTTAATAAGCAAGGGGGTGAAAGATTATCGGGGGTAGGCAGGAATGTTGAGTTGAGGTTAAAATCACATCAGCCATGATCTTATTGAATGGCGGAGTAGGATCAAGGGCCGAGTGGCCTACCCCTTGTATGTATGTATGTATATATGTATGTATGAGCCTCCTGGAAAGGGTCGATGAAGGCCATGCTGTTGATGATGTGTGCATGATTTCAAAAGGCATTTGGTAAAGTGCCACATAATACACTAGGTAGCAAAATTTAAAGCCCATGGGATTAAAGGGGTGGTGGCAGTATGGATATGAAATTGGTTTAAGAGCCAGAAAGTAGAGAATAATGGCAAACAGTTTTTCAGATTGGAGGGAAAGTGTGCAGAGGTGTCCCCCGGGGGTCAGTGTTGGGACCACAGGTCTTTTTGATTCATAAGCACTTGGGTATATAGTCCATCATTTCAAAGTTTGCAAGTGACATGAAACTCTGGAATGTAGTAAACAGTAAGAAGGATAGTGACAGATTTCAGGAGAACGCAGATAGACTGGTAAAATAAGAAAGCCCATGAAATATAATGCAGAGAAGTATGAAGTGATACATTTGGTAGGAGGAATGAGAGGCAATATAAACTAGGTGATACAAATTTAAAGGGTTATTTAGCAGTACTGAGTATTGCTGAAAAAAGAAACATGCTATTGGAGCTTTTTGTCTTATACTCATCAATACAGATTCGCAGGAATACAAAATCTCAAAGACGACAACAATTTATGCTGCATGAGAAGAGAATGCTGATTGGTTGAGAAGTAGACTGATTAGTAGAGGCATTGCCATGGAGAATGCACCAGGGAACAGTTAAATTCAGTTTAAATTCAAACCAGACAGGTCAACTCTGGTCAAGACATTGACATGGGGAATGAACCAGGAAATGGCTGTTCCTCCAGGCTTTTGTTTAGTTGAGAAAAGCGCAATGTGTGGACATGTTCTTGCTGCTTGCAAAGGACAGGGCCCTGTGTGAATATATGTAGCTTCTTGCATGCATAAGTAAGCTGATGCTGACTATCTTAAATTGGTTGTCAGTGTAATTCTTAGCACAATAAGGAATGTTCAGTAAGTAATGTCCAATGTTGGGCACTTCTGGATTTTACAGGCACAGGCTGGTTGAGTATGGTCAGCACTTTGCCCGTTGTAAACAGCCGAAGGGAATGCTGTTTGATACGATCCACTGCTTGTTAGGATGTATGGCCTAGATACCTGGCATCACATGGACACTTAAATTCTAACACTGCATTGTTCATTTGCTTTATAAGCAGATTGTCTTTTTGGCTTGATGGCAGCATCCTGTTAGTGAAGAATACCACTTGTGTTGCCACTGCATCATAGTAGGGTGCTGGAACAGAGAGACCTGGGAATTTGCATACATATACCTTTTGAAGGACAAGTTGATAAAGCTGTTAACAAATCATACACGATCCTTGGCTTTTTAAGTAGAGGCATAGAGTACAAAAGGTGGGAAGCTATTCTAAACCTTTATAAAACACTGGTTAGGTCACAGTTAGTGTGTTGCTCCAAACCTGGGCACCAAACTTTTTAGAAGGATGTTGAAGCTTTGGAGAGGTTGAAGAGGAGATTTACCAGACTGATACCAGGGATGAGGGACTTCAGCTCTGTGGATAGTGCAGAGAAGTTGGGATTGTTCTCCTTAGGACAGAGAAGGTTAAGGAGAGATTTAATAACGGTATTCAAGATTTTAATGGGGTTTTGATAAATTACGTTGGGGGGGGAACTGTTTCCAATGGCAGAATGTAAGTTAAGAGGACATAGACTTAAGGTAATTGGTAAAAGTCTCAGAGGGTGGATAAGAAGAATATTTTTTATGCAGTGAGTTATGATGATCTGGAATGCACTGTTTGAAAGGATAGCGGGTACAGATTCAATAGGAATTGTATAAATAATTGAAGGCAACAAAAATTGCAGGGGATGAAGAGCAGGCAGTGGAGTTAATTGAATATCTCCTCCAGAGAGCTGGCATGAGCATGATGGATGGAGTGGCCTCATTCTGTGCTGTATAATTCTATGATTGAACGTTTGTACATTTAAAAGTGTCCTGTTGCTGACCACCTATTTCCCTTTTGGTGTTTGCAAAGAAAACAAATATATGAATAAATTTGTATGCCTGATACACTCTTTATGCAAAGCCCAATATGAGTTGAGTTCCAAGTTTCTGCAGACCTGGGAATTGGTTCATTGGTTTGCTCATGGATCTTCAAGACTTTCAGGGCTGCTGTTTTATATGTAGCTGATTTCTTTCCTCCTTTATCCACTGGAGCCTAACCCTTGTCCTCTACCGCTGTATTGGACGCTGCAATGTGGAAAAAGCTTGATGGTCCTTTTAAAGCACACAATGATATTGGGAAGAGGAGTAAATTATACTCTTCAGCTGAATTTTCTGAAAAGGAAGTCAGCTTTCGCTCACATGCTTAGGATCCTGAAAGTGCACATATCTTTTATGTGAGTAAGTGAGTTTGTGTTGTCATTAGGATTACAAATGATGTGTGCTTCTAGGTGTAAAAAAATTTTTGCTATGTCCTCTTGAACTTTGTAAAATATTTAGTAGCGTTACGATCCCTGTAGAGACCGATAACTTTAAAAAAAAATTTCCCAGCGATCGACAGAAAGAAACCAAAGGACAAGACTTCAAGACTTTTACTAAAACAAACATACTAAATTGAACTTAAATCAAACAATAGTTAACAGACAACTAATACATTGAACTAATGAAAAGGCACTTTCACGTTAACTAATGTAATTGGGGTATGTCTTAACTAACGCATTTGAGAGATGTCCTGCAACTTTGGATGTGCACCATACTTCTGGCAGATACATTACATAACAAGATCCACTCCCAAGGGTACTCTTAGCTTTGCAGCAGGCTCACTTCACCTGGTACGCCAGGTTGAATTTTTCGATGCCCTTCAAAAATTGTCCCACTTGACCTGAGTAAACCAAATTCCACCAGCATGGTCCACCTCGGTGACTCCTTGTTCCTTAAATCTTCAAACGTTCCATCAGTTCCATCACCTTTTCGAACAGAGGGCCAGCTCTCGCCATCATCTCCTGCTTGGTAGGTGACACAAACAGTCGTTTCTTGCTCTTCACAGCAGCTGTATTCTCTCTTTTATCATCTTTCCCCTGGTGCGCTCCATATGCTGCCAGTGGGCCCTCGCCACTCTCTGGTGCGTGCGGCCCACCCCTGCACTCCGCTCTCTCTTGTGGTGCACCCCACCCCTTGCCCCTCTCTGGCGCATGGGCCCTCCTCCCTGGCGTGTCGTCGGGCCCACCTGCCTGCCCTGCGCGCACCCCCCCCCCCCCCCCCCCCCCCCCCCCCCCCACACCTCACCCCACAACCTCCAGCACTAACCCCCCTCTACTCTAAACCATTGAGATAAACTACTTGTGGTGGCATTAACTTGAAGAGCTGAATTGTAAGTATCATTTAAGAAGTGCTTGATAACATTCAAATCTAATTGGTTTCACTGCAATTTCTACTACTGTGTACATTTAACCATAATTTTGCAGCATATTGATACAAGTTGCCTAACAATGCCTAGGGGCTAACTTAAAATTGTTATGACTGATAGCTGTTGTACATTTTAGTTCACCTTAAAATAACCTGCGCTGAAAATACCCTATTCTTGTGATATAACTTTTTTTTTGTTCAAAGGCCCTGCATCTTCAGGTGGTCATGAACACTGCTCCTTGACCAAGGACTAAACCAGTTTAATATGCTTTCCAATGTAAACTTTGATAACACAGGAATTTAGGAAGTTTACACTGGTGTATTTGTCTTGATGTATGTAAATGGGAACAATGCTTTCTTGGACAACCTGCTGGACCCATATTATTTGGGAAAAGAGCACTCATTGAGGCAGGTGAAAATATTTTCCCGAGGAGGGGTGGTGGTGTTCAATTCATTTACTAGTTTTAATCTGTGCCAAAGATCAATGCCAAAAATTGATTTTTAAAAATATTTTACTTGCAGTTTTGTCGCCTTGAACCATCTATTAATGAAAAGGCACATCATATTTCTCAGCTAAATGAAGATATCTTGGGTTTAGAAGCAGAAGTAGCGGCCCAAGAGAAAGCACTCAGGTAATTTGCATAGCAATGGTGCAGTTTTTTCTTAGATTTTACAGGTTTTAGTTTTGCTTTCAATATTCTCTCAGTTATAGCAGTGCTGATTGCTTTACAGGAGTATACCTGTATTATGGAGTAGCACTCTCGCCTGAGTCAAAAGTTAGAGGTTCAAGGCTCAAGTACGTAATGGTGAGGGATCCTTGCATTGTTGGAGGTGCAGACTTTCAGATGGGATATTAAATGAAGCCCCATCATCTTTCAGTTGAACATGAATGACAACCTTGCACTAGTCAAAGTGGAGGACAAGGTTCTCCTGGTATCCTGGCCAACATTCTTTTCTGCACCAACAACTGATTGAACTGGTCATTCAGCTCATTTACAGTTTGAGACTTTGCTCTGTGCATATAGACTGTTTTCAAAAGTTATCAATGATTGTGAAGTATCTGATGAAACCCAGAGGATGTGATGAGGCACCACATAAATAGAGTCATTAGATCTACAGCACAGAAAAAGGCCCTTCGGCCCATCTGCACCAGTCAAACAAGTACCTAACTATTCTAGTCCCATTTCCAGCACTAGGCCCATAGCCTTGTATACCATAGCATCGCAAGTGCACATCCAAATACCTCTTAAATGTTACCAGGGTTTCTGCCTCTACCACCCTTTCAGGCAGTGAGTTCCAGATTCCCACCACCCTCTGGGTGAAAAAATTCTTCCTCACGTCCCCTCTAAGCCTCCTGCTTTACTTTAAATCTGTGCCCCCTAGTTATTGATCCCTCTGCCAAGGGGAAAAGTTCCTTCCTGTCTACCCTATCAATGCCCCTCAATCTCCTCTGCTCCAGGAAAATAACCCCAGTCTATCCAATCTCTCCTCATAACTAAAACTCTCCAGCCAGGCAACATCCTGGTAAATCTCCTCTGCACTCTCTAGTGCAATCACATCCTTCTTATAAATGCAGATTCCAGAACTGCACACAATACTCTAGCTGTGGCCTAACCAGTGTTTTATACAGTTCCAGCATAACCTCCCTGTTCTTATATTCTATGCCTCGGCTAATAAAGGCAAGTATCCCATATGCTTTCTTAACTACCTTATCTCCCTGTCCCGCTACCTTAAGGGACTGTGGACATGCACACCAAGGTCCCTCTGATCCTCGGTACTTCCCAGAGTCCTACCATTCATCGTCTATTCCTGTGCCTTGTTTGTCCTGCCCAAGTGCAGTGAATGTTCTTTCTTTAAGCGAAGTGATTCAAAAATTAATTTCCAAATATTGACTGCCCTAATCTAATTTTAATTTTTGAAAGATCAATTTTTTTCCATCCGTATTGTGTGGTGTTAATTGTATAAGTTATGGTTAAGTGTACACAGGTTGTGGGCAGGGGGGTGGTGGGGGACACACGGGACAACGCTCATGGGATAATTACTTGTGCACAATGTGTCTACCGCCATGGGTCATCAGCAGCTTTACTGGTCCCACCCCAGGAAATTCGGCCAGTGCTCCTGCTCATGCCGAGTCTGTGCGAACATTGCCTGATCCAGAAATATGGCCTCAACATGTACAGCCAGTGCTTCGGACAATACGCTAAAGACATCAGCTTCTTCAAGCTGGACTGAATTACAAAAGGAGCAAGGGTGCATTCTAATGTAGTGTGAAATAGAAATGCAGCATGTGTTGAACAACTTTCTACTGCCTTCACCTGCAAGAAACAAATTTGTGATGCTCCATTTTTGTAAATAAAATTAAATTGTCATTAGTGCTCAAAAAAAAGAGATACTTACTGACACTTGTGGTGAGCTGTAGAGTTAGGAGCTATACATTTGTAATGTCTCACTTAGTAAGTCAATCTAAAACTGAGTAATGATTGATTTCGGGTTGTCTCCTTCACCAGCTAGCTGTATGAAGTTTAACAAGGGAGTGTATTTTGGTAGTTTAAAATCAATTATATCTGTTGTAAACATGTGTATTTTGCCATGGAATTAGCAACTTCTCATTGGTATTTTACACAAAAATGGTTCTGGTATTGTTTTGTTGTTTCTTACTAAGAGTTGCAGAAGAAAAATTGGAGGAAAGTCAATGGATGGTAGCTGAGAAGGACAAGCTCCTGGAAAAGTTGTCTGATGAGTGCAGAAGAGTGAAGAATGAGCTTTATGAGCAAAGTAGACGAGGAAAGAGGTAATATTCAACTGTGAAATATGTCTCCTGGTAAGAATAACATTTGTTTTGATGAGATCCTTCCAGGAGTTCATTGAAATTTGACAAATGGAGAAGCTGGTTCACATTGCCAATTTTTTATTGGTATAATATGGAAGTTGTTAAAATTTATGTTTACATGGAATAAGAGATCAAAGCGAATTCTACATTTATGGTGAAGTTCAGATGCCTGGGTATGGAACTGCCAAACGTATTTTGAGTAAGTTTCGACATTTGAATTTTGATGGGTGCTTTGGTTGTTGTGGAAAATTAGCATAATCCAGTTTCTTAGGAACAATTTAGAAAAATCCAAGCCTGAAAATGAAGGAGGACACTTCAGAGGGATGTATATGAAATTAATGGGAGATGAGTGAAGCTTAAAAGAATTGGTGATTTTCTGGAAAATGGGTGCATCTAAAGAAATTAGATTTAAAAAAAAAAATCGTTGTTTTCCATCTAAATCAAATTTTCAAATGTTTTCCAGCTAAATCATGAGGCATAGTGCTGTGCATGATATTTATGGCAGAGGAGACCCAGAGGCTTTGTTACTTTAGCCATAGAACACTTGAAGTGAAAAGTAGTGTGGGGCTTTTCCACTTATCTTTCGCATACTTTTTATAAATGGAGGAAAGAGTTCAGAATTCAGGAGTGGATAAGAGATCTGGGCATCCAATTAGTCAGCATTTACTTGGGGAGTTGACTGGACAACATTAATTGGAAATCTATAAGATTGGCAGATTGTAATGACGCCTGGAATTCAGAAATCTAGTCGCACAATATGCCCCTCATTTGGATAGGGAACCTTGGATTGTTTATAAAAAGCTTAAAAAATTGGCCAAATCTCCCGAGGAGTGGCAATCACTGTCGGATTGCCACTGCATTCCTATTTTCTTATCTTTCACTGGGGCTTCTGAAATCCAAATACACCACATCCACTGGTCCTCCCTTAACTATTCTACTAATTACATCCTCAAAAAACTCCAGTAGATTAGTCAAGCATCATTTCCTTTTCATAAACCCTTGCTGACTTTGTCTAATCCTGTTAATGCTTTCCAAGTGATCTGTTACCATGTCTTTTACAATAGACTCTAGCATTTTCCCCACTACTGATGTTAGGCTAACTGGTCTGTAATTCTGTTTTTTTTCTCTCCCTCCTTTTATAAATAGTGGGGTTACATTTTCCACCCTCCAATCTGTAGGAGCTGCTCCAAAGTCTATAGAATTTTGGAAGATGACCACCAATGCATCCAATAGTTCCAGGGCCACCGCCTTTAGTACTCTGGGATGTAGATTATCAGGCCCTGGGGATTTTTTAGCCTTTAACCCCATTAATTTCTTTTGCACCTTTTTTCAATTCCTCCCTCTCACTAGACCCTTGGTTCCCTAACATTTCTAGGAAATTATTTGTGTCCTCTTTTGTGAAGACAGAACCAAAATATGTTCAATTTTTCTGCCATTTCTTTGTTCCCCATTATAGTTTCCCCCGTTTCTGACTGTATGTGAGCTACATTCGTCTTTGCTTTCTCTTCACATATTTATAGAAGCTTTTACAGTCAGTTTTTATTTTCCTTACAAGTTTATTCTCATACTCCATTTTCCCCTTCTTGATTAATCTTTTTGTCCACTTTTGCTGAATTCTAAACTGCTCCCAATCCTCAGATTTCCTGCTTATTCTGGTAATTTTATATGTCTTCTCTTTGGATCTAATATTACAACTAATTTCTTTTGTAAGCCATGGTTGAGCCTCCTTTCCTGTTTTATTTTTGCACCAGACAGGAATGAATAATTGTTGTAATTTATGCATATGTTCTTTAAATATTAGCCATTGCCCATCCACTGTCAACCCTTTTAGTACGGTTCCCCAATCCATCATTGCCAACTCATGCCTCATACCCTCATAGTTCCCTTTGTTCAGATTCAGGATCCTAGTTTCGGATCTTCACACTCCATCCTAATAAACATTTCTATAATTTTTATGGTCGCTGTTCCTCAAGGGACCCTGCACAACAAGATTGTATTACTTGGCTTGGCACCCCCCAACTGTAGATCTTACATTTCCCCCCTTGGAAAGGGGAATAT
Source organism: Carcharodon carcharias (assembly GCF_017639515.1). Taxonomy (NCBI): domain Eukaryota; kingdom Metazoa; phylum Chordata; class Chondrichthyes; order Lamniformes; family Lamnidae; genus Carcharodon; species Carcharodon carcharias. The sequence continues at coordinate 101,103,470 of NC_054482.1, read as the reverse complement.
CCTTAGGACAGAATTTTCCGGGCCTGCCGGCCGTCAAGACTGTCCGATCCCGTCGAAAGTCAATGGACTTTTGGCTGGCCTGCCGCATTCCCTGCAGTGGGTCCCACCAAGGGCAGGACTGGAAAATTCTGGCATTTTTTTGTAGGAATGCTGCTAATTTCTGAGCTCTTAGCATTTAAGTATATATAATTAAAGCAATAGATTATATGTGGACTTAGATTTCCCAGCTCTCCATTGCCTGTATCCATCTTGTGGGTAACTCTTGCTAAGTATTATTTCTCCCTAGCCTTCATTTGTCACAATCCAAAATTCTTTTTACTTTACTTCAATATTATTCCCTCTGATACTTGCCTTCCTAATTGTCTTAAAGTTAGTTTCTTTGTGGAATGTGTGTCAGTGCCTTGATCACTTAAAAATGTTTTCTTGCTCTTCAGGCCATATTAACCAATTCATGTCACCCGCTTTGTCAAATAGCTGAGCAAGCCTGGGACCTGTTCTTCAGTGCAGCTGCATGTAGTCTCGTATGTCAGTTACTTCACAAGTTACAAATCACTTTTGCATACTCACACCGGTGTTCCAATTCCTTCTTTAATCTTCTGTTTGAATTTAACATAATTCTTCCTGACTTTCCAGTAATCTTCTCAAAAGATCAAAGGAGATCCCTGTCTAAAGATCTTTGCTTATCTCCTCCTGAATGGTCTCAAATGTCTCGGGTGGTGGCCAGATTATTGAATTTGATTCTCTTAAAGTTCATAGGCAAAGACACCAATGTCTCCAAGAGAAACCTGTCGCCTTATTCATCTCATTTACACTTTCCTATTGCTAGAACATGCATCAATTCCAGATTTATATATTCCATTGAACTACACCCAAAGTGAGTTATTCCAATTCCCATTTGATGTTGTGTCCTTTTTCTGTAACTCTATCTCTTATTCTATGTGGGGCAGCCCATTCATTGCCATTGTATCTCTTCCAGGAGATTTGGAGAAACTTTTACAGTCCAATAACATGTTTTCATAATATCTTTAAATATTCCCATTTGATTTCAAGCATTTTGCTTGTTTGTTCTTTCACTTAATCAACATTTTATTTTCTCAAAGGTAACCCACTAGATCAGACTTGTTCAAGGGCTGGCCCACGAGGCAGTTTGATCAGCCCGCCACACCGATGGACTTAGTTGGGCCTCCGGTAGGGCCCAGATCTAGCATGTGGAGGGGTGAGAGGGCAAGTCATGGGCTGACAGACAGTCATCTGTTCTGGGGTGCACCACGGCAGTACATGGGCATGCATTGACTTTTGGTGGCCTGCAAAAACAAGGGCAGAGGTCTCACTGAATCAGTGCTCAATCAGGCTGTGAAGGTAAGGTGATAAATTAGTCTTCTCATCTACAGCTTGTTCACAGAGATTCAGGTGTGTGTTGTTTGGAGTAACACGTGGTTCCCCCCAAGCGAAAAGGTTGGACAAGCCTGCACGAGATTGTGCCTGCCTTTTTTTTTTATTTTAAAATTATCCCAAATTCAAATAGCAGCGTTGTTGGCTGACAGATTTTGTTAGTGTTCAATTTATTTCTTTCAAAAAACAAACTACATTTTTTTGATACTGAGAAACCACCTAGACTGTTTTTCCATCAGCTTTTCTTTTGAAAAATTAGAATCTGTTTATCTCTTTAAATGTCAGGTAAATTTCCTTTTTGAATGCTTGAAATAGCAACTCCAGTCTAGTTATTTAACAATTCCAATTTCAGAAATAGGCTTGGTGGTTTTGCATCAGAGACAAAAGCGTTTGCAGTAAGTTTGGAGGTAATTCCCATGTCTCCCATACCCAAACACTTTGTCTTGAAAGATAACAAAGAGTAGCAAATAGCCTGAATGGAAAAGGCCAAGTCTCAGAAAGGTAAAGTCTTTTTGTTGTGCTTTAATTCTCAAAACAGCTGGAAACCATCATCACCTGTTTTTTAAAAAACACAAACAACCGATTGTGGCGCTGGCCAAGAGCCCAATGGGTTAATATATCTGTAAATTCATATCTGTAACCTTAGAAACTTCAAATCTAATAATGCCCAATATATATTTATTGGGTGCAGAGCCCCTACACCGCAAAAACTCATGGCTTACTCCTGACCATTGTGCATTGGATACCAATACAATGAACCACCTGGAAAAGCTAATTTATTTTATTCATACCTGAATACAAAACAGAGCTGTTACTCAGCAATTTGATTCTTCAAATAGCTCAGGTCATTGGTTTTAAAATTTTTTTATAGGGATATAATAATCCGAAGGTTCTGAGATGAATTTAAAAAAAAAAACAGCTGTCAGCCTAAAGAGTTAACTCCGTGGCTTGTTTTGGATGGTTTGGTGGGGGGGGTGGGGTGCAGAGAAAATTTCGCATGCGCTTGTGTCACTTTATGTAATTTTTTTAAAAAAAAGCTTCCCCAATCAGAAATCAAACTCCATTTTAAACTTGTTTTGTTAAATCCTTTCGTTGTCTCCAATTTCCCCCAAATTTAAGGTTAAATTCCAATTATTTCAAAACGTTGTTAGTGTTTTGTAAGAGACTACAGCTTCTTAAAATAAGTGAACACTACAGCCTCAGACTCTGGAAGAGGAACTGAATCCTTCCCGTCTCTTTTGTTTACCCCAGCCTTCCTTTAAAACAATTTTCAATTTCTGATATTTGCTGTTTAATCAAATTTGGAAGAAATAGTCAGTAAAACATGTTTTTAGTTTGAATTTTGTCAGTTCAGTTAACTCATATGATTTTGAAAAGTTCAAATTGGATTGCTGCCAAACTCCAGACTTATCTTTATATTTTGGGAACAACCAGGCCTTCACAGTTCTATACTAGCAGTTTGTAATTTTTTTTTAAAACAAAACCTGATAGTAGTTTAAAGTTAGTAAAATGTGTCGTTTGAATTTTAAATATTTCAGCTTCTTCCTCAAACCCAATTTTTCTGAATCTTTAATGTTTGCGAACAACACCCTGCTTTAGCAATAACTTGACTCAGATGTATGGTATACTCTCAGCTGCATAAAATTACTGCTTCATAGGGTCGGCATAAGAATCGGGAGTGACAAAGGGCTGGAGTCTGTGAATACTCTCAGGCTTTTTATGGGGAATTGTTTGGTGCAAACTAGGACCTTGTGCATGTCCATGTCCATCTCTTGTTTTGATTCTAAGGAGCCTGCAGCTAGGATCTGTTTAAAATCATTGCTTTCTAACTGCTTTGGAACCCTCCTGATCCCTTTTTAACTCTGGAAAAAAAAAAGATTCACGTTTCTTCTCCAGAGCCACTTCAACCCCCGTGGGTTCCAGTGTTTGGTCTAATTTTTTTCACCCTGTATAATGTACCCTGTTGTGTGTCTCCTGTTCGCAGCAGAACTGATCAAACGGGTCGATCCTTTTTTAAACTTACTGACCTGTTCTCTTAACTCCTTATACTTTTTATTCAGCTGTAAGGCAAACACATGTACACCCTAGACCAGCTTATTCTGGAACTTTTTCAACTTCACCTTTCCTTTCTGAACCTTTTTAGAAACTTTATCAAAAATATACTTGTAATCTCTCGTTCCAAGCTCACTTATTTTCTCAGTCAGACACTCTCAGTTGTTTCCCAGCACATGCCACTGTGACTCCTGGCTTCATTTAATAACTACACTATACGTTTAACTACAATCTAAGACTGTTGCTTCTCAAATCCCAAGCTAATCTCAACTACTGTGGATCCCACTCCTGACACCAATTGTAAAATTTTGGGAGTTCGGGGCCACAGACATCTAAATAAGCAGTCGACTAGTTACAAGTAATTTCAAGATTGATTGTTAAGTTGATTAAGAAACAACAGTTTAAATATAGTACATTAACTAATTAGACAGAAAAAAAGTATACAACCCGTAATAGCTTTTGATAACAGCATTCTGCCCTCTAGCTGAAGTGTTTGGAAAATCTTCCCTTGATCTCTCGATCTTCCTCCTCCTCTGGTCCATCATCCATCTGAAGAAGGCAGCTGCCCAATGAGCACTGCTTCCTCACCAGCGCCTCTAGGTACTCAAAATGTCAGGGTGTTTACCATCCCCTTTGTTTGTCACCTTGCTTGAGGTCAGTTTTTAGATTGTCATGTTGAGGGTCATATCATGGCCCTTTCTAAACAATTGCATAGATAAGGGGTTACAGACACCATCAGTTTAGGAACATCAACGTGGCAGCCTGAACGTAAAGTGTTTGGAAATCCTCTTTCCAGAAAGAGAATCAGTCTGCTTAGCTAATCCCATAAAATGCAGAAAATACCCACTTACTAAAGACGCCAATTTCTTACTGGATATTCAGGCCCAGTAGGGAGTTGGGAGGGTGGTGTGGTGGGGGGGTGTCAGTGTTATAGTAATCCAGGAGTTGGAACTGTTTTCTGAAGTCTCCTCCTTTAACTTTAGAGCTTTTTGGAGGGTTCCAGACACAGGGGAATAGCCCTTTGGAAGTCCAAACTTCCTGGGCAATTCCAGCGTATTCAGCGCATTGGAGCTTCTGAGTGCTCTCATCAGTGCGTTTTGGTTGTGCATCTGTGGTACAGCCATCCAGAAATTGGAAGTTCTGGGTCATGGAGAACAAGTGTTAGTGATTAAGTCAAGTTGGTAGATTAAGGATGGAGAAATCTCACGTGGGGTTGTGCAAAATTACTTTAAATTTGCTTTAGCATATGTGATAAGGTTATAGTAAACCCAGTGATGTATAGCTCTTGTTATGTTTTTGTTACAGAAAAAGTCTGAGGGAGTGTGATGAGAAATTTATTTTTTATATTTATTTTTGGGATTATGTTGCTGTTCTGTGTGAGTAAAGAAGCAGCGTGTGTGTGCTTCTGTCTCTGTCTTTCTCGACCTCCCTGACTGACCTCTCCCCTGCCCTTGTTTGAGTGGAAGTATTTGAGAAGTCGTGAGGTATACTTTTACTTATGTGACAACAATTCCTTGATTTGGGTAGTAATACTGGATTTTTATGGTTAAAATCAATAAAGGGTTGTTGCTAAGAAGGTTTTGTGTACTTTTGACCAAGCATTTTTTTGGGGCTTGTCCTGTTAAACTGCTTTAACTGTGTGTAAATTTAATATTGTGTGCTTAAGTTTATTTTTAATAAATCTTTTCATTTCAAAAATTCTATGGGCGTTATTGGAGTTCTAAGCTTTTGAGGTCAGCAGCTTTTCCTCCTCATTTTCACGATTTACAAAAAAAAGTTTATGATCAGTGAGACAGACTTTACTTAGGGGTCTGGCTTGCTCAACAATAGCATCTGCTGTGATTATAACAGGGAGCTAGAAAGTCTAAAGACTAGTCGACATATGGGTGATGATTGTTAGAGAGGAGGAACTCTGATGTAGAAGTTGCTAGCTACTGTTTTAGACCCTACAAAGTTGGTGGGGGTGGAGAATTGGTATATATTAATATGTTAAGTATCTTTTTATTCATCAATGATTCCAAAAATAAAAACAAACTAGCAATGATTCCATCATTGATGATATTTTGGGGAATTTTTTTTTTTTAGATAGTTTGAGCTGTCAGGGTTGCTGCTAGGTTTGTTAACCTTGCTTACATTCACCATTTACATAATAAATGTTTCATGTAAGCCAAAGATTAAATGCTACCAGTCGAATTTGTATGGAAGGAAGCTTTCAAGGTGTTGTGCTGAGCTGCACAAACCAAGATTGTCCCATTTTGACCTCTTGAGTTGTGCTGTGTTAGTCAATCTTCAAGATATTACAGGCGGCCTCAGTACACTGAAATCAAGAGTTGTAATACAGGTCAGGGTTTCCGCTCCAATGATTCTCCAGAATGAATGACTGAATAAATAAAGGTGTGGATGTATGACCAGAACAAATTGGACTGAGCTGTGATACACTTTGTGAGACAAAAACAGAATTACCTGGAAAAACTCAGCAGGTCTGGCAGCATCGGTGGAGAAGAAAAGAGTTGACGTTTCGAGTCCTCATGACCCTTCAACAGAACTGGGTGAATCCAAGGAGAGGGGTGAAATACAAGCTGGTTTAAGGTGGAGGGGGGGGGTGTGAAGAGAGAAATGGAGGGGGTTGGTGTAGTTGTAGGGACAAGCAAGCAATGATAGGAGCAGATAATCAAAAGATGTCACAGACAAAAGAACAAAAGAACACAGGTGTTGAAGTTGGTGATATTATCTAAACGAATGTGCTAATTAAGAATGATGGTAGGGCACTCAAGGTAGCTCTAGTGGGGGTGGGGGGGCATAAAAGATTTAAAAATAATGGAAATAGGTGGGAAAAGAAAAATCTATATAAATTATTGGAAAAAACATAAGGAAGGGGGAAGAAACAAAGGGGGTGGGAATGGAGGAGGGAGTTCAAGATCTAAAGTTGTTAATTTCAATATTGAATATTGAATTCAACAACTTTAGATCTTGAACTCCCTCCTCCATCCCCACCCCTTTCTGTTTCTTCTTCCTTCCTTTTTTTTCCAATAATTTATATAGATTTTTCTTTCCTCACCTACTTCCATTATTTTTAAATCTTTTATGCACCCCCACCCCCACTAGAGCTGTACCTTGAATGCCCTACCATCCATTCTTAATTAGCACATTCGTTTAGATAATATCACCAACTTCAACACCTATGTGTTCTTTTGTTCTGTTGTCTGTGACATCTTTTGATGATCTGCTTCTATCACTGCTTGTTTGTCCCTACAACCACACCAACCCCCTCCACTTCTCTCTCTCTCTCGCTCTCTCTCTCTCTCCGTCCCCCCCCCCAAACACACACCTTAAACCAGCTTATATTTCAATTCTTTCTTGGACTCGATCTCAAGTTCTGTTGAAGGGTCATGAGGACTCGAAACGTCAACTCTTTTCTTCTCCGCCGATGCTGCCAGACCTGCTGAGTTTTTCCAGGTAATTCTGTTTTTGTTTTGGATTTCCAGCATCCGCAGTTTTTTTGTTTTTATACACTTTATGAGGTTGGCCTATTGATGTTTGTTGTTTTCAAATAAAGAATGGAACAGAATTCAAATAATGGCTACTGCTTTTACAAGAGGATGAAGGGTATAGAAAGAAAATTTTGATGGGAGAAATACAAATATGTTTCCCAGAAAATTTTTGATTTGCTTCAACTCCAGTCATATTTTTACTTTTGTTCCAGGATTTAAAACTGCAACAAATTATCTGTGTTTTGTTGAAAAAGTAGCATTTATGTTCTTCAGGAATATGCTGAAGGTATTGAAGGTGACATAAATACAGCAATTGGAGCAACTTATTTTTATTTTAAATAGAGCTGAACAACAAAGAAATGAAGCCCTCTATAATGCCGAGGAACTTTCTGCAACTTTCAAACAGTACAAAGACAAGACGAAAGAAAAAATTGCAATGGTGAGGCAGGATGTACCTTAGTTTTTCAGTGTAAGTATAAAATAGCCAGAAATGTTTAATTTGTTTATTTTTTATATTATAGTTTCAAGCTAATGAAGAAGATTTGCACAGCCGTCTGGATCACTATGACAAGGACAGAACACAGTTATTTGAGAAATGTACTATCTTAGAAAAAGAGTTGGAAAGCAAGAATGAGGAAATCAGGTTAACCCTTAATCATTCTTAAATGTATTTACCTAAGCAGAAAAACATTAGTTTATTACTTTAAAAAAAGCATTTTTTTCTTCTCCATTTTCCCTCTTTTTTTCGATACTTGATTGCTCTTCTGAATATGGTGACACTTGCATACAGTTCCAATGATCATGGCAGAAGCTCCCTTAGTATCTCATTAAACTGGCTGACCTTCACATGTGTATAGAGAATGAATGTCCAAAGCTTTCTGACAGTTGGACCATCACAGCTGATCCCAGTCCTTTCCCATTCAAACATCTACGTGCTAACGTATACTATATAGCATGGTCACTGAAGGCTAGGTTGGAAGATGAAAACTACCAATTCTGATGATTTTTTTTCATGGTTTTCTTTTCCTTCTCCCTCCCTAGCCTATGAAAGTTTCACCGATTGTAACCCTCATTATTTTTACCCCCAGCCCCTCTCATCAGTGAACCAACACAGGTCAGTGATCTGGGGCTTTCTTTGACTTTGCGACTTATTTAAGAACATAAGAAATAGGTTTTTTTTTGGCGTATCTTCACACTTTTTTTCCCCTTTGGGGCATGGTGAGGAGGTGGTAGAAGGATTCCTGGGTTGATTATCAGCCCATTGAACCGCTCTCATGAATGGTCCTCCCGTGGCCAACAAGTCCTGGTGTGGAGCTTGAATCTAGAGCTTCTGGCCCAAAGGTAGGGACGCAACCGCTGTGCCACAAGACCTGCTGTAAAAGTAGAATGATATACTACTATTATGAAGCTGATGAGTCTGATATGAATCTGGATCATCTAGAAATGAAGAAAACAATGCACAACACACTACACCAGAAATAGACAGACAGTACCAAGCACTTCCATGAGCATAGTACATACAGACGCACACAATCTACATGTGCTACTCCACCATACTGTCCCAGGTCCAACCATTTCTGACTGATTCCTTCCATCATAAGGCTGGAATCAGCAATGTTTGCTAATGATTACATATTCAGCTCCATTCATAATTCCTTGCACGCGGACATGGATTGCTTCAAGATATGGACGATATCCAGGCTTGATAAATGACAAGTAATAGTTGTGCCACACAAGTGCCAGAAAATGACCAACTCCAACAAGGGAAAGTCTAATTGCCTCCTTTTGACATTCAGTGATATTACTGGCTTCAAATTTCCATACCATCAATACCCTGCAGGTCACCATTGACCAGAAACTTAAATGAACCAGCCACATAAATGTGGCTACAAGAACAGGTTGGAGATTGAGTATCTTGCGGCAAGTGACTCAGCTCTTGATTTGCCAAAGCCTTTCCACCATCTACAAGGCACAAGTCAGGAGGTGATGGAAAACTCTTCTTGCCTGGTTGAGTGCGGATCCAACAATACTCAAGAAACTCAACACAATCCAGAACAAAAGAATCCTCTTGATTGGGACCCCATCCATCACTTTAAACACTCTTATTAAACAAATAAAAATAGTAGGGGTAGACAATTTGGCCCTTTTAGCCTGCTGTGCCACTCAATAAGGTTATGACTGATCTTCTACCTCAACTCCATCTTCTGCACTATCCTTATATTTCTTGGTTCCCATAGTATCTAAACATCTGTAGGTCTCAGCCTTGAATATGCTCTATGAGTATGACTAAGCATCCATCGCTGTGAGCTAAAAAATTTCAAAAATTCGCAACATTTTGAGTGAAGAAATTTCTCCTCATCTCAGTCCTAAATGTTTGATCCTTCAATTTGGAGATTGTGACCCCTAGTTCTAAGACACAACAGCCAGGAAAAACATTCTCTCAGCATCTACCCAGTGAAGTCCTTTAAGAATTATATGTTTCAATGAGATTACCTCTAATTCTTATAAACTCTAGGAAATATATCAGTAGACCTACTCTCCTCAATTTCTCCTCATAGGACAATTCCTTCACCCCAGGAATCAGCCTGGCATTCCTTTGTTGTCTCCCTCTAAGGCAAGTATGGCCTTTCTTGGTTAAGGAGACCAAAACTACACAGTCCTCCAGATGTGGTCACACCAAAGTCTCATATAATTACAGCAAGACATCTTTATGTTATTCTCCAATCTTTGTGATAAAGGCTAACATTTGTTTTTCTAATTGTTTGCTGTACCTGCATGGTAATTTCATATGAATCGTGTACGAGTACACCCAGATCCCTCTGAAAGCCAATATTTCCCAATTCCTCTCCATTTAACTAATCTTCTGCTTTTCTATCTTTCCTGCCAAAGCGGATAACTTCACACTTTGCCACGATCTGTCATGTTTTGGCCTACTCGCTTCACCTGTCTATATTCCTTCGTAGCCTCTTTATGTCCTTCTTATGGCCTACTTCTCTGTCTAAGTTGTTTTTGTTAGTGACCTTGGATATGTTATATTCAGTCCCCCTCATCTAAGTAAATGATATAGATTGGAAATAATTGAGGCCCAAGCACTGACACTTGCATTACCCTACTAGTTATAGCCTCCCAACCCAAAGATGACCAGTTCATTCCTGCTCTTTTCTGTCTGCTAATCAATTTTAATTCATGCAGATAAATTACCATCAATCCCAGGAGCCCTGGGATTGGTGGTAATTTTGTCATAACTTCCTGTGGTGCTTCACCAAATGCTTTTTGAAAATCCAAATACATTATATCCATTCATTCTCCCTTATCTACCCTTTTGAGGTTAGTTACTACTTCAAAAATGGGAACAGATTGGTTAAGCAGCATTTCCTTTTCCTAAATCTGTTTTGACTCTGCCCAATCATATTAAGATTTTCTAAGTGCCCTGATAATAACGTCACTAATAGTAGGATTTTCAGAATTTTTTGATTTTCTTCTGTGGTGAAGACATAAAAAGTATTCATTAAATGCCTCTGCTATTTCCTTACTCCCTAATAAACATTCTCCTGTCTCTGCTTGTAAGGGACCCTTACTTACTTTTATTAATCTGTCTTTTTTATATGCCTATTCACAGAATCACAGTGCAGAAGAGGCCCTTT